>NC_082611.1:14291153-14912500 GCF_030936135.1 Gavia stellata | reverse complement strand
CTTTTTGAAACATGACTGTGTCGTGTAAACAATCTGCAATTTTTCAAGGCATGACAACTTGCCCCTATTTAATTTTCAAACCAAGGCCGTTTTGCTAAATATTGGGCCCAAGACAACTTTTCAACTGGGACGAAAGAGGGACCTTCTTCTGACCGAGCACTGACCGGAGAAGGCTGCTTGTCTGGGTCTCGGGCAGGTGCAGCCCAGCAGATGCCCGGGTGGCGGTTTCAAGCACGGTTGAAAAATTGCAGTTTGTCTGTGCATATGTTTGGACTCTTTCCATGTTGTCCTGTTTACAAGTTAACCTAAGTTGGGGTGTTTGTCACGGGTCTTCTTGTTTTTGTATTTAAATAAATAAAGCAGAAAACTGTCTTGCTACAGTTTTGCTGCAGATAGTTATATCCTCATGTGTAATGTGCGTGCCTACTGGCAAGCACCTTAGTAAATTATCAACTCACCGCTGTGAACCTGCCAACTTGCTATAACAACTCTGCTTTAAAAAAAGTGTTTGTGATCAGGCTTTCTCTTTGTCATCGTATGTGCATGCAGTATGATCAGTTGAACAATAACCATCAATAAAGTTTCACAAGATTTGAAAACAAAGTTTCTGTAGCATTTATATCTAAGAATGAAAAATAAATTATCTTTAAAATTGAAACAGAGAGAGAAAGAGACTATATTAATCAATGAAAAATGGGGCAGTAACATATATTTATACTGGTGAGGGAATGAACTGAAATTTATTAAGAGTTCTATCCCCACATTTATTATATAAGATATACGAGACAAGCCTCTTATTAGAAAAAAAAAAGTATATTTCCTTTAAACACCACGATAAAAGCAACTTGAAAAAATATTTACCAAATTACCAAATGTTAGGCTTCCAATTCACAGTGTGGATGATACATCCTTTTTAGAATTGCACACACAAAAAGTCTAACGTGGGGAATAACAGAATTTATCTGCAATTTTAATTTTCATGAGATGGCTTTACAACTCCCACTCTCCAAACGATTATATGGCATTCTAGTCTATTAAAATAATCTTGAAAGGTTGAGGGTGCAGCCCATATTAGAAAATATTTTGTTTATAAAGCTCCTACAGTACTCCTAGTAGTCATTTTAAAATGTATGTCTGAAATAGTTATGTAAGAAAAGCATTTGAAATTTTTTTACAATATATATTGGGAATGTTTTCACTTATATAAATAACTACTGATAATATGACTTATGAAAAAAGTTATTACTACCATATGTGGAATATAGTGACTTCTAAACAGATTTAAAAAAACACCCTACAAACCCAGAAAATGTGTATATCTGTCTTTAGAAATTAGTGTTTATATCACAACCGTGATTTGTGAATAAAGAAAAATGGTTTGTAATATCAAAATAAAAGCTTAGTCTGAAAAGGTAAAAATACGTTGGTGTTCAAAGTCATTTTGCTTTTCTTTTTTACTGTGTTGGTTGAAGAGCCGTCCACCGTTGCACCATCCGTACTGTACACAACGTACTTACAAACAGATGTACCACTGATCAGGTTGACAGCTTTTTTACTGCCTGGCAGTGGTGTGTGGGAGCCTGGCTGGGCAGAGGAGCCCGATGAGGTCAGTGCCCACCCGCGTGCCCGGCCCTCCCGCCCGGGAGCGCAGGCTGGGGCAGGGAGCCGGCCGCCGGGCCTGTGTGCGTGTGTCCGTCTGCGCGCGTGTGCGGGAGGGGGGCAATAACCTCATCAGCGGCCCCAGCGCGGCTGCTGCTGCTTTTCAGTCAGAGGCCAGAGTGATGAGACTCAGCATGGGACTGGGCTGAAGGTTTGCTTCCCAAAAAGGCAAGTTTAGTCCAGTATCAGACGGATTTTTCAGGCAACACTGCATGATACGTGAGAAGCAATTGGGTTTTGTTCGCAGGAAGAAAAAAAGGCATCTTCCAAACTGACTGCATTTAAGCAGGACGTTTCATCTAAATGGGTCACAAAAATAGCACTGAACTGCACCTGACCTCTGAGATGAAGCGTGGCTGCAGCGGCTCAGCCAAGTGCTGCTGCTCAGGGAGCACCAGTTACTGGGGAGGGCCAGTTACTACCAGTATGTGCCCGCTGCTCTCAGCTGGGCCCTCCACCACTTCTCTCCAGTGATGGGTGGGAGTTAGCCTTCCGTTTAGCTGTCTTCTTCATGGACAGCTCCCATTTCTCTGCACCTTCAAAGCACAGGGGAGGAAGGAAAGATAACTCTGTTGATTTGAAACCAACAGTGGAATTTCTGCAGTTCTGGAAGGCTCCTTCTTGTCACTCCAGGTTTGTCGTCCAAGTCATAGCAAAGACAGCTATGTGCTGGTAGGTGTAGACTTACCCATCAGTCTAAAAGGCCATGATGAGGCCGATGAGTTTAATGTGCCATTAATCATGCCACATGCATGTCAACAGAATTACACAACTCTTCTACCTGGGTTCCTATTATACTGTAATTTAGCAGAGGAAGAGAAGACATAAAGATAAGGGATTAAATATTGCATGTTTTGCAGTTTAGCAGCAAGCTTTAACTCTAAAAAGTGCTTGGATCCTTCTGGGAAGGTAAAGAGAACGCCTGATGTTTGCCAGGAATGGTGGGGAGGTATTATGTTATGCTTACTTTATATGAAATACGAGCACTAAACGTTCAAGCGTACTCTTCTCCACACCATGCATGAGGGATATAATGACAGTGTTTCCTCTGGTGGCTCTACGAAATGACAAAAGTAGTAATACTGAGTAAGATTTGGACTGAAGGAAGGTGAGGAGCATGTGAATAGCAAAACATGAGTGGGACACAGACGCACACACAGACAGAGGACCTGAAACGCCACATAATTTTCACATGGTTGGATTCATCCACGTGTTGTCTGGTGTCATTATTTACGATTTAATGCAGTAGTGCTTCGTATCTTGGCCAAGTAGCCAACACAGGCTAAATGAATAAAAACTTAGTATTTATTGAACAATTGGCCAGAGAATAAGCAAAGCATCATGTGTAACCAAAAGGAAAAAAAGAAAATGCAGTAAGCCTTTCAAAGTATTTTTTCCGATTATTTTAAGTTCTAATACTGCTTTAGTTGTAGCAGATCACATAGCAAAGATTAAATAGAATCTTTTTAGAAAATCTTAGAACTGTCCCTATATACCATGTCCTGTACTAGTCTGTCCTTGATCATCTTTGAGGGCATCCAGGTTGTTTATTAGCTTCCTCTCTGGGTAAAATGTTAATTTTTTTAACTAGAATTTAATTGTCTTTAACTTTCTGGGAACTTTGTCTTCAGTTTGAATTGCTGTTGTGCCGTATTGCAGTTTCTTACCTCAAGGGATTTTTTGCAAGTTTGACATGTTCCTATTGCCACTTTTTTTTCAGTTTTACAGTACATATGCATGAGGAAAAAAGGCTGTTCAAATAATTTCCTCCCTAAAGTAGAGCCGAAATATCATCATTTTGGTAGGTGGAGGGGAGAGAAGAAAAAAAGAAGAAAAAAAAAAAAAAGAAGCAACCTTGTTTCGGTGGGAAGAGAAGATTTGAGTGGGAGGTGAGATCAGAAGGGAGACAAAGATCTTGGGAGGTCTTTGAAGAATTTATGAAAGTGTCATCAAAAACAGTTGTCTTACCAGTATTATAAAAGTTATCATAACGCTTCATTTATTCCTAAAGGGCATACGCTTCCCTCTCACTATAACATGAGCTTTATGCCGCGCCTTTCCAGACTAGAACTTGAGTCCTTACAACACGTAACTTGATTCATACAGCAATGGAGAAGTTTGCTTTTGGTCTGAAAGGGAAATTGTTCTCCGGCAACTTTTATGCCTCTCCATCACTTACCTAGTCCTCTCCATACCAGTAATTGTCTTGCAGCACTTCACAGAGAGCACAATGGACACAGACTAGGATCAGAAAAAAATCTAGGTGGTACGTGCCAGTGTATTATCAACTTGAATCTTTTCTCTTAATGAAATAAGACTGAGATTAGCATGGGGAGGAAAAAGATTAAAAATACTTCTAGATCCAAAAGCTGGTCCTTATTTTCTTACTTGGAAAAGAAAGGTTTTTATTTCATGCTGGTTTGTATTGAAGTATGTGGGTACATTTCCTATAGGCACACAAACAAAGGATGAATCTAATGTAAAGGCAACGTAGTTGAAACAGTGATGTGACTACCTGAGCATTTCACCACTTGCTTTAGTTGGCTGGGATGCAAGTCCTGCTGTGCAACAAAGCAATGAAACATGTGGATTACCCATTCGCAAAGAGCAGATACTTCGAATTATGTCCATGAAGGGACCTGGAAACATCAATGTCATTTTAGATGTCCAATCAGGCAGCATTCAGGGCCAGGAGCTCCTGTTCGGCTCTTGTTTAGCTCTCTATAGTAGATGCTATCAAACTTTTCAGATTCCAACCTAACGTCCTATCAGGGTGCTCAAGGTAGGTGATCTTGGTTTATGTGGTTTGCAGTACCCAGTTAGGTAGCGGTGCTAAGAATCGGAGTTTTGGGTGGCAGGGGAGGTGGAGGTGATTGCCATGCCCACTGAAACCATGTTCAAAGCACTCACAACTATATGTGGGAGATGGTTTTAAAAATCTTCTCTTGGCTCAACTTAATACAAGAATGGGGGGGTTTTCCACGTGTATATTGGGTCAAGTCGTTCTCAGTTCTTCTCGTAAAGACCTTCCATTTTACTTAAATAATTAGTCATTGAGAAACACTTCTTCGACAGTCTGTTGATTTGGACTCTCCCCTGGATTCCAGTCCCTGTTCCACATCAGTCAGAGTGAAAAGATGCCTCCATGACCCCATTGCTTGCTTAACAGGGATCAGATAACAGTGAAGTGTCCCTTCTCTTTCCCATGAGACAGGCTGGCTTGTTGGAGGTTCCTGATTCCAGGAGAGATTTACAGCTGAAAATCCAAACTGGAGAAAAGCTCGTTGTGTTGAAGGTACTTCACAGCACTCCAGTCTGCTTCTCAGCACTGCTTGGTTGAGTTTGCTTTCTGTTAGCTTTGATTTACCCATGCATTGCCTGGGCAGCCCGCATGCCTAACCAATTTAATGATTCCATTGTTTAGCAAAAGGCCTGTAAGTCAGGAGTTCAGTACACAGGAAAACTGTTAAATAAAACATAAGTGAATGCAAAAATAATCATTTAATGGACATTATGAAAGGACAGTAAACCAAACCGTTCAGTCCAATGGATGATGTATAACATCTAAACAAATATGACAACTAATTAAGGATTAGGTTCTGTATTTTGGCTGACAGGCCTTATAAAAATGAACAGTTATGTTATGTTGGGGAGAAAAAGCTGCATTTTGCAAATGTCAGGCAGACAGCTCAGTAAGCAGAAAACCTCAGTTATCCAATTAAAATAAATGTGCAGTGTTCTCAACATAAAGAGCTAAAGCATCCTTATGTTGAGGAGTTAAGATCCTGAAATATAAGTGGAGCAAAAAGCGCTCTCTATAAAGATTAATGTAATCTATCAAGATTAACATTTTGCATGCTGGCAAAGGCATATAGTAATGTGTTTCAGTTCCTGAAATTGGAAACATTAGACTAAGATCAGTACCAATTTAAACCCCAGGTAACCCCAAATATTGAATTGAATTCATTATTTACAACCACCATGGGCTAATAAACTTGCCCGTATGGCTTCTATGGGAAACAAATACCTGCAGAAGGTGCTATCCTATTTCCCATAATCCTCTCTGATACTTCATGTGAAATGTAATAACAAGTTGCATAAATGTAATTTAGGGAAAAGTCTTCCACTAAAAGTAACTCCTGATTTATTCAGGAGTTTGATTTCTGTCCTAAGAAAGATTAAGGGTGTTTTTGAACATTGTTGTGTGCATGGGTGTCCTGAGAGCCCACAAAGTTTCAAGACTACCAGTGGAGGACACAGTCTCACCTCATTTTTTGCTGTTGCTTTCAAACAGAAGGAGGTTATTGCACAACAATGGAAAGCAAGTGGTGGGAAGAGATCAGAATAACAGTTAAACTAGAAACTGGGTTGCACTTTCATTATAGGAAAGAAGAGTCCGCTGTCTACATCTCCATGATAACTGTCAGCTGAGCATACCTTTGTTTTAAGCCAAGATTTAAACCTGCCCTTTGGAGTAGGTCTCCAAAACGAGAGTTTCTAAGGCTGGAAACTTATAGCCACACACAAATTTTCTAAGAGGATATTCAATTCAAGGCATATACAACAGAATTAACATGAAACATACGGATTTTCTGGTGGTTTAGAAAGCAGAAAGCAGAAAATTATTACTAGGAGGGAGGCTTTAGAGGCTTTATCAGGGGTATTAAAATGGAATTCAAGATTGTGAGGTGCCTGATTTATAAAAAATTTCTGTCAAATGTTGAAATGAGAGGTGAGAAATCTCAGCTCTGCAGTGCTTGAGAAAGCATGGAAGATCATGGCTGTAACACTCCCACCTCTGTTTGATTTTGCCACCCACAGAATTGCCACCTTTTTTGTTAAGTGAGCAGTTGCACTTGCAACTCTGAGCGCCTCTGCTGTCCTCACCTTTATTCGTCTAGAAGCTCTGTTTCACGTCTTCTTGGACACAACTTTTGATGTTCACTCAGGTCAATGATCCAACGTCCTATTATTTGAGAAGAGTGATGGCCTGGGGATACAGACATTGTTAATTTACAGATTCAGCTGATAAACTGTGTAACTGAGGTTTCATCACAGACTTGAAAGATCTGGAGCCCTGTTGCTCCACAGTTTAAAAAAAAAAAAAAAAAAAGCAGGCAAGAGGGAAAAAGATAGTTTTATCTGGGAAGCTGAAAAGCTGCTTTTATTGGCAGTTCTTATATACTGAGAATAGAGAGAGAAATATGCATGTTGCTAAAGTGGTAAATTCTGCTGTAAAGATGAGAAATTCCTATAGGATGTCTCTAGATTCTGATACAGGTCTTTTTTTTTAAAAAAAAAACCCACCATGACCCACCCATTAGGCTATGCTATAAAATTTTGACATTGTCCCCGTCTTCAGTCAACTTTGTCCCCTAATATCTGTTTCCTGTGATAAGAATATCTATATCCCCAGGTATGCAAAGACGTAATTTGTGCTCTGAGATTAAGAGGAAGGCATGCATCACCACAGCGTGCTGTCCCAGTCATCCACTCTGAATCCAGTCTGAAATCTCTTACCTCTGGAAAATGAGAAGTGGCAACATGAATATGATAAGCAGAGCAACATGGCCTACTTTTTGATAATCTGCTTTTATAGCTTTATTCTCGGTGGCTTTGAGGGGAAGTCAATAGAGAAATCTTTTTGCCCAGTGCCAAAATAATGGAGATACACGTGAATTTGTGCTCTCGTCCAGTTGTCCATCTCTTTGTCATTTAGTCAGCCTGATCCTGGCACCACTATGTAGAGTTTGACACCTGTGTGGAGCCCATCATAAGACTGGGGGCAGGAAAATACAATGTGATTACTGGAACACTCCGAGAAGCAAATCCCCAGTAAAATGAATTATTGTAAGACAACTGGAGATTCCTGAAAGCAAAAATCAAGTATCTTACTGAAGGTCAGAAGGAATTAGGTACCATCAAATGCCATGGTCATCATTGATCTGCCCAAATCTAATGGGAGATCTTCAGAACATTTTCAGCACACAGCAAGCTGCAGACAGGATTATCTGAAACTCTCCAAATGCTGGTTGCCTTATTTTAACGTGACTCTTCTGGTGTTTTCAAGTTGTTTTGTATAAAGCACACTCAGGGTTTTAAGGGACTGAAGTCACCTAGAGAGGGATGGTCCAACTTTGGCAGACGCATTTGCCTACATTTGCCAGGATCTTTGACAAAGGACACTTCTAAGATCTTTTTTTACCATGAGACTTCTGCACTTTTCCCACAAATTTGAATGTTCTTCTCCCTTCTAATTTCATTCCTAAACTTAAACTTCGTTTTGTTCATGATTCAAAGAGACAATGTGGAGCAGGTAATTTTTTTTGCCATTTAGATGAAAGAGAAATTAAGACCTTAACCTGCTAATTACCAAAAAATTTGTTAATTGTATTATATGAAGATTTGTTAGAGTGCTAGAATATTTATATGTAAAAGTATTGTGTTCATTCATCTGTGATGATTTAAAAATCTGTGTAATATTTTCTAGTGCAACAGCCACTGTCTGAGTTGATGGAAGGAGCTAAGAATAAATAAATTTTGCTTGAAATTTTCTAGACCTTATGTGTTGCTTCTTTTTATTATTTTCTGAAAAGCAAACATCGCATTGCATAGAATAGTGACTATGTTTTACATCACGCAAAAATTGCCAGTTGTTTTTAGACTGTGTCGTTTCTTGCCCTCCTTAGAATCAGCAAGGACACAACTGCTTATTTTGTCAACTTGCTTTAGCAGGTTACTCATTTTCTCTCTCGTGCACTAACAGAACTCTAATGCTAAGCCTTACTGTAGCTTTTTGCATTAATATCTTCTGCCTGCATATCAATGTTGTAAAAGAACGCTCACATATAACTTTGCTGATTTTACTCCTAAACTAACTTTCCTTTGCCCTTCCTCTTCCATGGACAACAAGCTGTCCTGCAAAAGGTAGATGATACACCGTGCTGTTAGCCCCGTAATCCGGACTACTTTCTTCCTACTCATTGCCAGAATTACATTTAAAGATTAAAAAAAAAGAAAGAGAGAGAGAGAAAGGAAAAAAAGTGTTGGTAGTTAATGCAGGTATGCGGAGGGAACTTAACAATAAGGTAAAGGAAGGCATGTTGCTGAGTGAGCAGATCCTAGGAATTTTAAATAACTTTAGGGCTGCTAAAAGGAAAAGTCTTAAGGTTTCTGGTGCAGGTGCTCATTCTGCAGAAAAACAGACACCATTAAGAGAGAAACATTTCAATTATCTTCTGTATAAGCACAAGCACATAAGGATATTAATATTGTATTTTAATCAGAGAAGAGACAATGGCTTAAATTAGACTTTTTTGTGTGCTTATTTGCAGGGCTTAGCCCAGAGTATATACATATCTAAGGCGATTTGTTTTCTGTAAATTCAGGAATGGATGTCTAAAAGCAAATTGATACATTTTTCAAAATCAGTGGTAAAATTTTTTTACTAGGGAGCTAGAATTTCAGGATTTTAGAATCATCCAACTAAAAGGCTGGTTTGGGACAACTATGTATATTTTTCATGTGTCACAGGCTAGCTTTATTTTGATCCTTGCCCATCGTATTTGATTGACCTAAGGAGCCATAGAATTGCCTAGTTTTCATTGTTAGAAAAAAGAGTTTTGAAGTCACTGAAGGTAGTTACTTTTGGGTTGAAAATTCTGCCAAAGCAGGAGAATCCACAGCTGTCCTCCTCCTTCTCCTCCTGGGCACACAACAAGAGGAAAGTCTGAGCTTTTATGGCAGATGAACTTTGGGAAGCTGCAGATTAGTACCAATTAAACCCAGCCCAGGGTGGCTCCAGCCTTCCCCTGGGTTAGGCTGGGGACTTGCACTGGAAGAGAGCTGAGATCAAGTCTCTGGCTGATGGATCGTTACTTATGGAGAACAGTAACGTATCAAATAGCTAAGACAATCAAATAATGAATACATAATGCAAACCACACAAATGCAGCCGTCTCAGGATTATTAAGACATCACCATGTGTTGCCTGAAAAAGGAACTCCAAGTTGTCAGCCATGCCACGCAGTACTGATGAGTGACAGCCACTTGCTTAGCGATGCAGTACGTAGGCACAGGCTGCACACCTGTAGGGGTTTAAGGTTTAAGTACAGTCTGATACCTTTGTGTTGTCTGGATGTAAGGCCACAATCACAACTGCTGAACCATGGAAGACAGCCATGGCAATTCTTCGCTGTCTGTCCTGGTAAATTAATAAACCATAGGCCAATCCAATGGGATTAAAATTATTCCTCTCCTATCACTGGTGCCCATTTTATTAGGCCTTCTGTGCACTGGGGAACGGAGGGTGACTCACTCTCTCCTCCCATATTTCTGCATACAGGAATTCTCTTTCAGCCTTCAAAGAAAAAATTGACCTTGAAGAAAGCACAGAATTGAGACTTTTCTCCATCTAAGTTGCATTCCTACACACACAGAGGAGAAATTCATGAGGTTTTTTTTTTGACCTTATGCTTTCCTGAACATTTTTTGTAATAACCCAACCTACGTAATTTATTTAAGGGTAATTGAAAACTGAATTTTCCTAGTATCTCAACTGCAAAAGCAAAGCAACTCTTCTGTGAATCTGTTGATAATGTGGAGAAAAAGGACAAAGACTTATGGAGAAGGAAACTGACAGTCTTGTCAGGAAGTTTAGAGGCTTAGCTCTTCAAGTCGCTTCTAATTATCTCCCCCTAAATAGAAAAATCACCAGGAGCTTGTAACGTGCCCACAGGACACTCCTTCCATTCATAACAATAAAAGAAGCATGTGCTAAAAAGTAATAGAAAACAATGCGGAAGACTTCACTATTAATGAAGTGTTCAGTGCCATGCCCCCATTTACAACTGGCCATCCATCTTCCAGAAAGTTTAACTTGAAACTGAAAAAAGCTCAAGAGGGGTCATGCAGAATTTTGGGAAATTTCCTTATGCCGGGCATCTGCAAAACCTCTGGGACTTCCCCTTATATGGGGAGTAGCTTGTAACTAGGATGGCTTTACTGGAAGCATTACTAAAGTTTTAAAGATTACTTCTAAAAGAGAGCAACTGTGATGGATTGCACTGATTGCAGTAGTCATTGCATTCCTACGGGGCAGCTTATGCAGGTTTTCTGAGCCCTTATTTTTATGTTTGATCCAGGAGAAGCAGTTTGCTTAAATAACTCAACTCAGTGGGGTGGTTTGTTGTTTTACCTTTTAAAGGCTCTTTTTACAATTCCTAATATTAAATTGGAGGAGATTGAGAAGATCAAACAGCAAGTAAAGATTTAAAAAGCATAACAGAGTCTGGAGCTAGGGAAAAAAACCCAACCAAACAAATAAAAGACCAAAGAAAACCCCCAGAAGATTCATGCGCTCTCAGTATATTAATCCGACTTTAAAGGGGAGGAGTCTCTTGGGGCTCGTTGGTGAGTAACTACAACAGCTATCTTTCAAGAGAGACCTGGGAAAAGGGAACGGACATGCAGAGGGGCAGCCCCCAACACACTTGCAGAGCCATTTTTCCCAGAGAGTGCCTCAACCGGTGCTGAAGAGCATAATGCAAAGCCATTATACATGGTGACGGGGTCCCCTCTGCAGCCACTTTCTCTTCCAAAGGAAAGTTCATCATCTGTGGTGTGAAAAGCACAAAGGCACTTACTTGCATTTCTCTTTTTGCAGCCAAGCCATGTGGCAAACCTAGTCAGTTGGGTTTTAAAGCCTTTGTTCTTAGCCCCTGACTGATATATAGCACTGTGACAGGCATAAGTTTTCTCCTTATTCAGCATGAAATTAACTTGACATGTTCAAAGAAGCAAAGCTATCAAGCTAGGATCATAATCAGCGTTAGCTTCTTCAGGGGAATCTTCACAGTCAAACACTAAAATGTAATCTGTACATGCAACGACTCCCACGAGCACCTCTGGCGCTGCAGCGGTCGTTCCACACATGCTCAAGAGCAGACGTGCTCTGGCTGCCCTTGCAAAGGGGCGAACTAAGGTTCAAATATTCCTCATGCCCTCCCCCTGCCTTCCCACAGTAGCCCCAAAGTTATCACAAGCCAGCCCAAATGCATTGTTTTAAATATGCTCGTAATGAGTAAATGCATCCATAGCCATTTGGATCTGGTATTTTAAATGTTTAAGTGCCTTTTGGGAAGCTTTTAGGCTGAAACGTTACTGCTAAGACACTGAAATATTAGTAAATCTTGCAAACGACACAAGTTCTAATGTTCCTCATTTTGGTGGTGCTGCGTGCTGTGCTAATGACCCGGTGACTGGATTTTCTGCTTTTGAAAGCGGAGCTATATGCTGTAAAACTTTCATCTAAGTTGAGCTGCCTCTCTCTAATGAATTTTTTATTTGTTTACTCCTTGTTTCACTAGAATTTAAAAGTAGCAATTAAAAAAACCCAACTAACCAAACCCTCACTCCCTAACAAGGCTCTTCCCTTAATTCAAGGTCTAATATAATGATGGGGAAAACGTCATGCTACATCCAGTAAAGTGAAAAGCAGTAAAGAAAGATGCATAAATATGCTTAGTATTTTACATGCGAAGAAATGCATAATTCATGTGATGGTGGTGTACATTCGCATGGGCCAGCACAGCTACATTCGCCACGCAGCTGTGCCTGTGCATGCCTCTGCATGAGCACAGGGCACTCTCAAGTTTGTCAGACATTCCTGATGTCTTTCGAACACAAGCCCAGCTTACTCTCTGTTTCCAATGTGGTTTGCTCAATATAGGGTGCAAGAGCTCCTGAGTTTGGCCTGTGTCAGGCGAGGGAGGCCGAGCTGGCACGGTCAGCACCTCCACAGTGGTTTGAAGCAGACCCTGAGCAACCTGTCTTACCCTCTGTGCCCAGCGTCCCGTCAGCGGGAGTCCAACGGTCCTTGGAAAAGAGGCCAAGAATGAAAAAGAAGCAGGAGTAGACAGTGAGAGGAGGATGCCGTGATCTCTGTTCATGCTGGGGGGGGGGTCACAAGTGGAAGGGGCGGGGGGAGACACATGATGGTGCTCCCGGCACTGCCGCCCCCCACGGCTGCTGCGGCACGCATCCTTGGCCCTGAGGCACAACCACCCATTTGTCCCAGGGGCTGCTTTGCCCAGGAGTAGAAAAATTACTCTGTGTACAACAATAAATAAAACTAAACAGCACTTACATTTAAAAAGCAGAGTAGAGACCCATATTTACATAGAGTTTACTTACAGTAGAGTTGGTCAAAACAATGTAATTAGAAAACTGTATGGTTGAAATATAGTTAGTTATTTTTGCCTTGTTTCTGAGCCACCTGTAAAGATAAAAATTGCCCCACTTAGGAGATAGGCAATAGATAGAAGCTTGTGCCTAGTGGAAATACATGATTGCCCGCCCGTCTCTTCCCTCTCAAATCAGCTATTATTCTGGTCCTCCAGAGCAAGGCAGGGCCAGGCTGGGCAATGTCTCCACACGGCTGACACTCCAACCACGTCTGTGCCCTGCAGAGCTCCCCAGAGCTCGGCACCGCTGAGAGCGGCGTCACTGGGGTCCAATTTTTAATGTCTAGCTGGAGTGCTTCGGGATGTCCTGTGCCTCTCAGCCCTTGGCTGGTACGAGCACAGCGAGGAACCTCGGCTGGATGGGGCACGCTGGAGAAATGACCCTTCTCCACTGGTTAGTGAGACAGGACACAGCAAACGTACCCCTGTGCGTGAAGTGGGGAGACAAGCCATTAACGATTTGGCTATGGGGAAAGAGCAAAGAAATGCCAGCACATTCACCCACCCCATGGAATGGGTGAGTTTTTCTCATCTCCATCCTTTCAGTGCCAGAGGTTTACAGCTCAGCCTCAACACAACGGTACTGGTGTTCATGGGGAGTGGCATGCTGTGGTGCAAGGGCCAAAATGAGCGGTGGGAGGAGAGGGCTGGGAGGGGCAGGAGGTTTTGCGGAGGTGTGGACAGAGGCAGTGTGGACCAGCAGCCCAAGGCATCCTCCTGCAACACTCAGCCGGCCTCGAAGTGGAACGCACACCTTCTGCTCCCCATCTTTTTTTTTTCTTTTTTTGGCTACACTCAGTTCCAAAACTTCCTGTTAGAGCTCCAAAAGCAGAGAGAATAGTGTGTTTTGAGAGTTGTAGGTCTTTATTACGGTAAAAATCTTAACATCTAAAATCCAATTCAGTCCTTGCTATAAATAAGTATAATGAAGAATTTAATGATATTTCCACTAAAATTAGTTAGAAGGCAAACTTTAAAAAATGGCACAGATCATTAACTGGGAATATTTCTCAGAAGAGATTTGTTATATTAAAAAGGCACTGAAATTACTAGCGTTAATCAACTGTATTGTATTAAAAACTCTGTAGATTAATTAAGTACTTTAAAGATGAAGAAATAAAAAAATGGGGGTATAGAAGAATCACAGGCTTGAATCTGGGGTTCCTGCCATGCTGCTTTCCCTGCACTCCTTAAGCACCTAATTTAGTAAGAATTCAGATTAAATAATTCTTCTTGGCTGGTCTAAGCTGTTTTTAATACCCCAACTCATAAGTAACAAAATTCCTGGCTATGAGAGTGGCATCACTTTTCATTCACTTTCCTCAAAGGCAGATGCAGGGCTCTCCCCCCACCCCAGCTGAATCTAGTCAGTAAAGGCCAAAGAAAGTCAGCAAAATGTATTTTATACAGTTTCCATGATACTTAGCTGTGATTCTTTGCCTACAGGACCTGGCATTTCTAGGCGGCCTCCTGCCTGAACAAATCTGGGTTTGTTTAGCCATTGACTTCAGATAAGAAGCGCATCCAGCTCAGTACGCCTAAAATTTTTATTTGCCCATGAGGGCAATTTAGCCTCTACACTGCTGGCTCCCTTAGGTACCGGCCTTTTAAGACAACTTCAGTTAAAAGTACCAACTTTTTTTTTAAAAATACTGGCAAACAGGTAGGCTACAGTTTATCCTCCTTCTTGTGGGAGACACAGAGCAGCTACTCTCTCATCCCGGCTGACAGCCTTGCACGCTGTTAGAAAGCAAGGTTATTCTGTGGATGGCCAACCAGCAGGACTAGGCCCACAGTAACCTCCTCCACGCAGTCAGTGGCTCCAGGAGTACACGTTCCTCTCCTATACCAGCCTACCTCATTGGCATATACGTTATATAAAATATTAGAATATTCACTACTCATTCTTGCAGAAAAATGTACTTTGCTATTATGGCACAGGAGAAGCAAACTCGTATTTGCCTGCTTGAATGTTGCTACATTTTTCTAAGCTTTTGCCAAATCCATTTGCACCAGCGATATTTCAAGAACTAGAAAAAATGGTGCTCCCTCTGCCTACAGCACCTATACTATAAGGAAACATCTGTAAGAATGGTCAACAAAGCTGTCCTCTCCCTACCTCCAAGATAAAAAGTAAAAATGTCTTTTCTTGTAAAAAGGCCTAAAATGAAGTTTATAAATGAAGAAACTTTAAACCAGTCTTCTTCCCATCCTGCACATGCACCAAGCACAGCCCAGCCTCCTAAAATAGAATGAGGTTGCTAACAGAAATTGTACCTCTTGGGCATTTGCGAAAGAACCACCTGTATGTTGTTTCCAAGCCTGTGTGCACTACAAAAGAAATTTCCTCCAGAGATCCTCTGCTTCAGTAACTGCTATTGAAAAGGCAGCTCAGAAGTAGAACATTTCACTGGTTTAAATTAAATATTCAAACTTGAAAGCTGGGAGACTTAGATTTTTTTTTTTTAAAATGGGCTTAGCATTAACAAAATAAAAAAAAACATTCTTGTGCAGTTTGTCTGGCTCAGTAGTAGGTATTATCATATATTCTTGTCCCCCACTTTCTTATTTCAATTGTGTGGTGCTTTAAATGATGCTGGGTAATACAGCAGACCGCGTATCAGAAGCAGGTCACCAGCTGATTTTCTGCAGCTGCTTTATAGAAAAGAATATTCCTTAAAACTCAAAAGCTCTTCAGCTAAGTCCCCAGTACTCAAGGAGCTGTTGTATATACAAGTTTTGTTACAGTGCATCTCACATTCTGGGCACGCTCCTTAGTTATGTGATAAAAATACTGACATATATTCATGTAAAATGCAATAACCTAAAATGTTTGTATCCACAGACTATCACTCAGACAAAATGAGCTGCCGTAATTTATTTATTTTATTTAATTTTATGGAGACAGTAAATCAGAGGATTCATTCACCTGTGGAGTTCAGCTCAAAGGATATACTTGTAATTATATTAATTGAAACATCTGGACACTGCCTTATACTGCAATTAGGCTTATGCTGCATGCAAACCATATTTTTTGTGATTATTTTAAAAACAGCAAAATAGGCATGTTTTCAAGCAGTCTTGAATTTTCTCTTTTTCCTGGTGTTTGTTTTGACTTTTTACTCCCTTAGCATTGGTCATTTTGCTATTGGTCAGGCAGTAAGATAAAAACCTGAAAGTAGCTGCAGCTGTTTTTCAACTCCCAGGCACTTCCCAGGGTGGATCTTCCAAGGCAGCAAAGCTGCTGGTGCGGAACCAGACATTAAGGAGAGGCTTTACTGGTGCAGCAGCCTTTCTGTGCTCCTGTGAGTAGTGCTGGTGGCTGTAAGGATGTTTCTCAGGCAGGAGGAAACCATGGGAGTCAGATCGCATTTTTCTTTTTTGTGGGAAAAATCTTTTGGCTGTGAAGAGATTTGTGCCTCAAGAAAAAAATGGCATGGGTGAGTGTTACTTAATGCAAACAAGCCCATGTTTGTTCTACTTTTCAACTTCTGTAGAGGCAAATGAAAAAAATCTCAGTCTTAGAGTTGGCCCTGAATAGGGAGGAGGTGGAGGAGTTGGGGATGGGATGAAGGAGTGAGGTTGAGCCTGGGAAGAAGGGGAATGTGGGGGGCAAGGTATTTTAGGTTTTGTGTTTGTTCCTCACCATCCAACACTATTTTAATTGGCAAGAAGTTAAATTAATTGCCCCCCTGAGTTGAGTCTGTTTTGCCCATGATGGTAATTGGTAAGTGAGCTCCCTTTATCCTAACTCATGAGCGTTTTCACATTATTTCCACCTCGTCCTGTTGAGAAGTGGGAGTGAGAGAGCGGCTGGGTGGGCATCTGGCAGGAGGCCATGGTCAACCCACCGCAAAGGGGGCACCACAGTGGCGGTGCGGGAGCACTTTGAGTGGGTATCATGAAATATGACAGTAACATTTATTTACTGAGGAAGAGGGAAAAGGGTTGTGAGACAGGGAACAGGAAGGCTAGGGGCTGGGGAAGTTTAATACAGGCAAGAGGAAAGCAAAGTGTTTGGCTGAGGAAGGTGCAATAATTGAGGGTTTTTGGTTGTTAAGGAATTTAATCAACCAACACTAATGGCATGTAAGGTTTATATAAATTAGAAGATAAACACAAACACTGTATCTGAATTTCCATGAATACTTGTAAAGAAGGTGTATGAGGCTATAAATATATTTCTAGCTTTTAAACATAGGTGGTCTGTTTATACCTGGTTAGCTGCCAGTAAAGCATAATGCTGCAGAATAGCCCTCAAAAGCAGAGGTGAGGAGCATAGGGCACAAACCAAACCCCTATCCAGGATTTAAGTCAGATTTGAGAGGTATGTGGTATCTGCACCTAATGCAACTCCACTGTGCAGTGTAGCCAGTCCTGAGCCCCTGGTAAAGGATGTCTCTTTGGATGGGTAAAGGGGTTCTGTTGTTTGTTCAGGTCCTTTCCTAGCAGTACAGCAGAGCTGCCGTGCCAGGCAGGCAACCGGTGCCTAATCTTGCTCTTAATATCTGCCTCTTGCAACATGTGTGTTGTTAAAC
This sequence comes from Gavia stellata, assembly GCF_030936135.1. NCBI lineage: Eukaryota > Metazoa > Chordata > Aves > Gaviiformes > Gaviidae > Gavia > Gavia stellata. The sequence goes on along the minus strand of NC_082611.1, from coordinate 14,895,060 downwards.
TAGTGCTATACCCAAGCAGTTTTCATGAGTTAAAAACTTGTGCTCTGCCCATTTGTGGTGCAGGCTCATTCAGCAAAAGTGAACAAGTGTTACTGCAAAAAACCTCCTCTGATTGTGAGGGGTGTGAGCTGAAAGACACATCATTTCCACATTGCTTGATTAGAAACTTAAAGTGATAGTTCGGCTCAAGAACCCACATAAACTGGAGTACAAACACTTAATTGGCTTTTTCTGCTTTTGCTGGGAGGTGCCAATTAAGCAGACTCTACCTCACTGAAGTTGTTTAAGAGGGCAGTGAGGTCAAAACCAAAAAGCTGTGAACTTGGAGGGAGAAGGGGGTGTTAAGGAAGATCAGCTGTGTCCCTGCATTAGAAGAAAAGTTTCCTAATTTGTGAAGCAAACTTTTATAGCCAGCAGCAGAAGTGCAAGCTTGCAATGAGAACATCCCTAGAAGAGTTACTGCAGTCTCTTAAAAGAAAAAAGGCACATGCATGAGCACGGGCATTCCTCCCCTCCATGGACGAAAAGGTTTGAAAATTCCCTCCAAAGCACTGGGCTGCTTGCTTGCTTTGTATTTGAATGGCTCTTCATCTCTCTTCTAATTCAGTAGGTAGCAGCTGGGGTTTGTCCTGTAATGTTTGTGTCTTCTAGGTGATACCTAGTCACCAATATTGCTGAAAGTAATGTTAACAGCAGAAACAGAAGAAATGTCTGTATTATAATAAAGGAGTCATTTCTTCCAGGAACATTTGACTAGAGGCTGAATGACCTGGCCGTAAGTGTGCTCCAGGAAAGGCTCATTATGTCCCTCACTGGTGCTCATGAACCCTGGCCTCTTCTCTGTTGATGGAAGGCGATCATTGCTTATAGGCAACAGACACAGGAAGTGTGGAGGGGAAACATGATGCAATCACACAAATATATACTTCTAGTGTAAGCCATCGATGTATTAGTGCCTCATATTCAGATAGACCTATCAACACAGCATGAAAATAGGCCTTGAAGTTACTGTGCCTCAATGATGATCCAGGAACAGACTACAGGATCGTCAGGGAGTGTGTCTTCAGTTCTTCATACTGTGTTTCGAAGAAAAAAATAATAGGCAATCTCTGAGTTGCTGTGATTTTCAATTGTCTGAAGTGATGCAAGGAACCAGTACTACTTAATAAGGTTTTGTGGTTTCATGGCCCGTGTTTCATTTGAAGGGAAAGGGCATTTGCACAGACACTAAAATATAGTGGAGAAGAACTGTACAGAATTTATGCTGCCCCTGGGGTTAAGAGTGTCTGTATCTGAGGGTTTACATCCACCTTTTTTCCAGAAATGTTTGTGGGGTGAATTTTAAGTATTTTATCATGTGCAGGATTTGTAAATGTACAGGAGCAGGGTTAGGGCCATTGTGCTTTTAAGATAGCTGTTGTAAGCCTGGCGCTTTCAGAAAGCATGTGTACCTACGCAGCAGGTTTAATTCCAACGTGTATTGGCTGAACATGCTGCACTTGTGCTGCCTTATTCTGATACATCCCCAAAATTAGACTTACTATGCAGAATTTGGGGGTTCGCAAACTTGAACTGGAGATTTCAAAAGCAGGAAATTGGTTCCTGTGATCACAGAACCAGTTAGCTTTTGTTTTCTTTCTCTTGTTTAAGATGATAGCTTTAAACATAAGTAATTTTGAAAAATACAATCACTTCTAGTCTAAAACTGGGCATTATCGAATGGCAAAAAGGTTTCCATTCTGTGTAAAGAAGCTGAACTGGTGATTGTGACCAGGAACTGAAATCAAGTGTTTAGGATGCTTAGCCAACCAGAGTGAGCGTTCACAAATGTAGTACTTCAAAGGCGGTTTGCATTAGTGGTAAACAACCATCATGATGTTCTTGCCTGTTATATTACAGCTTAAATGTTCTGCGGTGCAGAACTGTTAGTTCTGCTTGTGTATAGCTATTACTTTAAAGTGAACGAGCTGTTGAGAAGAATGACTTTCTAAAGAATAACTTCAGAGCCCCACAGCAGAAGGCCAGCTTCCCCATGCTGGGATGCAATTTCAGCACTCTGAGTTTGGCAGAAGGACTTTGCCCTGCCCTCCCCTAAAAACTTTGCATGCATCTCCTCTTCTCCCCCACCCCCCTTTTCTTTTAGTATTTAGGTCAAAATTACAGTTGCACAAAAATAGGAGGTTGAAATGAAAAAGCATTCATTCCCAGCATTGTGTTAATATTGGAGCATAAATTGTAAAACAGAGCAGGTCAAAACCAGTTGAATCGCTTTGACTTCTTGCCGGTAAGGAATTAACAGAACATACGTTCAGTTCTGTTAATGTTCTTCAACTTTTCTGTTGCGTAAGAAAGTTGTATTTGCATCTCTGTGTATTTTGCCACTTTTGAATAGCACTATAAACTAGGGGCTGGAGACTGTATTCCCATATAGGGTAGACACTTGAACAAAAGTCCAGCTTTAAGATCATCATTGTTTTGACCTTTCTTCTCCGTTTCTGCTCAGTCCATACTGTGATCAGTCAATAGCTGCTGTGGGAACCCTGGGTCAATATAATTTAAACTGGTTAGTATGTCAGAATGATGCTACTTCAAATACCGTAACACTGCAACCTTGCTGTATAAATAAGTGTAGTAGAAACTAGTTGGAGAAAAGACAGGTATTTTTCTTTGAAAGGTGTGTTTAATGGGTTAATTATTTTAACAACATGACACCGCTTTTCAAACATTTCTGAGCTGACAAGTCTGGATGCATGCTGATATAAATGTTTCTTATAAAAACAGAACCAAAAACCCCTGGGAGAACTGTTTCCCTAATCTCAAGCAGATCACAGGAGAAGCTGGGGAAGATGCTATGAACATGTGAGAAACTAGCTTTGTCTCCTCCTTACCAGGTTGGTCTGAAGTGCTCTGGTTCATTAAACCTGAGCAGTTGCACCCCAGACTTCTGACTTGGAAAGTAGCATGTGTTGGTCAGAGAACTCCTTACTTGACCAAGGGTTTGTTTTCCCCATAAGAAAAATGTGTGTTATCTTAGTGATGGAGCTGTCGTTCACCTGGAGGTGTTGAGAGGTGTTCAGGCTGCCACTTACTGATTTGGGTAAGCCTCTGGTTCATGGTACTTTTCCAAAGCATTTACTTTTTTTTTGTAAACAAAGAAAATCTTAGCTTGCAGACTTAATGGAAAACATGAACCATCTGTGAATGTTACTTGCAGCTCATTTGCTTCATTGGCAAATATTAAACGGTGTTGTAAAGATCCACTGAAATTATGGAAATGGGTTTTAACATTAAAATCAAAGTGCAATTAGAACATTTCACTGCATAATTGTTTGGCAGACTAAGATAGTAAGCAGAAGATACCCAGCTTTCTGATTTATTGGTCACAGGTTGTTTCTTTAGAACTACAGAAGCTGGGATACGTTTTTGTATTTGTATTTTTTAAATGATCTACACAATTACGAAAAGACAGTGCACACACATCCCAGGTTTTATTTTGTATGCCTGTTTTTTACATTTCCAACCTGTTATCTCTGTTTTCTCTAACCCACCAGAAGTTGACACTTGCATGATTCAGGGATGGGGGGTACAGAGAGCCCTAACTTCATGTTTTACCTTTGTGTATGTCCTTGTCTGGAACTTATAGCAGATGTGGTTTTAATTATTATTCGGACATAAGAAAAAACAGTTAATCACCAGTGTGGCCCAGAGTGTTTTGTAAGTAAACATGATGTTGCAACAGACATGCAATTAATCACAAAACATACCAGTTCATACCATCTTCAAAATTGAAGAGGTTTAAAAAAAAATTTTGGGGTGAAATTCCTAAAAATAAATATTTTTTACATATGTAAAATAGAGATAGTGTTATGATTGCAATTTATTTGCCAAAAGCATGCTACAAATAGTGTCTGCTTTGCCCTTTTATATGAAGCAATGAGGAATTATGATAGGTAAGAACTGGCCCGTGATGCATAGACTCCTTGTGCTTTTAATTTATGTACAGGGTGCTCAGAGTAAGGATATATTTACCTCTCATGCAGCTGAACACTTGGAGCTTGACCCTGGAAATGAAATAACAAGTAGTTGAAACTACTGCATGGTTGTTTTTAGTGTAAAAGCTTTCCAGACTGCCTTTTTTGTTCAGTGCTTGTATGATGGACTCCTATTTGTGATAGGTTCCCAGGTGCTATTTTAATACAAATACAATACAAATAATTATATTTTTTTAAATGCATACCTTGAGCTCCAGTCTAGCTTCAGGAGTAAATATTTAAGTACCTCTAATACTGAACATTTGCTGAATGCCTTAGTATTCCTGTTATAACTGTTTAGTTTATTTATTTGTAGAATATTATTAGTCTTGAGGGGGCGGGGGGGGAAGTGTGTGTTACTGAGATCAACAGGAGTTTGGAGTCCACAGTACTTTTCTGGATGGGGTGAACAAGAAGTGCAGCAGACGATTTCAGCTCTAAGGTGGAATCATATTAGAATACCACAGAATCACTATGGTTGGAAAAGACCTGTAAGATCATCAAGTCCAACCTGAAAAAAAAAAACCACCACACAACAACAACAAGCCACAACACACCAAAAACCAACCCACCCAACACCACACAGCACCATGTCCATCAAGCTACATCCCACAATGCCACATCCACACGCATATATTGTTCCTTATGAGGTTGGAGGTATACTTCCAATCAGTATTATGGTGAATTACTTCGCAGGGAGCACTGTTGCTCTGTGGAAAGCATATGTTGCTGCTCTATTTGAGTTGTATGGTATCTGGGCATTGCAAATTACTGAAGATGTAGCAGAGCAACTTCTAGTGTTATAGGTGGGGCAGACATGAAGCATGCACCCATAAGCACACAAGGTTAATGCTAAAACCTAGCCATTTCCATGGCAGCTGGTTCAACAGCCAGGTGTTTCCTCTTGCTCCTGCAGCAGTCAGGGTGCTCCAGCTGCACAGGAATACTGGTGCTGGGGACCTCTTGCTCTTGTTCTAGCTTAGCCACTGCTAACCAGGGCAAGAATATGTTTTAGTAACTGCTTTAAAATCAAAGTATCTTTGGTCGCCTCTGCTTGTTCCTTGTAACCTGAGCGTGGTGGAATTCACTCTAGTTTGGTCATGAAAAGCAGTTCTCATCTCATGGAATTTCTGGATACACTGAGGCTCTTAGCAGCTCATTTTTCTTTGATTGCTGAAAAACTACACAAATGAGATGAAACTGGACACTGGGTGGCTGCAATGGCTGCCTTAACCAGGTTCTTCTCTATTCCATATTGATGTAGATGTTGCCTTATTACTTTATCTGGGTAAGAAAATTGGGTTCATTTAGCCATTTATCCTTAACCTGCCTTTGGGTGGTCTAGCTCCCTTTTATGTGCTGGCAGCCAATGTGAAAGCATTGCATTTGTTGGCACTGTATGTTAAGTAGTGATCAGATTTTGAGGCTTTTAAATGTACCTGGGAAACAATCATCTTTGCACTAACGAGCCTCCAGGTTTTCTAAGTTGTGGAGATGCTGGGTTTTGTGTGGTTTGTTAACCATAATACCTTTGACAACAATGCCTTAGGACAGGGAGGACATGTTGTCAGGACTAAGTGATTTTGATGAGATTTTCAGCTACTATCTGCTAGCACTTGTAAAAAAAGCCCTTCACCTGACCCTTAACCACTGTGGCTATTGTGTCTAGTTGGCTCTGGGAACAATGGTTCTACTGAAGGCAGCATCTGCAGATGGTTTCATTGGGTGCAGTCTTCACAAGAGATGAGCCAGGTGGTGGTGACAAGGCAGAGGTATGAAAGCATATTATGGGCTCAGGATCTGGAGGTAAGAATGGGAACCAGGTGGTACCTGAAGGCCAGGAATTAAATTAGGAGGACAAGTCCTGGCTGACAGTTGAAGCTGGAGGCTGTTGTTTTAATCCTCAATTTACACCCTGATGCTGGGTGGGCAGCTTACATAGTGTCTTTGACTTCTATGACCTGAGCTCATTCTGGCTTTGGACAACATTGTGTGTGGATCTACCAACGAAGATGGGCTGACAGAGTTCTGCAGTAGACCTGCCTTTCTGGTTTTGAATCGGGGCCTCTACCATGCCAAAGTGAGTTGAGACATTTGGGAGCTAAGGCAAAAGGATCATTTTGTGTATTCTGGGCCATTTCCCTGAATTAATGTGCTATAGGGTTTAGTGTGCAGAGGCTGACAGTTGTCTTTTCTCACCACCACTAAACACATGGATCAAACAAAACATTTCTCTAAAGGTAAAAAGAGCTAAAAAAAATCTCAGCAAGCATCATGCAAATGAATCTGCCTTCTCAATACAATTTCCCTGCAAACACCAACACAGTGTAGGTCTTTGTAATGTGATAAATCAGCTGAAGCAGCAGGAATCTAACTGAAGGAACAGCAACTTTTTTGAGCACTTCTGGAGGTTAATTGATGAAAGGATTTAGAGTTGATAAACACAACAGGAGGATTTGGATGTTTTCTCTCAGACGACCACCTGTATAGTCTGTGCTGCAAGTTATTTATTTAACAAGAACTGTAAGTATGAACATATAAAATGATAATTTCTCCTCAAAAAAACCTTTCTCCCTTTCAGTCTGTAGTATCCCACTATTGCTGTGACATCCCAGATAATTTCAGCTCTCTTCAGGGGTTTAGTACTTAGATACATGTACGTGCTAATCCACAAAGTAGATGGAGCAGGAAGATGACCTCCGAGCTGTGAATCCCCATGGATGGGAAACAAACAAAAAGGAATGGACCAAGGCAACTTTGCAATATGAAGCTGGCACGTGGTGATGATAAACAGTCAACATTGGCACAATGCTGCTGTTTAGCTTTCAACCGAGTTAGTCTTGCTGCTACCACTGGGAAAACTAATAACATAACAAATGAAACTATTGTTCAGTTTCATTAAAAAGAAATCTGATAAGATGGGGAAAATTGAATTAGCCAATCTCAATAGAGTTGCTGCTTGTTGGAACAAAAGCAGTATCATCTCTAATAGAATATGTCCCAGATAGTTTTGGCTGGTCCACACAGCCATGGAGTATGAATTCTGTGTGCAGATGCTGGCACAGCCATGCAGCACACTAATGTTAGCATTAGTGGGTCAGCACTCTCCATCTCCAGCAGTAGCTCCATAGCCAAGGCTGGCAGTGATACTTGTTAGATCAATGTGATGAATTGATTTCTCTTGGCAAAGCAGCATAGGGCTTCCTTCCAGTGAGGCTGACATGCCACTGCTGAGCGTCTGTCAGGTAAAGTGTCCCCTGAAATCTCGCAGTCTGAAGCCCATACACTAGCTGTCACTGTGGCTAGTTTGCCAGTGTGGGTAACTACTTAGATTTCTTTTTAAAAACTCAGTTCTACAATCATAAAGCTGAAAAAAAATTTCATGCCCAGGCCTCTTGATGCTATAGGCCAATGTTGGTTTTATTGTGCCTTTGAGTCTCCTGGCAAAGCCTCAGCAGAACATTGCTGTCCATAACTATGCATTTTCTGTAATGGTCCTAGCTTGAGCTTGCAATGTTTAAATGCTTCTATCTCTTCATGATGACTCAGAATTATTATACCTAAACTAATCAGTACTTGCCATTTGATGTTGGAAAAGGGAGTAGTTATGGCCTACAATTAACACGGTAGCTATGTTAATGGGAGTTGTTAGGGTTCCTGAGCTACCTATGACACAACCCAACTCCATGTCCTGTAACTTGTCATTGCAAGATGTCTGCAAGTACAAACAGACCAGATTGTATTTTGTATTTGTATAAATCATAACATTCAAGAGAGTGCAGAAATTTAATTTGCACCTTTACTTAGTGTGTGACTACATCTATCTAACCGGTAGGGTATGGAGAAGGATTTCATGCACGAAAGTTTATGAAGTCAGTGTTTGTTGGCAAAAGTTGAGGTGGAAATGGACAAAGTGTGACTGTTGTCTTTTTTCTTTTTTTTTCATTATTTAGTAGGACAGTGCAATGCTGGATTACAAAAAGGCAGGAATCACATGTGGAAAACTTGTTTTGAAGAAACCAAAAAAGAGCAGGAATGATAGGAGCTGTTAGGCTTTGAAGCAGTATGGGGTTGTGGGGTGAGGCAGGAGGGACTTGGTTATAATCAAGTGATAGTATACTTCAGGTAGGATCAATATTTTTTATATGTAATATAAACACCTACATATGATGTTTGGCAACAAAGGGGATATTTAAGGAGGTTAACGTGAATTAAGATTTGCAGAGGATTACCTAGCTAGCATTAAACCCCTTTGAAGTCTCAGTATTAGAATGTCCTTAATTCAGTTTAGATTCCTTATTTCTTATACAAACTAAGGTTATTTAATTCTGAATTAGAGACTTACCAATGCTTATTTTTACACCTTTATTCTGCTAGAATTAATTTTCCAGAGCTGCTTTTTCTTTTCTTTTTTTTTCTTTTAGTAGGCTTCTGGCTGGCTTCTACTAATCAAAACAGTGTTGCTGCTACAGAGAAGACTTCTTTTTCCTTGGCATGGCTGTCTGGGGACTTTAAAGCACTGCAGTGGCTGTTTGGTAATGCCCTATGACTTGTTGCATCTCCTAAAATATCTCTTATGTCTCATTCTTGCAAAAGTGGTGCATTCTAACTGTTCAGGTTTAAATAATATGTCATCAGATTTAAAAGCCTACTGTCCTTAGATGATCAGAATGAACTACTTCATTTTCAGTATGTGAGGAAATGAAACATCTTGTAATAGAAACTTAAATCTCCTGCCTGTGGAATGAAATGACCTTGCATGGTATAAGATTTACGTTTAAGCCAATGGGCACTAAAACCTGCTATATATAGTTTTGTATTTCCAACTAGCTGTAACTCCATTTTGTGAAATCAAAATGGAAATTGTATTCTGAGCGTTTTCATTTTAGCAGATTTAAATATAGTCATATAAATAAAACTATTAGGTGGCAAAGACTGAGAGAAAAAGAGATTTGAAGAGTAATATGTTGGAGAGACTGAGGATGTGTGGCAATTGTCAGAGAGAAAAGGTTCTTGAGCCACTGCTGGGATGCTCTTGAAATGTGAAGCAATAACAGAGAGATGGAGATGAGTAGAAGTTTGATGTGAGTCAGAAAACCCAAATTAGAAAACAGCTGGAAACAGGTTCCAAGTGGGCTGATCTTGTGGCAATGCATGGAGCGTGCAGCAGTTGTAGGAGTCTGTTACAGCATCACGTGTGCAAAGACTTGAAGAAAAAAGTTTTACTATATAATAGTTTTTAACAATGTTATTAACTGCCCTCTCCTATGCTAAAGAGCAGACCAAGTCTGTTCATTTGCATATTTTCTGACTTATTTGGACTGCCAAGGTGTGAATGACATTTAAATGTGATTCGAAACTTGGTACATAACTACCATGAGGTTACTGGTGTGATAAGGAGGAAGAGCTGTTGTGATGTAGACTTAAATTGTGCATTTGGGAAAATGGCTGTTTGGACTACAAAGGAAGTTCAATAAAATGCTGCTGTATCAAAACAGAACACCAAGAGGTTTTGTTAGTGGAGAGAGAAAACCTGGTTTCTCTTGGGACTGTGTCCTGCCAGCTCCCCTTGTCACCCCTCCGTTGTGCGTTACTGCCTATCTCCCTCGTTTGGCTGGGAAAACAGCAGCATGTTGTGGATGCCTGGATTTTGGTGTGCTGTCCTTGTGGTTGTGTTTCAGGGTAGGGCTTGAATTATCGTTGCCATCCTCAGAGGGGAGGAGAAGGGAAATAGAGGGAATTAGGATGGGTGATGGGAAATAGAACATTAATTTGGGTCTTTGTTCTCTGCCAGTCGTGAGCATTGTAGAAATGTCACATACTCAGGAGATAAATTGATCTTTCCATCAAACTTTAAGACATCAACATTCTTAAAACTTATTGTAGGAGTGGAGGCAGGCGTGGACAGAGAGTGCTTGTGGGTGTTGTGACTTCTAAGGCATCATCCTGTTTCTGGTTTTGGTGTGGATTCCAATATTCGGTTTTATTATAGTGCTATAGCTTTTGTAATTTTAAAGAAACGGTTTTGTTTTGATAGGACAGAAAATAAAGCAAGCTGATGTTCAAAGTAATGCTAGAGTCTACAGATATTAGTCAGGTGACTGTGTTTAAATTGACAGTGAAATGACATGAGGTAGTGAAGTAGAAGGAAGCATAGTGGGCCCCTGTTGATTGACTTAAGCAACTCACTTAATCTTGGCCTTCTGGCATCCAAGGTAAAACTAAAATTTGATCCACAAATTAATTTGAATAGGAAACAGGACAGCCACACACGAGGCTATTCAGAAATGGATACCAGAGAGTAAATTTTTGCTATCCTGTAATCCAGGTTAACATTCAAGAATAGGCAAGTCCTATTAAATAGATTTAACAGCCTATCAAAGTTTAGAACTTAAAAATCTTTGAAATACACATTCCTAGTGACTAGGACTACATACCTGTAACAAAGTATTTGTTGTTGGAGTCTCCATTGTAGCAATGGGTGTAGAACTGTATCTCAAATAATCTCTGCATAATCTCATTACTAATGTTTTCATTAGCATGCCTTTATCTCTCTGCATTTCTCCATATGACTACTGAAATATTGTTGAAGTGTTCTTCCAAGATAACTTCTATGAGTTAATGTAAGCATTTTGATATATTCAGATAACTTTTTAACCAAACTTGAAAGCATTCATATTTCATATCAGCAGATTAACTTCTCATTAGTTCCATGGAACTACTATATATAGCATTTTTTTTACTCTTATTGACTAAAAAGTAAAATGTAAGGATGAAATTTAATAAGGCTCCAGTAAAACTCTCAATGCAGTTTACGGTCTACCGCCTAAATCCATACATCTTTATTTCTGCAGAATTTACTTCATGCTGCGGTTTTATCATTTAAACAGTTGTGACATGGGTGGTCAAAAACAGGGATGAGCAGAATGATGTGTGACCATCTGATATTAACCATTCATGAAAAATAGTGAAACAGTGGAAAGAGGGAGAAAAAAGCTGTTAAAAATGGTCTTGGTTCAAAAGCAAAACATAGCAATTTAAAAGTGATCAATGCAAGTGGGGACTATTTTAAAACAACATCCATATAACTATTTCTTTGGTATATTTAAGTTGAAAAGTAAAGCAAGTAAGGTAGTGATTTTTCCTGTAAGGCTTCGTGAATACCACAGTTTTTTCACATGCTGATGATGAAATGATTTAACTGGAAACAATATAATCTTTATAGGTATACTTTTCTCTTATAAAAATTTGTGTTGTCACTGCTTTATCAATTAACTGGGCCTATGGCATCTTTGGGGAACACTCCCTAACGTTATAGTCTATTTAACCACAGATGGAGGAGGTCTTTACAAAAGGAAGTGTGAGTTATTGTTAATATGTGATGTTGAAGCTAAACTTTGTCTCAGCTGAGAGCAGGAAGAAATTCAGTTTTTCCACTGTATTTGTTGCATCCTTTCTTTCCTATATCCAGTTTGCTTTTTCAGCTTCTATGATTTTAGAAGCTTTTAGAAATAATGGCCACACTCACATCAAATTGTGAATTCAAAGGTTGATAGAAACTGCTCTCTCGGCTTACTTCTGAATCTCAGGAAAACCCAACTGCTGTTAGATAATGCTTTGTATGCTGTAAGATATATCATCTTTTTGATGGGGAACAAACAATAGATCCCAGTGGTGCATGACTGCTAAAACATTACTGAGCTAGCAAAATTCATACTCTAATATCGTGGGCTTGACTTCAGCATTTTCATTTGCTGAAACCTGTAGCTCAGGTAACCATTTCTGCTGCATGATTCATGCTGTGGCTGTATGATTACATTGGATTTCCTGTCTAAAACTATACATTTTTAAGAAACAGAAAGACTTTCCCATAGTTGGTAGTTCCTCAAACAAAAAAATGTGAGTATGTACTTATTTTATGGACTCAGTGTTTTCTTATTGTATGCTATACCTGTACAAGTTGCCATTAAGAGGATAATGATTTTTGGCACTACTTTTGGCTGGGAAGCATAACTCGTTAGCCTAAATTTAAGCTGTGCTTAAGCAGAGTTCATTTTACTTGAAAGATGACAGTGTTCTTTCTGCTGTGGTGCTTTTGCCAACCTCTCTGGTCAGGTGCTGTGTTTTCTGTCTTGGAGGCAGCGGTCCCTTAAAAAGGCATTTTGGGCCAGTAAACAGTTGGCTTAGTTACTCAGCCACCTCGTGTAGCCATCCCCGGCCCCTTGTTCCAAGCAGCAAAAAACCATGATTTACCTGGACTCCGACTACATCAGCAGGACCCAGTCCTATTTCTGCTTGTCACTGTGGAAGCTCTGGCAAAACAAACTACCTGGGAAGCCTTTCCTGAAGCTCCTGGGGACTGGCAACTCAAAAGTAGCTTTTTTCTTATACTCTGAGATATATACCTTTAGGTAAAAGAGTAAGCTTCTGCAGTAAAGGTTAAAGCATGCAGTCCTGCCCAGATAGTTACTAACATTTTAATTTTTTTCTTAATGCTTGGGAGATGTCAGCCCAGCCAACTTTCCTTTCTGATTAAGGAAGGACTGTTTCTCTCCGTTCCTGAATACATCAGGGCATTAGCTGACAACTGTTCCCTTCTCTTCTTATTTGGACTTGGAGGAAGTAGTTTCCTTTGACCTTACCGTTTATGAAAGTTGCTTTCATTCCTTCTCCCACCCCTCCCTTCCCCCTCCCCACAACCCCCCACACCCCCCCCGCTTTAATTTCTGGGAGAAATGTATCCTGTTTGCCTCTTGGGATCTATCTACATGTTTCTCCAATTAATGGTTCTGCTATGATTTCTTTGCAGACTTTGACTATTTCAATGCACACACATGCCTCCTCTGCTTTAACTCTGTACTACTTATCACCCAGGCAGTCTGAAGGCCATGAGTATTTAGAAAAAAAAATTAAATAGAAGTTCTACAACACTGTACCAAAAGTGTCTGCATGGCTGAAACCTTTTCATGTATAATGCATACATGTTAATGAGGTGAGAGGACACACTTGCTTTAAAATTAAATACTGGCTTGTAGCAGAGTAAAAAATTCCCATGGTCATTACCTAGAAAATGCAGCAATTGGGAATGAATGTGTTGCGTGAAATAAATAACACGGAGGCATCTTGATAACACGTGTCTGGTGTTACATTAGCGTATTGTGCTAGAAGGCTTTTGAAGCAAAAAGAAACAGGGCACACGCATTTTCACAGCTATGTTTTGTACTTCAGGTAAGTCTAATGCAAATGAGAGAGAAACTGGTGACACTAGACTAATAGCACTGTTTAGCCCTTAATACACTGTGCTTAATAATGACTCTGTACTTAACATTTTCAGAAGAAAAGCAAAAACAATTCACTCCACAGGAGGCCTCATGGCTTTTTGTTTCCTGTTTTTCAAAAATGAATATTCAGACTAAGAAAAATTAGAGAGTATAATGAAACAAGGTAAGAATCTAACGTAAATCACTTCCAGTGAAAGATCACTCCATGTTATAAAACAGCAGCTGGAGACAGTGGTTTCTTGAAAAAGTAATGGCGGTATTAATATAAAGAGTCTGGAATTACAGCAGGTTGATGCATCTGTATAATCTAAACATAGGCAAACTTAGAGCAAATGCCTTCTGTAAAGTGAGACTTGTATCTCGAGCTAATTCTTGTCCGATAGACCTTCTAATCACTTAAGTGGAAGTTAAGGCCACAACTGGGACTGATCTTCATTTTTGTCAAGTGGGACTGCCAACAGGTCCAGTTCCCATTATTTCAGTGTTATGGGGAAAGCAGAGGGATGACCCAATATTTACTTATTATCACAATCCCAAGTCAGGCATTGTAATAATAATAATAATGATAAAAAATGGAGAATAGAAACATAGCCCAGTTTGCCTCTACTTGATAATCTAGATTCAAGTAAAATAAACTTGTACAGTACATCAACTCCTGTTGAATAAATAACTAGGGCTCAAATATATATCCTGGATCTGCAGTGATAAAATGGCAGCACTCTTGGTTACCTTTCTACTTGTGATTTGTCCATACTGATGACAAACTTTTTTTAGCTGAGTGCACTGCTTATGGTGCAGGTTCCTGTCAGTGTGAATTTGATTCATTTTACATTATTGCACCAATGGTTAAATCATGTCACTTCTATCTGTAGCTACATGTAGTTGATTTGTGGTATATGTCTAACTGGTGAATACATAAGATTGATTACGATAGCATTTCTGAAAGTGTAATGATAACTTCTTATGGCTTTCAACTCTATCATTGTGCTGGTGTCACACTGTTCTGGAATGAAAGGCAATTTGAGAACTCATGTTATATCTGTCATGCTATCTTGCAGGAAAAGGTAGGGAGAGTAGCAATATTAAAACAAACTGGGGTGGGGGGAAATCGCATTTCTTCATTACATTTTTTTGGTAACAAAAATTGTCAAAGTATTCAGATGTTTCACAACACCCTATAGAAAAGAACATATTCAAGATAGTACGGTGAATGGAGGTCTGTAATAGCTGAAAATGAGTAAACAGAAATCTGCATTTGGGTGTTAATGCAACATTAAATATAAGAGGGTTTTTTAGTATCTGAATTTTGAAAGGTCAGTTTTCATGTTGAGTTTGAGACTGTGAAGTGTGTTGGATTGCCTGTGACCATTTTCTCAGATTCACAGTGGCTCTGCTTTTTAAAAGTGGTTAGTGATTTGGGTGCCCATTTAAAGGCATCAGAACTAATAGGATTCTTCAAAACCTGTTAGCTATATGGCCTATGTGGTTTTTTTATTTTAACAAAATAGCCCACTGATACTCTTAAAGCTGCTTAAAGCCTGTGTCAGCCAGCATTCAGAATCTAAGCAGACAAAAGAAATACAGAGTAGGTGAAATGAAAATTCAAAGATGCCATAGAAATTCAGTAGCAGATCTGGGAATGTCTTTCTAATACTTTGGGTCCCTTGATTCATCATCTTCAGAAGCAATGAAACATCTGGCATACTTGACTTCTTGTCTATGCTATATTCTTTTGTATGTATTTCTTCCGAATAATCTGACCAAACCAGAAAAAAGTGTTATGTCAAATGTGGAATTTGCCTGTGGGCTGAGTCATGGAAAAAAGGCAGTGCTTGGTCCTGAGGAAGCAAGTCGTTTGATGTTCTTCATCTTGGAACCCCATGGGCTAAAAATGGATGCTCTATATCAGAAGAAATCCTAAAAGCTTCTCTTCTAGAACTGGTCAATCGTGGAAAGGTCCATAAAATGTGTCCCATTGGAAACAAACATTAAATATCTAGCAATCTTCCTACAGTAAGTGAAAGTCTAATGACAACTAGATGCTTCCAAAGTTATATTGCCTACTTTGCGTCTTCACGATTTTTGTCTTTTGTTTTCCACCCATACACTACCTTTTTTGGAGGACATGCAGATTTCAGCTTGTGGCCACAGCATGTTTTATTGAAGCCCCTGGACATACCTTCTGCTTTCCTTTCATTCCAAAGTGGAGGAGGAGTGAACTATTCTCCCTGTTTACATAGTGATAGCTAAAACCATGGAAGTTCCTCTCCAAAGACTGCACTAAATACAGGTGCTGTGGTTAACTATGGCTGTAACTATGTACTTTTCAGTCAGCTGGAATAGGCAGAGAGCACAACAGAGCCACAAATACAGCAAGAAATAAACTTCTTGCCTTTCTCCCAGGGTCATGCAATAGGAAGAACATTTTAAAGAGCATTGGCTGTGCTGACAGTGTTGGAATAGTGACTAAGGAATCTGACCCTTGCCTTGAAGTTTTCTGCTCAGAGAGGTCATATGTCTCTTGTAAGCAGCCAGTGATGCATTGACAGAATACCTAGCTACAGAATCTGTTTCTGACCAGCTCACCACTCCAAATAACAGCAAACCATGTAGGCTAACAAGATGTTGATTGTCAAAGATCATTCAAATGCAATGATAATGTTTTCAGTCTGTGTTAACTGGGCCTTCCTCCTTCTATAACAGTGTTTGCAAGTACTACTTAAAAGCCAGATGAGTTAATTAAGCTGTTCAAAGAATGTGTACAATACTTGAAATTAAAAGCAGGTTTGATTTGTCTCTAACCACTGTACGAATGCATTAGGGACTGGATTGTCACATCCTTTGAAGATACGGTAGTCAGAAAACCACACTGACCGTTAATTGAGTGCTAATGGCAGATACTACTATCTGGAGTTAATTGCTGGTTGGTATATAAATATATGAATTTTATCTTGCACCTCAGGCATTTAAATAAAGAGACTGTAGTTTGATGTGTTCTGATATGGTGTCTAAGGCACCTTTCCTAGTTGTTTCCTTAAGTTCAACAAAAAGCATTTACTGAAAGTAGCTTCCTGCTATTGGTGGTGTTTTCCAATGAGGCATGTTTAAGAAAATGATTCCTTGTGCAATTGTCAGGTCTTGTACATTTTAGCTGCTGCTCCAGTCAGGATGTAGATGTTCCCTTAATTGAAATTTGATTTCTGAAAGAGTAGGGGGTCAGTAAAAATCTAATGTTTTCACTGTGTATAGTTCATGCTGATAAGCAAATTGAAACAATCGCTGTCCTAAGTAGATATGAATTTTGCAGCAGTGAAGTATATTCAAAGTATACATCAACTCACAAAGAAAAGCACTATTTGAAAGTACTGACCTAATTCTTGACTAATTTGTGCCTCCCACCTTTCTACCAAGGACCTTCTGAGCTTGATCAAGGTGGGCTGTAGCGCCCACCTTGCAAACTCTCATTTTTGCATGATAAAGCATGCATTATTTCTGAGTAATTCCATAGACCTTGTATTCCTGGAAACTGCAAGCCAAGGAGTCCTCCAAAACTACAGAAAATCACCTTTTGACAGTTCATGTTGTTTGGAAGTTAAGTACAGGATCAAATAAGAAGTTTGGGCAGAGAGGGCTGGATTAGGAACAGTTATATTGTTCCAGAGAGATCTGGGGAATGATGTTGGGTTTTGATTAAATCCGTTCACTCATCCCAAGGAAAACTAAGTTCTACTTAACCAAATTACTAATAGTATGAATCATGTGCCTTGCATCACATGCTTTCTCTGGTCATTATGGGTGACAAATCCGTGTGACAGAGGTCTCTAAAATGCATGATAGTTGCAGTAGGAAGGGAAAAAGGAAAAGAGGGAATAGAAAGAGAAGTCAGACTCTGACAAGAGGTTTTTTGTTTGCTTGTTTTGTGAAAATAAGCTGAGGAGTATAACATGCAGCAAAAATCAAAGACTGGTTTTGCAAATATCTGTGTGATCTTTCATGCACCTTTAAAGTCTTGTGTGTAATGCTTGCATACCTGCCTTTCCTTCACTAGAATGCTGTAATTGCACCTTGGAGACTGGTATTTTGTAGCCCTCTCCAGAATCACTTCATGGTACACTTCCGTAAGTTCAGTTACTCTTTTCTAATTACTGAGACTACTAGAAGCAGAGTGGGGGAAACCCTCTCAACTGAAGAGCTTGTCTACTTCAAACTGAGCACCACTTCATAGTAAATTCCCTTTTTTTTGTAACAAGACATGGGAGGGAAATCGTGGTATAACTTTCCTTTAGTAAATGCAACACTTTTGGTCCTATTTTTACTGTGAAAGCTGCTAGAAAATTGAGTTCAGAGTACTGAGGACACAGTTCAGAAGTTTTGAACCCTAATGTACCTGCTTTACTGAAGAAGAATAATGAAGCAGAATAGCCACAACTGCTCAATAGTTTCACTCTATTGAATTGCGTCAGCTTTAGACAACCAGATTTGAACTGTGACATGTGAAAGGGAATGTTGTAAATAGCACGGCTGTGTGCACAGCACAGTCCCTCTCTTCAGCCTGCCTTTCCCTGTAAGTCTGTCTAGCTTAGAGTTCAACACAAGCTTCTTTCTCACCAATATGAATGGATTTTAATAATTTGGAAACATCCAGACATCTGAACTTCAACTCCAAGCTATCTAAGTCTGCTGTATATCTTTTTTTGCATTTGTATTATCTACATCTAATGTGATTTATTCAGTTCACACAGAAGTTTGTTTCCAATTAAAATTTTCAGTTGTAAAATGGTACTGGAGAATTTGAAGTTTTTTTTAGTAGGGATAGAAGAACTAGTTCAGGCAAAATAAGATTCAATTCAAGTGTGGGTAGAGTTTATGGGATTGTAGGGGTTTAGGTTTTTTGTTTTTTTCTCACTCCTCTGTAATTCCTAATTTTGGACAGAACAGATGGACTGAAATTCTTTCTCTTCCCTAGTTTCCCTTCCAGGAGAAGACAAATTCACAGGGACAGATTCACTGGTATAACTGAAGTAGGGAACTGGCCTGCTGTGTTTCTGACCAATTGAAATCTGGAATAGAACAAGAAAGTGAGCTTTAACATGACTTTAGCCAATGGAAAAAAATCCATCCCATTGAAAAAAGAAATAAAGAAAAATAGCCAAGATAGGTATAAGGATCAAGCCGTTAATCAAAAGGAAATGATAGAGGTGTTGGATTAGTCCATATATTAATGTTGGATAAAACAAAGAGGAGTTCCCCTCTGAGGTGACTTCTATCACTATACTGGTGATGTGCCTGTATCCCAGATCAGATGGAAATGATGTAGAAGGTCTGGGTTGCCAGAGCTCTGACTATGGGAGTGCACAGCTGTTCTCGCTGATCCAGGAACCTTGTTGCACAGCTTCTGCACCTACGCAGTGAATCAAACTCAGGTTTAGGCAAGCACAGTATCTACTGCATTTAGGGACAGATTAACTTCATTGTCCAAGTGAAGTAATGACTGTACTATGCATGTTCAGCTCTGGTTAAAAATGAAATGAAGCAAAATCAGTTCATTCATGAAGATGAATGGAATCCTGGCAGGTTAAGTTGTAGAGCTAATGTCTCAGGAGAAGATGCCAATGAAGTTGCAATATAATATGTGCTGGGGCTGCAGACCTTAAGTAGTGCTGGTGGGGGGTATTCAGCCCCAGTAGAGAACTCAACTCGGTGGCTTGGCCATACCAGTTTTTGAGCAGCCACATCCCATGACAGTTGGGAATAATTTGTGGCTGGTGACAGCAAAGACTAAGACAACCTCAAAATCTTTTTACTAAAGATGCCCAGTTTCTGTGAGAACCCTCTTTGTGACAACAGGCTTAGGCAAAAGTAAGAGCGTTTAGCTTTTATAATGGTCTTTTCTCGCATGAGCACTTGGAAGTGAGATCCATTGGAGGGCTTCTAGACAAACCAAGCTGGGCTCAGGAACTCTCTCCTGAGCTGAATATAGTTGGAGACCAGGAAAGGAGTCAAAGTGCTAGAGGAGTTGACACTGCTCCTGTTCTTGCCTGGCTGTCTGCTTGTGGCCAGTGCTGGAGATGGCAGAGTGGTCTTGATGAGCCCTTGCCTGAACCAGTATGATAGCTCTTTGCTCATCGTGTGGCACATAATACTTCACAAAGGTGAAGGAGACCCACAACCCTGAAAGGCAGACTTCTTCCAGCTGCTGGATCTAAATTCTCTTAAGTACCCATCTATGGCAGAGAAGAGAATAATTATAGTACACTGACTCTACTATGTAAGAAAATTATTTAATAAGCCCTTGAATGTCTATACTTAAACGCTAGCCAGCTGGCTTGGTAACTCCAGGGAAGAGAGGCTATGCTTTTCCTTTAACAACTTGTTTTCAATCAAGCAAGCTAAATTTTTGCAAGATCAATATGAGATGAACAGAAAATATTTGATTACCTCAGGAGCTGTCAATGTCTGATTTTTTTTCTAAGCTGACAGAAATAATGTTTGGGGCAGCAAATATACATACTTCTGCTTCTTATTTTTTAACATTATTCATGGGCTGAAATTTAGCTTGAAATTGAAACAATAAGAGGAGTTAGAATTCTGCAAAAGCACCGCTTTAATTTGCAGTATAGGAACAACTGAAACTGCCAACTGGGATGAAGTTTACCAGCATACAGAAGGCATCTGTAGTGTGATGCAAAGTACAGTGAAACTTGCTTGTAAATCACACTGCCTTTTAAAATTCAAGTCCTTCTCTCTGGCAAGGTAGTACGCTTCTGAAGTATTACCCCATGCCTGAAATTACTCTAACAAATATTGTCTGTGAGAAAGGTGAACCAGGCAAATTGTCTGAGAACAAACAGCTTGTGGTGGGCGGAACAAACATGCGGGGTGGATGTTGCAGTCACTTTTGCGCTCTGCTTGTGTCCCATCTAGGCACGAATTCTAAAATTTCCAAGTTTTTTAAATATTGGATGTTATTACTAAATCTCAAATGGCTATATGAAAGGTCACTACCTTCACACTTGCTTTACAGGTGGTTATACTCACACTTGGTAAGTCCTCACAGCAGGAACAAGAATACATCGTACGTTTTCTATCCTGTGCTCTGAAAGTGCCTTTAAAATGTAGTAGTGTTACCTACCTAGCAATTGTCCCCAGCAACCTCTTGAGATCTGAGCTATTAACTACCAGTGAATGAGTATATGTGCTGTGGCCTTTAACCTCATCTTTGGGTTCTCATTTCTGATATTTCTTTCAATAACTTTGCCGGTTTCTTTTTCTTTTTTTTAAACTGTCACTGAGATTTTTTTTCCAGAGCCATGTCTCACATTTTTGGGCTGTATCCCCAGGATAGAAATACTTACCTTTTCTTTCATATCTCATGTGCAATTTGTTGGCCCTGACAATTCCTTTCATTCTGAAAAATATTGCTTTAGAGAAATCAGTTTTAAAACCTAGCAGCAATTCAGACTATTTTTGTCTCTAGCCATTCCAAAGAAATACCAGTTGCCAACTTGTCTTGAATGCTGCAGCAGTAATCAGCACTTCCAGCTAATGGCTTCTGACACACTTTTGTAGAAATGCTGCTGAAAACTCATGATCTGGCTCTTCTTTTTAGGCAAGCAAAGGAAAATGCTGGGGGAGAGAAAAGATGAAAGCATTTACTTCCTCCCCCTTGGAATAAGGGCTGTGAAAAGGGATGAGGAAATGTCAATGTGGGATCCGGAACTTGCTGAGGATGAGCAAAGGGACACTGTTGTTGTGCCTCCAAAGGAGCTGTCACCTTAAGTTATGATGCTGTGCTATGGCAGCCTGCCACCCCCCACATGGGTATACTTTGAAGTGAACAGACTAGAAGTGGTTCAACTTCCCAGGCACAGCAGTTTGGATAATGTCAAGGAGGGGATAAAAGGAAAGAAGCTTGCTTGTCAATGTTAAAAGAAGAAATAAAAAATTAACTAAACCTTTCCCATCTGCTGTGCCAGTAACTTGAAAACTGACCTAGTGGCTTTTAGCCCCTTTTTTTTTGTCGGGCTTTTGAGAGTGAAAAAGTTTTTAAACATGTCCTTCAGAATACAACTTGTGTAGGTGGGGATGCAGTCAACTTTTCTCCCTTCTTGAGAGAAGGCAAGTGAGGGAGATGGAGCACATGTACCAATACGATACCTACAGTAACCTGGGGAGTGCACGGGTGTCCCTGGGTGTGATTACTGACCCTACACAGCACAGAAACCAGATTCCCTAGGTGCTATGGATCGTGTGGAGCTTTGGAAGTAATGTTCCCTCTTCGTTTTCATGGGACAAAGTTTTTGCCCCAAGTGTCTTGCAGCTTGGAGTTGAAGGTACTTTGCCTGTGGACAGCAGTGTCTGGTGCAAGGAGGTCCTTCAGCTTCATTTTTATCTAGCATCCTTCCAGACATAATTTCTAATCAAATAAAGCTATGGTGAATACATTGTAATGATGATGACTAGCTTGTCTGATCTGAACAAGACAGCCTTTTCCTTTGAATGTGGCTAAAAGGAAAAAGGCCTTTTCTTTTTTTTTCCTAGATCCTATATCTTTTCTTTTTGTACTTACAGCACAGCTGTGAGTCTTTTTTGCATCTTTGCAGCCTTCTGCTTGATTCTTCAGCATGTTTATTTTTTCTGTTAGCTGGTCCTTACTGCTATTCCCACAGTCTGAAATGCTTTTTAAAATGCAGTTTATTACTGTTAATAAAAACTCAAGCACTCCTTTTTTATATCTAACATTAATGTTCAGGTATCAGATGTCTGTGGATGTTTAAAATAATGTATTTTAAACTTGAGTATAGTTAATAAGTCTGAGGGAATGGGTGGGAAACTCCATAGGCAGCAAGAGTATGCTTTTTCTTATCTGGTTACCCAGAAACGCATTAATATCGGGGAAAATCACAGCACTGTGAGTTTAAACAAAATCTCATTTGTGTCTCATTATAAGATACAGGTCTACTTAATTTCCTTTTGTTCTCTTTTTTGCTTGTTTTTTTTTAAGGTTAAAGAACCAACCATGTACTCCCTGGCCAAATCTCTACCAAGCCAAGCAAAACCCTTCTTTTTATCCTTCTTTGATACTATAATGCTTTATACAGGACCAATGTAAAATCCTTTCTTCTACCCTTGCCACCTGACATCTTAAAAATAGGATTTATCTATGAATGTTTATTCTTTTCTATCCTCTATTCTAACAGTGTAAATATTTGATTTCACAGTTGTGAAGTTAGTATAAACTTCAGAGTAAAAACTTGGCTTAATTAAAAATATCAAAATATGTGTCAGCTTTGTGTATGTAGAAGAGGATGGGTTGGAATTAGCTACCTACAAATGTCGCTGCACATGTTTCAATGTCTATTCCTTTTTGAAGAATGTCTTTCAAAGGTGGATTTTGCAGTGGGTACAATAGCACTTATGTAAAATTAGATAATGAGAATGAAAGCTTCTCTTCTGTCAGGCACTTCTAAATATAGAAAGTTAGGACTTATCCTAAAACTTCCTTTAAATATACTTTCTAAAAATATGCTTTTGCATGTGGTGTAAGATACACCAGTACAAGTATGTCATAAAAGCTGCTGAATTTTAAACACCCTCTTGTTTATGTGCCTGCCATCATCTCAAAGCACAAAAAAAAAATCTAGAGGTCAAACTAAATGAAATAGCAACGCAATCAGTTAGCTTGGCATATAAATTTTTCATTTGCAATAGTAATTGCTTAAAGATGTAAAAGAAGAGATCATCTTGAAAACTTGCTGGAAGTAAAAAATAAACACATGGCAAAAAGTATGGGGATTACTTTGATCCATGATAGTTCTGTGTTTGATATTATGGCTAAATTTTATAGTTCTCCTGGACAATTATTTTTTTTTAATGTTAGACTATCTAGGATAATTAGTTGAGGGGGGTGAAGGTTACACCACAGGATGAAACATTCATTGGTACTAGAGTCTGGGTAAATAGAAAGCTACATTGCAAAAGGCAGCACTTTAGGTTTTATACAATGCAATGCCAGGTGCAGCTTGATTTCATAAAACAATAACCCCTGGCTGATGGAGTGTAATATGGCACATCTTCAAGAATAAATGAGACAAAATATTCCAATTACAGACTAATCTTACTTCTTTCTATCCTGAGCCAAGTATTTGCCTCAATTGTTCAGCAACAAATTACCCCGGCAGCAGAGAACTACCACAGAGGATAACAAAGTGGTGTCTGCTCAGAGAGATTAACTGTTGATCGGATCCTCATATTGAGAGTTCTTGAAGGAAAAAAAGCAAGCTAATTCACAGCAGATGAGACACTGATGTCTTGTTCTTTGTCTTCAGAGGAGCCTTCTGCGCTGCGTTCACCAGGATTTTTTTGGAAGCTGCTTTTTGAAGATTTGTGCATGCCTTCTGCACAACACATGGTGCAATAAAAAAAAAAGAAACCTACAGGAACAGTTTTATGGCGGGTGGGGAAAATCTTAGATGTGTTGAGCAGTGACAATTAATGCATGTGTTCAGCACTTCCAAGAGATTTAATTAATGATTTGGCATTAACTCTTTCATGTATACATGTCTTAAGAATGTATTCCTTTTTCTATTGTGTTGGATTGTGGTTTTAAGGCTGAGGCTGATTTTCCCCTGCATGCTGCAGAGGTGAATTTATAAAGAGGCAAAACTGAGATGTAATGAGACAATCAAGGGTAATACTAATTTCAGCCATACCATGAATATAAATCTATTATTGTGCTGAAGAAGTTTTAGTGAATGATATTAATGTATGTACTGCAGTTGAACTTACTCCATTTTACTCTGCACGTTGGTATTCCCCCTCCCCACCTGCTATAAATACTTTTATGTAGCTACTCTAATGATGGCCTTTCTGTGTTTTTCAGTTAGAGCTGTGGGTCCCTCGCAGTCATCCGTGGCATCCCCTGGGGATCACATGGATATGCAATTCCTTGTTTGCTTACAGCTGATTAAATGGAGGTTGTTGATCCACACAGACTCATTAGAGAGTTTGAAATTCTTTACAGCCAGGTACTGTTGCGGCAATGATCAATTAGTTTGTAAATATTTTTCTGCAGCTTAGAAATGTATTATTACCATGTTGGAAACAGCCACTTGACATGATGTGTATATTTTAGACTATGAAGATCAGCTGTATTTTTCAATGTGTAAAACCACTGCATTGGAATACCTATATGCAGATGGAAGAACAAATTTGGCCAAAATTTTCAGTGAGTTGTTAATAGCCGTTATTTGGAGAAATTTGGGGTTTAACCTAGCATGGTATCTTAGTATAACACTTCACCTGTGTCTTCTCTATTATTAAACACCCAGATCTAGGTTAACTGAGCTGCTTAGCGAGCACAGGCTGTTAAAGGGAGTTCCTGACATCAGCTATTTCCTTGCTCTTTTGGAAATATTTTCTTCAGGGAGACCAAGCAGTATTTCAAACACAACCCAGCAATCTTGCACAGTCCTGAGTTATTCCCGGGACAGCCCAGACAGTGACTGCTTATGATTCTCTGTCTGCTTGCCCCTCAGTTTAAAAATACAGGTTTTGTTGACCTTGTTTCCGATTGTATTGAGCAGTATGCCTAAATCACTTCAGGAAACAGTCACTGAAAGTCTGAGGTAGCTGGACAGCCCCAGCAACTTTACGGAACAATGTGAGAAACACTTGAAGAAAGTGATTTTCAGAATATTAAAAAAAGCTCAGAGTTATGGGACTTCGATGAAATGTGGCAATTCACTTTGTTTAGGTGGTGAGTGTTAAATAATAATGAATGTAGCAAGTAAGAGGGTTTAATGCGGTCAACTTCTGTTTAAGAGGGTGGGATTGTTGGGTTTCAGATGCTTAGGTCATGGATAGCTCCTGTGAGCAGAGGTGAGAAAGCACAAGTAAGATGCAAAGCCAAAGGTGCTGACGAAAATCAAACCTTTGGAGAACCAGTGTAACCAGCATTTTATCAAGCGCAGGACTCCTTGGGAGGGTAGCACAGGTGAATGAGTTGCCTTCAACTGGAAATACTGATGAAAAATACTTGGTTACTTCAAAATGGAAGACCAAAGAATGACTTTGCTGTTATTTTCCCCATGTATTGTGAGTAATCGAGTGCACTCATGTTGCCATTTTGGCTCCAGCAGAGATGTGCACCAACGCATAGCCGGTCCATTGCCTTGTGTGCAGACTGTCTGTAACGCTATAAACTAGATTATCAAGGTGTTTGCCAATGCTTTGGATTCTCAAAATGCTCGTCCATCCTTGAGACATCTGCAATCAGCCAACTGCTATAGACTTTGCCAGCCAATGCTGTTTGGCAAATAGGAAGGCAGTCTTGTTATAGATGGTTTGATTTAACATACCTGCTCAGAAAAGTGGATGACTATTCATTTAGCTAGCGAGATACTAAGGCTAGTATTTCAGCAGGTTATGATGTAGGTTTGGAATTATGGCATGGTAACTTTTCTTTTCCTGGAGCAATTTCAAGTGAAATTGAGCACTTTTGTAAATTTAGTGGTTTCAAAATTCCATGTACTCACTTTACAAACTGTTCTAACAATCCACATTCATGTGAATGCATATCTCTTACACTAACAATGTCTAAAAGGCTCCTGCTTGCTTTCTCCTTTCATTTAAATAAAAACTTTAGGGGGAAGGGGGGCGGGGGGGGAACAACCCACCTTTTTTTTCCATGCTTCCTGACAGGAGATTGTTTCAAATTTGAGCTTTTCCCCCAAACTCCCAGAGTACAGCTGCTCCTTTGCAGAGCACCTGTACATGGTGAGGTATCGTTATTATGGCTTCAGGCAAGTCTTTGTGCATTGTATTAGAAAACAGTCCCGAATCCCATAATACTGACAAGATATGGCCAGAGCTGTATATGGGCAGATCCAGCGCTCAGAAACCTGGTTAATACAGTGTTCTGTGTCACCATGTGACCATGAAGGACTGACTTTTGCTTTATGGCCTTTTCTGTATCCAGGTTGTGTTCACATAGTGGAAATTTAGCATGGATCTTCAAGTCTTTGGCTAGGTGCCATGACTGTGAGAGACAGGCTCTAAATCCAAGAGATTGCCCTGACCAGAGCTAGAAATGCTCTGCGGTGCTTCTCTTTGTTTCCTAATGGCAAGGCTTCAAACCCCATTTCTCCAGCCTGCTGTAATTCCATAGAAAAATGGGACAGACCAGGCATGCAACTCATTACTTTTGTACCTTACTGGGCTACACAGATTTTATGTATAATGTGGATTTTTAAGGCACATATTTCCTCAATCATAAAGCTATATTAATGCAACACAGGTATGTTGGATTATAGCATGTAAAAGAATGTGACAGTCCTGAAATTCCTATTGGAGGCCTTAAAAATGCATTACTTGTATAATTACAGCAAAGAAGCAGCCGTTCTGCTAATGCCCTGAAATGTGTGCCAGCTCTTCAGGGCATGCTACATAATGTGACCCTAAGAAGAAATGTCCTACTTTCAAAGATGAAGAAGTTAAGACAATGAGTTACAGAATTAGACGATGAGGAAATAATGAAGGAGACATAAGAACTAATTGCAGAGGGAGATGTCACGAAAGTATTTCTAAACTTGTACACCGGGGCAATAGAAGTGGTGCCAAACTGATTTCCATATGCATGTTAAATGTATTAACCATCTTCTTTCCTTATGTAACATATCTAAATAATTAAAATGTGCTCTTTATGTAACTAAAAGAACATACTGCCATTAGCAAAGTTTAAGGGGTAAGAAAAGATTTTGGAAAAAAAAAAGGCTTTCTACCCCTTTAGCTGTAGAAACGATAGCCCAAGTATTGTTTTGCTTATTCCATAATTCTTTGGGCCAAATTTGAGTGAAATGGGCATTGGAAATGTTCTAATGAAACTCATGAGAGTTCCTTTGCTTCTTCCAAGCTTAACTTGGGCTATAGTCATTATTAGTTTGGGGGCAAACTGTGTCTTCAGTATGTTGGATTTGCTGCACTCGCCATGTACAGTGGAAATTCTCCTTTCAGAGGCAGAAATCAGATCTTTGTTCTAATGTTTTTAAATCTACCTTATCTTTTGTAATGAACTGGGGGGCTGGTTGGAAATCAATTCTGCCCAGGTTACATCTAAAAATGACTGAGGTAGCCTCACTGCAGCAAACTAGCTTAACTGAGATGCAGGTGTGTGCAATTGCGTTGTTCAGGCAATTGACTGCAGTTGATAAGCTACCAGGCTTCAGTTCTCTGTAGCCCATTGTAAAGAAAATATGCAGTATCCACGGTATGTTGTTGGGTTTTTTTTTAAACTTTGTTTCATGTTTGTGTATAGTTGCGTAGCAGTGACGTTTCTTCACTGTGGTCTTTGTATTGGCAATCATCAAGAGATATTAAGGTCCTTTTTTTAGATTAAATCCTGGTTTTCTGTGCTAGAAACAATTGAACAGTTGGAAGGAGCAAACTTATTTGTAGCTCCAGTAGCCAAGCAGAGGCACTGTAGAGCTCATATGCAAGACAGCTTTCAGGTGACTAGTAAAGCATCACTCTGGGAAAGAGTATGTGACTTCTTACTATTTGCTGCAATTAAGAATAATATGGATAACTAAGCAAAAGGGGTTTTTTTTTAAACGCTTTTTTTTCTCTGAGTTTTAATTTTGGTTTTGAAGTTCTTCATTCACAACGTTAAAAGTGAAATGATGTTCTTAAGACATTTTCCAGTTGCAGAAGCCCTCTTCTGTTTGCAGCTATGCGATGTGATGTTTCAAAGTGCTTTTCTCCCTTCAGTGCCAAATACTTCTTAATTTTATTTGGCGCACAGTAAATATTTATTTTTGTTCTCCTAGAGATAAAGGATTTGTATGCAATGTTTTTGAGTTGTTTGGAAACAATGTTTGTCTTAATAATTGGATGCATTTATCCTGTTTTGTTGCTGCTTTTTTTTTAAATGGGTTGCTGTTTTTCTTCAGTGGGGTCTGCTCTTTAAAGACTTGTTTAGTGAACCTAGATTCTTAGTCTAAAATATACTAAATATTACATGTTTGCAACATAAGCTGCGTGGAAGGAAAACTACAAAATTATTCCATCTATTCCATTAAATTCTTGCCAAAATGGGGTGTGTGTTGGGGGTTATTTTTTCCTTTTTTAAAGTTATTTCAACACCTGGTATTTACTTAGGAAGCCATCAAGGACTCATGTCGTTCTCAAATTGCTGCTCTTCTCTAATCTTCCTTCTGTTGCTCTTTGGATGAATGTGATAGACTGCTTTGCGTGCCTAGGAAGCTTTATTTCTCACTAGGTAGAATCACGTGTTGACATGTCTCAGGGAGCCCCATATGCCAAGACACCTGATCCAGTCTTTAAAGCCTACCAGGTATGTGTCAGACCTGGAAGAACCTCTTTCAAACTTCCTCTCCTGTCACTTTGCTATTTTTAAGAGCTATCTTAGTAGTGTGCAGAGTGGAATAGACTACAGGAGTATAGGTTCTTATGTATTCCTTTCAAGCAATAAATAAATAATGCATTCCAGGCTGTGTTACCAGCAGATGTTCATTGTTCCAGCATTACGGTTCTAGAGATAGTTAGTAGTTAGTTCCAAAGTAGTTTTACAGTACTTCAGCTACTGGGGAACAACTAAAAAGACACTGTTGCAGGTTTCAGTTCCCAGAAGGTAACTTTAAATAGTTGAGTTTTGCATGTTAGGAAGAGACAGGTGAAAGGGGAGTTAAAATTCTGAACTCATGGAGTGACTTTCATATAATGAGTAGACTTTAGCCTCAATTGTCACTCTAGAAGATGAGTTCTAGTCATTAATAAGCAGGATGTCTCTCTATTATGGCATACATTAATTTGTTTGGCTCCTCTTTGATGAGCTGAAGATCGTTGTTGACTGACTTTTCTTCAGCGTCAGTATCCTCTGAGTGAAATAGTGTAATTTGTATTTCCCACTAATAAAGGAGGAAAGGCACTGACTGATATGATGACCAGGATTGCAGTCTTTTGATTGTTGTTTATGAAGATGTTACATTAATTGGAAAGAGACCTTGGTGGACTCCGAGTCAAACCCTTCTCTGAACAAGGTAGCGAACAATTATTGCACTGATTTGGTAGAGGACAGCCATTTAGTTTCTTATTCTGGTAGTGCCTACAGGCCTAGGGTGGGACCAAGGTCCCTTTGGCACAGTGCTACACAAAGAGTAAGTGGCTACTATGGCCCTGAAGAACTTCCACCCCAATGAATTTCCATCTGATGTTCTGAAGTTCTGTAAATGTCTTAAAAAACTTTCTTAGATAAATTTTGACAGTTTAATGCTGATTTTCTTTCGTTTTCATTTCACTGGCTTTGAAAGAAAGAAAATTATTTTTTTCCTGTCTAAATTTTAAGGGTTTACTGAGCTTTAGCACCAAGTGCTCTTAACTCTAGTAGAATTCTTTTCTAGGGTTGTGAAATAATGGCACAACTACATGCGAGGTACTGGATGTATATCTACCTATGTGCACAAACACTTCCAGAGTTGTTATGGAATACTTTGTCAGCTCATATCAGTCACGAATCGTACATGTAAAATAAAGGGATAACAAATACTTAGAGGCGTTCTAATACACCCTTCTATCTGCCACATCAGAGAGTGATCATTGCAAATGGGATTATGCAGCAATATAACAAATGTCTTTTGGTTTCTATCCTCCAGCTGTAATCAAATAGGAAGAAAGTAGGAAAAACATTCTCTCATGCATATTTTTTTCTTCATATTCTTTTTCTGTGATTGCTGTTTCACCTTTTTAATGTATTTTTTCTTAAGCGAAGGATGAAAAATGTGTATGCTTTCTTGAAATGATGTTTAATATGATGGAATTCAGCATTCTCTTAGGTCAGTGTTTCCTGTGGTTCTGCAGTTATGCATTAGGGAGGTAAACCTAGATCTATGAGATAACTCTTGTTTTGACAGCATCTAAACTTATCCCATGCATTTTACATTGGACCATTTGTTGTGCTATCGGAGGTAAGTATTAAAAAAGTAAATTCTGGTGACCAGATTTATGCTGAGTCTGAACTCTCCTTGGGAATCTTCTACACTTGGTGCAGTTAGCTTTGTCCGTGTTGTTGGTGCAGAAGTTTAGATGCATTAATTTGGGTAGAAAGCCCCAAAATAACTTTGGCGGTTTTTTTCCCTTTTATTCATTCCTTTTGCAGTCATATTTCCTCACTTCCACAAATAAATGTCTTGTTTGGGAGAGGTTTCCCAGGCCATTTCTGTTGGTGAATTAAGTTCGCCTGCCAGCAGAAAGAGGTTCTGTGTGAGGCACTGGTTCTGTGCTGTAGCCAGTACCCAAGGTCTGGTTTTAACTGGTGAAAAACAATGTGGCTGCACACTCTTTTGGTGTCAGACTGGATTCCACTTTGCGCCGATTATAAGCTCAGCAAAACGCTGAGGCGGGTCACTGACGTCCAGAGAAGACAAGCTTACATTTCCAAAATGGCTGTCCTGGAGCCACAGGAGCGAAGCACTGTGGAGACACTTGCATTGTTCAGCACACAGCCTTTGAACGGAGAGCTTGATTTCCCAGGCTGTCAGTTCAAGCGTTTTACACCAACACTAAATCTTAAAGGAAAGTCTCCTTCCAGCAATGTATGGCAGATACACACAGCTGTTTGGCCTGGTGTTACTACACACCCATCTGCAGCGATGCTGCAGACTGGTTGTTCATTGAGAGGAGGGCGTGAAGGGTGGCCTTGGAGAGCGTTCACAGCTTGGGATGTGGGGAAGGGAAGAGGAGCAGGGAACCTCCTTGCCGTCTTTTCTGAACCGTTTGTCAGCAAAGGCTATACATGGTCTTAGGTGAACCCCTCTGATGGGTGGGGCGAGGAGGAAGGACTGAAAGCAACCTTCAGTTTTTGTTGGATATTTTAAGATTTCCTATCAGTTTCTGGTTTTCTGCCTTTTTAAGTTAAGAAGATGGTACAAGAATTTAATACCTGCTCTCTTCCAGTGCTTCTGCTTTATCAGTTGCCGTGCCAAAGCATGAAAATTTCTGTGATGACGTTACCATTTTGCTAATGGTTCATGCCCTAGTGGATACCCTCCATTGCCCTAAAATATGCAATCATTTAATTGTCATTGCAATCCTATTATATTGCCATTATGGAACGTCTGGTGGGGAAAGCTATGAACATGTTATTAGTGCTGAAAGGGACAATTTACTGAATCTTGCTAAATGCCATCACTTCTCAAAAATGAATCAAAATTACTTTATTATGCACATCTTACTTTAATATTCTGCTCAGATAATGATTGGGAGCCATTGATCATTTTCTGAGTTGAGATTCTTTTGCACGATTTTTAGTTTGTTGCAACAGTAGGAATGCTAAAAAATTCTTGACTAGGCTTCTTCCTGCATCCTCCCCTTTTTTTTTAAAAAAAAAGAAAAAGGCAGCTTTTGTTGAACTGGAATTGTGAGTATGGATTTTGAAGCCTTTTGTGTTTAGTGACCTGAGTAGCAAGTGTCATGTTCCTGTTCATAAGTTCTATACGAGTGAATCTGATCTCGGCTTCCTCCTGGCACTGTCACCAATTTTTTTTTTTTTTTGGCTCCTCTTTCCTTGCTTTATTTTCTGTTAGCTGTTTTGTAAACTCTTCACAGCATAGAATCTCAGTGAGTATTTGAAATAGCGTTGTACTATGCTCTGTACAACCTCACTTGAGGTCTCCAATTACAACCGAAGTACAAATAATTAACTTCCCAAGTGTGACTCTTGCACTTGACAAGGGGTTGGTTGCAGTTGAAGCACATGCAGCACATTCTCACTGTGGGATAATGTGCTTATCAAGTGAGCTTAAAATTATAGGCTATTCCCAGAGATGGTTTGGGGGATTGGTGAAGTTGAACTTCTTATTGATTCTAGAAATTGCATTTCCTTCCATGGATGGCTGAAAGGATCATTCCCTCATCTTTGAAATTACCATGCAAAGAGCTATGGGAAATCCGAAAGAAAATGTCTTTGTGGAACACTATGGAGAGCAACAGGGCCTTCTCCAATGTATTATAAATGCTGGAGGAAAAGCTATTTTAACCATAATAGAAGAAGGTATCATAGAAGTCCTTTAATAACTTTATAGTTTGATGTCTTTGTAAGTGCACATAAAACAAACTAAAGAGTGTTACAGGCAAATTGTGATTAATAATTTGAGTTTGGAGGGCATTAAAAATCTTAAGGTGTGATAATTGAGAAATGTATCAAGATTAAGAAGGTAGATATATGCTTATGCTGCAAGTGTGTCTCCAAGCAAAGCAAGAATAGTTTGTTGTGACTTTTTCCTCTTTTTAATACATGTGATATGTTTAGCTGTTTCAGATGGATTCTGCAAATATCTTTTTTTATCCTACATTTCTTCATGGTAATTTCAAATTTGTAGTTCTGGGCCAGCTGACACCACACAAATAGAATTATTACTATACAACTTAGTTTGGAAAAGGGGTTTTGAAAAGCAGTTTTGAATTGGCTTCTGGCAATTCTCTTGTACATAAACTCATTTTAACTGCATAAAAACTACTATATTGCACTGAGAAACTGTAGTGAATGTGCATTTAGATGTTATGAATAACTGCAGTTAAGTAGAAATGAAACTGAAGTAAATCTGAATTTTATTTGCACTTTCCCTTAATTTTAATGCCACTCAAGCTGCTGCTTCCTTTTTTCCAAAGTAACATAGCTGTTAAGGATAAAGAGTGTGCATGTGTTTATCTGTGAAATGCTGAAGTACTGTTGGCCTACATGTAACATGGTTTATAAGCACAGAGGCTATGCAATGAAATTTTGACTGCTGGACATTATTTTAAAGCTGTTTGTTCCTGTCATGGAAATGCATTACAACTAATAAAAGATACGGCAGAGAAAACTGAATAACCACTTCAAAATTTAAGATTTCTGTGAATGATAAGTGATACTTATGCCTTGGCAATCAAGAGGCCGTTAAAAGATAATCGTGGTGGGGATGCGCACAAGGGCTTGTTTCTGCAGATACTAATTGGTTTCTTGCATTGCGCTTGCGGCCTGCCAGAACACTTGGCTTTGTGCTGTGACAATAAATGGTCCACCCAGTGAAACCACGTGAATGACCATAACCCCTCTGGTCTGCATCCACATCTGACTTAGAGGACCACAAGTAACTGTGGGGAAAAATTTCAAACCTGCTTGAAAGATTTAGTCTCCTTTGTCTCATTTTTGAACATTACTCACCTGCCTAGGAATCTCAGTCCTCAGAAAGTTAATGTGTTTTTTCTGCCAACGCAGTCAACAGCTTCTGAAAATTTTACCATCAAAATTGTGGGTTACTGAAGGTTTTCTCAATTTATCAGGCTGTAATGGCTTTTATTGTTTTCCCTGCTGTTCTTGTTTTGTGTTGCCAACTCATTTGTACCTAAACTTTTTGGACCATTTCTCTTCTGTCAACTCTCAACTTTTGTCATATACCACCATGCACAATTACCATCAAAGTGTAATTGGAAATGCTAAAGAAGGTAGTATGAGCCTGTGCACTGCCTGCCTGGCTTCTGCCAGCAACTAATGAACAACCCCTCTGCCCTGAACACACTGATGTGCTGGAAAACAAGCCCAAATATTGAACGCAAAAACTCTTAGCAAAGCCGTCGTGCAGCTGAGCAGTTTGATGCTGCTGCTTTTCCACAGTGCAAACGCCCACCTGAGGAAGTGTGACACAGCCCAGGTCGTCCTTCCGTTGTGCAGTGCTGGTCCTGATGACCGTGCCTCGCTAATCCCCGTCTTGTGTCTGGGATCGCTCTGCAGAGGCTGCACACTGCTCCCGCAGGCTGGATGTCATCTGATCAGCCCTGGCGTTGTGGTGGCCTACGCAAGGATTGCCTCTGCTCTAATAAAATCGGGAAGGCTGGACACCCTGCCTATGCTGTAGGGTTCCTGAGAAAGCGTGAGATGTATGGAAGGTGGGAATAGCTTGGCTCTCTGTGTCAAGCAGTAAAACTCAGTGCCTTTGGGAAATGTGTTAGAAGTCTTGGGACCCAAAAGAGGTGCTAGTTATCCCTGCTGTGGTGACTGGGCTGGTTTCACAGCACTGCTGACTGCGCTGGGAGGCCAGGTTGTTGCAGCTGTGCAGTGGATTTAGTGTCGCTGCCTTTGCTTCAGGGTTCAGAGCTCCATCAACATACAGAGTAGTCTGAGCACCAGTTTCTGGGCTCTGCTTCTTTGAGATCTTACTGAGCTTCTGGGAACCCTGTGAGGAACTTGAAGGTGCCTACTGCTGCCAGGTGAGGCTAAGGAGATAAGTAAGGGTAGCTCTAGCAGCTTCTAACAAACTCTGCCAGCTGTCCTTGATCAAAGGGTGCCTGCAGCCTCTCTTCTAGCTGCCCTCTCTGACTAGGGAGGGTCAAGCACCCTAGGCACCCATTGCTCGGAGACTGGCTGGGCATCAGACTGCTTGTGAGAGGTGGTGAGTGATCGCCTTTGCTTCCTTTTCTTTTTTGAGCCTGGAAAAGGAGGAGGGGAGAGGATGAGGACCTAATGTGCCCTAATGCACTGGTACAGTATCAAAGCTGCAGGCATCCTCCTCTCAAGACCTCCTACAACTGCTGCTGGGATGAGTGGTCCTCATGGTAGGTGCTACAAGTATGGGCATCAGGCACTGAAAAGAAAATTTTGCCTCATCAACGCTTGACTTGACATAGCAGAAAAAATGTAAAATATTGGTGGTTTGTGTACCCTTACCTCTGCTATGAAAAGGAAGCCATAATTATATTCGTGCCATATTTTCTTCTCTGTTTTAGAAAAACAAATATCAACATAATGATACGTCTGAGAAATGGTTTAAATAGCCAAACACTTGTTTACTGTTTAATGGCTGAGATTAAAAGCAGAGTCAATAGCGAAGCAAAGCTCATTTAGATGCTGTCATATTTTACCACCAAGATTTTTTTGGTTTATGTTCTTTTACAGTATTTCTCATTCATTTGTTCATGTTAGTGATTCCCGTTAGTCTCTGTAGAAACTACACAAACATGAGTTTTAGTTTCCTCCCAGTAATACAGTATTGTCCCTGCTAGTAGCAGGCCGCAGGCTTTGTACGGAGTTTGAAGGCCTTGGGGCCTGCTGGTCAGGCTGGCTTCAAACAAACCCACCTCTACCTGCCTGGAGCTCTGTTCTTCTTTGGCTTAGCTGTAAAAGCAACTTTTCTAATGGCCAGATGGCTGTGCCCAATTTGTTTCTTGTGTGACTATGTTTGTGTGGTACAACTGTGGGGTTTATACAGACAGTAGTAACAAGGTGTTATTCTGTGTAGGCCGAGACACTTTTGAGTAAGGTAACGGTGCAGCGCAGAGAGACACAGACCTGGTATGGTGGCAGTGGCCTCGCAAGTGGGGAGGCAAGATGCGGTGTAGAAGCGTACAGGTGTGGGATGATGAAAGACAAGGGCACGGGAGACCCAAAGGCTATAAACAGCTCACCCAGGGTCAGCTGAAGAAGTGCAGACCTAGAGCTGGACAAAGCCCATTTATGGGTAAGAAAGGGAGGAAAGTCAAGTACCCCTAACCAAGGTAAACCACACCACCTGCACGTGTAACATGCAGCTGCAGACCAATGAAGAAAGAACAAGGTTTAAGAGTGTGTTAGAAAGCATAAAAAAATAGCTCTGTGTGAATCCAGAAAGAAGAAAGTAGAAGAGGAAGAAGAAACCTCTTCAGCATTACACCTTTTCCAGTGAGGAAGCTGGGACACCAATGATTTTGGTGCCTTCAGCCTTAGGATCCAAAGGGGTGGTGGAAGGGCAAGATTACCACTGGAAAAAGTCTGGGTGTTAGTATTGCGTGCATAAGAATTGCAACTGTATCATTATTGAGAGTACGTTTTTGTAATAGTATTCTCATTTTTTTTCTTTTAATGATTCTATCTGGACTAATAAATGATTCTTTGATTAGACTGTTCATATTGCAATTATAGTACTAGCAAATCATTGGCTGGACATATAAGGTGCATTTTCTTTTTGCCCGTATCAGGATTTTGAGCATAACTTCTCTGATCTCTTTTGAGTTTACAGTGGAACAAATAAGAAAAAAAATCTTTGAGCAGTCTGCTGGCATGGAGCCCGACTAGATTCAGGAGTTATCCCACAGTGCAGTGTTCCTCCTCCTTTTCTTTCCTTAACTTTTAACTTGTTTTATCATGTCCACCCTGCTTTTCCCTTCTTGAATGAGCTATCTAAATGCCTGAGAATTAGTATAGCCTAGAAAATTTTTAATTCATGCCCTAATTAATGAACATAACGTAATGTACACCTGTGGTGATAATATCTTTATTAGCATTGAAAGGGTAGACATCAAAGCATTATATCGGGCAAAACCATCTATTTCTAATTTAATGGAATCACAATTAAAGTGTATTTTGTCAGAATGAAACCACATTGTAACTGGAGTTCTGCATGGTGAGCAGAAATCCTCCCATCCCAAATTGAAGATTAATAATACGGTAGGCTTTTATGTTCAGTGTGCTAACTGAAGCATTAGCTTGCAATACAAGTTTAACATCAGTGAACACTTTATGAATTCACTCTTTTAACACCTGACAGGTGTTTTAAGAGGTAAATGCATTAACATTATTTTTGCTTTATAAATAAGCTTGAAACAATGTTCTTAGCTTAACGTGAACACTTTCAATAAAGAGAAAATGCTGCAGCTTTCAGAGCAATAATCCATTTTCTGTATGGATAAACTGAGGCTGAAGGCAAAGTAGTTTGTCTCTATCTAGTATTGTAACTACATTACCTTTTGCCTTTTAAAACTGAAACCCTTCCTATTAGGGTACAAGCAACGCTGAGGTTTCTTTCCTGCAGCTTTTTTGCTTCTTTTCCAAATTCCTTTCCTGTTAATCCTATTTTATAATAATTTGTTGAAGGATTTTTGTTTCCTCATCTCTCCGAAGTGGGAAGTTCGTTCTTACTGAAAAAAATACGTTGGAGATCTATTGTATAAAGACTGAATATGCTTACTTTGGCAAAATTCTCCATCATCTTATTGTTCTTTTTAAGAACCATGAAGAAAACTGGTCTTGTTCAATATTGCCTGTTCAAGCAGGGTCTTGTAGGCATGACAAGAAGAATATGTTGTTGGGGAGTTGAATGCAGATGGTTTTGGAACTCATCCATCTCTTGAGACAGGGGTGGGGGAGCAAGGGAAAGGTAACAATAAATTTGTTATAAGACAAATATAAGGTGCATGTTCCCATAAGAAGGATAGCAGCCAATCAGAAGAAAAAAAAAAAGAAATTCCCAGTAAGGCAGGGCTTGATTTTTTTCATATTCGCTGGATCGTGTTCATATTTCTTTTCTGTCAGGAAGGATGAAGTGACCAAAAATGGTGCTTTCCCACTCTCCAACCTTTTTTTCCTTTGTTCCTCCATGGATTCTTAGATTTATTTTTATCTTGGAAAAGCTGCAGTTTACTGGTGCAGTAGGTTAGCTTTTATCGTTATAAAATTTAGGAGAGAGTGATATCCTTTCCATACAACTTCCAGAGTGCTTTCTAAAACCTTTATTGCTGTAATCTTTCAAATTCAGTAAGAATCCTTGACCTTTGCTTGCTCCATTATTTCAGAGATGTTGCATCATTTTGATTCCCCTGTACTATCGCATCATCAAGGCAAAATATCTTTCCTTATGGAAACGGTACAGCTACATCAGATAAACAAGTCTTCCCCTCTTCAGTTATCACAGTAAATGCTATAGAGGAAGACAGAGAGTCTGACTGTACTCACGTAGAGAAGTAACTACTACTGCATTGCGGAACAGGTACAATTTAAATGGATGGAAGATACCTAGAATGGAAGTGAGGTATATTCCTAATGTCTAGTGATTACCTATACAAAAACTTCTTAATCTACATTTAAAAAGGAAAGAAAGAAAAAAAAAATCATTTATTTGAAAATGTGAAAATGAAACTGTCCTTATTCTTCAAATTTTACAAAGAGTATTTTCACTCTATTCTAATTTGGGGCTCAAATTAACAATCCAGAAACTCTTGGTCTGGCTGCCAGAAACAGTGGATTCCTACTAATCCTTTTACATCTGCAAATACTAACATGGTCTCTCCATACTATTCAAGTATCTTTGGTAGATACAATCCATAGATAGGGGGGTGTGTGTTTATATAAATATGCATGTTTGCTCCCAGAACTTCTGTGCAATGGGAGAAACCTCTTATTCCTGAGTTATTAACCGGGATTAAACATGGAAGATACGAAGCCGTTCATGAATGGCAAAGGCTTATTCGTAGTATGCTTCTGTAAACTCTAACCATCTTTAATGTATGGGTGTAGGAGTGATTGCTGCTTTTTGAAGCTAATGACATAGTGTGTTCTCAGGCTTGTGCTGATACATTAAACAATGTCAGAAGTGCCCAGCAGACCACATTAATGTTTCTCACTTACAAATTTATTAAAATGTGTAACATTTCCAGTTACCTTGCAAGTATGAAAGGACATAACCTCATAGGAATATATTTGAGCCTCTGAGGAAAAAAGTTCTAAAACTCACATAAAGGGCACTGTAAGTCCAATTAACATATGAAAGTCCCAGCAGTGGAGTTCCTTGAAGAAAATTAAGAAAAATGTCGGGATGAATATTTAGAGTTTACAGTTTTACACTGATCAACAGCTCTGTGTTCATTAGCTGGCACATCCCTTCTAATTTGTGATCTCATTTGTACTGTGTCAACAGCTTTTAGCAGCGCCTCTCCGGGTTCTGTTTACTTTAAAACATAGTTTCTGTAATCAAAAAGAAAAGTGGAAGCAAAATCAGCA
Organism: Gavia stellata; assembly: GCF_030936135.1. Taxonomy (NCBI): domain Eukaryota; kingdom Metazoa; phylum Chordata; class Aves; order Gaviiformes; family Gaviidae; genus Gavia; species Gavia stellata. Next base: position 14,855,947 of record NC_082611.1, on the reverse strand, counting down.
TTTCAAAACCTATAGTCATACCAGTTCCTACACGCTCCACTGCTACCAGGTTGAGTTTGGCTGGTTGATCCTGTGAGTTGGTGAGAGTTTTTGTGTTGGGCTTTTCACATCTGAGTATAACTGGTTAGTGTTTTCAGTGAATCACTACAGATTTTGTGACATCTTAAAAGCATTCAAGAATTGACCTTTTTTTCCTTTATGCTGTATTCTCAAAGTAATCTTTTCTTTCACATTTTATGATGTGATAAAAACATGACTGCTGTGACTTATACAGGCAAATTTGGCAGTCTCTCCCTATTTACTTGAACTAGAAGGTATATATCAAATTTGTGCCTGTCCCAAGGAATATGTTATCTGAAAGAGTAGATAGTGTGTTAGTGGATCAGACATGGATTAAGGTGCTGCTGTTGTAAGTGTGCGTGCTAGGTATGATTTACAGTTTAAGCCATTTTCCCCTATTTAATTTAATTTGCTTTTTTCGTTTTACTTATGTGTTTTGTAGTTCACTACTACTGTTATTTTTGTTATGTACTTTAACACAAAAGAAGCTTACACAATGCCAGAAACTATATTCCATTCAACTCAGCAATTTTTCTCTTCATGGTACAAAATATTTTTCCATTCGTTACTTTTTTTTTTTTCAGTCAACAGCTATTTTAAAAGAGTTTGGAGCATTCCAATATGCCTTGTAACTTTGCAAGACCTGAATCGTCCTACGCCTGCTTATAACAGGTACCTAGGCTTAGTCGAGACATTGGCCTCGTTTCCTTCTTGTCCCAAACTCTGCTTCGGTTATATCAGAGACTTAAGTCCTGTGAAATGGGGCCCTACTGTTGTCAGTTGGGTCTGCTGTTTCTCAACAAATTTAAGAAGTGTAATTTGCCTGACTGACTATTAGGTTTGCTATCTTGCTATTAGTGCTCCTTCCTTTGCTGGCTTCATCTGTAACAAGTCAGAGTTCATTTATTATAGAAACACATAGATATACGGAAGCAGAAATCATGAAGAGAATATTCCCTATTCCTTAAAAGAGGAATGTCCTTAAATTATAATGAGTTATAAAGAACTTTTTTTATTGGCATTGCTTTTGTTAAACTCTCAGCCTCTCTGTCTAGAAGAATAAGAGGCAGAACTATCACCTGACAGGGGGAGGGAGGGAAGAATATAAAACCACCTTTGCCTGTTTGATGTTTTGTAAGTTTGCAGGAGCTAATACAAACCCTCCTGTTAAGGCAGCTTCTATTTTGGTCCTATAGTAAAGGAAGAGGAACAATTTACACTGTTTTCCCCCACGTGCTCTTGTGTGAAGCATCCTCTAGAAACGGCTTGCAGTCATTTACGTGTGGTGGGATCTTGCAGAATGACAAACAGCAAGGGGAAAAAAAAAAGTAAGATTAGAACAAAAAGCATGTGGCTGTGTAGTTAGCCGAAGTATCGGACAGAAAAGTTTGAGATATTAGTAGCCTTCAAAAAAGAATTAGAATCAAGCGGGAGGGACTGGAAGCAGCTGTGTGTGTGATGTAGCAGTTCACGTAGCTCTGCAGCTATCAAAATAGCTCTGTATATACTTGGTTAAAAATTCTGGTTAGTCTTTATTACAGCCCTCTACTCGAATGTTCCTTATTCTTTCCTGCCGCACTATCAATAAAGAGGGAAGGTAGCCTCAGAGCACTGCTGTAGTGTGCATCTTTGTAGACTTCCACAGTTCCTGATGAAAAGACAAGCTTTTACAGATGTAGAGTGAATGAGAAGCTGAGCTGTTTCCTCAAAGCACAGCCTCTGCTTAATGGCATTTTTCACTACAGCACTGTTATTGAAATTTGTGTGGGTGATGTCAGTTTGATAAGCTCAGCACTTTTAGGGGACATTGACAGAAACTAAATTGGAAAAATGCAACAAATGTTAGGTTTTAGCAGAGTATCGACTTAATATAGATTGAACAGGGGAGAAAAATATTGTGTGGTGTGCAACTTGAACTTCACATTGTCTCATTAAAGACTCGGCAATGGATAACACTGTCTGCCTGTTTTGCCCTCAGCTGTAGACCTAGCAGATCATTCATGTAAGGAGTAATAATATACTACTCCATGGCACTTTGCTGGAACTGCCACAAGGTATTTTGAAAATCTGTTTTTATTACTTACAAAAATCTACACTCCATTCATTTCTGTATAACTCTTTTTGCTCGCTCCCCACTTTCTTTTCTCTGGCCCCACATCTATTTCTTATTCATTTGTTTTACCAGAATTTCTTTCTTATACACAGCAGTCAATCATGTATCCCTTGAAACCCTGAAGTCCCCAAACCTGGGTATGTACGATGCATCTGCCTCTTTCCCCTCCCTTTTAATGGTGTACCTAAGAAAAATCTGTCAGAAGAAATATTAGTTTCTATCAATGGGAAGATTTTGCCTGCTGTCTGGATTAAATTGATTAACTGAAAAATTGAAATCTAAGTCAACCAACTTAGATTTTTCACAAGAAAAAAACAGTAAGTCTTGCAATATAAGCTCAATTATTAACTTTAGATTTTCAATCTTTGTGTTTTACGTTAACTATAAGCATCTGTTTTAGAAATGTATGGCTGTAGGTTGACAGAACATTGCTTCCGTCACGAATGCGAATCCAAAGCAATTTAATCTGATATTAGCCCAAACACTCACTAACCAAATAAGAACAACCATGGGTTTGCCAGACAGAGACGTGGCCAAAGAGAGATGCAGTGCCTGCAGCGCATTCTGCTTGGCTGCTGTGACTGCAGATGGTAAAGAAGTTACAGAAGAGCAGCTAGTTGGTGGTTTGGTTTGGTTTCCTCCAAACAAATTGGTTAACGTAATCCCATTGTTTACTCACCAGAGAATAAAATAGATGGTATTTGTCAACCGTGCAGAGAGTAACGTTTTGGTAGCAGGTACTTGTTATGTATTTGTGGACCACTTCTCACAATGGACCCTGACTGTGACTCTGCAATACTAATATTGAGTGCTTTCCATTTTCTAAATAATAATTCTACACAACTCATTATTTACATTCAGCATGTGCAAAAAGCTTTTTGTTTTTTCCAAGAAGCTCATAATATGAGTTTGTGCAATAGCCTCTGGAATACTGAGTTTTGCACCCTCAGTGTGAGGAAAAACTGTTTGTCTACTTTTAGAAAGCGTATAGGTTTGACCCTTCATGACCAAAATATAATATGAATATTAAATTCCACAAAACCCAGAGCAAAGAATATTATTAATATTTTTCCAGCTTGTGTTCGTTTCATGATTGCAACACAAGCGCTGGATGTGATTTTCCTGTCTTGAAACAAACACAGCAATAAGTCTATCTGGTCTGCCAAGAAAAGATGCAACATCCAGACAGTTCTTTGTACTGTTGAATGAAATGAGGCTATTTTGACTAGTGTTTGGGATATACAACATATGGCATGCTGCTGATTTTTTTTGCTTGTGAAGAATCATATTGGATTCATGTATCTGATGATATAACTCCAACGGCATCCTACAAAATACTGAAATGGTAACTCAGCATGTTCTTTAAACGGTGTCAGAACCATAAAAAGTTATTGTTGGCTCTGTTCCAGCACTTCCCCTCTTTTATTAAACCTTACTTCTTAGCTTTTGACTAATCACAGTCTGCCTACATGTTAGGCAGATTTTCTCCTTTTTTTTAGGAAGCCAAGTGTTTCGTGAGGTGGTTTGGTGTTTTGCCTTTCTGCCCCCTGCAACAGCTTGTGGTTTCAGTCTTCTGACAATAACTAACCTTCAGCCTGAAACCCCATCCAGGACAGCAGTATTCAGAATCTGCTGCCAAGTACTCCGTGGGTTCTGGGGAAATAGCTTGTTTGTGGCTCACTGCAGAGGAAGCTTTCCTATTGGTGCTGAAGCCTCTGATTCCCAATCACGCTGGCGTTTGAGGGGCTCAGGGGAGCATCATTGCCTTGGTGCTGTCTGCTCATATGATCTAATCATTAAGCTTTCAGTACTCATCCGAAGCCGCTGCTCTTGGATTTGGGCAATAAAGAGAGATCGTTGCTGTCCCATGTCTTCCATATTGTGATGCTTTATTAAGATTCATATCTTTCTAGACCCAGCAAGGCAAACAAAAATGACATATGTTCATTGTATCTCTGTTTCATGGTTTTTCAAGCTAATTTCATGTTGATCAGGCTGTCTTTTTGGGGATGTGAACATAATGATTTAAGATGTTTAAAGCTTGGCTATGAAGTGTGGTTTCATGGTTAAGTAAACTTCAGGCTGCGCTGTATCCTTTCTTCCCCCTGTACTTGCGGACTTCCACATCTCCCTGTGTTGGCATCACTAATTATCCAGTGAGCTTGTTCAGCTCTCTGGTGTAGGTAGGAACAAATTGTTTCATAGGATTCATTTTCAGATGGGTTGGGAAACTGAGCTGATTACCTGCTCATTTTCTTTAACATCAAGAAAACAAACAAAAATTAGCATCAGCTGAGCTGCTGTGTATATTTTGTTGTTAGAGACAGTGGGTGCCAGCTTAATATACACATTTCAACTTTTGGGTTGATCCAAGTCCTGAAATGTGTGGCACTGTAGTCTGCAATCACCCAGTATATTCAAATCCTGTCTTGGATAATGCACTTTTACAAAACAGATTAATCACTTAATTGAGGTGGCCTTTATTTTTTTTTTTCTTTTTGTATGCCATTTTGGGGTATTGCGTATTACATGTGAACATTTCACCTGTGCTCTGGTGTTAATGATTACAAACAATCGGTGCTTTTTTTAATGTCACCTGTGTGATCCAATATACATATTGTGATCCTGTCCACCTCTTTACTTGTCTTCTTACACAAATTTAATATTGTTGCTACAGTATTTTCCTGCAGTCTAATTTTCTGGTAACTTTTGATTTTTATAGGCTAAAACATGTCTCAGGGAAAGAGCTTGTTGATTGGTATTCTTGTTTTATAAAGAGCTAATTTTATAACCCTTACAGTTTCTTCTTTTTTTCAGTGCTTGCTTTTTCAAAAAGAATAGCAAATCTGCTGTATCTGAGAGCTGATATGCTTACTTTTCTCATAACTTTTTGCTGCTATATTCTTAAGAATTTCTCAATGATGCATATGGTCTGTATGAACAAGATGCCCTTTCTGTATTTCCTTTCATTCCTTTCTTCCCAAAGGTTTCATGTTCCTAAAATTTTAATGTAAAAACATTTTTTTTTGTTTTAAATTCTCAGATGATCCATAACTCCGTTTTACTCAATCATTAAATTATAAGGTGCCACCTTGTTATTTCTGTCATTTCCTCGCTGATCCACAAATTCATGAACCCGAAAGCGAACTTCAATTTAAAAGTCTTCTAAAAATATTCCTTCCTGGGATCTGTTGCTACAGCTTGTGTTCGACATGAACCGCTCCTGTTATTCATTTGCTCCATTTCAAAGAGACTGCAGGAGCAGAATCCATTTTGGCTGCGCGCTGTCTGGAGGCATGCGCAATGCAGAGCGCTCACCAAGTGTGTGACAGTGGAACCTGCGGGTGCATGAGGATTGATTTTTGAAGGGATACTTAGACAGAAAATAAATTACACCTTTGTAACCCCACTGCTATTTTCTTGAGTAATATTAAGTTTCCCATCCTAAACCATGTGGGATTTGGGCAGGTTAAAGCCATCCTAAGGGAAAATAGAAATTTTTACCCACATTAGACTTTTCTAAAGCATGTTCTCCAAACAAGTTAAATAAATAAAAGCATAATGATTTTTGCAGAAGCTTTCTCAAAAACAGTCCCAGGCAATGACAATGTCTAACTTCAAAACATTATGCTGGAATTTTCTGGGGAAAGCAATGAGATTTTCAATGGGATATGTGAATTCAGGCCCATGCTGCAATATCAGGAGTCTCTGTAACTTCAGTTGGCTCACATGCATTATCTAATTCAGGCTAAACTGGTAAGAGCATGAGGCAATCTGGGTTGTTAATTGTCTCTGCAGCCCAGCCCATGGGAAGACTGAGGATGAGATCGAGTCGGCATCCCAAGTTAAAAAGCACAGGCTGCGCTGTGCTTGCTGCTGTTTTAAATTAGGTTGCTTGACAAAGTTTAATAACGGTGTGTGTTTGTTTGTTTCTTTCACGGTAGAGATATTCTCTAGTGTGGTCTCCACACATGTAACACTGTCAGCTACTTCTAAACTATTGCCAAAACATTTTTACTATGGTTAAAATGAGTGAGATATATAGAAATGAAGCTGAACTGAGCAAAACTCAAGGAATCAGGCAATATATTGCTGACAAATTTATCTCTATTGAATATGAGGGTTGGTGACAAGGCAGACTGACTGTAATGCGTTGTTTTCAGATAATGTGTACATCTTTAATCTGTGTATTCCAGTTTTGAAGCTATATGGCTATTGTGTCTTAAGAGTTAAGGAAGAAACAAAAGGTTGTTTAGTGGTTACAGCTATGACTTGGCTAACAACTCGGGCTGTAAGGGCAAGGTTATTCTAAAAAATTATGCAGATGTCTGTACATTTATGGTGCTAGTCCTTTGCACATAAAGCCTGGAAGCTTGATGATAATGCATAAAAATAATGGTTATCTGTGACACTTGGTATATTTTGAGTAACTTTCTATACTTAGTGATCTTTAGACAGTATAAAAATTATTGGTAGACTTTTCTTGTCTGTGTTAAAACAAGATGATTTGCAGAGTTGTTTAATGGATCTTTACTCTTTCACAGCTATAAAACAGCAAATCTCTTATTTCTCTTTTTGACTTCTGCTTCTGATGGGTCCCTTTGGTTTTGATGTTATGTATTTAAAAACGAATCTGGTAAGAGATACTGGTTACATTAGATTTGAAGAACTGCTTTTCTTGATCTGTCCTCCAGTGGCTCTGGAGAAAGGTCTAGGGACTATCTTTTTGTGATCAACACTGCCACAGATGATCCCTCAATTTCTCAATCAATCTACTAGTAAAGTGAATGTAGACACTTATAGCATTTCCCAGGCCAAATGCAAGTCTGAGGGTGTATGGATTGTGAAAAGAAGCAGCCACAGAAATTAAGGGAGCAAATTAACAGAATCAGTGAGGAGAGGCTCTGTGGGAGCTGATTTGCCTGCCCTTGCACAGGGCCCTGTGGGGTCTGGGCAATGGAGGGACAAGCAGCCTTGAGGATGGGGAGGGAAAGAGGAGGAGAAGCTGTGCTTCAGGCAAGGGCTTTCACGTATAAACTGCAGCAGGAGCTCTTCTTGGTATACCAACTTTCAGCTGGTGTTCATTGTGCCTGTGTGTCATAAACATCCTGTCTCCCCCTCCAGCCAAGATCCTTCATTCACTGGCAAATAACTGCATTATTAATTTATGTTATTTTATAATTATCTATGTATATATACTCATCTATGCTTATACACAGATATAGACATATAAAATGGATAATTGTATAGAATATAGAAAATTCCCATCTATATAAAAATATATATACATATATACGTATTTTTAAAAAATAGTAATTCTGGCCTCCTTTTAGCAAGCTAAGCAAAACAAATGCGTATGTCCAACATTTATTGCTAGGAATAATGACCTAAATTATCTTCTTGTTAGAGTTCAGATAGCTTCATTATTATAGGGTTTCCTCAGAGCAACTCTGAAGAATTTTTTGTATAATCTGTACTTATTTATCAAAAGGGTCATTATCTGTGTTGTAATTACAGTATGCATGCTGCTTTTAGATAGGAAGAGAACTAAAGCTGTTTAAAAAACTGGAGATAATTTAAAAAAAAAAAGCAGAAGCAGCAGGGCTGCTAAAATTCATCACAACCATCATCTTCATAGTATTGTCAAGGTGCTGAGAAACTTCCACCTCCACAATTTGCATGTTGGTCTGCAACATGAATCAAGCTATTCTGAAATGTTTAGAAAGTAATTATTTTTAAAATTTTGTTTACAAAAATTAGAATTTTGTTTACAGGATTATGTACTCTGTAAATTAAACTTTATTTTATGAGCTCATTAGGAAAGAAAACAAAGACACAAAACAAACAAGGGCTCAACCCCCTTTGTACTGACTAGTCTAACATGTGACTTCACTAATTCATCACTTCATGAGGTTTCTAACTCACAAGTTCTCTAATTCATAAATTGTAACTTGTGCACCTATGAGCAAGCTAGTTACCTAGCTAACAGTGCTCATCCTTTCTCTGTCACGGTGCAGGTGTCCCCAGTATCACATCAGGAAACAAGAAAGCCTCAGAAGTCCAGCTGCTGTTGGATCTGCTTCAAAAGCTTTCTTGGGTAAACTGACGTATTTACACCTTCCAGCTTGGAAGTTTGGTCTACACCATTTCCATGAATTAGTGGGTTCTGAAGAAATTCACTTCTTGCAGATAATCCACCATCCTTGCACATCCCTCAATCTGCAAGGATGATGGCTGGAGGGGACAGCAGGCTGCAGGTGATAGTGGCTGCATAAAGACCTTTAGCCCTTTCTGGCCATCGTGTCTGGCCTGTGTGTTGCCCTCGCTTTGACCGAATGGTGCTGATCCCAGCACGCATCAGGCCTTTGCACGAGCTGTGTGTTCTGAGCAGTAGTTGAGTGAACGGTCACAACTTGGCCTTTCTTATTCTTGTTTTGAAATTAGCATGCAAGTTACTATATATGGTTATAAGATTATCTAAAGGTTTTTCCATAAGCCTAAAAATTTATATTGTACAATTTCAGATTTTTTGTAAGCACTGAGGTTCACCTGTAAGTAATTACCTAATGAAGCAAATGTAACTTTGACATTTGATATTGTATGGTTTTGTAACCTACGAAGAATTTACCCTTTATCTATTTCATAATAACATTAGGAAGAATGCCATGCCAACAGATCTAATTAGGAGGAGAGCTGGTTTATACTGTGACGTTAGAGGGTAGAAATAGTACTGGAGTATGTGGTAATTAAGGTGTTGATAGCTTTTCCTAAACAAATTTGGGTCTATGGTGAACTTTGAATATAGTCCAGCCTTATTGTTTGACTAGTCACTTCTTTGAATATATTTGTGAATATATATTCTTTGAACTTTCAATATACACCTGTGGCATGATGGCACTCAGCTCGGATGTGATGGTAAAAAATATTGACTCTACTTGTATTAATGCTGTACTGAAATGTACTTTGCACAAGAACTGTTTGAAATTAGTTCAGTTTGCTACCCCACTGTAACATATGACATTTTTCTAATTAGGGCAATGTTTAATTTACTGTCTCATGGCTTTTTGAATAAATATAAATTGTCATACTAAAGTGACAGGTGTAAAACCCTGGGTAGCTGTGTTAGAGAGGTTAATTTGCTCTTAATCAAATCAGTTCTGCTTCACTTTCTCATGGGGAGTGAGAGATAATAGGCCTGTTTAACTGGAGATTAGGCAGCCTTTTTCCTGGAATTCCCAAAGGGTTCACCTGAGACTTACTGTGTCGTATTCTCTATAAAGATATTTGAATACATCAACATTTAAAGATGTGCTACATCTAGTCACAAGGGTATTTCATAGCCCGCTTTTGGTTCAGCAGCACTGAAAGGGGACCTAAGACTAGAAGAGCTGTAGGAATGTGATCTTGTGGAGAGCTGTAATATACCACCCAAGAAGGGACCCATGCCTTTTCCGGGTTTGGAAAAGAAAGAGGGACCAATTTATTTTCCTTTCTTATTATTGAGCTGAAAAGGGAGAAAAGGTCCTCACCTCATCGTTATATTTTGCAGTGAGAAAGGTGTCAATATGCACTGTGCTGAGAGTTGATAAAAGAGGTAAGAAACATAAATAAAGGCGCCTGCCAATTTGTAGGAAGTGAGAGCAATGTAGGAATCCATCGAGGGAACATGTAAGCATAAATAAGAAGTTTGGTTTGTAGGATCAATAGGTTGAGGCTTTGTGCCGGAAGGCCTATCGCTGCAGCGCTTGGAAGGATTTGATGAGAAGGAGCAGTCCCTGGTGAGACAGCGTGAGCATCCTGCCATGAGGGGTACAGGAGGAGAGCTGTGTAATGTGAAAAACACTCAACAAACAAACTTGGAGGGAAAGAAGAAAAGGCTGAGGAAATTTTGTGTGCTAAGAGAGCAACCTAGTGTGTCGAGGAATGTCTGAGGCTATGGATGAGAGTGATGGAAGATTTGTTTGCCCGCTACATCTGGGATGAGAGTTTGGCATGGAATTCAGGGACAAATTGGCATCTTCGTTTCATGATCTTCTGTGTAAATAACTTCTTTACTTACAAAATGGGAGTGGTATAAAGCAGCCTTTAGACTTCTTTAAAGTTGTGACACTTCCTTGTGTGCTTGTTTTTAAGCAGTCCTGGTTTGTCTTTTGCTAGCAGTGTGAAAAATGAAATCACCATCCCTGCATGGGAATCTGTATGCATAGGAGAAGCCAGAAGCACAAACCTTGATGACAACTTGTGCCTGGCAAGCGCAGCAGGTGAGGTTGTTACTGGTTCATCATGTACAGCACAAAGGGATGCAACGTGAGGAAAGGTCTTTTTCTTCATTCTGCCTCAACGTCAGGGAAAACCCCCCTAAATAACATTAACTTCAGTGGGCTGTAAAGGTAAATGTGTGACAGATTTGGGTCTGGATTTGCTCCATTGGGAGAGAAAGGTATGTCTTGACCAAATCTGTCAATCTGTCCAATCTCCGTCATGGAGAACCAGGAAAAAGTGATCCAGTACATGCAAAGTTCTAAGTAAATTCCTCCCGAAGTGATTACACATGAAGAAAAGCCATCTTCTCTTTAATAATTTAGGAGATAGGAAATTAATTTTTTGTAGTCCCTGGCCATAGATGAATGCTGCAGTAAATTAAGTCTGATTTTTGTTTGTGTGTGTCTATTATTCCTGGGTTATAACATGCAAAGGCAGACTCCCACCTGTGACTTATTTTCTATTTATTTGAATGAGTTTTGTGTAAGCCAAATACTTGGAGAAATGTACGGGTTTTATTTTTTTACATAACCTATACTGTATGTAAAACAAGCAAATCCTCTGACATGTTTAGAGTCCTATATTCTGGATGTGCTGGGCAAAATAAGAAGGATAGATACTATCGCTCTTCTATTATTTATGGACTATAAAGTCTTTACAGTGGCATTGACAAAGGGTTTATAGTCAGTACACAAGCTGGTTATACCATAAATTGTAATGTTATATGATAAACTGGAAGTTTATAGCAGTAGTAGATATCAAAGAAAAAAAATGAATTTTGGTTTGAAATGATCTATCATGGGATGGAGTTGCTACACGTTTAAATATTCAACCATTTTTGTCTTCATTTATTTTGAAGTTACTGATAATTCATGTGCTACAGAACAAGGATTTATAGGTTTATTTAGAGACTGCTGTGGGGGGAGGTAGGAATAGACCCTTTAAACTCAAGAACAACACATTCTGGTGCGGTAGCTGAGAAACACTGATGCAATTAAATTGATTCAAGTCTTTGGTTTCCAGCTCTAGAGATGGCAAACAGAGCTGTTGCTAAATATTTGGTCTGTTGCTACAGGGCTCCCAACAATGCAATAAAATAGTTGGATTACTATTTCTAGGAATGTAAATGGAAACTACTTACAGCAAAAATGTCTTAAACATAATTTAATTGCTTTGAGTTTACATAAAAACTAAAAGCAGTAAAATGTCAACAAATGTTAATTCCCCTTCCTTTGTGAGTTTCATTCCTTCCTTTAGCTAATGATTCTGTAAACAAAAACCAAAATATTCTTAGTGTTTACTCACAACACTTAATTTCATTTAAAAATATCTCATTGTAATTTCTCCCATTGTAGGAATTACTATGTATTAAATTCTTTTTCTTTATTTAAATTCATTATTTCTCACGGTTCTTTTCTCCCTTCAAAGCATTTTTGGTGTATAAGTACATTACAGATTGAATGACATGACAACCTTACTAACAATTTGCAGGTAAAATTAGAGGTAAAATTTTCAAGTTTTTAGAACTGACTTGAAATATCAAGTGTACCATAGGAATTGTCAAGCTTTGAAAACTCTTCTGCTGCCTTAATTTGTAATATGCTCAAGACTTAGGTACATCCAGGGTTTTGGAAGGCTTAAGATTAGACAAAAAAAATAGAGGGAAAACCCCTTTTATATAAATGAGTATTGATAATTTGTTATTGGTGGTTACTAGTGTGTTGGTAAGACCTAGATTCACCAAATGAAACAAAAAAAATCCTGTTCTTGGCAGTAGGGAGACTCAAGACAGGTGGTTCAGGTAAGAGCATGGAGTCCAAACAGACAAAACAGCATGACGGGAGACAGGGGATTGAAGAAGACACCAAGCTGTCAACCCAGTGCAATGCAGCGCCTGGGCTGCAGGGCTCAGGGCCAAACTCAGCCCCTTACAGCCTTAATCTCTCTCTGCCCTGACCCAGACAAAGGGAGCTGGCAATGTGGGTCTCCGCTCCTCTCCTTTCATGAAGGCTGTCCACACTGTGGGGACTTCGATGGTTCCAAACCGGCCCCTGAGCCTCCGCAGTCCACATCCGGTTGTTTTAAAGGTCACCCAGCGCCAACTTCAGCTTGGGATGGTTAGGGGCAGTTAGTGGTGGCTCCTAACTTTGATAAAGTTTACTTGTTGTCTCTCAGTTACTACAAATAAGCAAATCCTTCCTTTCTCTTGGCTTTGAATTTCTTCTGAGGGTCCCCATTCCTCTCTTGTAGCTGACATATTCTTCAGAGATGAGAGTGTATCTGTTAGGAAGGGAGAGAGGCTTTAAAACCCCTTCAACAGTCAGCAGAGTGGCATGAGAAATTATGTTCGGGGAGCAAAATATGAGCAATATTTCAGTCTCTCCCTATTGCCAGGGGCCCAGGTAATATCTGAGCGCATGCACAGCACATATATATCACTAGCTTCCAAGCTCTGCACCAGTGTGACTAGATAATGAATATGTATGAAAGGGGAAATGGGGGGGTGGGGGTTTTTCGGGTTTGTTTGTTTTTTTCAAAAGAAATATTTTTGTTTCCGGGGAAAAAAATAGTAACTACTGCTTTCCCTTGAAGTACAAGTCTTGCATTGTGTACGTTGTTAAAGTACAATGCTAAGGATGAAAAAATGTATCTCCTCAAGCTATTTCTTGAGTTCTTTTTCATGCAACATAACAGTTTTCAGTTGTACCATCTAGCACTCAAGTGGTCTTTTTTGGTTTAGTTATGCCAGCGGAATTCTTTGAAGAAATTAAAAAAAAACAACAAACCATTTTGGGGTTAGACTCTCTGCTTGTTTTCAGCCCTCTGTGATCTTTGACATCCCTGCAAAGGGAGAGAAAAATTGGGGTTGGTAGCATTTCCCCATTTGTAATGGTGTAAGCAAACACATATCCTAAGACCCTGCCTGATTTTTCACATCTGCTTCCTCTCTGTCACTGATGTTTTGAGTATGAAATAGTTCCGCAGGAATTTCAGATAGCAGAGCTTTATGGGTGCTTTGGCCACTGTTCCACCCTAGAAACCCTAATAAAGTTGACATTAGCATCTGCAAGACAGGTTCTTTCAAGATGGGCATGTATTTTAGTCTTTATGGTTGCCACTGCCACTGTAAATCAACACTGAATATTCACACAGGGACAAATTCATCACGTAGCCAGAATACTTGTAGTGAATTGTAGGCAGCTTTGTGTGGTGGGGGATAATAATAGGAGAAGAGCTCTGCTGCAGCACGGGTCTGCTCTTCCCCTAGATGGGCACAAAGACTGATATATCAGAAACTTTCTGTGGTCCTGTTCAAGCTTTGTCCCTAACTTTCCTCAAGGCCAAGAGAGCTCTAATGAGCCTTAATTGCTCTAAGCAGCCTCACCTGCCCCTCTTCCTATGGCCTGGGAGCCCTATTTAAGCTCAAGTCGGCCTGAGATATGGCTAGTTCCCTCCTGGCATCTGCTGAGTGCTGGGCTGTGGCCTGGCCCTGCTGCATCACCCTTTCTAAGGTATTGCAAGACTGCGCCCGGCGGTGCAGGGCCAGTTTTTGGGAGCAGTCCCACTCCTCCGAAATTGGCAGTGGGCGTTCCCAGCAGGTTTGGATTTAAGCTGCAGAAGAATTGTATAGCTCTTGTGTAGCTTCCCATATTTGACTTCTCCCATGTTTATTGTGATCAGTGATGCAGATGCTTTTACAGGGAAGCCTCTTATTTTTTTTTTCTACTCAAGTTGCTCCCTGCTTTGTCTAGGAAGTTGCGTTATTTATCTGCAGCTTAAAACTGCTCCCTTTTTAGAGCACAAAGAATGACACTGTCAGTTTACCAACATAAAAAAAAGAGGGGGGGCGGGGCAGAGCCGGGGACATGTTTACATGCCAGTGGCTTTTGTTTGTGCCTGGTAGGTAAAGTGACTGAATAGTTAAATTACTGTTGTGCTTGTATACAAGGTCATCACTGATTTCCCTGAAATACCTCCAAGTTGTTCCTACCTCATAACATCTATAAAAAATAGTAATTGGACCACATGTATTTTTGAGGATTTATGGGCTGTTCATGATGCATTCAGTTATGAATATGATATACACCATTTTAATATGAAACAGTTCTTTGGGTGGTAATGATTCCTTTTTAATTTCCTGAGCAGAGTACACTCTTGTAAGACCAATACCTGTATTAATCTATCACTATCTAGAGTGAATAACTAAAAATGTATTTAGGTTTTCAGTTGCTGTGAGAGGCACTAATTTGTAGTTGTTGGTGAATCTGGGCTGTGAAATCTCAATTTGAATTCTGTGGGCCTATGCTTTCACTTGCTGGTGGAAGAAGCTCATTGAAATTGGTGCAAGGAGCAATGTTGTTACAGGCCTTAAAAAAAAACAACAGTGCTTAGCTTGTGTCTGTGATGCAACCTTGGTCGTCTTCCTCCTCTCCAGGTAGAGTTCTTCTAGGGAGGTGGGATTTTTCTGGATGCCTGTGTAGAGTAAGCTGTCACTCCAGCCAGGCACGCTGCCTAAAGATCTTGAAGGATATGGATATTTCTGCTGTGGAAGGAAATTGCCTATTACACTAAGTAAGATAACCCAAATCTTTGATATCTTCCCAGTATATGATTGCTGAATTGCCAGTTTTAAGTACAGATGTTTTTAGCTCTGTATAATGCTTTAGTATCTGGTAGTTTGCTCAAGCAATTGCACTCATATTTTCTAGATAGCCGGAGGTACCTCCAAGTCTGGACCATTAAAAGCTAGCTGGTGTCTTGTCCTAGTCATGAATATCTTTCCTAATACTTGTAGTAGGGTTCAATTAAATCACTTTCTTTTTGGGGCGTGCCAAAATGCAAGCCTGTATTAAATCTTAAAGTGAGGTGGAGAGATGTTGTCTTGTGCTCTTACCATATGCGAAGCTTGTCTTCAGTACGGTCTCTTTGGAAAGAAGAGAAAAGGTTGATGGTCTGCTTGTGCAAGCCTTGAGCCCACACGTGACTACTGCTCTGGAGTGCATCATCCCGCAACGTGTTGCAGTGACCCCTTTCAGTTCTGCATAGCAAGAAGGATGAGCCTTCTGCAGCTGCACAGAGGGCACTGCAGAGATATTCTCCTGCTTCTCATCCCTCGCTTTCCAAGAGCTGTCTTGACACACTACTGGGTTTTTTAACTATGCAGTTATACTGTCAAAGAGAAATATGGATCGTGATCCACATCTGAGCTGTTGGTATTTTGTTTACAAAATATCGTATTTTTTGATTCAAGTCTAGACCCATACACGCTTAGTAAGTATAAGCAGAATTTAGCACTGAAAAGATAACATCACTTTACCTTGCATTTTAAAACTATAGTAAATGTTTGCTAAAGATATGTGTATATTATACCTTAAACGCATACAGTCCCTCTTAAGTCTTCCAGTAGCAATTGTGGCTTATGTAGCTGAAAGCTAATTTTGCAACAAAATCTTCCAAGTATGGTATTTAGAAAACCAAATTACACTTACAGTCACAAATTAATCCTGGCTGTGGAAGGTCCTACATACAACTTAAGCTTTCCATTAACAGCTCAAGCGATCCTCCTGAGTTGGAGATAATTTCACACCAATAGAGGAGTAATACGGTGAGAACAGTCTAACCACTACAAAAGAGGCAAAAGCCTGAGCAACTAATTGGTTTGGATCACTGCAAGAGCACTGTGGCAAGCCCATCACACAGAGCTTAAGGACTACAGGACCCCTGTTCACACTAAGCACCCAAAACTGATTTCAAAACATTTATTTGAACACTTTCTCTTCAAAAGGTTTTTTATTTTTTTCTTTCCCTCTCCCCTACATTTATTGTCTACAGTGCCCCTCCTTCCTTTCTGAGATTCTAAATGAATCCATGAAATAACCAAATAAGTTTGTTCCAAAGTGGAAGGCACACTTGTTTTTCAAGACTATGCTATACATAGAGAAATTTATTTGTAGGGAAGAACCTTTCCACTAGGTTTATCAACACACAGTTCTTCCTCAGACTCTGTATAAGCAAATAAATGATTCCTTTAGATGAATCATAATTGCTCATGGTGTGGATAAGGTGGCTATGAGTATAAATATAGGTGGTTTCTGAACTTTTGACTATGTAATGTGATATTGAAGAGATTCAGCCTAATCCTTAAGGATGAATGGCGGCACAGTGTGAAGCTCTGCACTAGTGCTGAGTAGCAGAGTAGGAAAATCAGCATACCACAGAGGCTGGGTGGTCTCTGGACCTCAAGTCAGCTCACTGAATCAGGTTGCTGAATTCTACACAGTTCTGCATTATATATCTCATGCTGTTGATTTGCTATCCTGGTTTTGTGGTACATTGTTTAAGTTTGTGAGTTATTTCTCTAAACAATGGGACTGTTGAGGAATGCTTGTAGCACGGACGGGTGATGGTCAGCCTATTGTAGTGATTCTTTGAGTCTTATTTGATATTTGACCTACAATTATCTTTCTAGTATATTTGGTAAGAAGTAGCTGAAAGCATGAGATTACAGATGTGCGTGCTGCTGACATCATCATAACTGAGACATACTGGCTTGCTTAAAGAAATTTTAGTAAATGTGCTGAAGCTTTCAACTGGCATAACACAAATGCCTAGTGTTGACTTAAAATGTCTGCATTTGCATCTTATGCAACCCCAACTAAAAATCCTCTAGTCTTCCTGGTTTTGGACTTTTACTTGGAGAGAAATGTTCTTCATCTATGTTAACCTGCTGCCTGAGGCAGAAAGTAGATTTTGATTCTGTCTGTATTTTCCTCATTAGTAAAGGAAGCATGATCCAAGTCCCTCTTA
This sequence comes from Gavia stellata, assembly GCF_030936135.1. Lineage (NCBI taxonomy): Eukaryota > Metazoa > Chordata > Aves > Gaviiformes > Gaviidae > Gavia > Gavia stellata. Next base: position 14,838,705 of record NC_082611.1, on the reverse strand, counting down.
ATGCCTTAACGCCTGTCTGGCCTTAAACATTGATGAATATATCTCGAGTCCTACGAAGCAAGAGGTAGCTGAGCAAGCACAAGGACGGTAACAACCAAGGGTCCCATTTGCCCCTCAAGTGAGGGTGGAAGCAGTGCTGAGGGCTATGTGCTACTCCGTGTGATGCTGGCTGTCCCAGTGCTGGAGGAAAGCATGCAGTCAGCCCTTGGCGCTGAAGCCAAGAATAGGGTTCCCCTGGCTGTGTTGCAACAACTGACTGTCAGCTTATTTTCAAGGAAAAAGAGGCTTGTACAATTCCATTGCCATTTTTCTGCCTATTTGTCTCTCAAACTTAGTCTTTTAACCATGTGAAACAAATCTAAAAGAGAATTTTCAAATGCAAACGGAACCCTATGATTTGGGAGTAGGCATCTGGTAGAGGAGACCCAGGGAAAGAATAGCCATGCAAGCTTATTCCTGGCTAGCACCAGTGAAATCACATGTGAGAGAATTGCTAGAAATTGCTAAATAGCAGGATGCTGTTCAATCAGAAGTCACAATGAGCTTCCAACACATGCCTCAGGCTTCATTATTCATGTAGCTTTTCTGTCTCATTGTCTTCAATATCGGTGTGTACAATTTAGAAATCCAGCCCAAAAGCTTGCACTTTATGGATTTGGTCTCTTATAAAACAGCTTTTGTAGCACTTTTGGGATTTTTCGGTCTGTCTCACCACTTAGGCGTGCTAAGCTTTGCATTGTTTGGGTACTTCCCAACTATCACTCTCTTTCTACCTTTTCCAATAGTATAAGGAAATGGTTACATCATTTCATTTTACTGATTTGTGTTATGCTTTACAGCCTATAGGAATGCAGAACTTGCTGTAGGAAAGGTAAAATAAAGGAAGAGAGAAAATATCTCCACAACAAGTAAGCAAGTTTAGCTAATTATCTCTTTTGTAGTTATTCTCTACTCAGCATATCTGCATAATTTTTGTTGCCCAAATTACCCGTAGATTAAAGTAAAGCTTACATATAAATAGGGAGTATTTCCTCAATTCAGCTGTGCAACTCCCTGTAAGGCAGAGGAACACGTATGTGCATATTTTACAATACCACTGAGCCCACTTTTTTCATTCTTTTTAAGTCTCAGTAGGTTTATGCGGCTGTGACCGTTGGGCCTTTGATCAGCCTCGCTGTTTGAAATCTCGGAGTGGCTAATAGCTCCCTGTTAGCGAGGGGGAGGAGATGAGCACTGAAGCTTACAATCACAGTCCATCACATGGTGAACTCCTGAACCAAAGTGTTTTGGAGTGATTTTTAAAGTGGGAGTTCGAATTCACAGAGTTTGAAGTTTGCACTAATACCAGTGCCTCAGTGTGGAGATGACAAAAGTCTTTCTGAGCGGGTTAATGAAAGGAACTGGAGGGGTGCACAGGACATAAGTGTGCATAGTTGTTCAGGTCCACCAGAAAGTATCCCACACAGACATGTTGACTCTGTAAGGAAGGTACTTATTTGAAATCTTGTGCTATTGAGGACTGGAGGAAACTCCTGTAACCCCCCCTAACTGACAGGCCAGCCCAGCCCATTGTCTTCTTAAAGCCAAGGTTAGAGGCTGCACTCAGTCTCTGAATGAGGATAAGTAATGTGCTTAGTGCTGTTCTGCACCATGGGATAGCTTACAGTTACAAATGTAAATGTTGGAAAGAAGGAGAATTCCAAGTAATGTTTTTAAGTATCTTTTCTTTAAGATAACCAAGATGAAATGTCAGAAGTTTTGAATGTAAAATTCTGGATGTACCAGCAGTGTGTTATAGGTGCTGCTAGTTTTGAGAGCTGGTGGTGGACTTCTGGTGGAAAAAAAAATTGTATAGTTTGGGTGGCCTCTAGATCAGTAAAGAAAAGTAGTAGAAACTACTAATAAAAGGGGAAAAGTGACAATAAATTAATGCTTATTCCAAGTGAAAGCACGGGTAATGAAAAAAAAGGCAGGACTTAAAAGTTACATAATAATTTCATTTCTGTGTCCCAGTATTAGGAGCCCAGTTAATAAAGAGGCATAAAGTCTGCCACTGAAACAGATGACATGATTTACATGATTGAAATGTTAGTTATGTTAGTTAGAAATCAATAGTTACGACTTATTTCGGAGGAATCTGGTAGGCATAGACGTAAACAACCCTCTTGTAAAAAATAACTTTTCTAGCTAAAGATACTGAAACAAAATTATCTTGAATGGTTATGGATCAACTGCTGATCAAATGAGGTACCCATAGTTTGTTTAACAACCACTGAATTCCAGAAGAGGACAGGATAATTCATTTCCTACATTTACTTGTGATACTTAAAGTGGAAGAACTATGGCTAGTTTGGCAAATTTCAATTTGAGACAGAGATGCTGGAGGTTGAATGCTGCAGGTAGTAAAACACATCAGGAATTTTCAACTACCACATGCCCCAATTTAAAAACTATTGTATTCAGCACGAGGAAAATTTGTGTTAGTTTTCCTAATTAAAGGCAATGGAACTGATGACAGATCTAAGTGTTAGTGGTCATTTAGCTATACAGTGTAATTCTGAGGTATATTTGATGCAAGCAATCAACATGTACTTTCATAAGACTAAACAAAAAGTTATATATTGAGCAACAGAGAGCTTGGACCATGCTTTCAGTCTGGGGTGCTTGCATACTTGACAAGAATCATGTTAAAAATAGTTGAGGATCTGGGGAATATGACTATGGTGGGATGTTAACTGAAACGGTTGCCGTAGTCCAGACCATAAATGCATTTGAAGGGGAATCCAAAGTCAGAGTAGGCAGGCAATACTATGTTTGACTGGTATGAATCACAAAAACGTCATTACTTTTTAGCTCTTCTGTTTGAAGAGGTTTGGTTTTTATGATTTTTGGTTTGGTTTTTAAGGAGATTCTGAGAAGCACTTGAAAACAGTGCTGGTAAACGGATATTGCTCCATCTTATACTTGATTACCTTTACCCTGCATCTGAATTTAGATTATCCTGCACAAGCTCAAGGTATGAATTTGTTTGGGAAGACCAGGTTGCCCTCCTGGGCAAACCTGAGTTTCCAGCTTTTCAGGAAGGATGCAGAGTCAAAGGGGAAAAGGGTGATTATTTTCTGCCTTTCTCAGAAGGCCTTTCCTGTCTTTTACCCCAAGGTCTGTACCAGTAAAAGGTGCTTTGCTCTTGGCCTGAAGCAGAGTTTTCACTTAATTTTTTTATTATTAGGCAATCTTAATAAAACCCTAGAATGTTCAATATCAGCAAAACTGTTTTGCCAAAGAGCTTCTTGGAGATCTGTCTGTTTTAAGACCATAATTTGATGCTAAAGATAGGGGAAAACAGTAAATAGATGCAAGAAAAGCTTTAGAGGACAGTGTGTTCCACAAATCCACAATTCTCATTATCTCCTCTCAGCAGTGCATCCAATCCATGACTGTCAGATGAATTGGATCTTGCATTGCAAAAGGCATTATCTTCCATAGGGAAAAAATGTTCGGAGGCATCAAAGAGTACTCTGAGAACAAGAGCATCATTTAAGCAATGAGTAGCTGCTGACTCACCAGAAAAAAAAATCTGCAGAGGCAGCTAATTTACATATAACGATACTTAGCGTTTGTAAACACTGCCTTGCATCTAGAGAGAACTGTGCAAACATCTAATCATCTATCACTTACACAAACAGATTAGTTCTGTTAGCCACTTTGGACTCCTCCATTCCTGAGAAATATAATCGAATCTGTAGTCTCAATATAACTTGTTTATCTTTGTCAGGACAGAAAAAGGGAAGTAAAAGTCCTAGGATTTTCCAGGTTGCTTTGGAGAGTAAGTTATCCAACTCCTGCTGAACAGCAGGGGGAACTGAGTACTTAATTGCCTTTCAAACTAACTACTTCTAAATTCAATTTTAATCTCACCTACAAAAGATGATAATGCAAATTTCTATATTTTTTATACGTGAAACATTTATTTGTTGTAAATTTAATACTCGGATTTTCAATGTTCTTGCTAAACAATTCCGCTTTGTAGATGAACTAAGTAGATTCAGAACTTCTAGACATTTTCATTACATTTAATATCATCTTTAGACCAATGAGGTTGGAAAGGTGTAAAATAAGAGTAATATTTCACTACTTTTTAAGTAGTTAGCTTGATGTTCATGTCAAACTGAGCTACAAATAAAAAAAAAAGTATTAATTTAAAGACAATCTCCTCCAGACTTTTTGAAGGAATTAACTGGCCAATTAGTTAGCAAATGAAATATTATCCTTTATGCAGATAAAACACAAAAATCAGGTGAGGAATTAGCACTCTTCTAAGTGTGCATCTCTATATATTTATTCATAATATATGTCATTCAATATTATGTTCAACCACTGTTTCTTTCCTTCTTTCTGTAAAATTCAAACTCCCAATAGGGTACATAAAGTACTATGACATTATGGCTTCTATTGCTTCTCAGCGAGCTCTGCCTTTGAACGTGAGGATGTACTTTTTGAGCAGCTCTGATGGGTAGAGGGCATTGGACTAAGCCTCAGAGATTCTGGCTCGATTTCTGCCTCAGTCATGAGCTTTCATACACTATTTTTGTTATTAAATGATGATTTAATACAGTGCCATATATTTCTGAAAATGAAGCGTAACAAAAAAAATCATAGTATATAAGACTATGTATAAGTGTGTTTGTGTGTCTGTGTATATATACGTATAAAAAAATAAAAGGTCCATAGTGTGGAGCAGTAAAAGAAGAAGGGTCACACAAGGAAGCAGGTTAGCAGAAAAGTAGAGTGCATAGCAGCTTGTAGTAGGTATAAAAAATATGCATGTCTTGACTTTTATTCCATTTACTTCTTCATGGGCAGAAGTTGGTAATAGACTATTTTAATACTTTTTCAAAAGCTGCCTAGGAAGCCTAGCTACTAAGCCATAAAGGGAATGGGTAAGTCCCCAGAAGGCTTCCTTTCTTTTATAAATATGTAGGGAGAAAAGCAAGATAAAAAAAATACAACTTCAAAGATAGATGTAAAATAATTTTCCTTTATCTATTATCTTGCCTACTGCAATGCACTATAGCAGTTTTCCGAATGTTATGGAATTTAACGTTAAACAAAAATAAGCAGAAACAAAAATCTGTTCTAATTTCCTTCTAATTACTTGCTCAGAAACAATCAAGCTGCTAGTCAGGGGAATTGAAGACAGCACACAGATTAACATTTTACTATCTTTGTTTTTACATACAAAACTTGGTTACTTTGTTAATGGACAAAAAAGAGATTGTTGAATTTCATTTAAAATGCAGATAGCTGATTATTTCTTGAAAAAATATTTACATGATCTCGTGGCAAGTTAATCTTGAGATTGCTTTTTTTTCAGCACTACTGGCTAAAGAAAGATGCCTTCCAAATCTCAGGGAGGTTCTTCTAAAGCTGCTGAACAAAATCCTAAATTAAAGTAACATTGATAATACTTCTGTTCATTAAAAATAAGGATGAGAATGCTGAGTTGAAGTGCCTTCAGAACAAATACATTTATAAAGATCAGAAACAACTTGAAACTGATTTCTTTTGCATCTGCACTTGTGTAGTCTTGTATGCATCACTAAAACTCTCACGCTTTCTTTTTCTGATGTAAATGAAAGGAAAGCATGAGCTTAACGTTTTCGAAGTGTTACCTGTACCCATAGGAAAGGTACAATATATATTTGGATTATTGTATTTCTTTATGTTATTGTATTTCTTTATACTGGGTCTCGAGCATTATCTAGTACACTTAGGAAAGTATGTGATTTGGTTTTAGAGGAAACTGTACTCCTAAATTCCTTGGAAAAATCTCTCTCACTAAATCTGTTATAGCCCTGATTTTGTACAGAGATAACAAACAGCATGTGTCTTGTCTTTTCTTTACATGCTTAACAAAAATAGTTTGATTTAATTCTAAACTACAAGCATGGCAAACAAAAGAGTTTTATAATGATTTTTCAATAGAGAGAATTTTCCTCGGGCTTTTCCTCAGGCTTTTCCTCCCTTATTAAAGTTGACTGCAGGTAAGGAGGGAGGGGTTTGTTTTTAAGTTATCAATTTGGAATAAAGAAGGAGTTTACATATTTCTCTGCCTGAGATGTTTGTTTCTGAGTTTGATACCTGTTTTTTTTTCTACGTTGGCATATTTCTGCAAAACTTTAGTGACATAAGATTTCTGAAGTTCTCAGAAACTAAGATGTGGGAGGGAAAGCAATGCCTACACAAAACTTAAATTTTTGCATAAATACTTTTGAAATAATGTTTAATTCATTTTGGTAACTTATGAAAGTAGCAAACAAAACAGCAACAGAAAAACCAAAATTCAGAAACCCCAGCTTTAGCCCCTTTCCAATCCCTAAAACTTCAATCATTTATGCAGTGGTAAGGGTGAGCTTGACTGAAGCCAGGATACAGCTTCTGGGAGAGGAGGGAAGGCCTTCTGACATTCTGCATGGCATTTACTTACATGTGGATCCATGCCAAATAATTTTTTTTTTTTTGCTCCTCTTACTTGTTTTATTGCTTATCTGTGTATAGCCTTTTTTTCTTGGCTAGTATTTGTTTATTAAGCTGAACTTAGTTGAACATTTTAAACAATCTTGTTCCAGTTTATGATTTTTTTGTGAAGAACTGATTTTCCTTGCTTACCTTTTCTTTGGATATGGTTATTTAGCTCACTCAGCGGTGAGTTCTGCTTACTGAGAGAATTACTGAAACATCTATGGAAAAGAGACTTTCAAATGGCAGCACAAAAATTCTCCTTGTGAACATGAAAATATTTGCATGAACATGAGAAGAGATTTCTGAATGCCCACAAGGCAAAGCCTTGTTGTGCAAGCTCACAGTGTGGACACAAACTTTATTTTTCTGCAGCATTATCTAGTTTTGTTTCACTACTGTAAACCCCTATTTTCCTTGGTTCCCTAGTCCTGAGTAAGAACTATAAATGTCACAATATGCCGAGTTAATGAGGGAGCACCAGGCTGGGCTCTCGGCAAGTCTTTGCTTTGTGGTTTTAAATCAGAAAATCAGACCCTTAAATTTATCTGAACACAGCCTCTTTTTTGCCTGTGTGGCTTAATGTGGCTTAATTAACTAATGTATTAAGTGAGGATTCAAGTACCCATGTAGATTAAATGAGCCAATTTAGGATCCTGCAGGAGCTGAGTCCCTCTGAAAATACATCTCTCCTTCCACAAAGGAATACAGAAAACACTTAGAAGGCATGAAAGAAAAACAGAACAGAGAGGAAATTTGGGTTTTTCTTCATTAGTTTTTGGTATAAGGCCTATGACAACAGGGCATTTTGTTCTTGCCCTCCAACTGCTTTGGCCTAGCATCCCAAAAAGCAGCAGCAGGTGGCCAAAAGCACGGCGAGGCCTTGGGGCCCCTTTCTATCAGCGGCTTTACTCGGGAGCGGGGAAGAAACAGGCACTCTGCTGCAGCAGCCTATTTCTTCCTTTCGGTCTTCAGTGGTGACCACGCGTGCCACCCGTGACCACTGGTGCCACCTGACTGAAAGCAGAGATACACGCTCTCGCCCAGCAAACACGATTTGGGCAGTACTGCCCTGCAGCGGGCCCACCTTGGCCTGAGCGTGCCAGGCCTCAGGACCCGCCTGGCCATGCCTGGGCCGGCGGTGGCGGGTCTTCATGCTTGTGCTGGCGTGAGGGCAGCTCCCCTCAGCTGGCTGCGGTTCTGTCAGGGCCCCGTGTGGGGAAGGGCTGTCTGGCTGTGGCAGGCACTGGGCAGGGCCAGAAATCGCCCTTCGCACGGCCGGGGGCAGGGCCCGGGCCAGGCTCTGTGCGGCTCCGGGCGGGCAAGGCCAGGGCCCGGCACCGCAGGCCCCAGCGGAAGAGCCGCCGCAAGCAGCCAGCTCCTCCTGGCGAGGGGCTGGGGCTGCCCCTGGACATCCCCCCGTTTGTCCCGTCCCCCCACTCCCCAGCAGCCCCGGTGTCGCCCGGGGAGCCAGCAGGCCGGAGGAGCGAGCAGCACAGCCGAGATCCCGGGCAGAAGCTAGCGATGCTCTTGTATAATGATTTGAGGTGTGTTAACTAATTAGAGAGAAGCCTCATTGATGTCTAATATTAATTAGATGCTTGGACTGTTACACTCTTAAAACCTTAGCTGGGCAAACAATACCTTCTTGGCTTCGTGTCGGTGTGGTACATTCCCTTTTGCCCACGAGCGAGTTTTGAGGGTGACAGTGCATTTATCTGGGCCGATTGTTCAGTTCTGCGCACGCTTCTGCGGCCCCCAAGGCCCCCCCTTACTTGCAGACTCTATCAGGTGCTGACTGGTATTTAACACCCCTGAAAGTTTACAGTTATTTCCTCAGGTGTTCTTATTTTTAGACGGTTGAATATTCATCGCAACTGCAAACCAGCCTGTTATGCTGAGAAGCCGACTTGTGCACAAATGAGGATGCTGTAGAGTAAAATTCCTTACACAGAAAAACTTTGGAGAGCAAACAGTAAGCCGAAGCAGGTTGCAACATTTAATTTCTGCAGACACATATCACGCCAAGACAAAGGAAAGGGAACAATGTACTTGTTAACAGTCACCACAAAAGAGACACTAGGTTTAGAATAACTAAATATTTAGAATTAAAGATATACAAATCAGAATCGAAAGACTTCTTTGAATTTAGCATCTCAGACAATATTACCGTTGAAATAGGAAAAGTATTGTATTATGGGTGTATTCTGTGAGCGCCTACTCACAGAATGGTAACAAGTTACTCAAAACTGCATTCTTTCTGTGAAAAGGCATTTATAAAAATGCAGAGGCTCATCACACCTTGTATAGACTCTGTGGCAATTAATGGTGAAAGCTTCTGGAAAGAGAAATAAGATTTGATAAGTAATTGCTAAGATAAACATTATGGAAATGCTGAGGTCCTGGTTTTAGAAGTGAGCAAAGCTTCTAAATCTATCAGGTGCTCCTGAGAATGTTGCTATTCGGTATATCTCTGCACCTTTTCAGTGCTTAAGTGCCCATTTTGAGGTACTTTGCGCCTGATTAAAAAATAATAATAATGGCTGAGCAGTTGGGATGCCCATAGAATTCAGTCAGGCTGATACAAGGCTGAGTTGCGTTATGACCAGAGTCAAGATTGTCAGTGATCAGTTTGCCAACTGGTATTTTAATATATAAATAATAACTAAAAGATATTTTTGTGGCTACTAAGGCTTTTCTGTCTGAGTGCTGGTTGTCTTGCTTCATTAGAAATGGGCTGTCCCAATGAAACCTGACCTCTGGACCTGGCCTGGCGACCACTGGCTTGAAGTCCTAGATGAGACGGGCTGCTCGCTGTGTATGGGCGGGCGATATGGAGTATTCCTTGATCGTTAGTCTCCCTTCTTTAAAAGTTTTGTTTTCTTCCTGATGAGCACTGGGAAAACATCTTAAATTTTAGGAATGTTTGTGATACCAGAAACTGTTTTCTGCACAGCTCCATTTACAGCTATAGGAAAATAATAAAATATTTTGGTGGAGAACAATTGGTACCCTTAAAGTATTATTAGACAAATATTTTTCCAGACCTTTAATACAAATAGTCAGCTTACACAGACATTTACTGTGAATGTTGTTCCATGTAGCTGTTTTTATGAAGCTATTTTGGTGTTCCTGAATATCATGCACAAAAGAAAGCATCCTCATTTTGTTAGTTGCTACTTATGAAAATTACTTTATACATCTTATTTATAACCTAAATGTAGAGTTGTGACTTTATCTTGATTGTTATGCCCTATTGGAGTAAAAATACAGTTATATACAGTTATACTAAAACAGCAACAGAGGAAAAAATCCTGTGGTTTCTGTAGGTAGCTATTGCACTTTCTATTTTACTGGCTTGGCTTACAAGACAAAAATCTTCATTCTTTATTTGTGTGAACAGCCAACTGTAGCAGCACCAATGTCTGTAACTGGATTTCATTATGGAAATTCAGCTAAAGAGGGCCACAGGCACAAAAATCCATTAAAATGTTTCTATTGCTTTACATATTCTTCTGTGATAAAAATAGCCCTATATTTGAATTTAAGAAGCTTTAGCCTAAAGGGTAGCAGATGGATATTAAGGAGATTATAATAAAGAAGGGTATTATCAAAAAAAGGAGAAGAAAAAAAAAGGCAGATGGGGGAGAACCATTCTTTCATATTTAGGGAAACCATTTGTAATAGCAAAGGTATTCCAAAAATCTGATCTCTTTCTAGGCAATCAATAATGACTTGTTGATACTTTATGTTACTATATGAAGGTCTGATATAAAAATGGGCTTGTTCCATAAGAAACTGATACAAATGGCAGCTAAAAAATTGGATGGATCTAGGACACTTGCATTGTTGTCACTGTAACAATGTAAAATGTGATGAGTGGCTGCCATCTGAGTGTATTTCGAAATAAACAGCAAATGCTCTTTGGCTTATTAAGAGTTTCAAAAAGCAGCCTTCAGAAGCTTCTGAGAATGTGCAGCCATTGCCAATTCCAGACACAATTTCTCTTGCTATAAGTCTACTTTACATCTGAACTTTTTTCCCCTGTCTTTGCAAATTTGTCCTGACAGATTTAAAGGGTTTCTCAAGCTTCTTGAAAATTTCTGGTTCCCTTGGAGTCCAGAGCGAGCTTTCCAGCAGCCAGATCAGAGTTTCTGCTTCAAACACAGAAATAAGTTCTTACCTCCTGTGGGCGCACAGATCACTTGCACGGAACAGCTTGATACATGTGTTGTAAGTTTGGGACAAATCTGACTGACTTGCCATAATTGCATGGGGTGGGGGGAAGCAAACCTACAACATATCTGGCAGTTCCCAGAGTTGTTAGATTAAAACATTACAGTGCACAGGGACGAGACTCCAACCAAATGGTCCGGAAGCATTGAATAGTAAAGCTGTAGCTTATTGCTTCTTAGAAGCTGGAAAGGCTTTCAGTAGTTCAGCATGCTGCATCCTGCATCCTCTGGCCTTTGGAAAGGGGGGGATTCTTGGATTGCAAGGGGTTGCTGTATCCAGTGAACGTCTGTGATGAAGGGTACAGCAGCTGACAGGAGGAAAGAAAATTCACATGTGGCTCATCTCAAGCTCTCTGGTGTGCTGGCTGTGGGCGGCCCATTTAAGTCTGATGGGATTAGCTGGCTTCAGTGGGTTTGACATCTGTGTGAGTAAGGTTAGCCTTTTCCTTCAGTTTAGAGTCTGTCATACCTAGCTGGCCCTACTAACATTTCAATGATTGCATTCTCCTTCTTATACTTAGCATTTCTTGGTTGAATATTGTGAGCTGTGTTACAAGGATGGATTTGCTAGATATTGCTTGTGCTATTGTAGTGAGCCCTGGGACTCTTCCAGTGAAAGATAAGGGAAGAAAGCGACAGGGAAAAAAGGAAACAATTGCAGGTCTTAATAACTAAGAAGGGTTAAACAAAGAGATGACTGTTGCAATGCCTAAATGTTTTTGGCATGTCTTGAATGTGAAACCTTTTCATCTGAGTTATACCTTTAGAAGTCAGATCTCGCTCGACTCCCTTTGAGTTTTGTGCTTCCATTTCTGTCCTAATTACCTTTCTCAGAGTGAGATTGCTCTTCTGTCTTAGTGGAGGGGGATTTTTTTTTTTAATGCAATGTTGTATTTTATATATATTTATATATATCTAGAGAGAGTCAGATTCAACTCTTTTGTTCTTGGCACTCACCATATGCTACTGTTTAATATTTAATCAGCCCCACCTCATCAGAAACACTGCTGGCCTCATTAGATAATTAATGGCTGCCTCCGTCTCATTTGCTTCAGTTGATACATCTGCAGCTAGTAATTAGAGCAGGAGTTTATTAGTTGCACTGGCTTAGTTTATTTGTGAAACAATCTCTCCTTTGATTGAAGCCGCTGGGATTGGCATATGTGGACAGCCTGCCTCCCTGTTCAGTAGGGCTCTTTTGTTTACATTTTTGCTACAGTTTTGCAACACTGCACATCCTGGCAGTCCTAGGAACAGTTGGTGGTGAAGATTTGCCTTTTATAATTTAGAACATAATTGGGTAATTCAATGCAGTAAAGCTACTGCAAAGCAATTCTGTAACTTTGGGGAGGGGTGAGGAGGGGAATCTGGTAGACAATTTGTTCATTTATAGTTTTTAGGTTTTTGTTTTTAGGATTTTTTAATTATTTTTTGAACATCTTAATAAAAATCCTCTGGATCAGTGAAGGATATAGGTGCATAGCACAATGTGTTTGGCAAGCTTTTAATTTACAACTTTTATCTTGATATATTAACTTAAATCCAACCAGTATTCTTAAATTTTGATGAGTGATCATATGCCAGTATCAGTAACCTGTCCTCCTTAACGAATTTCAGTGTTAAACCTCTCTCTTTGGTCTGTCTCCTCATCTGCAAGTGTATAAAATGTACTGTGATATTTTCTTTTGGCCTTGTGAATTTATGACAAGTCTCTCCCTGAGCAGTCTAGAGGAAAACCTTTATACAATTGACTATATTAAAATAATGAGAGGAATTGCTCCTGCCTCTGAGAGGAAACACACAATCTTGTCTTCTCAGGATTCAGTCTCTGAAAGATCCTTTCCTTTTGTTATACCTCTTCAGGTAGAACAGTAATCCTGATGAAGTAGGTTTGTTTTCTCTGAGAAAGTCAGTCTTATAGCTGTTTCTCCTCCTCTTAAACAGGTTTCTGGACCAATGCATATCCAGCCAGGCAGAAGCTTAAACGGGGAGCTGCTCCCTCCTCGTTGCCTATTTTAATCTTGCATCTTTGCTGAGCAACTTGCCTTGGCATTGCCTTTGTATGTATAGGTATTGCTGTATTCACCTCTGCAATGGCACGTGTCTACGTTGAACAGCCCTTAGCAACATGATGCAAGAGTTAACAGTTAATGTTGGGAAGAGATCTGTAAGAAATTCAATTATCTTTACCACTGTGGATAGAAAGGAAAAAAAAAAAAGGTTTTATTTTTTGCATTTTTATACTCCAAAGGGCCAGATTATTGGATCGGCACTGGTTTTTCTATGTGAGAAAAGGTAATGCAGGCTGTTAACTCTGCTGTTGGCTCAATGAGGATTCAACTAAAGTGAATATTTTTGGTTAGGTCTTTTTCCAAGATTAGCCTGTCAGATCTAAACATCCTTGCTTGTGTGCAAGAATTCCTGCAATTAAGCCTTATTTCTCTTACAGTATCTCCGTCTCTACCAGCACATGTTCTCTCAAAAGCATATCCTATAGCTGCTGTGCTCTGGGACGCTCTTTCTTCCTGCTTGTTGTCTCTCATATAACTGGGGGAAGGCTGTTGCAGGGCTTTCGGCATGTCAATGATTTTTGCCTTCAGCCTTGCTGCAAAAGAGACAGGTTCTAGTCAAAATTTAAGCTACACCTTCTTTTAACCTGTGTGTAAACCAGGTAAATTACTGCAGGTTGGAAGCATCCTCAGCCTCTGGAGGACTGGGTTAAAAGTAATCCTGTGTGAGTTATGCAGTTAAAGACGTAAACTGCCTGATAAGACTTCGGGCCACCAATTCCCCACTCTTGTTCTTTTCATGCAGTAGTGAAGTGCTTTTAGCTGTCTTCCCTGTAAAGCTGCCTTTCCATTATTCTGTGCGTCTGGGTGGGTTTTTTAATTGTTTGGGTTTTTTCCTGTTTTGTGAGGCCCACTTTGTACTGAGCCCAGCTACCTCTCTCACATGGCTGATTTTTTTTTTTGTGATGTTGTTTTGAGATTTAACCCTGGAAAGGAGCTAGAATTCATGCTAACCACACCTTTAAAAGAATGGTGCCAGGCAGTCTGGCTTCACAATTGGAAGGGGTGTCAGCAAGCGATAGTTTCGCTATAGCTCCAAGCAATGGTTTCCTTATCAGTCTTCAAAACATTAAAAAGTCTTTTCTTCTACTAGATAAGCCTTTATCATGCCTCTGTAGCCCCACTTAGCCTACACTGGCAGATTCAGTGTGTTTTGACAGTTCTGGCCTGATGAAAAAGCTCATGCTATGTTTGTAATTGATTGTACCCATAAATGACTCACGGACTCTATTTTGTTTCTGTTGTTCAGTGTGTCACTTGAGCTTTTTGTTTGTGTTTCTCTGCTTCGATTTCTCCACAGCGAGAAGAGCTTTGCAGAAACAAGTTTAGATTCTCATTCATAAGGTGTTGTTGGGCTGCCTCTGGAAACAGGGGAGGAAGGAGAGACAGCCGTCAGCGTTTTCTGAGCAGAGCAAGAGTCTAATGATCGCTGCCTGTACTCCGTGGGGTATGCACAGGCTGCCTGGGCATTGCTGCCTGGAAATCTGGATCAGACTAGTTGGTTAATAAGCACTCCTTCTTTCAGACTTTTTTGTGATTTGCTTTTGGTCAGTGATGATGTCCTGAACCCTAGTAATGGTTAACTTTACCGTATTACTGGTACAGAACTATCTACCAAACCACATTTGGGTTAGATTTCTAAATGGCAGTACTAGATGTGTCTACACAACTAATTTTAGTATATATTTGGCTAGAACTGTAGGTATCTGTGTGTATTGCCTGTACTGCTTCATGCATTCTATATGTTTGAACCAATTGTGTATTTGCTTAGTTTTCCAAAACCCAGTTCTTTTCTGAATCCTCCTGATGTCTTATGAATAGTGTTTTAAATGCCAGGTTTTTGAAGGCTGATTTTTTCATGGTTTACATTCCCAGATCTCCAGAACAGCGTATGGATATTTAACTTCCTAAGATGCCTTTGGAAACCCCAATTTTATTTTTGAGTCCTAAACCCGAAGCTTTGTTTATAGTTTGTGTACATGTTTACTTTTATTATCTCACAGGACTTTCATTATTGTGCATGTATTCAGTTATGTTGTGACTTTTTTCACCTTTGCATGGTGAAGTGATGAAGCTAAAGGCAAAGGCATATGCTAGCTGATTCTTCAGAGAGCTAAATGTGTTGTGGTTTGGGTTTTTTTTTTTTTTTCTCCCCTGACTTACGCTTTGTATGGCAATTTACCCTTGCACACCGTCTCTTCAGATCTGGAAAGTGTTATTCACCCGTTTTATACAACCCTAACAACAGAATTTAGAAGAGTAGAAAACCATTCTTAAAATTTCATTAGGAAATGAACATTTTCTAGAGTACTGCTGTCTGTTAGAAATGTCATTTAAAGTAATATATAGATGAAATTTATTCCCACAAGCTGAAATGTAAGAGAAATTTAGCTGACATACCATATAATTGCAAAGGAGATACTAGAACACACACTACTTCGATTACAAAGTGATGAAAGGTTACAATAAATGTCTCTGTATGTGCCTTTTTTCCCTTAAAACATTCTAATTTCATTGTTGTCAAGTTTATATATTCAGAGTCTATCTCCTTTCAGTAATCTCAGGCTCACCATTCTCTCCAAGGAACACAATTATGTTAGTTCCAAATAAGGGCTCTTTGATCTCTTTTTATTCCTCCTTTGTTTCTGCACAATGAAAGCGAGAGGAACTCAATTAAAGTGACTTAGTCTAGTCTCTTGACAGAAGTTGTTACAAGTGAAGGGTTTGATTCTCTCCTCAGTTAAACCAGTGTTTTGCCAGTGTAGCTACATTGACACTATCAGAGTTGCATTGATGGCAAGCTGGTATAATGGAAGAAAGGATCAATCCTGAAGTTTCTCCAAATAGGCCATTGGAATAAACCACCACTTTCTTTTTCTCAGCTGAATTGAAAGCAATTTAATTGGCTTTCAAAGTGGTCTATTCAGTGAAAGATTCCCGAACTGAAGGTGACCACGTTTTCAACATGAACAAGAGATGCATGTTTGTGACAAATCTTTTGTTTGTATGAAGATCTGGTAATCCTATAAAAGTAAATTTAAACAATAATGTTCCATGGCTGTCGCTGTTGCCAGACCTTAAAGCAGGAGTGTTAGATTTTTTTGGCAGTAGGCTAATGTCTTAAACTCCCTTATCATGCACCACGTGTTAACAGCTTCTTTTTTGAGAAAAGGCATGAATTTCAGGTAGTATGCGCTCATCTTTTATTTTCAATCTAGATAATATTCACCATCCTCAATATGTGTTTTTAGGTCTCCAGTCAGTCTGCCTTTTGTAAAATCCAAAGATTTGCTAGAGCCTGCCAGGGATTATGGACACTTGGTAATTACTCCAAAATAAAATACTTCTATTGATAAAATGGATACCTTAAACATTACTGCACGTGTTGCTGTTCAGAAAGCAAGTTTAGGACAGGAAAACTCCACTGGAACTTTGGAATATTCCAGTGAAAATAGAATATGCAGGCTCTTTACCCTTTGTGAAATGCAGTAATAGGTCATTAGTGCTTTGTATAACTTCTGGTTTTTTGCATAATATTTGGCTTACTCCTGTTCAGCTTCTAATTTGAACAGTAATCAGAGTCTGGGCTATTGGAATGTGTCTTTGGAGAGATGATGTCTTTATAGAGACAACTTTGAAGAAATAGGAGTTAACCTGACTGGTGAACCTAATCTTTTCAACTTGTTTTTGTTTAGGTTTGAGGGGTTTAGGTGCTTTTGCCCCCCCTTTATATGTGCATGTATTTTTAAATTTTTAATTTTTTTTTTTTGCCAATTTCTTTGGAAACTTTTATTTGCACATATGCCCCATTATATTTGGGTAGCATTATCATGGTTAAAAGAGCTTTGTTAGTACTATGATGGTTATAAAATATTTCTTCTCCTTTACTCCTTTTATTTTGAGATATCGTTTCCTAATTATATCTTGTGAAGGGTTTTTGTCAGTCAGTGGAGTTATTCTATGCTCAGTTGTGCACCAACCTTATTCATCCTATAATGCTGCTGTGAAGTTTGTGGTCCTTAGGTTCTCCAGCTTATTTAAAGGTTCCTTGTCAAGCTTTATTTGGGAAATCGTCTGATTTGGCTTCCTTTCTCTTCTCTCAAGATGCACTTATCCCCAGTGTGCAAACTGTTCAAAGCTGCTTTTCCCATTAGCCCTCAGAGGTATGAGAAATATAGTTCATGTAGTCAGGTTAGTTACTGTATCCTAAGTGATTTCTCCTTTCAGCCTTCCCACTCTTCTCGCCTGCACCCATTTCCCACTCCTGGGTTAACCCCCTCCTCGCCAGATCTCACCTAGTCGGAAAGCCTCATTACACTGCTTTATAAGGCCGCCTATCTTGACAAGAGCGAGGGTAAATTTTTTGACACACAATATTGTAGTAGTAGTGGAGATTGCCATCTGAAATCATTCTTCCCCTTTTCTCATGCTTCTAAGTGATAAGGATGAAAACAAAGGCAATGTGCTTGCTACCCAGAAGACTGAAATTACAGGCAAGCAAGAGATGAAGGGCAAGCAAAGAATGTAAGTGTGGGAGGTATTTTGCTTCCCTCTCCAACCCCATAGCCAGCTTGGACTTGTTTAGAATGAATCTAATGATCTCTGGGATATTTGATCAGTTCTCGTTTAAACAAATTCTCTCCTTGGATTCAGAGGTGATTCAGTGATTAGGGAATGGTTTAGATGATTCTATTTCCTTTGTGCTTTTTTCACCACATGAAATCTTTAATGCCAAAGAAGTGTGATAGTCTGAAACAGTCTGGTGAGAGATATTATTTAGATGATAAAATAGGGAGACAGCAAAATCTGAAGTCTTCCAAAAGATATTTCACAATGATGATCTGCTGCTGGATCTGGCTGCTGTTTCATGCTGCACCTTGTAGGCTCAGAGGAAGAAAAAAAACGAAAGAAAACCTAGTATATAAAAGTTCATGAAAAAAATCAAATATATATAGGAAATCTTGACTGCCATATAACAAGACTGTTACATTTTTAATATATGGCAAAAATGGAAACACTTCAATCAATGCTATTTACCCTGTCCACAACTGAAGAACAGTAGGCCAGTCAATGAAATTAAGGGGCAGGAAATCTTACAATGAAAAGAAATTCAAGGAGTATTGGTGTCTTACATGGCTTATGATGTTCAGGATCCAGGGTATCACATATTAAGATACAGCTGTGACTGAAATTAAGGGTGCACATAGCAGAGCAATTTATGACATTTTTAATTAATATTACTTAATTGTAGAATATGATCAGTCATGATGTGAGTGTTTGGGGAGAGGGGGGAACTTCCCTGTACTCCTGCCAGTTCTCTTGCTGGATTTTCCTGCCCAGGCTTCAGCATCCTAAATCCTGGGGCCAGGTTACATGAGTCCCACCTTCAAGAAAGGCTCTCGGGAGCTAGATTTCCATCATCTTGGCTAAGAATTCGTACCCCAGCTTGGGCTGTGCTTGTGCTCTCAGCCTGCTCACAACTCTGAGCTACTCAAACTGTTCCATTTTTATTTCTCACAGAGAAATGGAACAAATCTTTTTCTTCCTCTCCCCTCCCTTGGGAAAAAATACTTTTCAATTCTCTTTTTCTATGGCAAACATTTTTTCTATAGAATGAAAATCGTTTAATGTCAGTCTTTTAGGTGGGTTGCATACTGAGCTTTGACTATCTAATTCATTTGCTTGTTAGTAAAATCCAGGATGAGAGATTTGTATTTCAGAATCTTGTTTTTTTCAGTAGGGCAGGAAAGTTACTTGCTCGCAAAGTATCTGATGATATGTAACACTGGAGTGAAACATTAAGACATTGTGCATAGTAGAAGCATTGCTCTGTGCTCTCTAATTCTGCCCCACTGATTTAAATGGAAAATACCATCCTAGAAATGACGATGAGGAAAAAGACAAGTTATTGCTCAGTTCTGCATATGTTCTTCCATATGCTAACAAGATGCAGTTAGGTTAAGGTGAAGCCAAGGCATTATTTTGTGCCCATCTAATTCTGCTTCCACCCATTCACCTGAGCAGGGTGTATATTTGCTCTGTCCTTTCTTTTTACTTGCTATGCACAATGTAGGTGCTTCTACAGGAGCAACACAAATCGTTTTAGTCATGTGCATCCTCCTATGTATTTGGGCCTTAGTGTACTACAGTTTTATCCCCTCCACACATACCTTTGGTTTTCCCAAGCTCTCAAGAGGAGGTTTATCTTAAGCTCAGTGTGAAGTAGAGGTCTAAATTCTGAGCTGTCTCTAAATCAATTCTCTTTTCCCTGGTAGAAAGAGTGCCTTTCACACCTATAATGGAGATAGTAGTCTTTTCAATATTAGTTAAATGTTTTATCCTTATTTATCTTATTTTAATTCAACAGTTCTAAAGTACTTTTCAAAGTAATCAGGTATGACAGTGCTGGGGTTAATTAACAGTTGGTATGCTGCCAACAGCTTCCCCGTGATGGTATTGATGATGATACTGATCTTATCTGATATACTTTGCTAGGAAAAAATCCCCTAGAAAGAAGCAAAGACATTATGATATGAATGTGTAAGGACGGTAGGTGTCCTTCCTGCTGTTTTATGAATGTGTCTGAAGGATTTCCTTTGTGAGAGAACAGAAGCTCAGCCTAACTCTTATCTGTATTACACCACAAAAATCTATTTTCAAATGACAACACTTGTCTTAAAACCACAAAGCAAAGAAGTATAAAGCAGAGCCTGAAAACTCATCTTACTGATTGCACTGAAGTAGTATCATCCATGTGATTTTGAAGGTCGCTTGCTATATGAAGACATGAGTAGTTACTATCCATGGGCTATGGACTTGCCATATGTCAAGTTTCAAATTGTCAGCTACTCACATATACCTACATTAATGAGACACATACTGAGGTCTTTGTTTTATGAATCTGGAAGTTTTGCAATGTTTGTTTGAGGTGCAGCAGTTTGAGAGGCGTTAAGGACAGGCATGCCTTACTTTTTGCTTTTGTAGTGCAAGGGGATTTTTTGTTTTGTTTTCCTGCCACAAACAAAATAGAAAATATGAATTCAATAAATCCTCCAAGAAATTAAAAAATAAATCACAAAGAATTCTCACAGAAATACCTCACTGTGATAAATGCTTGTCATACCTTTGGGCGAAAAAGGAAAAAATAAAATAAAATCCCACACGTGATACTGGAAGAAACCAGGTACCCCAGTTCAGACCATGCCTTAAGAACCAGTGGTGATTAGGTTTGCCAAACACACATGTAAGCTGGTGTTCCTTTTCCAGTGCTCAAAGTTTGTCTCCGATACTGACGGGCTCTGTTTAATGCAAGCTGTCTGAAAATCCACACATTTTTACACAGTGCATAAGTAGTAATGGTTTTTCATGTAGCCATCAATCAGATTTATGTATTGGGCTTTATGTATTTTCAGAGATAGGTAAAGGAGTGGTGCCTTCAGACTACTGGAGTGTTGCTGCTCAGCAGAACTACTGGGATGAAAAGTCAGTGCAAAAAAGAGTTTGCCAAAGGCAGGTGAATAGACTAGGTGTTAACCATGGATGCTGGTAAATGTCAGCATCCACACTATTGCAGTGCTATTTTCACATCTCTATTTGTGAATGTTTTTCAAGTGTTTAAATTGTCTTCTTGAGTGCTTTTCATTTGAAAATGGAATACAAAAAATTTGTACTTTTTCAAAGCATTCAGATCTTTGAAAAGTTCAAAATTTAGCCTGACGAAATTAGCTGTAAGACTTTTTCATTGAAATCTGGAAAACAATTTAAACTTTCTTGGGATTTGATTTCTGTTGCAAATGTTCCAGTTATGGGCTTAACATTGGTGTTGTTCAAAATTGGTCTGTGCGTGTGATTGAAGTCATGTTTTCTTGGCTTTTTGGCTTCACTTGATTTTTGTTTCTTTCCTTTGCAACCTCTGCCATTGCCATCATTTTATTCCTCATACTTGCCTCCGTAACTTGGTGCTGCTGTTTCTTTAGCAACTTCTAGACTTTTTGTTTTGAACACAAGGCCAAAGATATTAGTGTTTTGTTGTAAGCTAAGCAAAATGTCCACACATACTGACATTTTGTTTTCAAAAGTAAACTAAGCTCATCTGTTTCACTAATAGGTGAGGTTAAGTTTATTCAAACTACCTGGTTTGACTTTGAAAATAAGACTTATTCTATACACTGAAGAACTTTTTTGGGGAAAAAAAAAAAATCCCGAAAAAACCCCAAACCACCTGCTTTCAACTCCATCTCCAGCTAAAAATTCAGATAATACACTATTCTGGCTATGTGATTATGTCACCTGGTGAACTTAGTTATGTAAGTTCATGCATAAATGCCGTTCAGGAAAAAATCCACAATTGACAATATCAATACTAAAAATTGACCTGTTGGGGTGGGGACAATGAAAAGAACACCCCCCCCCCCCTTTTTTTTTTTTAAACATATTAATTTATAAGAACAGCAATTATACTAGCCTAGAACATGAGTTTCTGGACTAGCTGTTTTGATTTTACAAACTAAAGTTAGTGTAGATTAACAAATATTAGTTGTCATCATTCTCAGGTAGTGACTAGTGATTGTTTTGAGAGCATGGCAAGAATTAGGGCCAAACTGGTGGTTGCTCACTATGATTGCAGGAAAAAGAGTTCTACTTTCCAAAAGGCTTACAGTCTGGAAAGTAAATAACTTCCTTTGAGATACCTTATAATTTTTAATTTTCTTTCTTTTAACTCCAACAAGGGTAAAGCTGTATTTGATAAGTGTTGGTTGGGTTAGAAGATGATGAAAATTGATAATAAAAAACTTCATTTAAAAGGTAAGGGAGAGAAGTTTTTTGAGCTCTGATATTTCTGTCAATGCTTTCTTTTAATGTGCCAAAAAGCATTCTGTATTGTTCCACTCACTTTGCAAAACAGAGTGAAAATCTTGCAGGTAACAATTCCAAATTTCAGATAGTGAGATGACGTCTTAAATTCACAGTGCTGTTAGGGAAGCAGTTGAACTGAATACTTCTACCAACCTATTCGTTCCTGCAATCCAGTCCTGTGACAGCACTTTATATACTATTAGTCCTGTACCCCTTTCTCCCAACTGGGGCTTGTTATTTCTCTGTGCTGAGCTGACTGTTGCTCAGGTACTACTCAGGTATTGTGTGAATTTTGCTCTGCATGCTTGAAGAGGTTCCGAGATGTGGGTAGGTCTTGAGTTGGCTACTAGTGTTTGAAGGCTCATCACACTTCATGGATTAACATTACATAGAGCAACCAGTTCAAAGATGAATGCTGTGTACAGTGTAATTGGTGTTTAAGACAGTATTATCAAGGTGTTTAATGCATCCAATTAAAAATAGGAAAATTGAAAGTATTTTTTAAAGTTGTAGAATTACCTTTAAATTGTTGCAATTATTGCTTTTTTGACTAGAAAAGCAGTAATGCCTGACCACAGGCTAAACCATCTGTTCTGTTCCTGGTAATTTTGTGGTCAGCAGTGACTCAGGTAGTTGATGATCTCTCTTAGGAAGTTCTTTGTTGTCATAGATATCTTCATCCCTCTGCTTCTTGTTTCAAAAAAAATCATATCTGGTGGCACTTTCTGCGGCAGGGATTCCATGTGTACCTGCCTGCACATTTGAGCAGAGTGTGACCTTCCAGAACTCTTTGGGTAATGCTGTTACTCTAATGTAGAAACCAGGTTTTTCCAGTTAGTGTTTCTGTATGCCTAAGCAAAGACTTCCAGATTTGTTTGAGAAAGAGATTATTAAGGACGATATTCACCAGACCTGAGGCTTCCTTCAAAGAGATGTTTTTAAAGGCAATTATCTCATTTGTTTTAGGCATTGGTGTTACCATCCATATTAGAGTCAGTTTTGGTCTCCAGTAAGTCCCTGAAGGAGCTGTATAAGCTTTGAATTTTTAGGGAGCTGAGGTGCATGTAACTTTTGATGGGACTTTGTTGTGGTAAGCTAACCAAAGAAGAGAACTTTTTTTGAGCAGTTTCTCAAACTTCATTAGCAAATCAAGCATTTCTCTTTTTAGTTGCAAAACTCTCTTGCAAGGTCAGTAAAGAAGGAATTTGTTTGACAGTTTCTTTTTTCAAGGTTTTTTTTCTTGGGGATATTTTCAAGAAAATGGACAAGAGAGTGTTGTACTTGAAAGTTTAGTCAAGGGCAAGTGATAAACTGACTAAATAAAATGTATCTGAGTTCACTTATAAAAAGAAGTTTTGGTAGGAGCTTGCTGTGTGGTTTTTTGGACCCTAAATTTCTTGGAAGAACTCTTGGAAGCCATTGCACCAAGGATTTTGTTATTTCCGTGTTTCAATCATGCAAAGGCTCAGAATGCTGTAGGGCAATTCAATATATTGATGACCTTGGTGCCAATGTTAACTAGGGGAGCGAAGGAGGAGAGATGAGCCTGCAGCACAGAAATGAATTAGATTTGAGTCATGTTTTTAATATATCTTATTTGAGCCGTTCTGTTTTGTGATACTGGTTTAGACCATCTGCATTTTGGTTATAACAAGCTGCATAAAACAAACAAACAAAATCTTGACAAGATATATGGTGTACATCCTTTTACGAATTTAGCTTAAAACAAATGTCCTTAGCTTTAAAGGAACCTTTTTCTTTTAAAATATCCCTTCCTCTAATTTTCTTAAGTGTAAGAAAATGAGCTCACTTTTTGCTCAAACATACGGTACTTTATCAAACTTGTATATAAATTACTTGATTCTTCATACTGCTGATATTCTTCCAATTGTTTTAATAGACCATAAAAATGGTAATACTGTGGTAAACCATTAAACGCTTAGCCATTTAGCCCAGCAGTATTCCTTGTTTAATAGTTTTACTCATTTAACACTTACGATTTGTAACAGAGTAAATCTAATTTTAAAGTAGGTTGAGGAAGTTAAACCACCTCTGGGGAATAAATCTACACTCCCTTACCTGGAGGGCAATACTAATTGCTATCCAGACCCAGAACAGGCTCAAATGAAGTCAAGCTCCAAGGATTACTAATGAGTGAGGCTTACATTGTATGAGCTAAAAGTCTTTGAATGCTATTTTTTACTTGAGAAACTGGCTGAACAAAAGTCTGAGAAAATCCATGCGGTCGGTAGACTGCTGGTGCTTTTCAGCATTAGTAATTATCAGCCTTCCTCCTTGGGATGTTAATGATAGTGGTTTGACCTTACCCCAGCATCCCTATCTAAATGTATAACTTAGCCATCAGTTTGCTTTAAATCAAGCACTAAATCTGTCTGAGTGCCATTGCATATGGATATTAAAAAAACATCAGGGTCTACTTGGCTGCTTTTGTCAGCTAAATCTTGGGCAATTGTGTGAATAAATTAATGGATGAAACTGACCTTTTTTAAGTTATTATTTTACAAGTTTTGCGTTGGCCTAAAGAAGGGCACACCTCTGTATTTGTTTCGGTGCAGATGAGCTATTCACAGACATCGTTGTTGTTGTTGTTAAATTACATAATAATACCGGTGATGGTTGTTGTTAAATTACACAATCATACCTGTGGCAAGGCAGGAGAGTTGCTTTCTGTGGAGACCTTCAGCCTTTCTACCAGTTTTCCACTCTTTACTTATAAGTTAGCTCTATTCTGAGGTTGTCCTGTTATTTTTCTGCCTTCAGTTTAGTTCGCTTTGTTCTGATACATGGGAATGGAAGCATCAAGATTTGTTTAAAACATTAGCAAGCTGCATTTAGACCTTTTCAAAACGAAGTGTGAAAGTGTTTGCAACGATTAGCTAGACAAACGTTAACGATGAATAAATTGTAATGTAAAACACTTTGCAGGTCATAAGAGAATGGGAGAAAAAAAGATTAGGTCTCTGTTCCCTCATTTAAATCCTGTTCAGGCCCAGAGGGTTTAATAGTTGCTTAAGTGGTGCCCCAGAGAGTGTGACTGGAACTTACGTGGTGCAAATACCTTCATCTGACTTTCTGCTGCAGCTGAATTTTGCCCCCAATGGCCAACCTTAGTAAAACCTAGCTATTTTCTTTGAATAATGAAGCTGTGGAAAATCCAGCAAGTACGTGGAAATAGGAACTAGGTACAGGCCCTAGAGGATTTTTAACCTAAATAGAAGAAGCTGTATCTCCAGCTCTGAAAGCTGTTACTGTTTCACTGTTCTTTCTTTTTGCCTCTGGGATATTCCCAAACCGTGTGCATCTTCTGTTTTATGAGATGTACTTGGCTTCGTTAGATGTAGAGAGAAACAGGAGGAGGTGGACGATGGCGTGGCCTCCAGCACTTTGTTTATGAGAACATCCTTCTAGCAATTTTATGTCTACATGAGGTAGAAGAATTGTTTCCAGTCGGCCCTTGAGCTGTGGATCAAGCATTTTACTTCCTCTTACTCTTTTCTGCTTTAAAACTTTATATTCCTTTCCCAGAGTCTTTAGACAGATGAGATTTTCGTCACTTGTAGTAGTTGAAGCACTTTCAGCTCCCTTTCTTTTTCCTCTGTGTATTTCACTGTTGATCAAGCTAGTATTGTGCATTTCTTTCTCTGCAAAATAGCTATTCTGAGACCAGGCCTAGCACCTTGTCTCTTCTTCATGATACCTGTATGGCAGTGATGTGGTGCAATCATTGCCTCAAACTTCTTTTGTTACAGCTTAGCCTAATGAGACGGGGCTGATTGGTCTCTTAGCCAGAATTGCATTCTCAGGCTGCAGATATGGCAGAAGGCTTGTAGAACTGAGCTGACTACTGGCTAGCTCCCTCCTGGGAGAAAAGCCATATTTACCTGCTCGTTCTCCCGTCCTCCTGCTGCTAACGTTTGAAAAATCCTCATATTCCCTTAAACAACCACAAAAAAAATCTGACGCCTATAATTTTTATTTTTTAACGGTTTTTTCCCACAATGAAAATAACCTAGCAAGTGATCATAGCGCTGGTTATCATTTAGTCCTAAGAGAATGTGCACTGCACCTTGGGCGCCCAGGCCCAGGGCTGGGTCCCCTCCAGGACGGCAGGACTGCATGTGTGCAGAGCTGCACGTTCTGCATTTACGTCCGCAGTACCACAGACAAGTGCTGCATTTGCTGTTGGAAATTAAATATTGTCCTTTGCAAAGTTGCCAGATTTATTTGTGAATAAGATAATTTTTTTTTTCCTTAGTAGACTCGCATCCTCTCTATGTGGTGCTCTGAGAGAGGGGATTATCTGATACCTTAGTTGAATCCTCTGAGGAATCACAGGTGTTGCTCTGCTGTAGCTGTTGTTTGAGTGGTTAGTTGATACTGGGTTTGATTCATATAACAAGACCAAGAAAAACCTATCACTCAAATAACAATGTGTCATCATCTGGCAGTTCTGATTCCTGAACAGTGATAACTATATAGAATACTGCCTCGTTTATTGTACTGCTAATTTGCAGAAATAAATTTCTTTATTCACTGAGACACATACGTGCAATTCACTAGTTGTAACTTGTGTTATTAGCTCTTATCCCTCCACAACAATTTGCCAAAATAATTGCCTCCGCTACAATGACCTTGTTATGTGATGTTTCTGAGTAAGATGTGCAACAATTTATTTCTTACTGTAGCTTTCTTGTTTAAATTAGCATAATTTCTTCTTAAAAACAACCAGATCCGACTCCTCCATTCAGCAGTAGCGCAAACAGAAATTTTTTATGCTGTTTTTACTCTGTTATTATTTTGGGTTGAGTTTTTATTTTCTTTTGGAAGATAACTAAGGATAGATTAGGAGGTACAGCTGCTTTCATGGAGTGATGCATTAGCATGTAGCTTGCTTCTGTAAGAACTGCTTTTAAACACCAGAGTGAAATTTATAATGAGGAACACTTTTCTGTAGGGTTTGCTTTTATAAAGCCTATCTGAAAAGCTGTGCAGATAACAATATACATATAAGGGTATTTCCTGTCTTTTTACCAGTTACTAATCTACAAGAGGACTTTTCTTCCTATTCCATGACAGTCTTCAGTGAAAGGCTATGTCAGAATTTTTTTGGGGCGACACAAGTGCACTGTATTGATTGGATCACCCTTTTGTCATTGCTCTCACCCAGAGATCTGGGAGGCCCAGCTTCCCTCCAGGATGTTGACTCTTTCAAAAGTCTTTGATGTTTAATCAATGAGGCAAACATTTTAGTCTTTCATTATAATTTCTACCCATATACCCATTCCAGAAGTCAGGTTTCCTGGTCTCCTGGTACTGTGCTTACTATCTTTAGCTTTACTGGTGTTAACACTAATTTAAACTGCAGGTTACAAACCGCAATTAGATAATCACAGATTTTATATCTGAGTTCCTTTGGAACCACCATGTGTTTCTATTCATTCTGTCAATTTATTCTAAAAGCCTTCTATTGACAGGTCAGTTAGAGGAAGTACTTTCTAATCACCCTACGTGGGGAATCTCTCCAGTCCGGAAATGCCACTAAGCTTCTCTATGGCAAACGTGGATGTGTAGGATTCATTCAGTTTGCCTTCCTTGTATGTTCTTCATACACATCCATCAGTTCCATGTGCTCAAACAGGCTTGCTGCTTCTTGTGGCTATCTGAAAAGCTTGGTATTTTTAATTTTTATGTTTTTAGCAAGTTACTTCCTGAAATCTTCTGGTGGGTTTTTGTTTGGCTCCCCGCCCCTGCCCGGATTCTGGTTTTGCGTTAATTTTGTCAAAGTTTGTTATTTTCAGTTTTCTCAGGTGGATGCAACTTTAGCTTTTTGAAGGATGTCTTTTCATGTCTAATAGCCTCTTTTACTCTGCTATTTGAGCACACTGAGTTTTTTTGGAAGCCCATTTAAAATTATTTTTGATAGGTAATATACATGTACTCTGAGCTTTTACTGTGGTGCCTTTAAAGAGTGTCTATGCCAGTTTATATAAAAAGAAAGCTTTAAAATATTTATATGAATATTTTAAAATTTTAGCTGATTCTTTTTAATTTATTTTTAACTAGCTTCTCCATTTTTGTATCATTCTTCTTTTTCAAGTTAAGCAAGCTAACCTTTCAAGTTAAACCTCTTGTGGGTTTCCTTTTGGGTTTCTTTTTGCCTTCTTTTTTTTCCCCTCTCATACAAGCAGTTTTGTATCTGAGTGTGGAGTAGTGTCTATTCCAGAGTTTTTCTTGGATAACTTCATCTTAAATCTTGAGCTGATTCAAGAATTGCTTCTCATCTTGTGAGTTTTTTCATTAGCTGCTCCAAAAAGCAATTCTTTGTGTTTTAGTGTGTCCACCAAACATGATATGTAGCCAAACTATACTATATGGGGACTAAATAAAATCTGTCATTATTACCATCCTTTATGTCTTCACAGCTCTTCACTCACCCTGGCAATTTGTAGCCATTGTCATCCTAGTATATTTTAGATATATTTTACATTTCTATTTTAGTATATCTTGCTTTGTAGAGAAATAAAAGGCATTTTCATAATACATGCACAAATAATCAGTTACTAACCCTTAGTTATTCTTTCCGAAGCTTTAAAGGGCAGGTTCACATGAGATATCATGCCCCTATTCCTCTCATTCCAGTAATAACATGTCTTTCCTTCCCCTGCAACCTTGAATTGCAATATCTCTTGAGTAATTCTGATGATTTGCAGTTGTGTTTTGTTATATTGGTACCTTTTCATCCCATGTTATACCAATTATACTGCTGCTGATTTATTCTGCATGCCGGTGCCACTTTTTAGATCTTCTGTAACAAACTGCTTGTAAACCAACTATTCTGTTCTTCCCCTTGAAACCAGGTCAGTGGTGATTTTCAGGACTGTTTCTCAAGGTAGAATACCCTATCAGTCTTCATGAGTTTTTTCTAATGAGTGACAGAAATTCTTCATTTTAGATATTTCCTATCATCACTCTTAATCAGTCAGACTCTCCCTTATGGTTTTTCATCCCATACAAAGCTCTTGTAATCTGTGGTGATTTCTTTTATCAACTGTCTCTTACTTTCTGGGCTACTTTAAATATCTTACCTTTTCCCAGTAATTGTTTGTTTTCTCTCCTTAATCTATTGTGTCATTTTCTCAAACCTACTAGGAGTTCACTCTTTGTTTTCAAACCTTATGTTCAACTTTGGAAAAATTCTTCCTAACTATACTTAATCTTCCTGAACTTCTCCTCAATTTCAGCTTTATATGGCAATTACTCTTGCTTTAATACACTACGGACTCCATCACCCATTGTGTACATGACGCTTGACTAATCTGAGTTAATTGCAAGTTAATTACTATTTAACAGATTTTATTTTCTTCATTATTTGCTGAGCTACATGTTAAATTTTGCTGTCTTTATGAGGAAATGACTTTCCACAATTACAGATATATGCCCTGTTCAAACCCCTTGGCACTGTTAGATGTGGCCATAACATTTTTGCTTATGCTGTTCTTCTATTTATTTCCAAACGCAATTCTGGAATATAGATTACTATTTTACTCTTTGACACTGCTGCTGCTATCTCCAAGAGTACAAAAAGCTCTCCTGCGTGTCCAAGACAATGTGTCTAGAAACTTTATTATAGATGTGACAGTTTGGGAAAAGTGTAATGTGGTTTTGTTTTTTTCTTCTTGTGTGTTCATCTAGTGGCATTATTTGCAGTGTGACCTAATAAACTTTATTGTAAAGTTATGCAGCATTAAAAAAAAAAAAAATTGAGACAAGCTACACAGCACATGTAGTAAAGTTGAACAGAATAATGTTTTACTTCAGCTTTTATAGGACATGTCTTTGGTGGTATGGTTCCTGCAAAATTTGGGATCACAGAAAACGTTGATTAAAAACAAAGACATCTTTTTGGAATACATTTTGCGGCTGAAAGTGATTCCATGTCTAAGTACACAGCGAGTATTGGGTTAATACTTTTAATTCTTGTGTTATACAGGTAATTTTGATGGACAAAGATTTAAACTCTTTGCATAGGCAATCCATGTCTCTAGATCGCTCAAAATAAAAAAAGTTAACATGATGTGATCACTCAAAATTTTTTGTTAGAATCTATGCCTCCTAAGAAGAAATATTTATTTATTTTTTTTTTAGCTGCAGTTTTTGTTCTTGCATAAATCTTAGTTATAACTCGCTATTTTGTAGTTTCTGCTGATCCAAATCATGAAGTCCTCCTTCAGACTTCTCTCAAGTAATTCTACCTTTAACTCTCCATTATAAATTACTGGGAGCTTACCAGAGTTCCAGTAGCAGCATTTTGGAACACATGATCACTAGCCCTCATACCATGATCAAAATCTACTCCTGCCATGTTGCAATTTCATGAAATTTTAAATGCCTACATGATTTTCTACAGTTACTTCCTCTAGATGTGGTCTTATTTGGTAAAGCTGGCATTTGTCTACTAATTGCAGAGCACTATGGTCCCTTGTTAATATGATGCACACAGTATTGTGGCTGAGGGAACTGGGGTTGTTCAGCCTGGAGAAGAGGAGGCTGAGGGGGAGACCTTATCGCTCCCTACAGTTACCTGAAAGGGGGTTGCAGAGAGGTGGATGTTGGTCTCTTCTCCCAAGTGAGAAACAGCCTCAAGTTGTGCCAGGGGAGGTTCAGGCTGGATATTAGGAAAAATGACTTTACTGAGAGAGTGGTGAAGCACTGGAACAGGCTGCCCAGGGAAGTGGTGGAGTCACCCTCACTGGAGGCGTTCAAGGAACGGGTGGATGAGGCATCGTGGGACATGGTTTAGTGGGCATGGTGGTGTTGGGTTGATGGTTGGACTTGATGATCTTTACAGGTCTTTTCCAACCGTAGTGATTCTGTAATTCTGTATAATGTAAGTAGGTCATGGTACCGTGTGGTTCCTTGGTAACTTCTAATGAAACAGCACAGCCAAAGATGGTATTTTTAGCCGTTGTTACATAGGGCTTTTAAGCAGCAGTTCTGCCGAAGGCAACATTGTATGGCCAAGGTGGTGTGCAGCTGTTCAGATGTGTGTGCACAAGAAGCATTATTGAAACTGTCATTAAAGATTAGCAGGGCTTTCTTCTGAACACTGTGTATCTACATCAGGTATTATTCGAATATTCTACAATTAATCTGAATAAAATACTTGAGATAAAATGAAGTATAGGCAGGAAGGAGAAGCAGAGTCCTACATCTGAATTACAAAGCGCTCCAATCTCAAAAACTATATATTAGGTTTTTTCCTTTTCTTTCCTTTTTTTTTTTTTTTTTTTCCTCGAAGCAAAACATGCCCATTAACCTGATCTGCTTTCTGGTTTTCATCTAACTTGCATAAGTGTGGTGGTGTTAACTGTTCAACTACAATTTGATGAAGCTGCAATGGTTTTGTTATAAGATAGGTTTATAACCAAGGAAATGCAAGGATTTTCAGTTAATTACTTTTCTCCTGAAAACCTCTATGTTCATTCCTGGAAAGAGGAGAAATTCAAATCCCTTGTATCTTCTCCACTGTACACTGCCTCCTGTTTTATGAGAATTTTAACCATAAAATATTAAAATTTTCTGAAAATTTTGTTAGTGGGCATATCCATTTTGCTTTTATCGCATAGGGGTTACCCCATAAGCTTTCATTTAGTGACTGACATCTACAACTTAAACAACCCTGAATTTTGGGCTGTATTTAATTACAAAATTAACTTTATTATGTAATTTTGAATCTTTGTCTGTAGAGGTGCTCATATATTTATGATTTTGAAGGAACACAGATTTCTAAGACTTATACTTGCTTACTGAGCCTGCTCCTGCTCCATTTAAGACCTGAATGAAAACAGGATAGGCAAGCTTTCCTAATTGAACGGTGATCTTCTGTGTTACTGAAATTAAAGAGACGTAATTTTGAAAGAAGAAAATTTGCCTGTGGTAGCATGTGTATGTTAATTCCTTCAGATTGTCTTTTGCCTCCTGAAAAAGAGAAAGTAGATTTTTATGTGCTGTGAGCTAAAATTGTAACTTGATCTCTGCATAAGAGAGGTGAATGTTTGTGGTAAATGTGGCTTTCTTAATGAGGACCTGCTGTTCTGCATGAAACACTGTCACAAATAATAATAAACAGCACCCAGCGTCTGCCATTGCAGTAGGAATAAAAAATGGCTAGTGAATCTTTCCTCCACAACTGTGTCAACAGCAGGTCCTCATTGCGGGTCCACAGCAGCTGAAAACTGATTTATCCCCTGATGGTCAGAATGCTGCCTAAGCTTGTTGTCTTTGAGGTTTTTTTGAAAGGCAAAAAAAAATACTTTCCTCTTTTTCACAACCATTTTGTTGGCGCTCCCTGAAGCTGGTTTATGCTACTTTCAATCCACTAGATTGCTCATGAACTTCCTGGACACTGAGCCTGTGAGCTGTAGGAATTGGAAACGCATGCTGTTCCAGCCGAGCTCCTGAACTGACAGAATCAGATCATCTGATTAGAAGGTGGGAAATCAGGTTGTGATTTCTTTCAAAGAGGATTTGCCTTATTGTTCCTGCTTTTGTGGTAAATGCACAAGAGCCTGCTTTCCATGTGGAGAATACGAGAAGCTCTGTAATATCATTATGAATAATATCACATTCCTCAGTTTCTTCATTTTCCTGCGTGCCATTTTCCTCTGGAGTGATCTTCAGTTTCTCTGGGCTGCTGGAAGGAAGCATAGGAAAAACAGTAGAAGAGCATTTGACTTGAAAGAATGAATCAAGATCTGAAGAGGGTAACCACTTCACGAAGATTATCTTGGTAAAGGGAATAGATGTCCCTGTTATCGAATGTTTGTTTTTAATGACATCAAAAGGAACAGAGAAACTGGATGTGAGGAGACAGTTTTTAATTTACCTTGCAGTCTAGCATAGGGACTCACAGGTGCAAGGAGAGACGACTTGAAAGAAAATGGTGGGGCCTGTCCTTGTTGACCTGAGGAGTCCTCGTGCTGACTCTTGGAGTAGGTAAGTAGTAAAGACAGGCCTGTGTGGAAAAGGTGATTGCATGTCACTTAGCTGCAGATGTTTATTGCACTTTGTTTAGAGATCATGACCACACCAGAGAAGAGCAGAGTTAGAGTTGCTACTGAGGCCCTGGAGGCTCCTACATCCAAGGCTCCGTCTTAAGGTTGAAAGATTTATACCCTTTATCTGACTCATGGCTGCTGCAGGCTTCATGATATACTCAGAATCAAAAACCCCTTTAAAGGTCCAGACTTTATAAATCTTAAATCCTGTAAACGTCCTGGTTCCTGGAGTATCAATTCCAAGAACATTTCAGGAAATACTATGTTACAATAACTTTTGAGTCCTGTAGTCCTGTTCTCCAGCAAGGAAATTGAATTGAAAGAGGGGAGAATTAGATGAGAAACCTCTGTTGGGACTAATTAGAAATATTTCTGAATGGGGTGAGTTAGATGAGCAATCTACTAAACTGTGCTAAGCCATAGCTGTCCAGCTTCCAGCAAACTGAGTGAGAAAAGAAATGAGAGACTGTCCCCAGAAGAAATTTCTTTTGGAAGGGGAGGGAAAACTTCATGGTTGATAGAGTCTGTTTTGTGCCATTCCTTCTCTGAAAGGAGTTTGTACCAGTCTATCGTTCAAAAATATTGCTTTTCTGCAGCAAATCACTGAAGCAACAGACACTAAAGGGCAGGAAAAGCTCTAATTCTGTGCCAGTTGCCATAAAATTTGCGATTAACCTTCTCTACCACCAAAACCAAACTGAGGCAGTGCCATATGCTGGAGCAAACACAGACTCTCAGGATGAAGATAAACATAGATGTTCTTGGTTTACCGTGGGAGGATTTGGGGGTGGGGGTGATTTTTTTTTTTTTTAATTGAATTTCAGAGAGCAGCAAAGGGCTTTTTGTGAAGATACATTCATCTTTCCCCTCACCTTCTCAATACATTCAAAAGGAAAATTTTCATCTTAGGATGAGAGCAACTTTAGGACTTCAAGAAATCTCAGTTCAAATGAACTTAGGCTTATGACATCTGCATGCTTTTCTTCTGGGGGCACTGTTCTGGGCTGACATTTGTGGCTATATCTATTTTTTGTTGCATGAGAGATGGTTGTGTAAGTAGAGTAGTTAATATTGAAGGCACATCTTGCAAATGGTTCCCTTTAGGGTCCAAATCCATATTATCCTCATTGTTAAATGCATTCAAGCCTCTCAAGACTACTTACGTGTCCGATTTGACTTGGTATCTTAAGCTTTACCTCTAAACTCTCCTAAAGTTGAAGGTGATGACTACATTGTTTAGACCCAACATGAACATTTTTGCTGCTTTGGTAATATCACCCAGGTAAATGATTCTATATAAAGCAGAGGTCGTAGTTAAGTATTGTTGTAGAGCATTGAGGGCCAGCAGCTCCTTGGGAGCCTGCAGCCATAGGGGGGTCCCTGTGGGGATCCCCTGGTGCTGGCAGGACAGGGCAGGCCTATCCCCCTGCCCCTCAGCCCCCAACAGAGGCCATCAGGCACCTCTGTAGGGATGGGCCAAGGCCAGGCTTAAAGCTTATGGTTGAACAATGGCACACAACCAACATCAAAACCTGGTCTAGTCTTCTGTGTTGTTGCTGTTAGAGCAAGTGAAAATAAGTATGTATTTATATGCTGCTTTTCTATCTAAACATATCAACATCATCAACATTAAAACATGTTGGGTTTTGCCGATTTTTAAATGGTAATAGTTGAAACAAAATGATCTAATTTCAATAACATTTAAACAAGATATTTCTAAACAAGAGGTTTTTGTTTTAGCTTTATCATATAGTCATTCAGTGTAGCTTTCATAGTGATATATTGATTTCTTTAAGGAGCAAAGTTTAATATGAATAGAGTATCTTTAACACAAGTATTAAGCTATCTTATAAAGTAAAGTAAAAGGTGTCTCACCAAAGGCACAAATGAAAATCACCAACAGGCTTAATAGGTTTTCCTTCTCTTGAAAATATTAAAGTCTATCTGCTAAGATGCTAGAAATTCATAAAGACGTCTACTTTTTTCCAGTTAATAGGAACAGTGACATGTGCACTCTCATTTAAGAAAATTCCAGTAGTCAGTGGAGAATTTGGGGAATTGTGCCTTATCCTGAGAGAAAGGCAGGATCTGGGAGACGTGTGAGAGTTTGAGTTAGTATTTTTTATGAACAGGTTGGACAAGAAGTGCATAAGTTTTTCCTATGTACCAAGAAGCTGGTTCGTTTCTCTGCAGTGTATTTTTCTTGAATGAAAGGGCTGGATTTTTATCCTGAAGTTTTATTTTTGTGATTTGGAAAAGAAGGGGAGGAGAGCGTTGTTCTGGATGTATCTGTATTTTGACCAGAAAATTCAGTTTGGTGCTGGAAAACTATTTCTAACAACAGTCTCCAAAGCTGAGTTTCATTTTTCCCAAGGCAGTTTTCACATTGTTTGGAAATGTTATCAGCGTTGCGTTTCCACCCCCTTTCCTCTGACCCCCCTCCCCCCAGAAAAGCACAAATACTCCCCAATTCTTTGACAGTGTTATTCAGTACAGGGATTTTTACACAATGTGCTAAATGTTAATAAGGTTCTTCATTCTTCTGTTCATCTCTAATGGCATCTTAATTTCTTAAAAGCATCTCAGCTGAAAACTTACACAGTTTTTATTTTTGTATGTTTGATGATGAAAGAGTTATCTGATGGTAACTCAGACTCTCTGTGATCCCTATTGGCTATATTCATAGAGGCTTTAATATGATTATCTTAATCTTTAGGGGGATTTGTGTAAGTGTGAAGTATTCAAATGAACTGAAATTCAGAAGAGCTTTTCATAATTTTTTGTTAGGGAATTTTTCAGGGAACTGGACTTCTATCACTTAGCGTTTCTACTTCAAACAAACGTATGGGAGGTCTTGCTTCTCCAGAAGTAGCACTTCAGTGGAACAGCGGAGTTTTGAGGACTCATGTCCAAGACTTACAAATTTGCCTAGAGGTGTCATCATCTCTCTACTCCAGATTTTCAAAAGGAGACTACCTAAACCTTTCTGAAGTACTGTATACCTTTTGCTGAAGTCAGGTGCTAGTGTACAAATATTCTTAGTTTTCTCTGTAATGCGCTTTCCGGTTTGAGTTTCTCAATGACCCAGAAAGCTTACAGGTTTCCACAGAAGTTCCGTCATGTTTATGGCACCATTTATTTTATGTTTTAGTGTGGTTTTGTTTTATTTTCTTTTCAAAAACTTTCATCTAGGTCTTTGGAAAATTCTTTCAATTACGGGCGATTGCTTGAGTGTTAAATTCCAGGAGCTGGAGCAGCTACACAAGATGACCAGCTCTTTATCTGATATTTTGCATATATGGTTTGCAGTAACTGAATTCACCTGTAAGTTTTTCTGTGGATATCAGTAACTTACAAAGTGTGTAGAGGCACACTTGTGCTTATCTAATTTGTATAGAGAATAGAGAAGTATCATTTTTATAATAGAATAAACAACAAAGCAACCAGCCTGGAAAACTCTGCCCTTTTGAGAGCCCAGTAGGTTTGCTGAATGCTGTTGGAGGAAGACTTTTTACTCTTTTTTTCCCAATCCCTATTACCCATCCTATCTTTGTAATACTGGGTACAATGGACAGTGTTCCCTGTGTGAAGGCTCATAGGGGTTGTCTTATAAAACAGTGACTGTGCTTTGAACATCTGTAGAGGAGTTCTTCAGAGGGTGGAGGAGATGATTCATTTTGTGAGGCATCAGAGAGAGCTTGAACCGTAGAGTCTGCTTTTCCAATACTGCATAGCTTTGAGCGTTGGCTTAATTTCTGTGTACTTTAGTGTACTGCTTTACACTTTGCGCAGTTTGCATATGTAACTGGCAACAGTTTAGTGAGAGAAAACTTTTATTAAATATGTTAATCACCTGACAACATTTGGCTTGCAGTCTCAACTATAAAAGAAACAGATAGGAGGGAAAGAAAGGTTTAATGTATAAAATAAATGCAACACATGAAGTGAATGAAAAATACAAAGGTGAAAGATGAGTTGTTCTCTCAAATCCTTTCAGTTCTAATAATGTGGTTTAAATACCTCAGAAAAAGAAATGGAGTCTTTCTATGTGATTTTTATCTTGACTCTGATCTTATATTACCACTAAAACACTTGTGGTGCTTGTTTGAGAAAGTCTCCTTACAAGTTATTTAATGTATTTATTAAAATGACAGTACATTTCCATACTTTATTATGATTAAGGTTCTCTTGGCTGGACTGTTCTTGTACAGCATCCAGTAAGTGTTTTTGTGTTTCTGCATCGGTGGTGTATGGGATTTGCAATAATGGATGTCATAACCCTCCACTGAAGCTTTGGAAAGAATTGGCCATCAATCATAACGTATAGTCTTTTCAATTGTAGCTCCTAGTAAATGTGTTTTCTTCATTTATTTGGAAGCTATTACGCTGTCATTTAAAAGCACAAGGGAAAGGGGAAAAAGCCCTTTAAATGAGACTTTGTGCACTCTGTTTTTTAATAAGAATAGATTGTTTCATGTTAAATTTAAAGCATGTATTTCCTTAGCAAATAGGTTTTTAGCTGGTTCGTACAATCACAAGCAGTACAACTGGAATATAAGCATCTGCTCTGATCCCAGTTTTCAAACACAACAGAGAAAGAACAAACATACATACTTTCCCTATTTTATACTTTGAGAAGTCAGAACTTTCTTCCTCATGTAATTGCCCTTGCAGATCTCATCAGTGATGGTTCACATGCTGTGTTTCACAGATCACAGAGATTTCAAAGCTTGCTTTCTGATGAGTAAGAGGTTCTCTAGCCATCATCACCAAGCCAGCCTCGCTTCCTGCTTCCTTCTAGCTCTTGCTTTATTGCTTTATCTTCTTTACTGATGCTTAACTCACCAGTTCCGGTTTTTGTGTCGTCACATAGCACAGTAGGACCTGGGCATAGACCTTGTTGCAGAGCAGAAAAGTTGTTTGCCTTTGATGTTTCTTCTTCTCCTTTTTCAGGGCGAATGCACAAGTCTAGGATTATGTGTGATTGCAGTGTAACGGTTTAAAATTATTTTAAAAAAATAATAATTTTGATAATGAATTGAGATAGTCAATATTGTAATAAAGGAGTCAAGCTGGCATACTATGAGATAAACAACCCATTCTTAAAAAGCCTTCTAGGTATTTTAGTCTGTTCCCAGATTTATACTTAGTAGGAAAAATTAATTTAAGACATTAAAAAAAAACTTCATAAGTATGACCACATTCCTGTCAAGCTTGTGGCTTTCATGACTTTAAATGTTAGCATCTGACAACATTTCCACAATTTTCAGTTATTGAATCAAGTCTGTTATATTGATAGAAGTTTATAGTATTCAAGAAACTTTCATGGAAAATGATGATATGGTGTTTCATAATAACTTCTTTACAGTACAATTAACAAATACCCATTTTCCTCTAACAGCTTTACTTCACTTTCATTGTAAAGTGTCTTTACAATTTTACATTTGTTTCTTGTTTAGGAAACATCTGCACAATGTCCTGTTTTGAAAAAACTTTTTCTTTTAAACCTTAGTCTAAAACTGCAGAGCTGCAATTACAGCAGTGTTAAAGAAGTTCTTTCTATCATGTTTTTCTTAGTCTCAACTATCTGAACAAACTTGAAAAATTCAGTGCTTTGTGAAAACCATTAATTACTAATGCAAGTAGTAGATACTCATCACTTTCCCTACAAACAAAAAAAAGTAAATTGTGTAATGCACAAGAAAAAAAAATCTGGACCAACACATAATTCCTTCTTTTTAAGCAGGCTTTCCTTCTGAAAATATTAAAAAAAAAATAAATTTAATAGTGGCTTGTTTCTTTCTTTATCTTGAGTGCAAGCTTTCCTTGCCTTGTGATAAAAAGGTAGCCATGGTAACTTAACATTTTAATCACTCCTTTGCAGTGCATTTCTTAAGTAAAGAGTATGTAGAACCTGCACTTGATGGCTAAACTGATTAATTCTGCTTTCTTTTAAATAATATTTCAAGATAACTGTTCTTATTTTAAAATAAACAAGTGAAACAAAAATGCCAAATCTGTGAAGGAGACCACAACTTTGCATTTGAAATTTTGTTGCTGGATCCACCTGACAAAAGATAAGGATTTTCTGTGCTTATAAAATCCTCAGCTTTGCTGGAGAACAAGGGAAAGCCCATGACTCTAAGGAAGTGCTCATATTTCATTTAATTATACGTCAGCAGCAGTTCTTCAGGCACTGGCCTTTCGGCAGATGCAGCGTCTCAGAGAATGTTAAAATAACGAGTTAGTGGCGACTGCTGGCTCTGCAACAAGCTATGCCAGGCTCTTCTCTCCGTGCTCTCAAGTATTTTTTAGCACAGAATGAAAACAAATGTTGAACTCTTTCCCTAATCCGTAAACAATTTTTGATCACTGTATTTATGAGGGAAACAAGCATCCGTCTGTAGTAACGGTGTTGGTAGTTCTGTTGTAGGGGAAGCTTGGCAAGACTGAAAATGAACATTTTTACTTTGGATATTGGATTTGTGAATGCTCCAAAATGCTATAGAGTGAAAAGGGGTTTGATAATGGGCTTTGTCATTAAGTGGTACTTTGGGTTTGTACTTTCCATATGTGCTACTTGCCAGGTGATAACTTTATTTAGCTGTGCATTTGGATATTATTATTGAAACTCACTACTACGAATATTGAACACAATCTGTGGTCCTCTAATCATTTTAGTAATCCTTTCAGCAAACTCCTTGCACAGAGATATGTCCCACATGCTTCACATCCTGTAACTGCAGTACACCAGCATCATTGCTTCCCTAATAAAGAATGTGATTTTTTTTTAATTAGGTTTTTTTTAGGATAAAGTTTTAATTTGCCTACCTTCTTTTGCTGTTGCCTGAAATTGGAAGCCAAGAGCAGTTGGCATCAATGGCTAGCTAAGGATTTTGAATTCTGTTCCTCTTGTGGATGCTGAAGTTGACACATGTACTCAGCTGGCTAACAGAAGAAAACAATGCAGTACCTTTGTGTCGGATTGAGTATTAAACTTTTTCAGGACAGTTGTAAGCCTCTTTTATTAAATCTCCTCTAAAACCATTGGGATCTTCTTACCTAGGAATTCTTCTGCCTCGTTCTTTTGGATTCCATAGTTGCTAGTAAAATAAAATTAGCATGGTAGCTTGTATTTATATTTGTGAAACAGTTGTAAAAAACAGTTTTTTCACAGCAGTTATTAAGAGTTGACAGTCTCAATCTTTTTCAGAATCTGATTCACATCAGTTAACTGGGAAAAAACCCCATATTGTTAACTGTATGGAGGGAGCTTACTATGTAGGAGTCACTTACAAACCAGCTCACTTGAGTATTTTTGTGGCACATTGGTGCTTGATTCATCTTTCAGTCATGTGCTGGTAGATACAGCTGCCATATCTCTGCTAGAAGTAGAGGAAAGCATTTCCAGTTCCCCTTCCTGGGTCTTGCCAGCCTTCTCTAACTCTCTGCTGGAGAAACTGCTTAAGCAAGAAAAAGGTTTGGAGTAAATCCATCTCTGCATTAACAGAGCTTGCTATAGCATTGTGCTGCAGCCTTCTTAGTCAGTGCTTTCTACTGCAGCTTTGAAGGGAGGTGTAGGAGGTAGAGGGAGGCTTAAAAAGAATTGTATGACTTTTGTTTAGAAGATGTTGTCAATGGGTAATAACTTAGGCAGGGGTTTTCAGTGGCCTGCTGCAACTAGTAGAAACCTCACTGAAACGTGCCTGGAGTTAAGCCAACCTTTGGCATTTTATGTGTTCTATGTGATCAACATATAGCCTGGGTGCACAGCACCCCATCTTTCTACAGTCATGTTTTGAAAGGGTCACTCAGTCAATCATAGGAGGGAAGTGGAAGGATGGGTGACTTCAGAGGGGCACAGCTTGCTGCACTTACAAATGTCAACACAGAGATGTTATTTTCATGCAGGCATTTTAGAAGCTGGGAAAAATGGCTCCGTGGCAGTAAGTGCAGAGAGTTAGAGTAGCAAAGTTTTGGGTGAGTGTTTGAGTGTGGAGAATTTGTGGAAGCAAAGGCTTTGTGCACCTGCTATGTCTCTTTTTTGAAGCCAAAAAATGTGCCTGGTCTCACATGTGGGATGTGTGAGCATTTGTAGATGTTTCGTGTATGTTAACTGTCAGGAAAGAAGCGTAGTTCTTTATCTGCAATTGTACTTGTGCAGGGAAACATGAATTTAAATGGGTGAGCAAACAGATCAGCATTGGTCTTTGATTTTCTTAATATAGAAGAAGAAAAACATTTGGTCCAAGCCTTCCGCAAGATTTATGGACAGACTGGTCAGGAATTATTGTGAGCACTGTGAGCGCCAGGCACCATGCTTCCTAAACTCACAGAGCAGCTGAGCAATTTGACTGTGCTTTTTGCAGACCGGCTGCCTGGGATGTAGCCAAATTCAACAGCCAGTTTCTCAGTCTTGGTATGTAAATAAAGGAGGGCTGTGTCCCTAAGTATCAGCCCCCCAGACCAGAGGGAAAACAACTAAGAGGGGTTAATGAATGAATTCCCTAAACCACAGTGCAAGGGGTGGGGGGGAAAGACTATGTTGCCTTTTTTATTATTTTTAAGGGGATGAGGGCACTCATTACACTTAATCAAGTGGAGACTAATCTGAGAGTCAAAGGCGCTTAATTATGTTTTCACTTGGTATGAGTTTCGTTTGTCTGACAGATCTCCTTGGCAGCCATGCAAAGAGGTTCTGATCTATTTAGAGCCGTTTGTATTCAGTATATGAACTATTACCCACATCTCTAGGCAAAGAGTTCACACACAGAAATGAAAATTCACCTGCGCTTCTCCAAGGTGAAGGAGTCAATCCCCAAGTGGCTGCAAACCGTATGTATGTACAAGAACTTTGGATTGCAGAACAGAGTGGTAAATGCTGAATGTGCAGAATGGCTTAATTTCCTGTGTGTAGGGCTGAGCAAGGTTATTAAGAAGCCCTTTCAAGTTTAAGATTTCCCCCAGGGAAACTCCAGAAACACAGCTGCTTAAAAGGAGAGAAAGAGAGAGAGAGAGAGAGAGGAAAAAAAGCAAGAATAAAAAGGGACTGAAATGTGCAGATGCTGGCTATGTGCTGCGTAGAAGCTGGAGGCCGTATTTTGCACAAACCTGAGATGAGGCAAGGTAGCAGCAGCAGGAACGGGAGGAGGGGTTGAGCTTTCATCAGTGCTTGCTCTTGCTCCTGAGACCTTACTTAGGCGTGTTGCAGGTGTAGAGAGTTGCTGACACAAGAGAATAAAACCTGTGAGAGTTGAATCAACAGCTATAGCTGAGAAAAGGAAGAGAGAAGAAAGTATGGATTTGTTCTGACTAGTGACGATTTGGGGAATCTGTATATGTGAAACTTTGATTTGGTGACTTTGCTGCATCATTGGAAATACCAGTGTGAGTGGAATCCACTTGCTGCTGTCTAGTGCATCTAAAGGCATATTGTTCTGGAGGGAGAGGGGTGTTTCTGGGCAAAGTAGCAGCCAAAGTCAAAGAAATGTGCATGATAGTTTGGGATAGACAAGCCCCTTAGAGGCATAAG
This sequence comes from Gavia stellata, assembly GCF_030936135.1. Taxonomy (NCBI): domain Eukaryota; kingdom Metazoa; phylum Chordata; class Aves; order Gaviiformes; family Gaviidae; genus Gavia; species Gavia stellata. The sequence goes on along the minus strand of NC_082611.1, from coordinate 14,796,416 downwards.
ATTTCTGAGAGGCTTTCTAGAAGTCTTCCAAAACAATTAATGAGAAAAGCCCTAATGTGATGTAGACATTGAGGAGAAAGCAGCATATAGATCAGGATGCATGTAACTTTTGAGCTGTCTGAAGCGAAGCAAATGGATTCAGGAACGCTGTGCAGAGTGAACATTTGCTTTCAGTAGTGTCATATGTGTCCCTAAATAAGTCCCAAAGACTTGAGAGTAGGGAACAACTGGAGTCATTGGTAGTCTTGGAGCCAAATAGCCATACAGTCCCTCTTTCGCAGAGAGGTAGCAGAAACAATCTGCTCCAGAGCAGCTGGAGCCAAAGACAGAAGCGTGAGCTTACTGAGATCTTGAAAAGCTGTGGCCATATGGGTCTGGCATGCTGAAACTTGAACTTAGCTGTTAGATAATGCAGAGAAGATTGCCAAAAGCTGTGTTACTTCTGTACTGCAGTCGTTGCTCTAGGATTATGCTCAGTCTTTGTATGTATGCAAGTGCTTCTCCTCTTACACTATGTATCTAGAGCTATTAAATTGGGGAAGGAGATAGGAAGTTAGTTTGTGGCTGAGAACTCTGATCCAGTTAAGTATTTTTTATGGATGTTTTCACTCACAACTGGAGAAAGCAGCAGAAACCAAGAACTAGGATCTTCCTCTGCTGTTCTTGACATAGAGGAATAGATTGCCCTTTCCCACTGGGCATCCCAGTGCAAGGGTGTGACAGTTACTCTGTACTTTGATCCTGGGTCGGGTCTGGCATGTCCCTCCATCATTCAAGCATTTGGTGTATTGTCACTGTATGTGCTAATGTCCAAAAAAGCAATTATAAAATAAACAATGCTTGATTCACACAAAATCTAGAAAGATTTTTAAATACCGACATAGAATCTGTTCCCATCCTTCATGTGCTCTCTTAGTGAAGATGGTGTGCATGTAACTGGTAAGGTGCAAGTAAGAAGGATTCTCCTGTGTTTTGATCAGAATCTAAATGATAGCACACTTAAAATCCCCTGATTTTTTTTCACGGATGTGGGATGCTCTTAGAGGAAGGCTGTAGTATGAAGAATAGTTTCATCTAACTGCATTACGTCTGCATTATGTCAAAGTCTTGGCTGACTTAGTTCCTTGACCAACTTAATTGTTTTTATGAAGAATGCCATGTTGTGTCACAAGCAATGAGATGATTGAATTCTGTCTCTAGAATGAGAGATTAAATTAGTTATTGCTATAGTGTCAGTTCAAAAAAAGACCCAATGTTAGTAAGTACATGAGAAAACAAAGAAGTGTAAATTAACTAAAAATGTACGTATAGTACAGCTTACCAGTTTCAGCTTCCACAAGTGACTGATTTTATTTGGAAAGGATAGGAACATAAGGTCATAGGAACAAAAAAGGTCAGACTTTTTTGCATTCTAGAACTGGAAAGTTTCATAACCCGCACTGTATTTTGAACTGTGTATCAAATGGTATAATTTTTAATTTTTTTTTTTAAATTCCTCTTGTTTTTTCATATAAGGAATACGGGGAAAGGGATTATAGAATAGGGTTGCTTTAAAAGTGGCCTAATGAATGTCAGCAAGAAGAGTCCTGTTAAACCAGCTGTTTATCAACCCACACAGGTTTGCATAATACATTTGTTTTAGAAAGATGCTAAACGGGAAAAACAAAGGGGGGGAGGAATGTTTCTTGGAAGAAGATACATCTAGAGATATGTCCTGGGAAAAAAAGTTGTGAGGTTTGGTTGGTTTGTGGTTTTGTTTTGGTTGGTTTGTGGTTTTGTTTTGGTTGGTTTGTGGTTTTGTTTTGGTTGGTTTGTTTGGTTGTTTGTGGTGGGTTTTTTTTTTTTGTGTGTGTGTGTGTTTTTTATTTTTAATAGGTCTACTTTTAAATTGTTTGATGAAAATCTGAAAATGTAGGACAGAGATACTAACAATAGCATAGTATCTTTGTGCAAATAGTGGGATTAGACAACACTTGAGTTAAGCCCCGTTCCTTCTGGCTCCGTATTTTAATACTGATAGTGGAGGATGACACCTTCTTTAGTATAACTTTTTCTTAATCACCTATATGCATTATGAATCATATTGTAGGTATCTGTACTTTGACATGCATTTTACTCAACTTTGCATATAGGAGAAATCTTTTTCTTTCCCCATTAATATGCAGAATCATATTTATGCTTATTTAAACCTTTTTGTTGAATTCTCTAGCAGCTTTAGGCAGACTGAAAGGCTAGTGCAGCGTTTATCAAATTTCAGATGATACTTAAGCCAAAATTTTGAAAAACATGCAATAAATGGTGTGCCTTGTTTTTTGGATACTCAATAAGAAATGCCATGAAAAGATAAAATTGCAAGAAAATTTGGATTATTCCTAATGAAGTATTTTCATTATTGGGTAATTAGCTTACAGTTCTTCAGCAGAATAATTATCTGAGCTCCAGTTAAGCCTGGAAACGCCTAGCACTTCTGGAAATGAATTAATATTTCTGAAACTTCCAAACTTCAGGATAAAGTTTTCTGGAGTAAAAACTTGGGTGTCTAATATATTTGGAAATAAATATGTTTTCAGGCAGCAGTTTTGTGTAGCCACTGTGCTGTGATTACAGCCTATGTAACCATGAGAAATCATTCCTTCCTCTATTCAAAATTTGTGCCTCATATTTCTGTGTGTCACGGAAAGGGTTTTTTGACCTGTAGCAAGAGTCTGATGATGGAAAACTTGCTCATCAAAGCGTTATAATAGCATAGGGCACAAGAAATGGCCTGTGTTGGTATTTGAAGATGCAAAACTCTTCTGAGCAAAGGGCAAGTTCTATCATAGCGGGCTGCTCCGCTACTTGTTGCCATACCTCAAGACAGGCACGGAAAATGACACTCAGAAATGGCAAGTAGTTGCAAAAGCAGTCATTCTTAACAGCAGAGATGTGTATAAACAGGAGATGTTGTAGTGTAAGTAGTTACCTGCCATATGAGTGACCTTCAGTTTAATATGCAGTTGTCTGTATTGATTTTCTCTTACAGCATGTTATTGAACAGAAAAGCAAAATGAGCCAAATCCCCCTTATTGTTCTGGAATGCTGCAAGACTCCTTATGTGAATAAGGGGACCGGGAGGTGACTCTATAAAAAGAATATTTAGCTGGGTTTTTAGATCATCTGCCAGATTCTAATCTCTGTAGGCATAGAAACAGGGTTTTTTTTTTTTCTTTGACAGCCACACAGCCGAAATTAGAGTTTAACTCCTACAGTTGTCAAAATAGATTTTCTGTGGTGTCAGAGCTTTTTCTAGCATCAAAAGAATATTCATTTAAGTTTCATCCCTGTCTTATGAAGACTTAGGTTAGATTTTTATATAGGCTGATTTCTCATCTTCAGTTAGAAGACTAGGAGCAGCTTTGTATGCCCTCAGTTATCATAATTTCTCCTAAAGGAAACGGAGTTTAAAAACAGTTTAGATGATGTATGCCATTGGATGTTATGTCTGTATACTCATCCAGCTGTAATACATTTGTTGTCAATCAATGGCTGGTACTTTAGATATCTTTTTCCCAAATTTCAACCTAAGGACCACCGAGGCAGTTGAAATCTTCTGGGTTAATGTAGATCATAATGAAGATTGTTGTAACAAGAGGATATACTGCTCAGCCATGAGAAGTTTCTACAGGTGGTCCAGGGAATTTATAACCTGAATATGGGTAAGGAATGTTTCAAACCTTATCCCATGAAAAGAAAAAGCAGCAGCTTTGTAAATTCCCATTTGGGACTGTGCTGTGTGTATGATGTGTTTGGTAGCTGGATAGATGATATAGAGAGGAAAGGTCATATGAAAATATTACAAGAAATAAAAAGTTTCCTTTCTCTCTGAAATGCAATTTTTTGACAACAATGGGCTTTAAAAAATGTGGGGATAGAGACTACACCAAACATTATGCAACTACAAGTGTGAAACCAGTTTAGGGGAAGCAGGAAGACTGCTTATTTAATGCCTTTAACTGACCACTAGGAAATTATATTCTTCCATTTGTTTTGAATTTCCCGGACACCTTATCTTTCCCACGGTAAAAATTGGAGTGTTAGGATTTCTTATTTCCTTTGCTGTAGGTAATTGAAATTTATGCATCAAATTAAATTCACCTCCCACATTGGGAGTCAGGCCATTTGAGATCTTACTCTAGGAAATCAATTTTCTACTTTAGAGGAAGAAGAGCAGGTAGCGATCTTAGTCATCTTGTCTGTCATCCTGCTTCAAAGCAGGGTCAACCGTACTTATTTCATCTCTGAAAGATATTATTATTGTTATTATTGTTATTATTATTACTTATTTCATCTCTTAAAGATCTCTAGTTATGATGTCTTTGCAGCATCCTCAGGGAAATCTATCCTGAGCTTAAGTGTTCTTACAATTAGAAAGATTTTCCTAATATCTAACCTAAATCTCCTTAGCTGTAAGTTAAGCTCATTAATTCTTGTGGTATCCCAAGTAAAAACGGTGCACAGATTCTTTCCTTCCTTTTAGTACATTAAGACTATTATCAAATCTCCTCTCAGTCTCTGCTTTTTCTGTAGGCCAAACATCAACAGTTTATTTAAGCTCTTGTAGGACAAATTTAAGACCTTTTGATAATTTTTTTGTCTTTTTTTTTAATTATTTTTGCAAGTTCTTCAACTTTTCCTTGAACAGCACTGATCAAAACAGATGCAATATTTCAGGTGATATCTAGAAGAACTGTTATTTCTGGAACATAGAAATATTTTTCCTCCCAGAAATCTTTACCTCCCAGAAAATTGTTCCCTTCCTTGTAAGGGCATGACATTTACTGAGTCATAAACAACTTACGATCTGCTATAACCTTTGATCAAGTCTTCAGGATTCCTGGTTAGCTGATTATTCACTATATTTTCTTTGTGCCTCTAAATTTCTTTGTTCCTTTTGAATTGCCTTCACTTTTCTAGATTACTTCTCCAATTAGTCATACTTTTCTGGGGAAGTTTTGGGGGGAGTTTGTTTTATTTTGACTGCTTTTGTGTTCTTGTTCCTAGAGTAAGATCTCAAATGGCCTTGTTCTTCCTGCACTCTTGTATCTTCTTCACAAGAAAATGTGTACTCTATAATCCTGTCACTGAAAACATCAATGAGAACTAGTGCAGACAGTGAAGGAACCTGACTTGATGCTCCCTGTCTAATGGTGGACGCCTAACCAGTGTGGAAAATCGTTTTCCATCCTGTATTAGTCCTGGAGCAGTATTAGATTAATCTAGTTCGCAGGGTTTTTTGTTTGGTGGCTGTTGTTGTTTAGTTTGGTGGTCTTTTTTCTTTTTTTTTTTTTTTTTAAAAAAAAAAGAAATGCCCATCAGAATGTGTCAACAAGCTTACAAGTATCAGGAGGTTTAACGTCTACCTTTTTTTTTAAATTTTTTTCTTCTTTCTCTTTTTTCTGTCTTCCACATGCTTGTTACCTTGTTATAGAAAGAAGTTAAATGTATTTCTGGTGACTGCTTTTTGCCAACTCTGTTCTGACTGTTTCTCATCATCTAGAAGTTTACAACTAGTTTGATTATTTGTCTCAATATTTTTCCAGGAAAGTAAACAGACCTCTCTGTAACTGTCTGACCCTTATTTTCTCCTTCTGTTTTTTAAATGCAGATAGGCACAACATTTTCCCTTTTCTGTCTGTCCAACACTTCACCATTGTCATGAGTTATAAATGATAATTAATTTTGACATTGCCTTAGTCAGATCTCTAATTAAGTAAATCCATGCTAGGTGTTTTGAAAATATTTAACTTACCTAAATAGTCCTAGATTGTTCTTTCTATATTTTAGAGAGTTTCTATTTTGCCCTGACTCATTGGTATTAACTGTACTGGCAACCTGCTTGCAATTATGTCACTAGTGCAAACTGAAAAAAAGAGATTAAACCTTTTGGCCTTCCCCACTTTCCTCTTTCTTGCTTTTCTTCATACAGTAGCAGATCAGTAGCTTCACCCCCCTGCCCTCGTGGGTATGTGTCCCTCTTATTACTAATACACTTTCAGAATTATTTCAGTTAACTCTTATGTCCCTTGCTAGTTGTGTCAGTGTGCTCTTGGGTTTTATACTTTGTGTATGCACTTGTGCTTGGTAATTAAAAACATTTACTAATTTCTGGCTTTTTAAGTAAAAAAATCAATTTGTGGTTTAGGGAAATGACATTTTGACAATCTTCTGTTTCACCTACACACTCAGATAATCTGTCTTGATCTGTCTGTTTAGTAAAGGAACTCCTGGCTCTCCTTTATCATTACATTTTTCTCTGTTTAACTGTAAAATTTGTCAGTTGGAGATCTGCCTGTTGGACGTCTGGCAATTCTTGAAGCTTATTCAAAGCATATTGAATTCTGCTTTCATGAAGCCTTTGGTTTTATTTAGTCATATTCCCTCTTCCCTTTCAACATGATTGTCAACTATTATCTCGTGGTGACTCTTATGGGTAAATAGCAGAAGGATTACTATCACTGCAGTATGATGATATTGAGGAACTCATTTCCTTTATCCCAGGCAACTGGAGACCTGTTTGGGCTTCAGGGAAATGTGTGAGCTAAGTGATTTCTGAAGAAATGGAAAAGGGTTTGGGAGGGATGGATCCTACAGGCGAACTTAGGCAATGCATGTGCTGTGACAGAGGTTAAATACTGTAATCTGTTTGTATCATCCAACTAAAAATATATAGATGTTTTATATTGTGTTTCTCTTGGGAGAGTCTTTTTTTCTTTCTTAGCAGCTTTTAATGTTTCATTTGGGTGTGTTTTCCCTCTCTGGCTGTGGAACATGAGTCTTCTGAGGACACTACTGATTTGGCTTTATATCACAGAGAAAAACTGTCTGCAAAAGAAGGATGAAGGGAAAATATTAAAATAATATCCACTTCTGTGAGAAAAAATAGGGAGCGAGTGTGGCTGAGAATTATATTCACCAATCTACACATGTTTTAAGGTGGTTGTTTTTTTTTTTTTAAGGTATTTTTGTGTTGATTATTGCTACCTATGACCCAACATCAGATTATCTAATAGCAGCTAATATCACATGTTACAGAGAAACTTTTCCTGAAAAGTCTGGATGCAAAAAGCACAGCTGATGTTTTCATTTTAAGGAGACTTTCATTTTGGGATCTAGCTAACAAAAGGTTATACACACTGATTTTCCATTTATAAGCGCATAATATAAATTTTCTTGTCTCAAAACAATTCCATTCCCTTTCCCATTGAAGTTTTTGTAAGACAATGTTAAATTACATGGATAAATGAGTTGGCAAAATCACTACTGAAAGGCTGCTGAGAGCACACCAATTTCAACAATTACTTGTAGTTTTTCAGTTTTAGGAGAGCACAGTAGACGTTGTCCATAAAAGCTGAAGATTTATGTCACAGGAGTCTAGGGTTTTTTTCAGTGCTTTATGTGAACCACATATTAAATATATTTGTCACACGAAATATAATTCAAAAAAGTCGCTGGTGAAGATTGTTTATTTGTTCTTCCTTCTTTTATTTCTTGCCTGCATCGGCAAAGGAGTATCTAGTTATTTCAATGATGGAGAATTCCAGAAAGGACTAAGTCAGACATTCTCTTCTGAATCATTTGCTTATAGTAAATACAATTAGCAAACTCATTGAGTTTGCTACATATGCCAGGTACTTCACAGATTTTATTGCTTGGAGAGGGGGGAATGGCATGCAATTTTTTCCCCTTATCTTCTCTGCACAAAAATATTGAAAGATATCTTTTATTTTAGTTCCACAATGATATCTAGCTTGTCATGTTTTTCAGTGCATGATGTACTGTATAATCTTAAGATCAATAAATTTTCTGTTTTGTACTAAAGTGCTATGTGCATCAAAAAACATGGCAAAAATGGATTTTATGCATATTTTAGATGCCTACTATACCTTTTGTAGTGCACAAGTTTATAAGCATCTGAAAATGATCACTGAGCATAACTGCGAAGATCAGCTGTAATGGAAATGCACCATATAGAGTAGCTTTATAAGCATAAAATATTAAGAAACCATCTGTGTCAAATAATAAGTTAATAACACCTTTTGGTGTTGTGAATGCTATACGTGTGTTTCAAAGCACTAAAATCTATACTCGAACTATGTTATATAAAGCACAAAGTGACCAAGTAGAGCAAATCTCCAGCGAAAAGCAATTGGTATTGAGGACCTGAAATCCACACTGTATTTATTTCTGGGTTTTTTCTTCAGGCTGGTTTTGGTCTAGTACCATGGACTTTCATGCCCATGAGTAAGTGAACGACACTGAGTGCTGTCATGGAGCATGTCTTTTAGTGGAATCTCACCTGGGTGAAGTATATAGTCCTTGAAGTCCAAAACTGCTCTGCTATATGAGCAGAGGATGTAGGTGCAGTGGGAGACTTGCCTCAAAAGGGAACTCCTGATGCAAACTGAAATGCTGATGCTCTCACTGAATGTTGTAAGGAGTCTGAAGAAGTGTTGTTTTGCTGGAATCGTTATCCCATACTTCAAAAATGAGTTGAATTAGATCGTTCCAATACTTTCTGTTTGAACGAGCCTTTGGTAGGTGTTTCTGCTTTTCTGAAAGAGCTCTTTAATCTGTTCTCTAGAGAGAATGTCCATTCCTGGAGATGTTCAAGACTTGACTGGACACAGCCCTTAACAACCTGCTTTAGCTGCACTTGCTTTGCATGGGGATTTGGACTAGAGACCTCTGGAGATCCCTTCCAACTTTCTATGGTTCTGGGCACCACGATCCAAATACAGTTAATTCAGCTTTGTCACATCTTTGCCTTTGTAAGTTAAACTGGAATTGGAAGGACTGGCGTATCTCAAAAAGGCTTTGGAATGAAATATTCAGGAAGGCTTCTCAGTCAAAAAGCTGAAGCATTTCAGGTAGATAAGCATACTTTTAGGTATTTCTAAAACCCAGACAAACCTCCACTCCTAGACTTCTGGAGTCTGTCCATGCAGTTCTGGACTTACCTCTTAAATTGGCCAGCAGCTTGTTGAATGAATTTTAAAGGGCATAACTGACTTCTAAGCCAAGAAATACAAAATGAGCTAGACTGTGCTCATAACCATGTTAGTAAGTGCGTAAGTTGCATGATGATGAGTCCCAGAAGGAGATGCATATTGAAATTGTCTAACCTTTGTATATTCGATTCATCCTTTTAGATGCTTGATTAATGTCTACACAGCTACTCATTGTGTGGATGTACGTCATTTTTATTCTTTTTTCAGTAAAATGCTGTAAAATATGGCAGTAGCATTGTATAATTTCAGCAAGGTTATATACCTTTCTATATAAATTTTCTAATGTATCGTAGATGCACAAGACTTTTTTCCCTCCAAAATTAAATAAACATTTAATTAAAGAAAGATTTTCTCTTCAAAATGGAGTCTACAAATATCTAATCCCAGAGCTACAATTTCTCAACCTTCCTCCTCTTCTATGAGATGTTGCTATGGTTATTACCCTGCTGGGTAGTGAAATGCAGTAATTTGTTTAGCAATTCCTCTCTTCCACAATACTGTACACATATATAGGAGGCTTGCATTTACTAAGTGCATCAGTGTGACAAGTATGCTGTTTTTTACAAATCCTTCTAATCTGAGTCATGGTTTGTAAAGCACACATCTTTTGGGTTAGTAACTGAAATTCTTATCCAGTAAAAATAAATTTCTCTGGTAGCAAAAATAAGTTTACAGAAAGCTGTTCCAAGTACTTCCGTCCTTTTCCCCTTTCTGCAGAAAATTTGATGACCCTTTTCTTTGATAGAAGGGGCAGCAGATCTCATGTGTGATATCTTTTCGAATTTGTAGGACATTATTAGTTAGATGGCAAAATAATCAGAAGCTTGAAAGAAGCTTGGGTCATAATCGAGGTTCTGTTAAGAGCAGGAGAATTGCACTGCGATCTTTTTAAGAAAAATGGTAAGAATAAGAATATTCTTGTTGCATCTGTTATATTTCATTATGATCAGACTTGCTTCAAATCTTAAAGCACGACTTTAATATAAATGATAAGCAATGATAAGATTTGCAAGGGTTTGTTTGAATAATGTGTGCATCTTCAAAATTGCACAATATTTATAAGCCACTTAGTTTATAGGCTTCTTGAAACAGTTGGGCTGCATTGAACATAAAATATTTGAAAATGTAGAAGAAGGTTTTGTTATGGCAAACAGGATAAAAAGTTTGGGTTTTACTTGATAGATGATGGAGTTTTAAGGGATTCAGCTGCAGAGGAACTGAATATGATCATCGTGTTAAGTAAAGAAGATGCTGCATTGCAGAGGTGGCTTTCAAGGCTTAAAAGGGCAAAGAGAAAGGAACTGATATTTAATAAAAAGATGCAAGGACATAGGCAGCAGGTCAAACAAGGGTGCATTTTATTTAGATAGAAACCCCAGCAGATCGATGTTTGAGAAATATAGCAGAAGAAATCGGTAGTGGTTTTTTTTTTTTTTTTTCCTTTATTCAGAAATTTGCAGAAGGAGACCAGGCTCAGTGCCACCTTATCAACACTGTGTACAGAAGTGGATACCTTTTGCCACCATTTTTCAAGACAGGGAATGTATTTGCACCTAATAAAAAGGTATAGGCTAATTAGGCTTTTTGCTGGAGGAAAGTGGGAGAAGATTCCCACCTCCACCTGGGAGCAAGTTGGAAGGTGTTATACGCTGCTTTTGTGAGTCCCTCCAATGCGTTAGAGATTTAACAAGATACCATGCTCTTGTCCAGTGATGCATCTTCAGCTCCAATATCTTTTTACTGTTGCTGTTCCTTTTCATGTTAGAAATTTTGTATTCTCTTGCCCAACCTCTGGCTATAGGACAAGGCAGTCCTTTTCTTTCAATATGCAAATTTCATTTTTTGACAACTTAAAGTTGAAATATATCTACTAAATGTCTACTATACCGCTTTACCAAGTCATGAGGGGGTTTATTCTGCTGTGGAGTGTCCTTGGTTTTCTTCGGTCTTGTCATAATGTTTCAAGCGATGGAAATTCCACCCCTTCCTTTGGGAGAGTATTTGTTCTGTAGTCTAATTAATCCCACAATCAGGTTGGTTCTTCATATTATTCAAACCAAATATTCTTTAAACCACCAGCGCTTCTTGCTTCGCCTGCTCAGCAGAACACATTAAAATTGATGGTCTACGGTCATTCTTGCTGCTTTTTGTATACTACAGCAGCTACCTTCTCAAATTATGTCAGGTGTACTCTGATAGACTTTCTTCTTCTATACCCTATTGCTCCTCACTGTTCACTGACATTTGCAGGATGGAAAAACTCTGGAGTCTACTTCTGGAAGGAAAAAGTGAGGAATGGCCAAAAAATAAAAAGAAAGTAAGGCATTAAGCTCTACATGCAGTTTATGAAAGCCTATGGGCTGATTCTACCAGGAAGTGATCAGCTGACTAGCTGGATTTAGAGCCTTAGCTAGTTCCATGTAATTTGTGGAAAAAATCCCAAGGAAAACACAACTCTGTGACTCAATGAGGTGATGTCCATGTCCTGTCCTGTCCCTCTGTGCCTGCACAGGAGCATGTAGTAGTAACAATACAGTAACAACCCCTGTAAGGTGAATGAAGTAAGGTGCAAGGAAGGGTTTGTATAAACTGATCACATTTTGCTTTAGTGCAACATCAGATGAAAGCATGAATAATGTTTCATCCTTTTCCCCCTTTCAGCTGTTTGCATGTTTTAGTGCTACCTTTCAGCTATCTGTGTGTTGCTAGGGTTTCAACAAAGTGTTCTGTTCATTTTTATAGGATGAAATAAGTGTTTTATTGCAATTGCCTGGAATTTTCTTCATTCAGTCTTGCAGAAGTAGTACCTCTGTCAAATGTACCTGTCTTTCTGTACTGAACTGTCAAAAATTGATGCATAACTCCCAGAAGTATAGAGAAGTTGTTCTCAGCAGCTTGACTTACTTTTCCTTTCTAAACTGCCCAAGATTCTTCTAATCTTTTATTTGCCTCACAGTCACACAGTAAATTCGCAGTAGGTTAACTTCTCACTCCTCACTCAGCCTTCCAGACTGTTTTCCTCCATTGAGATGTTTCTATATTTCCACTTCACCTGCATTGGCTTAAGCCCATGAGATTCTTCCCCAGGTTTGTGGATACTTACACTAATGTGCAGAATATTACAGAATGGCAAGTTTTGCAGCAGTTTGGTTAGTATGACACGTTTTGAAATCACATTAGTTTCCATTATTTGATTTTGCTGAAAGCCTTTCATTGCCATCTTTCCTGCCTTCGCTATCTCCCCCCTCATTTTTCCTCAACCAAATAAGGTCATTAAGCTTGAACATGGGTATGTGTCCTTAAAGGTAAGGGCTTCAGGGAATAAGCTTAAGTGACTAGCAGAGTTGGAATATGACCTGCAACCTTTAAATTTATGCAAAGTAGGAAGAGTACTAAAGATTCTTTCTTCCAAAATATTAATAGCAATAGTCATATGGAGAAAAAAAACTTGATTACAGTCAACCAATTACAATTATGTTGATGTAATATGTTATGTTATATGCTGATGTTATAATTAATTAAAAATGAAAATTTAATAAAATAATAAAAATTTACTAAATATTCAATGAAATTATAATTATGTTTATGATTATGATCACCAGACTATAACTGTGTTGATGTTATATGATGTTATATGTTGATGTTGAAATTATAATCATGTTGATGATTAAAATCAACAAATAATTATGTTGTTTGTAAGTTGGATCAGGTTTCTTATGGTCTTTCACACTTGAGTTTGGAATGATCTCCAAGGGTAGAGATTCTCCTTTTCTACTCACTTTAGCTTGGCTCTGTCATCTCTACACCTCCCAGCAGGCAGTCCTAGCAAGCAGTAGATCCCCTTCCTGTTCCCTTCCCCCTCAACCTTGTCTGTCTTCTCCAGGTTGAAAAAAACAACTCTCAGCCTTTCCTTGTATGTTGTATGCAGCAGCCCCTGGCTACGTTGGTAGCTCTCCACCGGACTTAGTCTGGTTTGACAATGTCTTTCTTGTACACAAGGCCTCAGATGTGTCCCGTCTCATCGCTTGGACTTGTGTATATCCAGCTTGCTTAAATGTAACTCAGTCTTCCTCTATTATGGGTAGTACTTCACTTCCCCAGAGTCTGCCACCCAGGAGGCCTGTGAGCAGAGCTTGCCATTTAAGACTGAGGCATTAATCCTCATTGAGTCCTTCCTGTATCCCTTACCACTGCATCCTTCACCTCATTGAAACTTCCCCTAGTTTTTCTTTTGCTGCTACCACCCTTTACTGCCCTTTGCATCCCTTGCCAGTCACATTTCTCCATGCTTTGTGTATGTTGGGCAGGTTTGGCCTCAGAGCAGCGTAACCAGGAGCACAATATGATTTGCTCCATGTGTGTAGTTAGACTGGCTTCCTAAGGATTGCTTGTCAGTCAGCCTGGGCAATGAGCAGTTCCTGCTGGCTGGTGCGGAGGAACCAGTGTATGCATTAATGAAGGGGATCATGTCAGATAATACAGTAACGTAAGACTTGTGAGCAAAATCCAGAAAACTCTGCATTGTTTTCCCTAAAATGAACTTCGCTCTTAGCAGACTGTTTTGGGGGCAGTGGGGATGATGTGAGACAAAATACAGGTTTACAGCTATAAACCCTGGATACTGAGGTAGAGTAACTCCTTCAAACTCTTATTCAGCAATAAAACATTAAAAGCTTGTTTCATCTATGCTTTTGACAACTGTGTCTTAATGACCCAGAAAAGAGGTACCCAAGCAAAAATATAGTAGGACTTTAAAACCCTGAAGGAATTCAGTCACTAAATTGTCTACAATTATTTGACACCCACACATGCTGGCTTAATGTATTACACTGAGAATATGTTGACAACTTCACCAGCAGTTTCATGTTAAAATCACTGAGCAAAGCATGGAGGTTTTATTTTCCACTCTTTATGTGGGGAAGTAAATTTAATAAATATTTTGTGAATATATTTATTTTCCGTTAACTATATTTACATTGGCATGTATCATTTTAAAAGAAACTATTAAACTAGCAGTAAGAAGTGAGAATATATATATACAGTTATACTAGTTAAGTAGGGCTGTGAACTAACTTCATCATCAAAGTAGAGATACATAAATGGAGAGGAAATGACAATGCAATGTTTTACAATTTCAGCCTTCTCATTTTTTTTAAGGAGCAAATCTGAATTTATTTTTTTTTTCTCCACCCCAGTGAAAAATGATGACAAAATTATTTTTTCCATGTAGAGTTAAAGGTTGGATCCTTTAGCCTCAATTAAAATGGTAATGGTTAATGGTGTTCAGTTTTGGGCCCCTCACTACAAGAAGGACATTGAGGTGCTGGAGCGTGTCCAGAGAAGGGCGACAAAGCTGGTGAGGGGTCCAGAGCACAAGTCTGATGAGGAGTGGCTGAGGGAGCTGGGGTTGTTCAGTCTGGAGAAGAGGAGGCTGAGGGGAGACCTCATCGCTCTCTACAGTTACCTGAAAGGGGGTCATGGTGAGGTGGGTGTTGGTCTCTTCTCCCATGTAATTAGCAATAGAACGAGGGGAAATGGCCTCAAGTTGTGCCAGGGGAGGTTCAGGCTGGATATTAGGAAAAATGTCTTTACTGAGAGACTGGTGAAACACTGGAACAGGCTGCCCAGGGAGGTGGTGGAGTCACCATCACTGGAGGTGTTCAAGGAACGTGTGGATGTGGCACTGCGGGACATGGTTTAGTGGGCATGGTGGGGTTGGGTTGGTGGTTGGACTTGATGATCTCACAGGTCTTTTCCAACCGTAGTGATTCTGTGATCTTACGGATTTGTAAAGTTAAATTTTAAACTGAGGATTTTTTCTATTCATAAAATAATTTGTTTTTTTAAATGATAACTTAAAGATTAAGTAAACTTTGGTTATGGTGACATTTTGTCCTTATTAAATCTTATTGTATGAACAAGAAAAGCTTTAGACCAGAATGAAGGTAAAAATTGTTGGAGAAAGTCTCCACATAGTACTTGTGATTTCTTGGCATTGCTACAAGTAAAGTCAGGAAACCTGTTTTATGTTTTCACGGATTTTAAGTAGAATAGTTCAGGAAACTGAAGTAAAAATGGGTAGGCCTTGAAGAACGCAGACATTCTGAACTCTGTGGAGAAATATCAAACACTTCAGGGAAATCTTGCTGAAGGTCACAGAAACATTAATATTGATTGAAATTAAAAGGTTTTTTTTGCTTTGACTATCTTTATGCATTAGAGGAACAGAAATTCCAGGGGTTTGCAAAAAATCTAAGGTGTAACACATTTCTGCTATTTGATGTCGGGCAAGCTAATATTATGCCTCAGTTTCCCTGTCCATAAATGGGGATAATGATACTTATCTCCTGTAAATTGCTTTGGGAACTTTTGATTATGAAAGTGGAATATGATTATTCATTATGTTTGCTTCCTATGAATATTCTAGTGAATGTGTTTCGCAAGGGGATGATTAATTTTCAACAAATATCAGAGACTTGAGAAAATGAGTTTATATCCTCATAAATATAAATGTTCTGTTTCAGATATTGAGGAAATGTGACATATTTGTATTCCATACAAATGAAGCCAGTGTTCTCAAATGAGGAACACTGAGCCCACATGTGTTAATCACATGTTCTTTCATACCAAGAGCTATCAAGCTTCCCTCATGCCAAGAGGGAATGATTGAGTGAGGAATATATATATATTTTTAGACGAAAGTAAAGAAGAGATCTAGATACATAATTTACAAAGTTATGGCTATTTCCACATGTTACAGAGGTAAAACATATGGGATGTTTACTCTGACAAGTTTTAAGTATACAGAGTCATTCTATCAGTCAGTTTGCATGGTATGACATAGGTCATGACTATCCTGTGTACGTCACAAATGTCATTCTAGCGTAACTGTAGGGAGAACACTGTTTAATAAGTATGTATTTTAGAAAGGCCTGGAATGTCAAGAAATTGGAATTCTGTGATTTGCCTTTATAGGTTTTTCCAGTGGTTAGTCACCCTCGCTGTGAAGAACGTTTGCCTCACAGCTGAGTTATTCTGTCTTGCTATTGCTCTCTATTTTCTCTCCATGAAGCTGCGTACATGGTAGAATCACGTAACAGTAGAGACTCCTTTTAGATAGGCTAAAGATATCAAGTCTTTGTCTACCAATAATAAGACACATTTTTCTAACCTTGAAATCATATTTGTGATATATTTGCACTTCTAATTTCTCAGCTGTCTTTAAAACTGTGATGACCAGATGCTGTGTAGTTATATGGACTATAACATTGCCTTTTTCTTACTCTTTACTCTTCTTTCTTTGTCAGGTACTGGATTAGGGTTTATTTTTGTTTGTAACTAGCATCACGACAGAATATATGAATTACCTTTTCACTTATTCTCTACCTCCTTGTCAGAATTGCAGCTTTTTTGGTTTCAATCTATCGTTCCCTTGGTAGGACCTGTATTCCGTGCTCCTCGGTCTATAATTCTGCTCCATATTTGTTTCAATGCAACTTTCTCGAGAGATGAAGTCTTGCCGTATGGCTTTTGTCACTGCGTCATCCACAAATTTTATTAGGAGTACTTGTATTGGCATTCAACAGTGATCAAAACGATTCTTGTTTTGGCGATTTTTTTCTTCCTGCTTCTCACTCTCTCACAATTACACTGGGATCTACCAGCATCTTTTACCAAATAACAATTTGTTTGTGTGTCTTTTTTAAAAAAATCTTGATGTAGGAGTGTTCATAATTTAAAAAAACCCAACAAAGCCCACAAAAAATAAAAAACCAAACCTAGTTCCTAGTTGAAATAATTAAGTCTAGTGAACAAAACCAGAAAAGTATGTATATGAGAATGAATGTTAATACTGTTATCTTCATCTTGCTATTGAAAAGCAGCATGTAGGCAACATCTTTTTTAATTGTTTGAAAAACATACTTGCATAGGTTTAAATGAACATAATTGTACTTCACTTCAAGGACCAGGAGTTAAGAAGCAGGTGAGAGCAAGAGGGACCCATCTCCATTTGTGCATAAAGAAAAACCATTATAGTTTTTATTATAACTTTCATCTCTGTGCCCAGGAAACTGGGAGCAAAATAGCAGGACTGGGCAGAAATGACTTGCATCAGCAAAGATGCTTTTGGGGCTAGCCCTGAATTTAGTTGCTGATATTACTAAATAGCTCTTTTCATCAGCAATGAAAATTCAGCCCTCCCTAGAAAGACCAATGTAAAGCTATCTGTAATTCATATAAGGAACAATTTCCATTTCCAGGGATGAAACAACCAGAGGCATCACTGATATACGGAGAACAGGAGCCAAGGAAAGGTTTCAGGTAGTCTTAAAAAAATAAGGCAGTAACTGAAGAATGTTGATACAAGATTTCTCTAGGATAGCTAGGATAGAATTCTCTAGGATAATTAAAAAAAAATATTTTCACTTACAGGAGCTTAACTGAATAATTATGGCCCTGTGGGCAGGCTACAGGTCAGCAAACACTTGCTCCAACCCTCTCTAACAACCTGAAGATTATTTGGGGCCTTTAAAAAAAAATGAACAAAAACCCCAGGAAAAGCAAGGCAACAGGCCAGAGAGCTTTATAATTTTGTCAAATTTTATTTTATTTTATTTTATTTTTTATTTTATTTTATTTTTTTCAGACATGTGAATAGATATTGAATTGTGCCTCAAATGTGTGATTGTTTTGTCACTCCTGCTGCACCAAAGGATTTTTTTTGGCAGTTATCGTTAAATAAAAATTGCCAGTGAAAGAGTTGAGCTAGAGGAACATATTTGAAAGATTCCTGCACCAGTCAAACTCGCTTAGCCCCTTAATCCCTTACATTGGCAGTTGAATCCAAGAGACATGTAGCAGTGCACAGAGGAGCTATAAACAAACAAAGCTTGAAGCTCTTGGCACCTTAAAAAAATTGCCTCTTTCCGTAAATACATTGCGATGAAACAATAGCTACTGAACTTCGGTGGAGAAAGAAATCAGCCATGAGGAACTCGAACTCGGTGGCCTTCCAATTGTGGGGAAAAAGCACCAAGAAGAGGTTGAGAGAAATCCTGAAAATATTGTACAAGGTTTTTGAGGACTTTTATTAATAGAACACGCTGGTAGAACACATGCAGAAAACTAAACTGGTTGATCGTTTGAATGGTAGAGTATTTGTCTTGGACACTGAAACACTCAATCCCCTGCAATTTAAATAGCTTTCTTTGATTACCCATTATACTACCACTGTCTTAACATCCATTCTTAGCCCATAATTGCTCACATTCTGCAACCTTTTTGCTACAGAATATGGGAAAGAATTAAATAAAATTAGATGTCACATTTTTAAAGTGCGGTGATGACAGCAAGGATTCATTCTCGTAATTAAGGACGTTTCTCTGTGAATAGTTTGAGTATCCTGTTAAAAATGTAATGTGAAGATTTTTGTGCTGACTTAATGATGCATATGCCTAAAACTGAAAAAGCAGCATTTGAAATTGTTAAGTTTTAGTGGATTGAAACTCTGCTACATTAAAAACGTTACACTCCTTTAAAATACAGATTGAGGCAGAAATACTAGGTGAAATAGATGTCAAATGGACTAATTAAAGTTCTTCAGTTGGCCCCTTTATATATGCAAAAGGTATTTATTGGTGGGAACAACTATATCTTTCTATAACCATTTTTTTCAGTAGCTGGGGTGGACAGGTGAGGAGTTAGGAGAAAATTGTAGAAGGAGATGAAACAATATTAAGTTGTTTAAAACTGAATTTGCTTGTTATCTTTTGTACTGCAGTTTGCTTTTCTTTTGATTTAGCATCCCATACATTTCCCTTTCTGTCATCTGTGATTTAGATCTACTCCCATGATGCTATTAAACCTTTTAAACTAGTTAATACCAGTTGATGAACAAGTTGGAAAACTAGCTTATGAATTCTGTCTGGTTGTGAGATCTAATTATGAATGCCTAGGATACATCTTCATCAGCCTAAAACTTTCATCATGATGGGAATACTAGTTTGCCTTCTTTTTGCTCTCACTTTTGAAGTAAGATTGGCATGAGACAGAGAGGGTAACACAGATGAAGAACAGTGGTTTAGCCAGGTGTTTTCAGTAAGTAGGCAAAAGCTTGCCTGCAGAAGTAGACAGACCAGATGTCACATCAGAGAGGAGGATTCTTTCTCATAATTTTAAGAAGCAGTGGAAGGAAAGGCTCTAGAGGATAAGATGGATATATCTGGGAGCCTTGCAGAAGTGTCTTAAACCTCAAGTTATTTCCCTATGTTTAGTAAACTCTGTGTGGGAAAAGCATTAGGTGTTGCGCTTCTATAACTCACTTCATTTGTGTAAAGCTACTCCTTGGAGCAGTTAGCAAAACATATGGTGGTATGCCTGTGAGTTGAGGATTGCAAAATCATATCCCATGAGAGTGTGTACTACACACAATCTTGTTAGCAATGGAATTTAATAAATCCCCCGTCTCCAGGCTGCCCCAGGTGACTTTGCATCCCAAGCTGCATCGTTTCCAGAGCATCCTGCATCCTCCAGCATGGGTTCTGCAGGGCAGGGGAGAGGCTTCCTTTGTGCATCCTCCTCCTCCCTGCCTCCCAAATAGTGTGAGAACTGGAGGGCGTGAAGACAGCAACTTTCAGATATTTGTCTGCCTTTATAAAGTGGCTCTGCTAAATCAGTGGCCTATCTGAACAGGTTGGGGGCTTACTTAAGTCAGGAAGCTGCACAGATGGCAGCATTGTTTCTAAATCTGTGTAACTCTATACTGTGTGAACATAGCAGCGAGGTCTCTCATAGCCTGGGATCTTTTGCATCATGAAGTATCCTAGAGGTGCCCAACATCTAATAATGCTGTTTGATGTCACCTCTCATAAGATACAGGATTTAATTTTGTTGTTGTTGTTCCGAGAATGATCCCCATGGAAGTCAGTACTGCCAGAGAGGTGTTAAGTAGCCACTGCAAGAGACAAATCCTCCCAGGCAGTTCATGTGCAACACAGGCAGCAGAATACAGACACGCCATAATGTGTGATTAATATACCATAATGTATTAATCATGTGCCTCACTCCTATCATCTCTAGAGATCAGAGAAATAATGATTTGCTGTCTAAGTGTGAGCTAAATAGATATTCCCTATTTATTTTGCAATACTCGGAAAGCCCTCAAGTCAGAACGATATTTTAATCGTATGTTTTCCATCCACATCCAAGGTTTGTTCACTGTTTTGCATTCACTACGTCATAATTTTGCCCTAGAATTCATGGGGGACTTATTTTCACTTACATGAAGATCTCTTCATGCTGTTCTGTCAGTGAAAAGGAGACTTAAAGTGGGAGTAAATTACACTAATATCCAGTGCTGTTACATTGTCAAAGAGATGTAAAGCAGTATTATTTTAGTTGAATATTATGTCCATCTGCTCACTTCAGTTATCAATAAAAAGAAATTCTCTCCTTAGCTAAAAATGACACAGCAGGAAGTGGTGAGCAAACTAACTTAGATTAACAGAAATGACAGTAGCTTTTTTTGTTACACGCCTGATTTAAGCCAGTAGAAGAGAACTTCGTACTATTACCAGTTTGCTAAGCAATCATGTTCCCTGGGATGACTGTATTGTTACCTCAGTTTAGGTAAAGTCTTAATGAGTCAGCACTGTGGATGCTCTTCTCTCTGGTATTTTAGAATAATGTGTGTGAGTGCCTGCATGGGCTGTCTAGCAGTATGAGAGAAACTCACTGGTGAGCAATGATGGTTTATTAAAAAGAAGTGCTTACTTCAGAGAGATATGATCACAGTGCTTTTCTAGTTGGATTTCTTAAAAAACCCAAACAAACCAACCCCCAAAACACAACCCACCAAGGAAACAAAGTTAATAGGAGGGACCTGTCATGTGTTTAAAGAAACTGTGATTTGGTATTCAAGCACTGTGTGACAAGAGGAGAGCTCTTTAAATCCACTTAGGATCTTCCTACCTGCTGGGTTTCATTTCAGAATGCAGTGCCATCACTAAAGGACAAGGAAGCTATTCTTTCAGTCTTTAATCTGTATATTCCACTGCATTGATTTTAATTGAAATCAGCAATATCTTTCCTTTCCTAAAGGATTACTTTATGAGGCGCTCTTGAAATTTCTGATCTTGATTTTTGGTAGTTCTGACTGATAACCAGTATTTATTTTATGACTAGTATCTTTTAGTATGAATATTTGAATTAAATTTAGTATGACTTATTACAAATAATATAATTTGGCATCAAAAGCAATCACTAATACTCTAGTATTTGATGTTCTGGATCTCCTTTACCATGTAAAAGCCTTCTCTGAGCATGTGGAGTTACATTATCTGTTTAAAACCACAAATACATAAATTATGGTTCTAAATATTTCACTTTGTCTTTTGTCCTACCTTTAATTTCACAGGCTCATTGCCAAGTGACTGTGTTTCGGTGTTGACAAATTCAAACTGAATTGTTAGAGCAAGTGCGGGACGTAGCTGTCTGTGGTGCTGGAAGTTTCACAAATGACTTCTGCAGCAGTTGTGTGAACTCAGAAATCAGTGGTTGGTTCTTGTTTTTATGGAAAGAAATAATTTAAGAATATGTTCTGGCTGAGTTAATATTGAGCTTTGGAAGGGGAGGAAATGAAATGCTTTTGTGATACTTGTAAAAAGTAAAAATGGCAGTGTATGGAAAGGAGATGGTTATGCAAATGAGAAAACGGAGAAGGCTTGGAGAAAGGTTGCAGTAAGTGAAATAAAGGAAGACAAATTTTCCTTATATAAGTAAGTTTGGATCAGCAGCAGTTCTCGCCGTGTAAAGTTGTACAACATCTATCACAGCAAAGGTATAGTCATTCGGTGAGGACTTCTAGATATTCTCATAACATTAATAGCATTATGCCACTAAGTTTGATCATACATATAACATTTCTTAATAAATTAATTTCATACAAACCATGCCCCCAAGAATAAATACAGGTCTATACCATTCTGTTTCTGTCCTGTGCCTGATGGAAAAAGGATTAACTTAACTATCTCTGATTCAAGATGCAAATGCTCAGTGTTCAGGGTCATTACCACAACTCAAACGGTCTGTCTCCGTAAAGCGTAACCTTAAACACATGCAGAACAGACACTGCAGAATAGACTCTGTTTGGTACACAGGAAGTGACAATCTGGAAAAAAGTTGTTTTTTGAGCGTAAAACACAAGCAAAGTAAGTATGTATTGGTGACACTTGCTTTTGGATAGAGAACAGGTTTTGTAGACCATTAATCTTATTTCAGACAGAGAACAGTCATTGAATTCACATACAGACCAAGGCATTGCTATGGATCTATAGACTTTTATGGAATTCATTCCAAAACTAGGTAGGCTACAGGTGTGCACCAAATACAAAGGGTAAGATGCAGAGAGGGTTTCTTTTGAGGTGATAGTGAAGTAGATGTCTGATGCTTGCTGCTGGACAGATGGAACTGCTGCAGTAATTTTGGTGAATGTGAAAAAGTATTAATACTGTTTACACACCCCTGTAATTTTACAGAATCAATAGAAACAGAAAACAGTAGCAAGGAAAACGTTTCCCATTCTACTACTTTCTTGTAATCCAGCAGTGATCAGTAATGGGTTTAGACCTGGCAAACATGGACAGTGTTGGACTAAGACGTCATTTGTAGCTGCCTTTTTTTGATGAAGAGCTTACAAAGCAAAAGATTCAGTACTGGCTTTTTCTTCAGATGAGTGGCAAAAACCAGAAAGGTAAAAAAGAAAGAAGTAAGGTGAAGGGGGATGGGATTGAGGAGCCTCGCCACATGAGCTGTTGGGTGTACTGTTCAGTACATGTGCTGAAGCACATATAGACTATATCATTTGAGTCCCTAGTCTTTGGCTTTTGGTAACCATGGCCAAATAGTAATAAAAGTGAATTCACAGGTCCTAGATGTGCAGCACAGCAGCTGTGATGGTGCACTTGCTCCTTTTGGTAACCATACTTTCTTTTAGAGTCAGTGTGAAATTAAGATCTCAAAACCAGCATATTGAAGGAAGAGAGTGAGATGGAAAGAGCAATTCCTTTCATTATTTTATTCGCTAATTTGGCTTAATTTCCAGCATAGCTATTTTGGTCCATTAATTTCTGGCTTCATGCTCGCCTTGTTTACCAGAAATTATCTCAACACAGCTGGTTGGTTTTATGAGTAGGCATTTTTGGTTTGGACTAATTCAGTCTTTCTGTCTTCAGCTTTTGTTGACTTCAGTAAAATGGTTTTATGCATCACTCTGAACTTTTGGTCCCTTGGATAACTAAAGTAGATTTCTCTGTGGAACAGAAACTATAGAAAACAGTAGTAGCGTTGCCTTTATTTCTCTGTCACATATTGCTGTTTTAATTTGTTCTTTTTGCCTCTGTTTTCTAAGTGAGCTCCAGGAAACTGGAGCAAAACCAACATAAACAGACAAGTCAGTTCAGGAACATATGAACCTTCCTTTATATTCCAACGCAAATTTTAGCGCTCTGCCTTTGTTTAAGAAAATATGTGGAGGAAGATTAAATTTACTGCGTACACTTAAACATACCACCCTTCTTAACCTGAAGTATTTGTGCCAAGAGCTTGGTTGTTTGGTAAGCAAGTATTTGCACGCCTGCAAAATGAGGCGGGGGGGGGGTGGGGGGGTGGGGTGTGTGCGGGGAGAGGAAACACCCTACATCTTAATCTCATATGCAGAAATGAAAAAAGGTAGTGAGAAGAGAGAGAACTTTCTGCAGTTTAGAAGTAACAGGTAGCTAAAGCTCTATTAAATTAATAGGTTTATCTTCTTGTCCAGAGATTTATATTGTTTTTAATAGAAAGACTTGTGAGATATTTCCATGATTAGCGATGCTATTCTAAGATAAAAATCAGTGGTCACATGAAACAGCATAACGTCATTGTCCACAGATTCCAGATTAGAAGTTGCAGGGAAAATACAGCACTCTACTAATCTATATTTTATCTTGTATAATGTTCACTAAAGCTTCACAGCAGGCTTAATCAGTTGAACATGAATTAGTGATGGTTATCAAACAAAAAATAATGAATTCCAAATAAATACTTATTGCATAATTGAAGTCACAAGAATTTTCTATGAATAAAATATATTTGTATTTACAATGCATAAATTCAGTTGTGACACTGTTGGCCATAAACAGCTTTCTGATGGAAGTATTGATGAGCTGTGTTAAATTAGTAATAGCTTGAATACATTTCTTAATTATGTCACCAACTTTGTGTGCAGGAATGTTGTTTAAAATTAATTGAGTGCCATTTATTTTGTCTGCACTAGAAGAAGAAAATTGTGTTTTGTTTTTATTTTTAAACTGTGATATACACTAAAGAGCCTCAGTTAATGACAGAATGCTTCAGATTAGTCTTTTTGTGTGTATGTATGCAGGGAATATTATGCAGTTTACTTCTGCTTTGCTAAAGACAATTCAGATCATTTTTTCATTGATGCAACAATTAGCATAGAATCACATGTGTTGCCAAAACATAAATATTCTACTCTGGACCTTCTTGAAGAGCAAGACAGAATACACCAGAGAGTTGCATGCATGTTGCAGTATTAACAGAAAAAGTCTTTAAGTTTTAAAAACAAACAAGCAAAGCTAGAATTATAATTTGGGGATACTCGGGGGTCATTCTGGAGTCAGCAGAGTCATCCTGTGCAACTGCAACTGAGACTGTCGATTCCCTGGAAATATTCAACATTAAGAAAAGGGAAGGCTCGGAAGAACGGCAGCTTTGCTGTGTACAGGTTTCGATGAGATTGTGCTATGCTGTTTAACGATCAGGGGAAGAAATTATTTCCAGACCTAGACACACTTTGTGACTGACTTAGTGTGGGATCTTTGTAAACCACATCTTCTTTTGCGCATCAGTTTCCTATTCATAAAATGAGAATAACTCTTACCTACACACCTGGGACAGTGTGAAGTTTATACAATGTTTTTAATCCATCGAGCTGAGCAATCCTCCATCACTGTAGTGTTAGTTTTTGAACGATTATTTGAGTGCTTCCAGTTGAATCCGCGTCACGCATTTCAATAAAAAGCATGGATTGGAAATTTGCTTTTTAAGGTATGTTGAGCATAAACTACACTCTGCTTTGGAAGCTGTGTTATCGCTATTGCTATCCTGATCTGAGAGCCCTAGTTATGGACCATAGTAAAATCCTTCTTGCAAAGAGCTCTGAAAAAGAAACAGATAAATAGAGAAGGAAGTGCAAGAGCATGATAGGCAGAAGCCTTAACGTGTCCGCAATCTTATTATGTTTTGCTCTTCTTTTTTCCTTAGCAGATGGGAACTTAAAGGAGATAATTGTAGAAAAAATAATGAGCCTTGTAAGAGGGAGCCACCCCTAAATGAGAAGTACAAAATGGTAAGCGCTCAAAGATGTTTGTCTAAATAAGTTACTGAGATGAGTAAAAGAAGTCTGGAGGAGTGTGAGGCAAAATGCAACGTCTATGACGGAATTTCCAGATCTGGTCTAAGGAATAAATCCTCTTAAGAAGTGATAAAATTCTTCATCTTGCACATTTAAAATTTACCAGGAAACAAGTGTAAGAAACCTACAGTGAAGGATAGTGTGTTAGCATAGATGGTATCTCCACAGTTTTTCTTCCTTTTTTTGTATTTTAGAAATGTTTTTTAAAGACATGAATATAAATAATAATACAACTTACCTGCTTCATCTTTACTATACGGTCCACTAGCTAAGAAAAGTTCAAAAAGATAAAATTGAGAGTGGTTTTTTACTTGGAATAATGACAAATCAGAATGAGGTTTACAGTGCTGCTTAAACTCCTGATCCACCTAGCCTTGGATCCTCTTTCTGACAGGGCCCAGTGCTAGATGCCTGAGAGGAAGACTGGAGAGCCTCCCACTCAACAGTTCTAGTAAAATCTGTTTTCCGAATAAATACTTCCAACAACAGAGCTAACTAACGTGCAGAAACAGCTTCGTTTTTGTCGTAAGATTTGCAACATGTAGGTCATACTTAGACCGAGGACAAAGAAACAGTAAGATTTTCACTTTATTGCCCCGATTTCATCAGTAGCAGGAATAGGTCAGAACAATTACAGTACGTCTCATAAAACTGTCTGCCTCCCTACTCTGCAACTTGATTATTCCATATAAATTTTCAACTGAAACTGTAAAACCTGCAATATTTATACCATGACGTGAAGCTGCAACGTGAAGCCTCTCCATTCATTTATGCTGTGTCTGTCCACAAAAGAATTAAGATTTTGAGTTGTTTTGCTCTTTACAGTCTGTAAGCAAATAACACAGACTTTACCCTTCACAAATCTGTTTTACTGTAGCCTGTTATTTTAAAGTTACATAATATTTTGGTCTTATACCCACGTGAAAAAAACCCAGCAGTATCTGTGGGTTAGATTTTTGAGGAGAAAAATGACACCACACAAAATATTCTTTAGAAGAACTTGGCAAGAACACCACTATTTTAGGACTTGAAAAGAGCAAACTTTTACATCCTTGTGGCAGTGCCAGTTGTGTTCTGTTTTTCAAATGTTGTCAAAAATTATACAGCATAAAAGCTTTCAAGCATTGAAGATTAATCCTCCCTCCCAGAAAGATATAGATTGTAGTCAAATTCTATAAACCTCATTTTGCTTCCAGCTACATATTTTTAAGGATAATTCTGAAGCGATATCAAAGCAGATGGTGCAACAGCAGCATTGAAAAAGCATTTGGTGTATTGTAAGTGTCAGGTTAGAATTCACAACCTGATGAATTGCCCACAAGTTCAGTGCTAAAATGGTGCCATTTCTGTTTTAAAATAACTAAGTTAGAAACTATTTTCAGAACTAGAATTAAAGTAAGAAAGAAAATAAATAACCCATATGTCCCTTGTTGTTTTTAAATATTTAAGTGTCAACTGGGATTGTGAAAGTGACGGTTATGCGTATTGTATTGCTATAAAGCTTTCCGTTTGTTCAGAATTTTCATGCTGTGTGAAAAGTGTTTTCGAAGACCTTTGCAGCTGGTATTGTCAGCATATACAGTAGGTTGGAGTTTTACATGATACTTCAGGAGCAAACACACTTGGCTTTGAAAGAAACTTTTTTTTAAAGGTAGCAAATTCTCAACAACATCACTGGTTAGAATCGGAGAAATCTTCCTCAGGTGATGGATAAAAATTGACCTTTCTAACTTTGAGTAATGTCAAGTGTTGAAGCCATTAAAGTTCAGTTTCCTCACAACTGTAAGGCTACATGATGCTATTTTATATTTCTATTCAGGAAAAAAAACCTTAGAATTTCTTTCATACTAGAGATAAGAGGAGCCAGTTCCCATTTAGCTGTCAATTCCCACAAAGAAATTTGAGGTTTTATACCCCTGTTTCAGTACCAGAGGATTCATGGGCTTTCATTTAGAAGCTAGGAAGACAGAGGGCCATAAGAAACTCTGGAATAAGAAGTTTCCAGAGAATAAGAAACGGCTTATTCCAGAGTTTCTCTGCTCTCCTTGTTACGGAGAGAATCCCCCACTGGCAGATCAGTGGCAAAAGACCTGTGTGAATTTGCCATCTGACAGCATCGGTTACCTTGTCAATGATAATGCAGCTAGGAAGCGTCTTTGGGAGGACAGCCAAGCATTGCTTTGTTTCTGGAGCTATGCTGGTTCATTGGCAGCCCTGTGGGCTTTGGGAAACTTGGAAACGCAAAGCATAGCTTGCTTCTAAATGTGCTGCCATGCTGGAACAGATGCTTTTGTAATGGCAACCAATATGCTGTGACACTTGTGCGTTCAACACTAGTGTCGCTGGTCTCCGTGGGGTGGTGGTAATGAAAGCACATGGATCCTTCGGCTGGCTTTACTGAATTACTTTGACATTTCAGCTGTACCTGTGCTTCTCCCCTGTACTGATAGCTCTTGGGGGGCTTAGCTGTAGGTTTTATCTTTTATTATTCAGATTCTGACTTGGAGATATGATTTAAGAGAGGAAGACGTCTACCTCTGTTGCTTTGGACACAGTTATCAGCAGGCTGGGGTATCACTTACACAAAGCCACGCTCAGTAATAAAACCTCCAAATCAGTACTGTAGGTTTGGTGCTTCTTCAGCGTAAGGTGGAAAGACTGTGGCATTGCAAGTCATCAGGTATATCACAGAGACAGGTGATGAGACTAGCTCATTCTGCTGAGAATATGAGAAGCTTCCTCCTGGTTTCCAATATGCTGACCCATGGAGAAGTCAGCTGCTTCTCAAGAGACTATAAAAAAGAGATGCCTTGCTAGAAGTGTTCCACTGTATGACAGGTTTATGGCTATAAACATACTACATGGGGCACATTGTTTGAAAGAGATCTGAAATACTGTTCTGGAAAAAAAAAATCAAATTCTGAAGTGAGGAAAAGACAAAAGGGGGGGGCCTCTTTGTACATGAGTGAGTTTTCTTCATCTACTATGAAGCACAGCTGATGTTTAATCAAAACTTCAGTGAATTTTATATACACTGTAGGTACTTTAGTACCTATAACCTTATTTCTTGCTTGGTTTCTTGAAAGGAAAATAACGTCTCCTAGAATTTGTAATGAAATGTAGGTAATGTGTTTTCTGAGCTTATGAGGGTGATGCTGTGAGGCTGCTCTGGGAGGAAGTGTGGGGAGTCCTTTCACATCTGTCCTTTAAAGACGCTGGCCCTGCGTATTCATGCTGTGAGCAGGTGCCTCTGTCTAGGGCAGTGTTGCTGGCAGACTCTGCTGCACTCCAAGGGAGGGGGGAAAGGCTCTTGGGTCATGACAGTGGCACATAGTAGAGCATGTGTTACCCCAAAAACTGCTAACTGGGGGTAGGAAAACCTTGTTATTTCTCCTCTTTCCTCTGGGATAAGTCAGTGCTTTTCTAATTAATTAAATGTAGCCTTAGCAGAAAACTTGAAAATTATATACATCTTTATTTGTCTTCTTCAGAGCTTAGTATTTAAATTACCAGGAGTGCTAAGTGAGAGTTAACAAAGAGAGATGTTTATAGATGCTTTACATATTTGTACCTAAAACATAGTAAATTTCTGTAGTTCAAACTGGCACCTAGGTATGGAGGGTTTGGCTGACTTTAGCTGTAAATGAGTTGAGCAAGATACACAGACCCAGTATCGTAGGATTTGCAGTCCAAATCCCTTTTTTTGGCTTCAGGAGTTAAAGCAGAAAGGTGTATTGCTAACTAATGTGCAACTGTGAGCTAATAAGAGGTTTGCATATTTGTGCAGGAAAGACGACTTTCTTTTTTGCAGTGAGACTCATCCTGGGACTACCAAGGAAAGTTATTGTTAAGGTCTTTCTGTTATGGGATGAATGATCAAGTAGAATGATGTAGGATTTGTTTACTTTTAGCTGATATAGCTGTAATGTTTATGGAATCCTGATGTTCTAACCTCTCCTGGCTTTCTGAGGTTAATGTTGAAAAATGCCTCAGCATTTACCAAACACCTGAAAATTTCCAAGTGAATGAAGTGATTCTTCAACTGATATAGAAATTAATAATGGTTTGGGGATGTTTTCTGGGGGGCGGTGTCTATAGTTATTTCCCACCCCTACTTTAGGTATGTTTGTGGTGATGGAAAAGCTGATGGCTGATGGACATGCTGGTTGATACAGGATGAATGGGCAGAACTGAAACCACACTCTAGAAAATCTGGCTGGCGTTAATTATCAGCAGCACCAAGACCAGAGTCAAAGGGGAGAGTGACCAAACCAATATTCCTTGATACTCTTCTGCTACCTGAAGGTCCTGGAATGGGACACAGCTGCTTGTTGTGCTCATTCATGTCTTGCAGCTGCTTTCTGGTGAAAGGGGTGACTTTTTTTTTAGCTGTTAAAAAGAAAAAAAAAAAAGAAAGTGAGGATTATGCTCTTACCATTCTGTTGTGACATGCTGTGTTATTACTTCGGATGTATTATTTGTTCAGATGATGGTAACAGGCGATATCTAAATACAGGTTGATTGTGGAGTCCAAAATCAAGGAAAGACAATCCTTCCTATTATGCTGGCCCTATCACAAAATGAAAATGTTGAGAAGGCTTCACTTAACTTCTCTACACCAAGTGTCTCACACCACTCGGTGCTCAGTGCTAGTTGCCTTGGAAACGAGTGACTGTGCACATGCAGCACAAAGACGGTCCGCAGTTTGTGGACGTGGCCCTTGGGGGCCCCATTACAGAATTTCTTATGTTTAGAAATACTTTGTAACAAGGCCCCTGGTGTCACTTATTAGCAGTAAAGTGTATGGCAGCCTTCATCAACGTCAACTACCAATTTGTTTCTTATGGAAATGAATCCACATTGATGGTGTATAAGATTTTTTGGAGATTTTATGCTGGAACAGAACTCTCACTTGCTCTTTTTATGCTGCTACTTGACACTCGCTTCTCTAATTTGCGTGCTTTTCCACTCGTTATATTGATTTCAGCCTTCTCAGTGAAATGAAGTAACAACTTGCAAGGGAAAGGTGGACAGAGACAGAGGAAATGAACTTGTATAGAGGCATTTTGTCTGCACCATGATCTGCCTTAAATTACAGCAGTGGAGTGAAGCAATTTTAATCTTCACTGTCTGACTAATCTGCTTTCTTTTTTGGAAAAGTTTCGTGCCTTCATCTTTACTAAATATTGTTTTGATTTCCTTTAAAATGCAAGCTAAAATACTAACTTTTAAGGGAATGCCATAGAAATGAATGTATGTCTATTTTTTTTATTTTTTTTTTTCTATTATCACACAGGAAGCACAGAGATGAATAAGATATTTAAAAGGCTATAAGCTAGCCAGATATCTGGTGTAAAACCAATTTCAGTTACGAGGCAAGTTCTGGACAAAAAGCTCAGGTTTAGGGGTGTGGAAGAGTCTTTGTTTTGTGTTTGTGGTATTTTTGTTTTGGGGGGTGGTGGTGAACTGGTTTATTCTGCTGTAATTATAGCTTCACTATCCTGCAAATTTTGAAATGATACCTGTAAATTGTAGTGAAATAATTGCTGGAGGCTGAATTAGCAAATAAAAAGAAATAAGGGAAAGGGAAATAAACACAGGTACTATGACCATTCCCTCTCCCAAAGGGGGAAAAAAAAAAGAAGCAATTGAGAAAAACTTCTTGGAATCACTCAAAGTCAGTGAAGAAAATTACCTCAGTGGGAAGGGGGACATCAGACAGATCTTCTCTGATTTACAGTGGTCTTGCCAGGAGCTAGAACGTGCTGTGAACTGGAGATTCAGGCTTGTCGCAGCTCACCTGTCAGGCTCCAGATGGAAGCCCAGGAACTGCCGTTGTTCAAGATCAGCTACATCTTCTTCCCCAGAACCCAGACTGAGAGAACAGGAGCATGGCTGGTGAAGGCATTCCTCTCCCCAGGGCTGTAGCATCCAATTATGGAGATGGAGTCATCCTAGGTGCTACTGTAGTAGCTTCCACTGTGGCTATACCCCTTTGGGGGGGTGTGGGGGGCTTATCAAGCAGCAGCATGGTACTGATAAACCAACTAACAGCCTTGTTGTGTTGTGTCACGGACTGAAGACCACAATGAAGAGAGCTTGAGGGTTGTCCAGGCTGTTTTTGTCTCCATCCCCTCCACGGTGGAAATGCATTAATTTCTCTTCAGATCTGACATCCTGCTATGCTTGTGAAAGAGAGAGAAAAGAGGGAAAGAGAGAAGGGCATTTCACTATTCATGTTGAGCAGGTTGGTTTCTTTCACTGAGAGTTGAGAGATATGTGAAGGGAAGGGCTAAAGACTACTGGAGAAACCAGACAAATATGAGAATTTAATTTTAAACCCAAAGACCTATTGCTACTATCTTTTAATTAAAAATCCCAGAAAATACAAGCCTGAAAAGCTGAAAGAAACGAGATGCATATACTCAATAGATGGCCTTTTCAAACAATCATGGTTCCAGGGTCTTTAAGAGCCTCTTTGCTTCAGGGTTGAATTCCTATAATCTAAGCTGTGCATACACTACTATATACCAAGATCAGTATCTTTTGAGTAAACTGCTTTCTTGTCATTAAGACTTGACATTTCTGTTCATTGTGGCTGCCTCACTGCAATAAACTTTCCCTGGAGGATATACAAACTCTATTTTCAGACATGAATACCAGGAAAGGGCTGCATATGAAATAGGGAGAAGAAATTATTCTTGTTCACAGAAGATGACTGGAAAGGAACACAAGTTACTGACATATGCTACACATTTTCAGACAAGAGAGGATATAGAAATCAGAGAAAGATGGACTGCTAGGTTTTTGGTCTCGTAATCCCTCACGGATGTGGGTTCATTTTCCTATGGAAAATTCTCTTAGGTTTTGTACAGTCAAGTTTTAAATGTCTCTAGTGATAGAGTGTTTGAGACCTTCATTGTGATATTGTACTAGCGTATATTTCACCAGTAGGTAGTCTCCTAATATTCTATCCAAAAAAAAAAAAAGTTTCCCTATGGAGAAATACTAATGAAATACTGCCACTGCAGAAACTGAGCCTATAAAGATCCTGCAAGTAAAACGAATGGCAAAACTCCAGAGACAGAGAAAAGATTAAATTCAAAATGGCAAACAATGGAAGAAGAGATTTCTTTAACGAGAACAAATCTAAATTGCTTGAACTTCATTGTGTAAAAGGTCTCAGTTTCTGAAACCTGTTTTGCTTCCACCATCATCTCTTAATTACAGTGAAAACGTCCCTTGAATACCTGACATCATTTATAATCAGATCTCATTCATTGTTGCTCAAGATACTCTCATCATTACAATTGTTATTTATATACATATGTGCATGTTTTTAATATTAAAAAACCCTGTGAACTGCAAGTTATAAGTTGTAATTTAGTTTTTTTACTTCCACTTGAATGAGAATATGCATAATTATCACCCAAAATTCCCACACCAAAAAAAAACCCAGACCAGTAAACAACACCAACAAAAATCCTTCGAATTGCCTTTCTTGGAAAAGAAGAGGTAGGTAGGTTATCAGTGTGATTTCCTACTGCCCTCTAACCTTTCCTCATTTATTCTAATTCCCTCTAAGCTGTAGTTACACTTTTATCTATACCCTATGGTTGTCTGGGATGTTGAAGCTGTATTTGCTTTCCTGTGGCCATATCCTTTATCCTGGCTAGTGGGGACAGAAAGTGGGTATTTGCTTTTCTGCCCAGCAGAGATTACGTTTGCATGAGAGGAAGTGAAATAATCAAGTTTCCTCCTTTTTATGCTTGGATCTTCCACACAGTATCTCAGGGCATTCTCTTCCCAAGTTATTTAGAACGAAGCAAGCTGTTGCTATTTTAGCAAAAACACCATAAGAATTTTCCTTCTTACTTTTCTTTTTAAAACTCTTGAACGTTCAGAGCTCTGGTGACTTTTTTTCATATAATAATTTCAAAATAATGATAATAATTTGGTTTAATTTTGTATTGATGTTTGCTAAGTTAAGGAATAGCTGAAGAGATTACAATCTCCAAGTTCTTTGAAATACATTTTCAGTTAATCTTCATTACCTTGGAGTAACTCTTTGCAATGGCACAGTAAGAAAAATATGCTCTGAGGAAGGTAGAGCTCAGAAGTGGCAATAACTGCTTATGCTGTGCGTAATGTTCTTTCAATTAGCAATCCTTGTAAGTAAGTTTTCATCTAATATAGAATATCATATTAATTGAGAGAGGATTGTCCCGTGAATCACTTTGATACAGTAAAACTTGGTTATGCATTCTTCTGCATTAACTGTTTCTCTCAGAACTGACTGCAGCCTGCTCATCTAAAAATGTCAAAAACATGTGTAAGGGGGAGCATTGTGGACTCAAGTGTCAAAGTGGAAATCCTGACATTTTTCAATTGACTGCTGTCTGTCTGAACATTTTCTTTTTGTACACACAGAAATGCCTTCACAGGGCTGAGCATCTCGGAGACTGAGGCAGCCAGATCTGAATGTAGCAGACATTTCTCCAGCTGAGCCTTCCAAAGGACTCCTCCTGGGTGGTATATCAGTGTACATGTCCACTCTCCCTATCACTTACTACTTAAAGCCAAATCAAAATGGATGCTGTTTTCTTTATAAACATGTAGGAAATGCCTTCAATGGCTCCTCCTTTTTAGATTGTCACATTAGAATAAATTTACCTTAAGTGCAGGATATGTGAAAATTTGCATTTATGAAAACTCAGGCTTTTATAATAAGCATAGTCTTCCTACTCAAAGCTATGGCATTGCACATTGAGAGTCAAAGTTATCAAGTGACTGACAGTGTCCAGCAAAACCAGAGGAAGCATACCTTACCCTGTCAAACCTCCCTGGTTTCTGGAAGTGCAGTGAGATGACAAGGACTTAGACGTGTCTGATAGCAAACTGCTTTTCCTGAAAATACATAGTTTAGTAGAGATGGAAACGAACAAACCAAAACACTCAAGCAATTTTTCCACATGCTTCAGATATCTGTGGTAGAACTTAAAAGGCTCAGGAGGCATGTCTGAAGCCAGAGCAGTACAATTTATTGTGACCTGCCAGCTTGGTAATCGAAGGATGACTATTCCCATTCTCCATCTGCTTCCATTCAGATTCTGCACGGAGCCAGTTATGACTGTTGCTTGTATTGAGGTGCAGTGATCTCTCTCTCTGGAAATAATTCCTTCTTCTTTTCAAAGACGCTAAGTGAACAAGTCAACCCTGTCTGACTCAGGTGTATGAAGAACTCCAGTTACAAAAGGAGGGATAGATGCTTCGGTTGTAACCCACTTGCTCAGTTAACAGCCTCCTTGGAGGCTGTGCTTCCAAATAAGCACACCCATCGGCGCAGTTCCTCTAGACTGTCTGTTGCCACAAGAGTCTTGATCCAGCTTTGTTACTTGCGGGGCACAATGTGCTGTCAACACTGTCTTTGGTTGTCTGATTCTTCCACTCAGTGTCTCCTGAAGGAGCCTCACCTGACTCTTCTACAAATGATGCGCAGCATTTCTAATGCCAGTGACGTTGGGAATCCTCACACAGACAAGTCACTAGCTTCATTCTGTATAGCTCAAAATAGGTCTAAATCAAAGTGATGTTTGAGTTGCCAGTGAGAGCCTGACTTTGCTCAGCTTTCAATGCTACTAACATCAGTGAAGCTGAATCAGTGTTAGCAGTGGTGGGAAAATGATGAAAAAAATCCCCTAGTGACTTAGGTCTCTTGGGATATCTGTTGCCCCAGGCAGAGCAGCTGTTTATGCGGTGTGCTCCTCTCCTGTATCTTGTTTGCTCCTGATTGTTAGTGATAGCTGGAAGACTCTTGGCCAGGTCTTTTGCAGGTGCTGCGTATGGGGGCTGATTTAAGCCTCTTTCAGGGATAGACCAGTAACTCCTTTGTGTCCCTCGAATTTGTGTTTCTGATGCAGCCCTGCCTGGCTCTCACATTTGGAACAGCACTTAGCAATTGGTTTGTGTTTGGGTGATGTTGATCAGCTCACTTTAGCTGTCAGTCTTTTAATTAAAAATATGAAAAAGAGGATCATCAATTCTGGGTTCCCTGTGCATGTTAAAACCCTAAGATTCAATATAAGAAAATATGTGGGGATAGGGTCTGATTGAAGCAAGACCTTACTAAAGGTGCAGACTGATGAAAAAGAACAGATCATGGTTACAAAATAAAAATGGTAAGGTATATTTTTAAAACAGGTAAGATTATTAAGGTAAAGTTATTTGTTTGGATTCTTTGACCTTTGAAAGTAATACAGTGAAATCTTCTGACATAAACTCCTATTTTTCTTTTAAAATATTTATTTTTCAGAGCCCTATAAAAATAGCAGTCTCCTTTTCAGAAAGGATTTGGTATAATCACGGAGTGTTTGCAGTTACGATTAAGGTACGTGTTGTACTTGCTGCCAATTAGTTTCATTGATGTGAAAGTCTGAGTGCATCTCCAGAGGACAGGATTTCCCTACCTGAATTGAGCATTCTTCAAAGACCAAAAGGAACAGTGTGTGTGGAAGAGGGAAGGAAGAAGATGAGTACAACAGAATACCTCTGTCTCTAATGGCACCTGAACCAGGATAGAACTGGATTTTGGGGTAGAGGGAGCTAGAAACCAGCTTAACCACCCTGAATTTCTTTTAAACTTTTTTTAATCTAATCTGCTAATTGACCTCACCTGTTCCCCTAAAAGGAACAAGATTTGCATCAGAATTTTGACTCAAATGTTTAAGCTTAGTACAATTTACATTGAATGCAGTGTGGGCCCTGATTCAGGGCAGTTTCTGTTTCTCCTGCAGTGTCACAGAAAGGAGAGGAAGGTGACAAGTTTAACCTGTTATGCAATAGTTGCTCCTTTGAATACTTTTTTTTTTTTGCAAATACAGAAGTAGCTGAGATGTGATTCGCTCCTGTCTGATTGTAAGCACAGCTTGCTTGGCCTCTAGATAGTTGAAGCTGTCAGTTTAGCTTTTCTTGGTATAAAGGAAGGGTTAATCTGGGGAAAATTTATTTCCCCTCAAGCTTCTCAATAGTGAGCTGCATTCAGAGGTGTATGTGCATACTGCTGCCTAAGGCCCTGCTGTGTTGTGCTCTGAAGCACAGATCCAAGTTTAGGAGAGGAGTTGCACTGCCAAGACTGACAGGCTGCAGCCAGGTGCCAGCTCTGCAGCTTGTATCCTCCCCGTGCAGGGCTCCACGGAGCCACGCTGGCATCGGTGCTGAAAAGAACCTCTTAGCTTCAACTTTTGGCTAGGGTGAAGATTTTTGCAGCAGCTGCCAAGCAAAGCAGAGCAAGAATGGAAGAAGTTAGGAAATCATGACCAGCAAACAGATGGGGGAGAAGAATGGGGAATTTCATGCTCTGATGGCTCATTTGGCCGTCTTCATTTTGGACTACTCTTTGGTACCGTGTCTGTATTTCCCTACTCTTGGCTTGTAGCGCATATATTTAAAATGCACTCCCATTTAAAAAAGGGAGACAGGAGAAAGAAAGGAGGGGAAAATGAATCACTTTAAAGAAATTCAAACATTTGAAATTGTAAAATGCCGAAGAGCAATCGAGTGTTGCTCCCTTGCAGTATCAGATGATTCCTTTACGCAGTGACATTTTAGAGTCCCTGTTTTTATTTTTATTTGGCTCAGTTCTGCTTGAAACTGTAACCCTTTAGGAATTCTCTCTAGTAAACTCCCATTCAAACCACTGGGGATTTCAACAATCTGTTGGCATAATCTTTTACCGCGTTTTCGAGTTATTTAT
Organism: Gavia stellata; assembly: GCF_030936135.1. Lineage (NCBI taxonomy): Eukaryota > Metazoa > Chordata > Aves > Gaviiformes > Gaviidae > Gavia > Gavia stellata. The sequence continues at coordinate 14,759,143 of NC_082611.1, read as the reverse complement.
AGATTAGATCTTGCATCACTGAAATATTTCTGCCATATTGTTCAAGATAAAGCCAGTAAATTCAATATGCCATTGTGTAGCCCCTGACTTGCCTCCAAGGCCTTGTTTTCCACAGAGTAAAAAAAATACTTTATAGAAGAGTGGGAGCTGTCTGACTGCGAAATGGGCTTGAATAATAACACCAGGCTCTCAGCTGAAATTTTATACTCTAGATGAATCATCAAGTGCTCATTAAACATCTATCTACTGTAGGAATAGATAACAAATCTTCCTCTTGATGTTACCCTTAGGATCTGGACAAAAAATAATTTTATATTGGAACATGAAAATGGCAAACTTGACCAAACCATCAGCAGTATTTTCACTTCCATTTGAGTCTAACCTGAGAAACACTTGCCTTTTGATGTTATAACACCACTAACATAAAAGCACTCATTATCCTTGTTTACAGAGTAAGAAAAACGTATGGGCTAAGCCAGCCCAAGCTCTTAATGAAGAAAAAAGAATTGTTTTGAGCTGGGTTAGTTGGTTGAAGAAAACTGAATGGATTTTAGAACAAGTTAACGATACAACCTACTGAATGTTTAGGCAAACTGGCTGTCAAACAGAGTAGTCCTGCCTTTAATCAACAAATCATCAATTTTGTGTTTGCACAAATATTTGCTTTTTAATGTTTTCATAGCCCAGTTTAACTGCAGTCTCACCAAATAAAACTCAGATCTACAAAATCATGTACCATAACCATCATGTGTTGTTTCCAAATGATTAGCTCTTTGTTGTGTTTTTCATTCCCCATTTAAATGAGAAGCCACCAGGAACAGTTTTTAGCCCTCTCATTATTTAATTGCAGTATCTATTAATTTAGACTGTGTTAGTGCTTTAAAGATATAAGAGTCGGTAAATGGCTATTGTTCATTAGCCATAAAAATGCTGTGTGCTTGGGTTTTGTTTTGTTTTAATCTACTTAATGTCAGTTTTGTTAGATGTAGAATACTGTAAGGATGAATGGGGTAAAGATATTTTAATTCATAGCATACTGAGATATCTCTAAAATGACCTTAGTGGAATCATTAATTTGCTATGATCAAATGTCCCTTAATTAAAGCTGCTTTTAGGTTTCTTCAGCATTCTGTGATTAACTATTAAAAAGGTGACGTTAATATACATTTCTTTGGCAGTTCAGGTTTTGTTTATGAGAAAAAAAACTTCCTGTCAAGTTTGTGTTTGTATTCCCATGGCTGGCACATCCTTTCTGCATAAACAGGCAGAGCCTGAATGAAGAAGGTGGCCAGGTAAGTCGTTAACAAGTGACCTGTCCCGTGTTGCATCTGGTATTACTTTGCAGTGTGGCAAGATGAAGTTCAGCTGTGGCAAAACAGCTTTTAAAAGCGTACAACTAGCAGAAGCCAAGAAAGCCAGGAGGTGTGTGAGCATGTGGATTTCGTACTTTAATTTGGGAGAGCTGTGTTTTGCACGTCATGTTCAAGGGAGAACAGAGAAGGAACGATGAAGGAATGAGGAATGATTGACAGTATGTGGCTGCAAACACAAGTTACAAACCCCCCAGCTTTTCTACACTGACTGGTAGGTCTCTCCACAGAAGACTATTTGAGTTTGATCTCCTGCTAACAGGATGTTAATTTTACCCTGAAAAAATTTAGTATGTGAATCCAGCAAGTATCGGTAACCCTGAAGCTTGCTTAACATTGTAAAATATTCAAGAGGTGTCAGGTCAAAATTGGGCAGTGGACATTTTCTATTGAACTGTACGGATTTCAAATATTTGACAAAAAGTTCCGCTTGAATGCAATAAATGCAAAGAATTAGTGGTTGAGGCCTACTTTTTGTGTGAATATGGTGTTTTACTACCAGCTTGCTTTTGTTGAATACTGGGCAAATACAAGGCCAAAAAAGGAAGCAGGGAGGAAGGAGTTGTGGCTGCAATGGGTGATGATACTTCTGAGATGTTAAAATTGCAGAATTTACAGGCGGTCTGACTGTCTTCCTCACTTTGTGCTTCATCCCAAAAAAGTGCTAAAGCTTATCTTTATTTAAAGCTGTTCAGTCCTGCATATAATTTGTAAGAGTATGAGGTAGTGAGGAAAAAGAGAAATGGAGAGGGTTTTGTGTAGGGTGAGAGGGTGGGAGGCAGCTTGGTTTTCCCCGCTTAGTTTGTGTAAGGGAAAATGTGTTTCAAAGAGCAGTTTTGAATCGCAGAGCATATCCCATTCCTGTTTGGACCTCTTGACCTACAAGAGAGAGGCAAATGGCTTCTTTTTCCAGAGTTCTATTTGCTGTCTGGAAGGAAAATCAGACTGTAAAGTAAGTTAAGGTTGTTGATGTCCCCCATACTAATCCCTTTGAGCTGCTGAACAATGTGCACTCTGCCATCAACAATGTTACACTGCTGCTTTTGGAAATTCTTTTAATTACTCTTCTGTTTTACTATGCTAATAAGATCTTCTGAATCATAATAGAATTTATAATATTAAAAACAAGAGATAATTTAGGTTCTGATGAAAACGTGCATTATCGTATTTTAAACTAAAAAAGAGAAAGTACTTAGGAGTCAAGACATATATTCTCTTTCATGTGGTGCAGCATCTTAATGAATTACTTGCCTTTTTTATGTAGGTTCTATTATGGCCTGGATATCAGATCCAATAATATGTTTGTACGAAGAACAAGATATTATTTTCAGTTATATGAGTACCCAAAAAATCGTTCTTTTAGATGATAATAATAATTATGATGACACTTCCCATTTAGAGAGAGCGCTTTGTGTTTTCAAAGTGCTGTGCAAGCATTAACAAATGAGGGGTCAGATCCTGTAAACTCTTATCAAGTAAAGAGCTGATTGCAGTGCAATGTCCTTTGTGAGGAGTTGCAGGAAATAGACCCACTATATGGAGGTGTCCATGGCTTCTTGAGTCCCTGTCCTCTTGGATCTTAGCTCATCTTTTCAAATGAGGATGATAGGACAGAAGTCCTTTACCTGCTTCCCATTGTTAACGTGAAGTGTATTATTTGATAAAGTCTGGACCTGTCTAGAAGAGAAACTGTGTTAGGCACCCTTTTATGCTCTGGCATGATAGGGTAGGGTTCACTGGTAAAGGAAAATATGGGATGCAGAAGCCTCCCAGGGAACTATTCCTGTTCCTAGAAACATACAGTACTAATGCAATCTGGAAAGAGCCTTTGAAATAGCTGAGTTATTTCTATGTAAAAAACCAACCAACCAACTAAACATACCCAACCACCTCACCCAAAAAAAAAAGAAAAGAAAAAACCAACCAGCCAAAAAAGCAGGAAAAGGAGGTGGGGGTGCTGGCCTAATGTGTCTATTGACTAGTCAGTATTTTGACTCTGAGAAAGAAGACCCTAGAATAGAGCTATTTCAATCTCTAAAGACCATATCTTTGTGACCTCCTTATTCGGAGACCTGAATTAACTGAGTTCAGCTGCCAGGCATCACTTGATGTAAAAACAAACAAACAAAAAAGACACCTTCATCTTTCTGTACTTTCTTGACAGTCCTGGGTACAAGGCTGTTAAATAAATAAAAAGCCCAGCTGATCACTACATATTGTCTCCATGTCTCCATCTTCTATTCACAGGACCACTGGCAGTTCCTTCTTTTTGCCATTACACCTGCTTCGATTCTTTTTGCAAAGGATGAATGCATCGGTGGTTCTCAGATCCTGCTTATAATTGACATTTAAAAACAGACTATGTTGGCCCTACTTTTTGGTGTTTTTACAAAGTGAAGGTAGGTACGGAGTAATGCAGTGCTAGAAAAACCCACACTAAAATTCAAACCAGCAAAATAGAGGACTGTAAAAGCGAAAAAACCACTTTAGCATTAATTGTGACTGTGAGATTATACATTGTGTTAGTGAGTATGAGCATTTCCTGTTGTTATAGAATAACAAAATAAAATAACTGACTTGTCCAGATAGGTCTGTGATAAACCCTTTGGAAATATTCCCAAGGAAGCTTGGTAAGAAAGGAAACATGAGTTTTACCATCTCTAGATTGACTAGGGACTAGTGCTGAGGTTTAGCTGAAAATATTTGGTTTTCGCAGACTATTAAGTCCACTGAGGAATAAAGAAACACCAACAGAAATGGTGGAATCAGTTACATAGTCTTCTAAAAATATTTTTACGCTAAAAAGAAAAGATCCAGTTGCAACAGGTTTTGATGTTAATTTAATGTACCTCTTTAACACTGTGAAGAAAATTTCCACTCTAAAACTGAGGATTACTTTATGAATTTTATGAAAAGATAGACAAACTAGAATTCATTCTTCTATAGAAGTGGCAGATAAAATTTACCTGAGTTTGGGTAGCTTAACTGTCAAATTTTTTATTTGTGCAAAAAGTATTTGTAGCCTCTGTTGTAAAGGGCAGTGGAACGCCTACTCTAAGAGAACTGATAAATAAAACAAGGTGCAAGAATCTCCTCAGCAAAGCTTAAAATTGAATTTTTATACTGACTAATTGGTGGCTGTTCTAGGGGATGTTCGTTGAATGGCTGTTTGAAAGGAATCTCAAGAAAATTTGTGCAAATCATTGGGTTTCTTTCATGAGGAAGGTCATACCAAGTGTGAGATAAGAGATTTCACATTGTCCTTTATTTATGCTTTCCCTGAAAAATGGAGTACTTTTATATTTCAGGCCTAGTGTCTTAACTGAAGCAACTTTCCTAATGCCTTTGTAACAGACAGTAGGAAAGGAAGCCCGATCAGTGGAGATCACTGCATAATCACATGCATATATTACACTTCACAGGATTTTTCCAGCTCATTTAATAGATTTCTGATGCCCCAGTAATTCTTTCAAATAGTGGTTATTTTAATCAGCTGTTAAGTAAAACTCCAAACATTTCTCAATCATTTCACATCAAAGGTAAGTGAAGAGGTCAGGAAAACATGTGAGTGATGGTTTGTTAAAATATGAATGGTTTAAAAGAACAAATTATTATGTCAATATGTAAGGAATCAATAAATGATTCCATCAACTTGCTACTAAAATGGTCCACAAAACTGTATAGCACAGCGCAATTGCATGCGGCAAATAAATCTTCTGTAACTAAACTTTTCTGAAAGATGCTTAACGGTTTTCTTACTATTTTGTTACATACACTGATGTATGGGGATAAGATTTGCGACTAGTTTGATTTGAGCAAAATACTTATTTTTATTTAACAATATGCCTTAGATATGTGTTTTGATCTCTCAAATAAGTATCAAATCTTCAGCAGCATGGATGTTTCACAGCCAATGTTAATTTTTTTAATATTTTTGAAGGAGGGCTTGCAGTTGTAGAAATATTGGTCATGCATCTCCATTCAAATCCACAGGGCCAGGAATACACTGGTGTTACCATCCACTTGCCCTGGGGATCTCTTCTGTTTGGTGACTGCATTTCAAGAGGTATGAAACGCTGTATTCCACATGACTCCATAGTGAGAAATATTATACAGTGAAACTTGGTTAAACAAGTTAAACCCAAACTCACTGTGTGCAACTAAACATACGTATGACAGTCACTTAGTGACAACCCAGTGTCAGCCATACTAACTGCTGCTTCTTGCTTTCAGCCAGTGAGGGGGGTAATGCACACTTTGCTTTGATCCACCAGGTCCTCCCCACTATATAGATGCCATGACCAGTGGCGTGAAGTTTTAGTGACTATTCTCATTTGTACTATTTCGATACCCATGATTCCTTGCACAATTATGAAAATTGATTCAGAGTTCTCTTTCTTGTGGATTGGAATATTCAGGAGAGCAACAAGTCCGCACAAAACAGAACTGTTGCTTGAATTTTAAAATGAGATTTCTTGTGTTGTACTGACGAGAACTGTTAGACTGGGGCTCTGCAAAATGTCAGGCTGTATGCAAATAGGTAGTAGTAGTACAGGTGCCCAAGAGGGTGCAGTATTGTCATCAGGTGTTTTGGGCTAACTAAAATTTGTTGCGGAGCTCTTAAGGTCTCTCCATTTATATCTGTTTATAATTGCTTTTATGCAAAACTTGTCTTTAACTTCTGCCAGTCTGCTTAACTTTACAGTAGTCCTGTCATGCTCATTTACCACTGCCATCAAACCTCAAATCAGAAGGGATCCATCTTTTCCTGATGTTCTCCTTAGACACACAGAGAAACTTTTTGCATGGATCTTTCAAGTCCTGATGTATTGGTGGGACTCCCAGTGACTGAGCCTTCTAGAGCACGTGTTTGCATTTGTTGGCAGTAAGAGCTCCTCACTTTCAGAGCCCTCATTCTGGAGACTATCTTCTGCTCACAGCTATTTCCTTTCCTGTTAAATTATACGTAGACAAACTGAGAAAAGGAAGCAGGCTTGTGAATACAAACAGTGGACCCCCCATGCAGGTTGATAGCTCTCTTGTAAGGATAGCACAACTGCAGAAAAACAATCGAGTAAATGACACAGGTAATAAAAACGAAGCAGTTAATCACCTTCATTGTGCCCTTCACCAAAGACAAAGCGCTACCCTGCACCGTTGTGTACTGCCATCTACCATACAAACAAAAGAAAACAAGAATCTAATTGTCTGAACTGATGCTGACTATTTCCAGTGCTACAGTCGCAGGAGTGTTCGGTTGAAACAGTCTTTTCCCTGGCAGGTTCATTTGTCAAAACCAGAATGTGCTGTAAAACATCTTGATAAATTTCTGGTGAAACTTGGATAGCTTTCTCAAAAATCCATTCATCAGGTAACCGGTGAGATGCTCTGGAGACATCGTGGCTTGATGTTGGTAGGGTATATAAGTGCAGGGAGTCAGAGATAGGCATTTGGGAAGAGGGAGCCCTCATTCCTAGGTAGCAGTGGGCTAGGGGAGGGATAAAGGATAAGTTTTGGATTGTCTGTTTGCAAGAGCGCGTTAGATGCCTGGAAATAAATAGCTGGAAGCTTTTGGTTGGCTCAGTGCCAAATATTGTGATCATTTTTAAGTGATTTCAATCTTTTCTTCCACATAAAATTCTAAAATGTAATTCTTTCTCTTATAAAGCTCATTTTAAAAGAGAAAAATCAACTTCTGAGAATTGGAAAATGTCTGTTCATGAACAGAGCTTTTTGTTCCAATATGTTGCTGAATTTCAGATGTTTGAAATGCTGCATTTTGGAGGTAATTCCCTGATTCAAAACACCTGTTTGTAGCAGAATGTTTTGGTCTTCTTTTTCTGAACCATCCTGGCTTTTCAAAGATGAAAAGTGTGTGTCTGGTGTGTAAAACTGCTTTGATTTATCAGAGGTAAGCCATGTTGTTAGCAGAGATAAAGGACCTTGTTTACAAGGTGTCTATATCCTTAGAAAAAAGGAGTTTCCAGTAATTGAGTAAGGTGTCCTGAATGTATAGATTAAACTAGAAGGCCAACAGCAAACATGATGAACTTCAAAAGAACAGCTTCTCATCTCTCTGGGGACCTTCATTAATGAGTCACCAGATAGGCAATTACTGTACAGTTCTTGTAATGACCAGGATCAGACACAAGCAATCAGCACAGTAGGCAGCAAGAAAGCAAGCAGAAAAAACCTGCGAAAATATGCCATTAAATCTTAATTATTCTTCAAAAGAAAACAAGCACAACTAGGGGGCAAATAACTGTAAGGAATATACAGAACTGTATCAAAACCTGCTGGCTCAGGGCAATGATATTTAGTTATTAGCAGCATCAAGGTTTATTTAAAGCTAAGCACTATGCTTACAGACCATTCAGAGGTGTATTTTCCACCTGTTTGTTACAAGCCTGAGTAGAAGCTAGTCTTTGCTACCACAGGATTGTTCCTCAAATTAAGAGATGCCCCCCTATTATTTTGATGTCTGTTCTAATAGCCTCTAGAAACCACAACAAAGGCTGGGGCCCCAGGTGGACATACTGACAATGAAAGACGGTTTTTCCCAGAAGAATGACTTAAATTGGTAAAGAAGGACAGGCCGTTATGGGACAATAAGAGAGGTCATCAGGGCTGTATAGCACCATCAGGTTTGATGAAGTCCCAGCTCAGTGTCACTTCAACATCCTCTGAGTATTTGTATGCAGCATATCTAGCACGGGTCCATGGAGCTTATTTACCAATGAACACTCCCCAGATCCTGAACTGCATAAGTGGTTTTTTTGCAGCTAAGCGCTCCTGTTGAGCTCACCAGAATTCTCTGGGGAAATCCTTTGATGATTATGGGAATATGAGTTTCTTGATGAGTTTCTTCTCATCCTCCTTTGTAAGAGATAATTATGAACTTATAAATAAGATGGGCCCCATACACATACTGTTATTGGGGAGGAGGAGTACTCAGAAAAGGAGTTACTGCACAGTAACTCCTGTACTAGAAAGTCGCACGTCTTTCATCTGCCCTGAATTGCCTTTTAAAAAGAAATCTTATGCAGTGGGCAACAAAGATCATCCTCATCAGTGCCTTGTAGCAAACAATTTCATTTTTTTGTCTCTGTCCTCCAAACCATCCTCATGCAAGTAAACTCACTTTGGTCTGTCTTAAAAGGCACAGGTAATCTAGAACAATGTGGATTTATTACTTGACCATCCTCACACAGTATGTGAGCCATAGCAGCGTCTTTTTTTTTTGGTGTAAGTTGTTTCAACCTTTCAAAAATTAAAGTTGTTTAGGATCAAGAGGACAAAAGAGCAAAACCAAATGTTGTCCCACTGTTAGCATAAGGTTCACCTTTTGGAAGCCCGAAGTTGAGGTTTGGGAAATGGACTTGGACTCATTTTTACTTCTTGCAAAACATATCAGCAAGAAAGATGGTAGAAAGAGGCAAAAAAACTGACAAAGGAGTAATGGTACTTCTAATGGATATACAAAATTGATCTGTTTATTTGGTAACTGCATGTAAGTTCTATGAAATTTATGGTCTGCCTCCACACCTTTGACTTTAAAATTGATAACTCACTCAGGATAACCTTCCTTCACAGAAGTACATTGAGGAAGTTACTTATTTGCACAGTATTGTGGATTTAGCTCCAGAGTATTGTATGAGTAATTGTCTAATGACTTTTTCCTGAATATGTTCTTCATAGTGCACTGTATTTTCCCTGCAGAAAGAATAATTATGTAAATAACTATTATCAGAATATAGTGTGCAGCTAAAAAGTGTAAGATGCATTGTATGATCATATATTTGTATAACAGGTCTGGCTCTGTGAAAGATAAAAGTGAATATTGAAGCTGTGGTAGTTTATTTATATGTATTTCTGTGCACTTATCACCTCAGGTATTTTAACAATTTAAAGATTTGTTATATCTGAATAGGCTATTCAATGTGGGAAATTACCCAAAGGAAATAGTAACATTTTTGCATTCAGGACTCCCAAATATGGGGGCTGAAACTGGTGATGCAGCAGTGCTTTTGATTTCAGTGTTGACTGTCACAATGATATTCCCTTAGTAAGGATTCCTTTAGTTTTCTTGGGAAATCAAACAAGATAACAGGAATAATTAACCTGTTGTGCTTTTTACCATTACTGATCTCCAAAACACTAAAAAAAAAAATTTCCTAATCTTTCATCTTTTTGTATTCTAAATCATTGTTTAACTTGGTTCTTTAAGACAATATTTACTTATCAGTCTAGAGTGTGTGCTATGTCCTCAGGTTAGTTTGGAGGAAGAAGGATGGATTTGCTAGTGTTCTGCTTTCATCAGCAGCTAATATTTAAAAAAAAAAGTTGAGATAACATGTGACAATAGAACAATTCAGTCAATTCACAAAACCGAAGTTCATCCTACTGTAATGTACTTCAAAGTACCTTGCTGGACATAAATCAAACTTGTTGCTGAAAATTTTTATCAGCATGCTGTATTGAAGCAGTTTTAGGATGTCTGGGTTTATTTTCAGTAAAACTAGACTACAAAATAAGAAATTTAATTTAGTAACTATTCTTGCTAAATACGTTTATCAATTATTTTGAGCATAATTATTGAGCCAAATAGATGTCGTAGACTAAATCTCAATTCTCAAAATTAATTTTCCTAAATAGGGACTCATGGTAGTTTTCTGGATCCTGAACTTCTATGATTTGATATTATAATTATCTAGTATTCACAGATTTTCTTCTCTTCCCTTTTGCCCTCCCCCCAGCATGGCTTTAAAATACTTCTTGCTGTTCTTGCTTTTTCTAAAGCAGCCAAAAGTGGCTGAAACATACTGTCTCTACATAATTCTTCTGTACTAAGCAAAATCTAATCCACAGATTTTCATTATATTCCTGTCTTCCTTTGGCACGTGCAACATTTTGTCGAGATCTCCATGAATCTAACCTGAATTAATCAATATAAATAAACAGGTATTCACAGGGCAGTCATATTTCTGATGGCAAAAACCAAGCGAAAACTTTCACTGGCCTCCTTTGACTGCCAACCCGCCCCCTCCCCCCCCCCCCGCCCCCCTCACATGGCTTTCCATATGTTACTCTGGCTGGCTATAGGAAAAGTCTGAATCATGAAGTACCTGGACACATTTACCAAAATTACATCTGGAAAGCACATTGAGTATATACAAAGATGATGTCCATGGAAAATTAGATTTATAGTAGCTGTAGGTACACTGTTGTGTATCCAAACCTATAAATGTTATTTCATATTCTGTGGGGATCTATGGAACAATGAGGGCAAGTGACTTGCCAAGGTCACCTAATAAACTCTCACAGTTGATATTAAAATTCAGGAACTCATGGCTCCCCACATCTATATTCAGTTTCCCATCAGTGGTATCCTTCAATCATTATACAGTCTTTATTTTTGCATCAGCGTGCTCTATTTCAGCAATTAATATTGACTATCCTGACTATGCTTCATTTCTGTATGAGGTTAACAGATATTTATGGCCACCTATCATGAGGATGTGACATGAGTTCATGACCTAAGCAGAGAGGTCCTCTATGGCAAGACATTTTCTTTCCAGGTCTTCCTTTTTGTTACTTTATATTTTTTTCTTTGCTTTCCTGTTCACCTTTCTCTATTTTTCTTGACAACTTCGATGCCAACTGGGCTGACAGGTCAAAATGAGCAATAGCCTTTCCTTGTCTTCACATGAAGCATGTCACCTGTGTAATATTCTTAGATGGTGGTGTGACCTGTAGCAAATCTCAGTTCACTCCCACATGCAGATCTCTGGAATTGTGTTAAAACTGATCAAAAAGTTTGTCTTGAAGTATATATTACTCAGAAGAAAGTTTTTACTATTTAACTTCAATGGCTTTATTTGTTTCATTGTTATTGTTAACTTCTTAATGTTGTGTTTTGCACATTTTGTGTCAGACTCCCTTTTGAAGTTTGCTCTCTGCTTATGTGTCAGTACCTGAGTTCTGACAAGTTTCAGATCACAGTAGAGGACTGGCATTTTTTGTTATTGTTTGATAAGGGTTTTTTTCACTGAAGATTTTGTCCTGGGCACTATACGTGATAAAGATACATTTTGCTGCAGCAGTCTGACTGTGCATATATACTTTTGAAAGCAATTGAAATATCAAACTGTAAGAGAAATCTAATGGGGGAAAAGAAGGAAATACGCAAGGTAACTGCATAACAGTGTTGCTTTTTTTATGAAATGTCAGTTTAAACATAAAATTGCTTTTCATCTTCAAGCAGTTCTCCTCCAGATGGATACTTACTAGAAGCCAGAACATTTAAAAACAGCTACAAATTTTTAAATATCCAACAAATTTTTAAATATCCAACTTGAGATATCTTATAGGTGTTTTATTTCTACTGGGATATATTCTTAGCAAGTCAAATCCTTTAAAGCCTTCTGACAATAAGGTTTGTAAAATTGAAAGTACTTGAAAAAAACAGGCTAAAAGCTCTTGATTTTTGCAAATGCTGGTGCCTCTTCTGGCAGCAACGCACTGTTAGGTGCTTCCCTCATGTGAGAGAGTTGAACATGTGTACATGATATAACAATAGAATTCAGAATATTTTCAATAAACTTACTGTATCATGTATGTGAACTAATGATTAAATTATACCTCTGCAGACTAGCAATGATACCAACTCTTTCCCAAAAGAATAAATTCTGTCAAGATACAAAGGACTTTGTGTATAATTTCCTTTACTCTTAATAGCAGTTAATCTATGTGAATGGACACTCTGGGGAATATATTTCTTACTCTTGTGGTGATTTTTTTTTTCAAATGAGCAGTAAAATGTAAGTTTAAAAAAATCAGTGGTTTCTTATTGTCATATTGAAGTTTCGTGGTTCTTTCAATGACTTCCTCAGTTTTGTTCCCAGCTTTTGTAGGTTTAACAGTTATCCTGCCCTTGGACAGAGTCTTGGACTAGCCAAGTTTACACAGCAGTGTATGAGTGTGCTGGGTGTCTCCAAGTCTTCTCTCTGAGAGCTGTCAACAGACAACTCTCTTAATAGAAGGAACAGCAAAAATAAGAAACGTAACAGCATGATGAACAGGCTGCGTGTTTGGGTTTTCCCCTAGAAGTTCAAAAAGAGTTAATTGCTGCACATTTCATACTGTGCATGTGTGTTTTATTTTGGAGGTGGATGCAGTGAAGTCTAGGTTGGCTGGCTCCTCAAAATACTTCATGGATTTCTTCCATCCCCCAGCCAGGAGGAGAGTTTTTGCCTGGTTTTATTCTGCTCTGTCTCAGCCTGGCAAACCACCCTAACTTTACCACAACTAATGGGGCAAGTACTTATTGTTTTTAACAGTTTGTTTACCAGGAGATGTTTTATCTAGATTCATCTAAATTGTTCTCTTTTAACTTCCTTTTCCCAAACCAAGCCATAGAGCAAATGAAGGTTTTTATTGTAAACATTCCTGTGACCTGGTCTAACCACAAAGTATTACTGGATTAATGAGGATCATTCCCATATCCTTCATTTCTGTTTACATCATTAGAAGTATATAAGTAGCAGATAAAGAAAAAAAAATCTAGTGCATTCTGTCTGAAAGTATTTAAATTTAATTTAGAAGATTAAGTATACCTGTTTCAACAGCAGAAAGCATTTTGTAGTAGTGAATTGTTAGCAATAGCTAGAGAAAGACCAAAGGAAACATTTTTACTTGATTCACAATAAATAATTTTGCCTTACTGCTAGTTTTCTTCTTGAAATATAAGCCAGAGATATATTTCATCATTAACCTTTTGAACTGGGCCAAGTATAATTGGCAATTCTCCTGCAACGTCCATTTGTCTGTATTATGCCATTCCTTTTACAGAAGAAATAATTGTCATTTTTTCTGTGTACAGGTTTTTTTCAGCCAACCTTTGCAAAGGATCAGAAATATTATAAAGCTCCCAAATGATATCCTATTCCATCTAGGTTTGCCTAACAACAATTTGTGGTTGTATATAAAAGTATTTCAATGTGTTCAATATGAAAGTGGAGTACAATTGAGAAATTCTGTTTAACAGATTGGATTCTTACCCTTGTCTCTATTTAAGCCTGGAAACAAGGTTCTTGGAGATGCTCATGCTATCTCTTAACATACCATAACACACAAAGAGAGGCTTGGAAGTCGTGCTATGACATACACCTAACTTGTCTGAAATCACCTACTGTCAGTAATAATGCCCTTTGTTTACTGAAGCGCTAATCAAAAATTTGGCTAACTGTAACTGGGATTGCCTTTTAATATCTTAGCTGTCAACACGCAAGTATGTCTTTTTGACAGTATATTTTCAAGAATACATATGACATAGTAACAACAGAACTGTCTTAACATCTGGAGAAGAGACTAGCTTCAATCAAAATAAAGGATTATATGTTTCAGTACTTTTTTGACGAGTGGGAGAAGATTTCGGAGAAGGGCTACACCAAGATTTTTAATGGTCTTTACTTACTGAATCAGTATCTTTTTTTCCCCTGTTGGTTGCTTGCTGATTGCTGAATATTTGCCCTTTGCCCCAATCATTATTTAATACATTAAAAAATACACCATCAGGGACATAATTTTTATTTCTCCTATTAGTTATGCTTCTGCTGAGTGCACTGTTCACTAGTGGGTACTAGCATGCTGTTTTACGGTAGAAATGACACAAAAGGGGCACACATTTTCATTAGAAATGCAATTATCAGGCTGGTGGTTGATGGTTTACTGCTCCTTTGGCCCACAATTTATTATGTAAGACAGAAACTGGAGCAATATGTTTTGATACTTCTGCCTCAGTCCAGCAAACTTTTAAAGTCCATGCGTGTTCTGCCCTTGACCTCCTCCTGAGCTGAATATAGAGTACTTAGCTGGTGGAATATCACCAGCATCTTGAGATCTACAGATGAAAGCCATTAGAGTGGAATTGGATATTACCACTTTTGGCTTTGCTTTCATTACACAGTGAAATACTCTTTTGGTAGTATATCTGCCCACTTTTGACTCTTTCAGATCTCTGAATTAAATCCAGGCTAAATTGTTAGTCATGAAAAGCAGCTGTTATAAAGATGCTGTATCAGTGGCCTCTGAACTTCACTCTAGGTTTTTAAGAAAAAAATTGTAAAGTGACTTAGTGGCCCGTAAGTCTTACCAGTTCAAGAACCTTAAATCTTCGTATTGTTTCTTTTGAGATTTCAGATTATTTCCTGGAAGAGGGTATATGCATCCAGAAGATAAAATGGTATGTCATTACAGCTGACCTGGATATCTTCAGCGATTGCATCAACAGTCACGGTTTGTATTGGATGGGTTTGGAGACTAGACAGTTTCTGCTCTGACCCACTAAAAGTGATGCCTGTCCAAGTGTTGTGGCTTAGTCCCGGTAGGCAGCTAAGTCACTCACACCCTGCAGTGGGATGGGGAAGAGAATCGAAAGGGTAAAAGTGGGAAAACTCGTGGTTTGAGATAAAGATGGTTTAATAAGTAAAAAAAGGAAACAAAGAAAAACAAAACCAAGAAAAACAAGTGATGCAAAAAACCCAATTACTCACCACCAGCTGACCGATGCCCAGCCAGTCACTGAGCAATGGCAGCCCTGGCACATTTGCCTCCCTCCTGGTTGTTAATGCTGAGCATGATGTTATATGGCATGATATATTTCTTTGGTCAGTTTGGGTCAGCTGCCTCAGCAGTGTCCCCTCCCAGCTTGTGCAGCCCCACCTACTTGGTGGTGTGGCAGTGTGAGAAACAGAAAAGGCCCTGACGCTGTGTAAGGACTGTTCAGCAATAACTAAAACATTCCTGTGTTACCAACACTGTTTTGGTCACAAATCCAAAACATAGCTCCATACGAGCTACTATCAAGAAAATGTATTTTATCCCAGCCAAAAACCAGTATAATCTCCATACCTTATTCCATACCATTTGTATCATGCTCAGGTTCCATGCTATCCAATATATCCTCCTTACCCACCACCTCCCTTAGTCTTTAGGCCACCCCTATAAAACATCCATAAAATGTCCATCAAGTTCATTTAGTCTATGACTTTGGGCCCCATCTGTTATGGTGGTCACTCAGGACAGGACAGGTGGTGTGTTGTGTGGAGTTAATGGACACCAAAGCCAGCTCAGGTTGGGTCACTGCTCCATTTGCACAGCTTCTTGTGAGGCTCACCCTCCAAGCGTTCAGGTGGAACTCCTCCCCTCGCCCCTGCTTTGGCTTATCCATGGACCACAGTCCCTTAGGGGAGTACCTGCTCCAGCATGGACTTACGGGTGACAGTCTTTTCAGGGGGTGTGCTCGCTGCAGTGCAGGCTTACCCACAGCCACAGTCACTTCAAGGTGTACCTTCTTTGGTGTGGCCTTATCTACAGTCACTTTAAGGATACCAAGAAATGCAGGTGTCAGTTGACATAGCCCTGCTACTTCTTTCCCCTGGTGAAGAGGGAAGGTAAGAAGAAAGGGAGTTTTTATTTTCTGTACTTTTGTCAGATGGCCCTTGCTTAGTAAGGAAAGTAAGTGTTCAGACTTGAATTGAATTGAATTAGCTCATCAGTGGTAACAGTTCTGTTTAATCAATGAGAATAGTCAGATGGTGGTATAATGCTAGATAACGTAGTGCTGTACTACAAAATTAAGCTTCCTATTTAGTATACTGTTGTATGGAAAAGAAAGAGTTTCCTCAGAAAGATTTTAACTGTGAACAAATCCAGACTTGATGTGTGAATCCAGGCTGTTGGCTTTGGAAGGCATCTGACTTAAAAGGCCAGTGGGATGTGAGAATAAATATTTTTGTATCTATCCAATTATGTCCCTTTTTTCTTTAAAGCTGTAACTTGAATCTGTAAGGAATTAATTTCTTACATTAATAGAAATAGACTTCCAGCATTTTTATGACCCCCTTTTCAGAGGACTTTGTGTTTTGTAAATCAGATTACTTCTGTCTAGTATTATTAGAGAAACCAGAACATTAAGACTTAAGATCAATTTTAAACTAGTTAGATTAGGAATTTTAGATTCTTAACTTCCGATGACTCATTGCAATAAACTTCCATTCTCCTGCTTTGTGGAATTCCAACCTTTTAAAAGGGTCTGAAATTAAACCTCTAGCCATTAAAGCCTTGGTTTGGCCAGAATCACGTAGAAAGTCAATGGCCAAACTGAGAAAAGAAATTACCATCTTGCTTGTCTTCTTCAGGCTTCTTCATCATTGTTAGAAAGCAGTTAGTGTTTCAGAAACATTCTGTCAAATTTCTAACACAGGAAAAATGAGGAAACAAGACACTGTCTCAGTACCTTCAAGTAAGGTACATTTTTGCCAAAATATGTCATTTTGTATTATTATTTAGTTTAGTTGTATCTGTACATGAGTGATACAGATACATTAAGATTATTAATCCAATAGTCATCCTACTGTACTACATGCCTGCAAACAATGTTTTATGCAAATGTAAGTATGCAAGCAGAAGTACCAGGCTGGGTGCTTCCCTGCTTCCTAGGATAACCCTGTGCTCCTCAGCTGGTACTTACTGTCTAAAATGCTGTGATAATTTCTCATTGCATTACTTGACAAAGGCAGAAAGAATACTTTCAGAACAGGCATTAGAAGACTTTTTTCAATATGTTTGGTTCCAAGACAGCATTAATGTCACTGAATAGTGAAAGTAATTGGGACCACTCAGCCTGCCTTAAGGCCATGACAAAACTATAATCTGTTCATAATTTTGCAGCCATGTGAAGTGTTCTCATTTGCTCCATAAATTGTACTAAAGAATAGCCTTTTTTGGAATAACAATGTATTAATTTCTCTATGTTTAAATAGGGTATAAATAGTTAAAATAGAAAGCAGCCTAAATACAATAGCTTCTTATGATAATTGCACACTCATCAAAGTAAACTGGAACCCAACAGATCGATAGTTAAATACCATTAAAAAACAGTTTTGAGAAAAAATCATAATTGACTTTGCCATATGCTTCCTTTTCTTACTACACTGTCTTCAGAGTGAAACACCATCACCGTTTATAGAGAAGCCAGTTATCCCCTGTCACTTAAGCCCTCAGTAACTGATCTCTTGACAGCTGGTATTAAGTCCCAAACCCCATTGCAAATTGCATTAAAATACACGTTTATCCTCTGGAGAAAGATGGGGAGCACAGCTCATACGTTCACCAAACACTACAGCTAGCAGTGACTGCCTTCAAGATACTTTTTCTGGCATGTTTCACTTGAATTTTGGATTTTCCTCTTCTCTGACTGCTTAAGGCTTGCACATGTCAAACCCCAAATGATGAAAACACAGTTTTGGCTTTTGTATTCTGTCTTCGGTGAATATATGAAACTATGCTCAGAAAACCTGGTGATTTTTGCCTGAATGTTTGTTTCCAGTTGCCTTTTTGTACAGTTTCACTGAGAAACTACAGGTGTCAACTAAATTTTGCATTTGTTAAAGCAGGTAAGAAGGGATGTAGGAAATGGGAGAAGAACTGATTTGAAAGTCCAATAGCACACTTCTATCAGCTCTTCGAGGTTATAAAACTGTTCGATCTCTAAGGTTTAGACCACAAAGAAGCAATCTATTTCCCAGATGAGCTCTATTTCACCTCCCAACTTTGTTTTCCTCATGCTTTGATCTGCCCTGAGGGCCAGTATATACTGTTCTTAAAGCTTTTTGCAATGTAACTACTGTAAGAACTACTTTGTAGATGGAGATTTGAAAGTCAAAACTCATTTAACTTTGTTGCATTACCACAAAAGAAAACCCCAAACCCAAAAGCTAGTGAATGACAGAGCAAGGAAAACAGAAATATGATGAAAAGGTTTTTATGGCTGTTCTTGAAGGTAAATAAATATATAGCAATAGTGCTTGATTTGGGAGAACAAGGACAAAATAGTGTTATTTTAATTATATAAAATCATGTGGTAAAATTAAAGAACAGGATAAATTCCGTGCATGTTCTGAGTGGTAGGTGAATATAGCAAGTCTTGGCCGACTTTCTGGTCACTAGTTGTATCTGTTCCTGCAGTAATGAATTCTCTTAATAAATACACACTGCTGAAAGTGTTCCTCATTGTCACCTTCCCAATCTTGGCTCAGACAATTCCTCACTGTGTGACCTAAAGACCAATCTACTGCCCAATTCTGTAACAGCTCAGCAGAAAATTTACCATTCAACTTCATAGACTGAAAAATCTAAATTTCTTTATGCCCTAATTTGTTATTTTATAAAATTTGTTCTCATATTTCACAGAGATAGTGTGAATTCAATTAATTAATAGGTGCAAAGTATATTTGTATCTTTGCATTAACAGACCTTCTCTATATCTGTCTGTCTATCTTGTTCTCCATCACAGAAGTATTTAAGGTCTTTGACATTATTATACACAAAAGAGGAAATTAAAATGTTTCTAGTGATTGTTCCTCCTTGTTAAGCAACTACATTTTTCAGTGCTTTTGGTTAATGATAAAGACTGTTATATAGCAGTGAATCAATAGATGATTGGTGTAGCCTTTTCTTTTAATTGTCACCGTCTGCGCTACAGATAGATAGCAACTTTTTTATTTTGGGTTTTTTTTGGCGCTTAAGAAAGGACTTGCCATGAAAATGGAACAGTCTTTAGTTCACTTCCTTTTTTTTCCCCCTCATCACACTGGAATGCGCATCCATCTATCACTACTGTAATGTGCTTTTGAGGTGTAAAAGACTATTTAGTACATCTTCTTAGTAACTACCTCTGCATAATAGGAGAACCAGAATTGAGAGTACTTTTCATTCTCTGCACAACTTCTAAGTAGATGAATAAATGAGCTCTTTAAGCAACACCAGGAGACCCAGATAAGATAGTGATATTATGAGAACCTTGAAAATAATTCTCTCAATGCTCCTTTTATATTTGTTTAATTAAACTATATATTCTGATGACTCTAAATATTCAAGATATTTTTAAAGACCTGCGTTCATGTTTTTTACATACCACAAACTCACATACTTTACTTATCTTTGTACCAAGTGCTGTGCTGAACAGCAGATTGTAAAGGTAGTAGTAATGTAATTCCTACCATCTTAAAAGGGAATAGCAAAATAACTGTGTCAGTTAAGTACTGGCTTAACAATTTTGTCCTTAAGGTCCAAAGCGTTTCTAATAATTCCTCTGGAGCAGCATATGCTTCTAAGTAAGATCAAGTGGGTTATCTAATCTTTGCCTTTCCTTCTCCAATCCAAGACAAATTTTGCAGTGCATCTGGATATTTTTGTGGAGTACTCTGTGTGTTCAAATGACAGATCTGTGATCTTTCTGTAAAAATTACAACTGATGAAATCGAATGTTGCTGCTGAAGATTTTAATCTTGTGCTCTGGGATATAAGTAACGTCTGTCATTCTGTCAGGATAAATGCCTACGTTGCGAAGATTGTGCTGACTCATTACACAGCTGTGTCTATGTGCCGAATGGCAGGCAGCTGTGCTCTTTGAATATAGTGCCAGAAGCAGCAGGAAGGGGAAAGGAGGGGCAGAAGATAGCCCTTCCACCACACTGTGTACGATATGGGATCTGAACATTTAGTATGTGCTATGTATTTAGTATTTTGCTAAGTCAGCTCTTCCACCCTCTTCTTCTCTTAGGATCAATTTAAGACAAATGCTATGTCTGGAAGGAAGCACCTTCTATTCCTGAGAAAAGAAGTGCGGCCTTACATTAATACGCATTTTTCGTTTTGCAAGTATAGTGCTGTTTTTCAATGTTTGGGATATAACGGAGAGAAGTCCTAGGCAAAGAAAACCAAATTCTTCAAAATACACATTGCTGTGATCTCATTCTTCCACAACCACACGTTTTCCCTTTTTAGCCAAACTCCTTTAATGTATTTTAGTGGTTTGTATAGTTCCTACTGCTGTTTTATCAAAATGATGATCAACGATTGAGAGATGAGACTTGGTCAGCCAGGAGGAGAGCCTATGTGCCCATTCTTGATGTGGCCTGCCCAGCTGGGTGGCTGTGAGTGGCACCCTCCTCTGCTTAAGTTACAGAAAGAAAAGGACCAACTTTAGAAAGACTGGAACTGCCCAGGTGTATTCAAGAATTTAGTGCAGGATGACATGACTGCCGCCTCCAAATCTAGTCATCTTGAAGTTCATCTCCTAATCCAGTAACGCCACCTGGATCTGTTTGTCCAGCTGCAAAGGAAGACCACTCTACTTTGTTGTTTTACTCTCATTCCTACATACTTAAGTGCACAGAGGTTGAACCCATTTCAATGAAAAATGCACTTGGTTTAAACTACACACTTGTGACCAGTGCTTCGGTAGTAATATCTTACATTTTATAAAATTTCTTTCATCTGGGAGGTTTTGAAAGCTGCCTACATCATGAATGCTGCAAATTATTTGTAAACAAGACCTTACTACTTGCAAACTTAGATGTTGTTTTGTAAAGTAAGATAGATTGAATTATTACAGTCAAATCCTTAACGTTACTCTTGTTTACAGCACACTTCCCTTAACAATAAATCTCCAAGCCCGTGGGCACTTTCAATTACTGCATCTTCCTTGCTTAGTGAAGGAACTCATAAACCTCTCTTCCTGTCATACCATTTTGAAAGATCTTTTATGTAACGAAGACTGTGTTGTCTGACAATGATTGTATTAAGAAAGACTTACTAAAAAGATAACTGGTGTGGTTCACCTGGCTTTGCCTGTGACAATGGGAAAGAAGGGATACTACAGGAAACTTGGACCTTCCTTCAAAATTAATTCCTACTCCATGTGAAAAATGGGTAGGAAATACAATGGAACTAAATATTTTAAATTTATTTAAGATTTTTGTTATGTATAAAATAATTGTTCTTGGTATAAACTCTTTCAAATGTACAGCACCAGACTTCTCAGTATTTCAGGTTTTATGAATTTTGGAGAAACCAGAAGATGCAGCTGTAAAGGCATAGATATCTCTCCCACAGAGGATTTTATGGCATTATATGAAAAGGTGTCATCTTTACATAGTTTCTTGACCTACACAGATGGCAGAGGAAGATGCATTCTCATTTTACAGATGTAAAAATGAGGTGTGTGCAGGAAATAAAATTCAAATTTCCCAACTGCCCTTCTTTTCTATCCACATCTAAAGAAACCATGGAAAATGTAGGAATCACAGCTGACAATTCCTAACAGCTTGTCCTTATAATCTGTGTGTGTTTTTATTTTAGATGAAGATCGTAAGAGGTATGGTGCATTTTTAATAGAAATCATCATAATCTACTCACCACCAGTGAGTTAACAGAAAAAAGTGGCGGGGGGGCGGGGGGAACCCACAAAAGCAAAACCTAAGCACTGAGAAACATCATGGTCCAAGTTTCCTGAACACAGATAGCTAAAAGTAATTTCTGAAATTTGTGCTTAGAAGTATTCATCGATACAGTAAATAGACTGAGTTGCTAGTGGAAATGGAGATGTTCATCATTTCTGAAAATTGGTCCAGCTACCTAAATGTCTGTTAGAAAACTAATTTCAGGAATGATAGTTGGAAAATGTTGATGAATATTGCCAGTGTCATATTTAACTGTTAAACAAGTAATAGCGTATAATCTTTTATGCCTCAGTGTGAAAATATTCCTTAAAATAAATAACAATAAAAATATATGAAGCATGCAACTCTATCACAAAATAACTGTAATCCCGTTTTGTAACAGTAATGGATATGCTGCAGCAAGCTTCACTGATTAAAAACTTTTTGTGCCAAGTTTGTTTCCTGTTTATCAAATGGGATGTAAAATGCAGACTACCCTTCTATATGGTGTATTAACATGTAAGCTTTACTTCTGGAAGGCAGTCCACATTCCTTTATTGGTTTGAGCTTCAGCTTTAAATGTCTCCAGCTGTCAAAAGTTTAATTTGGGTCACTGACAGACCTCTGACTGCTGGGGGTAGAAAGAAAACAGAGCAAAAGGCAGGAGGTCTGCTTTTACCCACCATGCATTCGTTCGAAGAGTGAGCAAGCTCTGGCACGGTATGTTGATCACAGAAAATGGGGCTCAGGAGGCCACAAAGTCCATTCCTCTGACTTAGGACAGAGGAACAGTATGTCAATAGCTGTATCTGTTGTCATCTTTGCCATCCCAGTTTCAGTGTTACTGGATAAAACGCCTTTCATTTATATTTGGCTTGCTTTGGCATATTGTTGTATTTCCCAAAACCTAATGTGTTGTGAGATTTGCCATGTACGTTTCATACATTGACGCCTATAATACTGCAGGTATTTAGTGTTGCAATGTGATACTAGAAAGAAGTGACACATTAAAGAATTATAGTATTCTGTCATCATTGAGAAAGGATTATTCTTTGTTTTGCTGAAGTTAAAAAAATATAAAAGATAATATAAAAAATTCTGGAATCTCTGGAAATGGTAATGTTAGCAGTTACGTCTGCAGGAATACATATGCACTTTTGCCATGTGGAACTAAAGGACTTTCTTGTGCACAAGTAATGTCGTTAGCTTGCTTTTAAAGGTTTGACTAACATGAATGCTTCATTTTCCAGTTCTCTTCGTTACATTCTTTGCAATTGAATTATATGGACAGATGATAGTATATATAGATTTCATAGAATCATAGAATATCTCAAGTTGGAAGGGACCCATAAGGATCATTTGATACCTCGGACCTGGCAATCTGAGTCAGATACTCCAAATAAACTGTGCGAGTTGAAAAGTTGTCACCGGTTCAGCTTCTCAGACCTATTAGTGAGGTGCTTTGAGGACACAGAGGGGACAATTTGAGAAAAACTGTGGCTCCAGGGACAGAGAATTTAAAGAAATAAAAGGACAGGTCCTGCAGTTAACGGTGTTTGAAAGTGTTTATGCTAGAAGCAAAAAGTTCTTGTAACGTAAGAATTAAAGGAAGATGACGACCTGAAAAGAATTTGCACTGTTCATTGTAAAATCAGGCTGTTTGTTTAGTTCATCATTGCTGCTGTGGTGTATATGGCCTATTTGTATGCTTCCCTACCTTGCTCTGCTCTTCTGCTGCACTGTTCAGGCTTCCTGACAATTATAACCTAACATCAAGACAAATTCTGACAGTATTGGGCCCCAGTCCTTTTGTCAGTTATTATTTATATTAGCGTTCCAATTAATTGAAATGAAGAAAAAATACTTTCTACTCATGTACAAAACAAACAGATCACATATTCAGGGAGTCCCTAGTCAGGGTACTATCTGGACCTTAACAGAGTGTGATGCACCAGAGCTCCCTTTCCTGCTTGAAGACCCTTCATCCCAAATGATTCTGAATCAGCCACGAAAAGCCCAGCCACAGTTGTCAACATCATTTATACTATGCTTGGAAGCAGCGCCATGGCCTGTAGGCAAAGGAAATCTAAGTGCTCTTTCTTGTTCCTTCCCTTTCTTATGACAAAACTGTTAAAACCTGTGCATCTTGATGAAACTCTAGTTTCAATGAAGTAGCATATTTTAGCAAAAGGTAATGTTGGTGAAATTTTTCAACGAGCTGATACAGATTGACAGTCCCAGTTACTAAAAGGGGGCCACAAGTGAGACTAAGGGGTACAGGATTTGAAAAACGAGTCTTTGCAGTGAACGCTACTTTGTAGAGACATTGCTTTGAAGGTTGTCCGACCTCTAAAATACATTAATTGTCTGCCTCTGATGTAAATCCATTTTAGAGGGAAAACATTCATACATTCACTATTGCCTTTCATGTTATACATAGAGTAGGGCAACAATAAATCTTGTTCTTTCCCACTTATTTAAGAAAATTGATTCTGTGTATAACTAAAGGTGTTTTATAGAATTATTCTTTGTCAACAGAACGTCTCTTACAGTATACTATCTAAGGTATATAAACCTGTTACTTTGGGGGCCACACCTGCTAAAAATGCTCTCCATCTAAATTCTTGGATGGAAACCCTACTATTTTCTAAGGCCAGCTATATGACTGAAAATGCAAAATTCATGATAATAAGCAGATCACTTTATGACTATAACTGCTGACAGCATTTGGCAACATTTTAAATTGAATGTTAGAAGAATTAAAATTCCTTTGGCATTAATTTTGATAATATAGATTAGCATCTATCACCCATTCTAGAAAAAAAAATTAAAAGATGAAAGATGTTATTCAGCGCTACAGAAAATAACATTGTATGGCAATAGTTTTAATAGAATTTTTAAACTAATTAGCAAACTGGACAATAGAGGGGGAAAAAAGCTAAATCCATTTTTACCACATAAATTAAAATGCTGAAACTTTTGACAAAAAATATAATCCAGATATCCTGCAAGCTTCATATTCATATTTACTGACAGCCAGCAGCTGTTAGGACAACCGAGTAGCATAGTGCAACAGTTCCAGCTGTAGAAAGCTGAAGTTAAGCCTTCATGAAATCAAATATTAGCCATTTCTTCTTCTTAATACCCTTCTAAGGACCAGCAAGACATTTGCCTTTTAAAATAACTCTCAGATCCGATTATTTAATAGTAAGAGATGAAAAAACATTAAACAAATCTAATAACTGCCAAATTAATGCAATTTCCTACACTTGTGTTTGGTAGCTGAAGACAAGCTAAACAGCTAAATAGCTGTCTAACCTAAGGAGAATGAAAAAATAGTATGCAAAAACACCCTTTAGAGAAAATGTCTCCCACCAATATCAGATGTAGTAGTAGAAATCAAAACTGAAGGAACTAATTTAAAATACATTCCAATTTATTCATATTAAGAAGTTAAATGTTCTTGGATTTCAGGGCTTAAGAGTACCTGAGTGTATGAGTGGTCAAAAGCAATTTGCTGTTGACATTACTGGATCAAGGCAGTTTTGAAGTCACGTTGCATCTTTTTTTCCCCGCTTTAGATAACCTTTTAATGACCAACTATAAAGAATGCTGTGGAATTAGTTTAATTTTTGATTATGCAGATAGAAGTCAACTTGACTATGCTAGGCTGTGTTCCACCTGGAGGGCTTAAATAGCCAGAATTCGATTTAACCAATTGAAATTAGCAAGCCTGCCATGGTAGAGGGAAAAGACTATACGCTAGTTTGACAGCATCCTTTTTCTACTAGAGGAGCTTTGCAAAATAATAGCATAGTTCTGGCCACTTTGAGATTCACACTCTTATTGACCATTTTCCTCAATCTTTGTAGCTGTAGGTTACAAATTAGTTATTTCACATACTTTGTTAGCCTCTGAAAATGTAATAGCTGTATTTGATATAATTTCTGAAATGAAAACAAAATCTTCCTGATTTCTTAGCGTCAGTATCTAATCTGTCATGACTCATACACAACTGCCAAGTTAAAGAGGTAACTACATGGATCTGAGTCATTATTAGTGTTCTGGACAATACTTTCTCTGATTTCCTGAAGTTTACTGATATTTAAAATATGATATAAAACACTGGATATCGAGTCTTCCACTTTCTAATAAGCTATGAAACCAGTGGGAGCCAAACACTGGGCAAGAAACTCTCTTTGAAGAACAACAACATTAAAAACATGCCTGTGTCTCCAATGAATGGATGCAACATGGACAAATTACCAAAATTTGAAATACAGTCTCTTTTTCTGTAGAACATTCTAAGTTATGTCATCAGCAGTAGTACACAAAAATACTGTTTACTGTAAAGATAACAAGTAGAGTAAAATCCGCTATTCTTTTCCTTCCTGAATTGGAATTCTGCAAGCCATTTTGGGCTAACTCTTTTGGGGAAAAGAGTTTTAATCTTTAGTATGCATTCAGTCCATTTATTTTATTGTGGTAGGATGCAAAAACAATAGGACATTAATATTATTATGCCAGGTAAATGTTTTGTTGCATTACATGTATTTTGAGTCGTATCAGTAAATAGTGCAGTAAATATAATAATCATAAAGCATTCCACAGGCCCACAATCTTATAATGAACTTAATTAATATAAAATCAAAACTAAAGCTCAGCGAACTACTCATCCAGCAACAAGAACATTTTCCTGGGCAGTAAGATACAGATGATTAGCTTTTTGATATTCATTAGATAGAGGATCTGTTTTCGTTCTGGACCTTAAATCTCTTACCAGCCTTCTCACAGAGAGCACCTGAGGAAGAATGTAAGTGGGTCTTCTAGGACTTACACAGATGTGGCCCAGAAAATACCCATGGGAGAACGGTTATCTAAAAATCTAAATATCTGAAAGCAAGAACCTAAATTAGTCACTTTTTATCACTTGCTTTTTGGGCGTCCTGTAACTATAAAGCAAGCCCAAGGAAATAAAGCATAATTGGGCAGTGTGAGTACCTCCAATTCACAAATTCATGCTGAGCTCAGATTTGGCCAATAACCAATGGATTATTCTTTCTCCTTTGGTTGACAATTTGAATACTCAAATAAAAAATGAGGCCACTCATAGTAAAGAAACAGAAAATTAGATAATTTATAGACTGGCTTACTGGGTTGCACAGAAGCCTATCAGCTGTTTTTAACCAAGTAATAAAAGCTGTAAGACCATTTGACTTTTGGGTGTATGTTATCCCTAGGCAAAGTATCACACATGCATTCAATTAGCTTTTGCAGCACACTAATTTGAGTTTATGGAGCATATTGTCCCCACAGCAAAGAAATGCTGCAGGGCTATTGTAGAGTAGTGCGCACCACAGCCTTACATGATTAATGAGTTTTTATTATTACTGCTAGCCTACACAAGCAGATTTACAAATTATCCAGATTCAAGGTCTAGTGGCCAGTTCCTCCTCTGCTTTATGTCAACACTTGAACTTTTCTTTATCTGAAATGTGAAGTTTATGTGAATAGAAACCAGTTTTCGCATTTAGGGACAAAGGAAAATTTAAAAGAGCTTGGTGTAGAGCTTGGGAAGGGATAATATGTTTTGTGAAAAGGATTCTACAGGAAGGGTAGGGTTTTTAATTAGGAGGAAAGGTGTAATTTTCATTAAGCAGTTCTGTATGATGGGATTAACCATGAGGAAAAAAACCTCCCAATATTAATATATTTATTTTAAAGTGAAGATTCTTACTATTAAACTGGTATTAGACTTTTTAATTTTTTTTTTAGCATTTAATGCTTACTAAAGCTTTTTTAGCAACAACTCTCTCTTTCACTTTACATTTAAAATAGAAGTTTAAGATATAGTCTTTGCTTGCATTTTTTTAAGCAAGTGGAGATAATTTCTGTTCCCTTTCTCCTGTTCCTGGAGCTTTTCTTGATTTCAAGAAACATAAATTGTCTAGGCCTACCAGAAGAACAGTCCATGCCCCTTCTATTTGTAATAGAAGACAAGCATTTCATATACTGTTACATATACTGTTTAATATACTCTTGCTACTACTGTGTACCAACTAGGCATCCTCCTCAGAAAAATATAATACTGGGCATCTGTTCTGTCATGCACCAAGAATGCAAAAATAATTTTTTGTTCCTTGCTTACACACATGAGCAAATAAAAGTCTAGATCTGCCTCTGGCTCAAGTTATGAAACTCTAAGTAAAATAAAATATTAAGTATTAAAGTGTAAATAAAAAAGAAGTGATGGTTAACTTTGACAGTTACAGAAATATGCAAAGTATCCCCAGAAATTATATTTTTTTGTATGTAGGCCAAGAATGACAAACTCAAAAATTAACTCAAGGGAGATATCAAACTGTGCAGTCATAGTGCCAGCTCTACTGTACTCAGAATGCAGCCTTTCTTTTTTTCATCACCTTTTCTTGCATATTGTTGCTAAACTAAAGCAAGGTATGGGGAGTAATATTCTTTTTCTTGATTATTTTTCTCTTTAGCTAATGTGAAGAAGGTTAAGTGGAGTTAAAATATAGTTAAATAGATAAATATAGCTTACAAGTAATAGAAGCATAATATAAACATAACATAAGCATAATGTAGAAATACGTTACGCAAAATATAGTTAAAAAGTAGACAAGGTTGAGGTGCACTAGGCAATAAAGTCCTCTATTGTTCCAAGCAAACCAGTCATTCTGTGTTCTTGGTCCCCACCCAGGCTGGGCCCCTCACTACAAGAAAGACATTGGGGTGCTGGAGCGTGTCCAGAGAAGGGCGACGAAGCTGGTGAGGGGTCCAGAGCACAAGTCTGATGAGGAGCGGCTGAGGGAGCTGGGGTTGTTCAGTCTGGAGAAGAGGAGGCTGAAGGGAGACCTTATTGCTCTCTACAACTACCTGAAAGGGGGCTGCAGAGAGGTGGGTGTTCGTCTCTTCTCCCAAGTAACAAGTGACAGGAGAAGAGGAAATGGCCTCAAGTTGCGCCAGGGGAGGTTTAGGCTGGATATTAGGAAAAATTTCTTTACTGAGAGAGTGGTCAAACACTGGAACAGGCTGCCCAGGGAGGTGGTGGAGTCACCATCACTGGAGGTGTTCAAGGAACGTGTGGACGTGGCATTGTGGGGCATAGTTTAGTGGGCATGGTGGTGTTAGTTGATGGTTGGACTTGATGATCTTACAGGTCTTTTCCAACCTTAGTGATTCTGTGATTCTGTATAAGCCCTTCCCTTTCCCTTCCAGGGGAGGTGTTAATAACTCCCATGTACGTAATTTACAGTGTCTCAGAGATTTGTTTCGTTCACTGAAAACTTCAACTAATCTAAAAGTCAGATCCTTTGTCTTTTGAAGTCTTGTCATTGATTTTAGAGATAGCAATATCAGGTCTTCAGTAGACATTCAACTGACATAGCTGCGCTCTCATTTATTTCTTCTAGCTACATTTTAGAGCTAAGTAAAAGCCATTTTTAAACACAAAAGGAAAACCCGGAAAGGAATGATAAAGTCTCCATGGCCCAGAAAAGACAGGCTTCTGGCTTTGAGGCTCAGCCACGTTGGCAAAAGAATAAAAGCAAAGAACTTGCTCATGTTTACAGGTTGTATATCCCAGAGTGCGCTTTGCATCCCGACTACACAAAGAAAACAGCTCGTCAGCAAAAAGCCTTCTAATAAATCTATAAAGGCCTCTCAGCCCTTCCTGTTTTGTTTCAGTGATTTTTCAAGCTACAGGAACTGTCTCAAACCTTTCCCCCTCCCATCTGGTAAAGCAATGGTCAACACGTAGCATGGGGGAATGCCGTTTGTTTTGCAGCCTTTTCACTGATGTATAAGTTAGCTGCTACCGAACTTCTGCTTTATTTGTCCCAAATGAACATCAGTTGCTAGTGCAGGCTTGCTAATTCATACCATGAATTAGGTAATTTCATTTCAGAACATTTTGTCCTCTATTACAGCCTTTTTCTTCCAGGTTTGTAGACTATTGTCCCCTCCTCTTTCCCCCCCATTCCTCAAATCTTTCACATTTAACTGGTTACACAGCTAGGAATATAATGTTTCAAAGATATAAATAATAATGAGCTCCTTTAATAAAATCAGACATAAGTTATGCAGCAGATGTCAATTATAATGGATTTTAAAGGTTTTGATCTAGAACCTGGGTGGCATTACATTTAGACTAATAACTGTAACTATGATTTATGTGTTTGCAACTGAAATGGTTTCAGTGCTTCGATATATGTCCAAAGTAAAATTTATAGTCTGCTACAGAATGTATAAATAATGAACAGCCATATGTCATATTGCATTTAAAAATTTGACTTCTTCCACAGCCAGCATAAGGTAAAATGAATTAAAATTTTAAGTTCATTGGGGATCAAGTTACTTTAATACTTTAAAGCAGCTCCACAAATACAAAACTGATTTAATTACTTTTCCTGCAGTACAAAATAAGATATTTTTAAATTTGCAGTTGTATTCAAATCAAGCCACAACAAAGAGTAAAATATATGCTGATAAGAAAGGAAGGTAATTCACTTTCCTCCTAAAAATAATTGTCACTAATTTTTCACAGAATCACAGAATTACACAGAATGATAGGGGTTGGAAAGGACCTCTGGAAATCATCTCATCCAACCCCTCCACCAGAGCAGGCTCACCTAGAGCAGATTGCACAGGAATGCATCCAGGCGAGTTTTAAGTATCTCCAGAGAAGGAGACTCCACAACCTCTCTGGGCAGCTTGTTCCAGCGCTCTGCCACCCTCAAAGTAAAGAAGTTCCTCCTCATGTTTAGATGGAACTTCCTAAAACCAAGTTTGTGCCCGTTACCTCTCGTCCTGTCACTGGGCACCACTGAAAAAAGACTGGCCCCATCCTCCTGGCACCCACCCCTTCAGTATTTATAAGCATTAATAAGATCCCACCTCAGTCATCTCTTCTCCAGACTAAAAGGACCCAAGTCCCTCAGCCTTTCCTCATAAGAAAGATGTTCCAGTCCCCCTAAGCATCTTCACAGCCCTTTGCTGTACCCCCTCCAGCAGTTCCCCATCCTTCTTGAACCGGGGAGCCCAGAACTGGACACAGTACTCCAGGTGCGGCCTCACCAGGGCAGAGTAGAGGAGAATAACCTCCCTCCCCCTGCTAGCCACACTCTTCTTGATGCACCCCAGGATGCCCTTGGCCTTCTTGGCCCCCAGGGCACATTGCTGGCTCATGGTGGTCCTGTTGTCCCCCAGGACTCCCAGGGCCCTTTCCACAGAGCTGCTCTCCAGCAGGTCAGCCCCTAACCTGTACTCATGCAGATGGCAAAACTAAGATAACAGCTATTGACAAAGAAATGCTGCACGAAGAATTTAAATGGAAAGAAGCACAATTAATATAATTTTCAAATTAACTCCCTCCCCCAAACACCCATTTCATGTTGGAAAAAAAATTTGTAATCTATTTTTGGTAAGATGAGCTGCATCTGACTATATGAATATGAATACACACTGCAATTCTCCAGTTGGTCATTTGAAAATTAGAAGTGCACCTGACTAATATTTGCAGTCCATTTGCAGCAGAAAGACCACCTGACCCTCCCTTACAGCAGGGATTGTTTTTCAGAATGTATCTACCTCTTTTAAATCTTGGTTTACACATTTTAAATCTTGCTGACCAAACTACTCCTGTTTTTTTTTCTTCTTAGTTATCTGTCGAAATTTATCATTGTCATGAATGGACTATGTACAAAAGCCAGATGACAACTGCTATTTCATTAGTAGCTTTTATAAGGTGTTTTCCATTTTGCCTATAACAAGAAATGAATTATAACAGGATTTCAGTCCTCTGGGAAACAGGATGTGCCAAGATTTGACTCTGGGAGCCTGTTCTTGCATCATCAGATCAATTTTGCACCACGAAATGCTTCTCATAAATTTTAGGTAGTTCTGGTATTTACAGAAAGGAAAGTGCTAAGTGTTTAGCATTGCCCATGGCTTGAAGCTTCCTTTTTCCTTTTATATGGGAATACTATTTTCTTTTATTCCCTGGAGTGTTGGTACCAGGACTGAACTTAGTGAGCTCTCCAAGAAGCAGAAATAAATAAATGAAATATTTGTAGTGAAGCCATCAGCAGAGATGACATCTATTCCTCAGCAGACCCTTCTCTTGTATTATTGGGAAGTTATCTAACTTCTCATAGAAAATACCATTGATTTTTAGCCTGTTTTGTCAACTAGTCAATAGCCACACACAGAGGCTACTCATGATATGCTACTTTTTTTTCCCCTGTTAGAAAAAGTGCAGCTGTATGTTGTGTTACCAATGTGGCCAGCTTGGTGGTTTTTTCTCTTGAACTTTAGGTATTAATACATATGCTTGGCGTATAAATGTCGAAGTCTATTTTATCATCCCTCTAAAAAGGTGTCTTAGCTGAGACAGATGCTTTTGCTAAGAAATAGTACTGGTGTCTTAGAGCTAACATGCCTTTGGGCTCTGACAGACATTTGGCAGCAGATTGAAACTGGGTGTCTGAAATGGTTACTGCTCTCACCTTGTCTGTCACAGATTTAGTTTGTCTTGCTACACCAGACTGAAGTCACAGAGGTGGTTTATGAATACCTCAGATGCTCCTTTTCTCAGAAATGGCAACATCTGTCAGAGAAGGGCAGGAGAGGAAACAGGGAAAGAAAGCACAAGTAGCTTGAAAATTCTAGCTAAATTTTTAATTTTTTTAAATAATGTAATTGGGCAAGAAAACATTAGTAGAAAAACAAGTAGTTCAAATTCTACGATTCTGAGTGAACAACTCTTTTTAAATATTGAAATGTCAGTTCACCTGAAGTTGTCATGTGACTTTAGTCTTGGGGAACATGACATACCATTAGGAGGTCGGTTTGCTGATAGTTATTGAATATTGGGTAAAAAGATGGGTTTGCGGTGTTCAGCTGGAGCAGTTTGATTCAGACTTTAATAGCTTTTACAAGATGAATGTTTCATTGCTGGATGAAATTGTGGGGTGTGATCATGGAAATGGATACTCCTCTCTGTAAAATATTATTGTGAATAAAATTTGAAAATTTTGTTTCCAAGATTGTGGTAACACTGAACAATGAGTGAAGTACATTTACTCGAGACATGGAATTCTTGCATCGGTTTGACAAGCCCATCTCTCCATCTGTCCCTTTTTTTTTTTGAGTTTACCACTCCGATTCTGTTCTGCCATATTTATTCAAGAGCATAATGTTGTAATTTTCTTGTGCTTTGGCAAAGTCCTAGTGGAAAAGATCCCCAAGTATCAAAATCTAATGTTAACTTGTGGATCTCACTGTGTGTGGGCACCTGTTACTCATGATACCCAATAATCAGACAGACATGTTGCCAGTTTTCTATCTACAGGAACAAAGGTTTTAGAAGAGATTCTATTTGCAAACAGATAAGCCTGCACTCAGGTGTATCTTATCAAAAGGGGCTGCTGACATTTGCTGATAATAATCAAGAGCACCTTGTCTCAACAGGAACTTACTTCTCTTCTGCTTCCTTTAAACTGTTGCCACAGCTTTTCAGAGAAAGGGTTGGGTTTAGGTTTTTAGATTTTTTTTTTAGGGATTTGTTACTAGAAATGAATTTTAGCAAAAGGCTGTTTATGAAGTTAAGTGAGTTTAAGAAAAGGTCAGGAGACATTCAGAGCACTGGAGACTTGGGAAAATTCAGTAGCAGATGAGATCCACTCTCGTGGAAGTATAAATACTTGGAATCATCGCCTGTTATCCAGGTATTTCATGACCTGAAAATAAATCGGTAAGTATTTTTTGAACAGGTATAGCTGTTGCTGTCTTTATATTGTACTCTGTCCTTAAATAAATATGTTAACCATGAAAGTAAACTGTGCAACTAGTAGCTACAGTATTAGAGACAAACCATACAATGCTTCTTGTGGCAGGTCTACTTGCACTTTCCAGCCTAATTAGGTTTATTATCATTTAGTAGCTTTGCCTTGAAAACAGCTGTCATGGAGTTGAACTTGCACATTCTACAGGTCTATGACTTCAATCCTGTCACTCAGTAATTTGGTTGTACTTCTTTTAGTGCTTAGAAAAAAAAGCCATCTGCAGCTATTCATGTCACCAGTAGATAAAACATTACTCTATCTGTTTTTACTTGTTGTCACTATTCAAACTGTGCCAGGATTTCACAATGTGTTTTGTTTCACTAGATATATCCTTACAAGTTCAAACGCTTATTCGTTTGTGACTTACAATCAAAGACTTTTTTTTTGTTAAAACTGTGATGATTGCACTTAAACTTGTCATAGAAGAGAATTGCCCTAGTTTGTTTAACTTCTGCCTTTTTTTCTTAATTACCATTCAAACTGATTGAAAAGTTTTGGGGTTTTTTTTTCCCCGCTTCCTCTTAACAAATCTGTGGATAAGTAAGTAAGGGTCTTCAGCTCACAAATATCTTTGAAGTTGCTTTTCAGTGCCTTGATTGGACTCAGGAGACAAATTTCTACATCTCCTCGGTTTGGAGTTGCTGGTTTATATCATGACCTTGTGAGACTGGTACTGAAAATAGCATGATGAACATCAAGTTATTTTACTTCATTCCATGAATTTTTGAACACTTCAATGATTTTCACATTTTAAAAAGAAATATTTCTGTATTATTAGGTACTTAAAGAAACTGAGAAAACAATAGTTTATAGAAATGGGCTTTTAAAATTACCGTGTTACTTAACTATATTGTCATCAGTTGTTGTTATTGCATTACCTAATCTGCATGCTTCAATTTGTTAAGAAATTAAAATATTTTTTTACACCAACATGCTTTTAACTAAAAGAGGGAGAACAAGCCTTCAGGAGTTTTATTGCTGGGGGGGGGGAGTGAGCCTTCAAATAAGATGAAGAAGCAATAAAAAGTGGCCACATATTTTGGTTAAAGTTCGAGTCCTCAGTGAAAGATCATTATGAGAATGTCATTTACATGACAAATTAATGCTTTATTCAGACATTACATTTAGAGAAGAAATTATCATAAAAATAGGGTTGTGGGTTTTTTCATAATTGCCCCTCTTGGTCAGTGTTGCTTACAGGTATTTTCTTTTTGGGCAATTATCATCAATCTTGTCTAACCTTTAAAATGTTTATTTTATCCTTTCCGTGGTGTTTTGGAGGACAAAACAAACAAAATCTTTCTTTTGTTCTTACAGGCCCATAAGATTTCCTTTAATAATGTAATATAGCCACCTCCAAAGGATTTGTGGTCTCCTGTGACTTGATACTTGTATTGTCCAATACATATGATGACTGAGAGAGATTCTGTGGGTGTGGAGTTTAAGCTGCTTAAAATCCAGCTAATTTTACGCAGTGTTTCCAAGAGTCTGATAACTTCACAAATGTGTGAATCCAAGTCAAAACTCCAAAAAAGTTGCAAGGGTTTTCAGAACAGTAATTTTTATTCAGGCTTATCTCGCAAGGAGGTAGAAGGGGAGGTGTTGATTTCTTTTGTTTCCTCATAATATTGAAGATCCAAGATCTACTTGGAAAGGGTTTTCTATTTCTGTTTTGTTTATGAATTATAATATCTCATTGCTTTTATCCTTGAAAATAGTTACATTTAAAGAACAGGTAGGACTGTGGGATCTTGGTAACTGAAAACCGAATCTCGTGATTGAGTTTGTGAGGGAGATATTTTGCAGTAGGATTAAAAATTCAGAACCTTTGATTATTTTTTTTCAGTAAGCTTTTTTACATGAGATGGTATGCAGTCACTTTAGAGGAAGCAGGCTATTTTAAAATTTGGTCAAGTTTGAGGAAAATTCTCATTTCCTAGATCTGAGATCTCCAAGGTGTCCTCAGTGAAAGCATGAAAATATGCATAATACACTTGATTATTTCTGAATTAAGGTGTGCACATGTGCCTACATGCAATTCTAGAAAGGGTATTTAGGTGTTCTTTGACCTCCAAAGAAAAGATGACCAAAAACTTCAACCATCTTCTCAGGTTGCATTAAAGTAACTTTTGGTAAGTCTGAATAGCCGTTTAAGAGCAATGGGTGTTTAGTGCCTGTGACTGACTAAACTCTTAGGGGGTGAATGTGGCTCACTGACTAAACCCCTCCAAGGGAAGAAGGCTCAGTGGGGATGGGCAAGGGTGCTGTGCCCATGAAGCTCAGAGAATAATGCAGGGTGTGACTGACTACAGCTGTTGTGGGGAAGCTGGCAGAGGGTGGCTTTTGTTTTAGATAAACAGCTATCAACAGTTGAGTGGAAACAGCTGGTATAAATGTTTCTCCCCAAGTTAGCCAGACCAGCATAGAGGGAGCAAATAAGTGGTTCAGCCCAACATAGAGTATAAAAACTCAGCAACTAGCAAAAGAATTTTGGAGAATTTTGAACTGGCTTCAACGCATGTATTCTCTCCCAGCAACTGGGGCTGTGTTGTAATGGTGAGCATATTACAGAGACTGGTAACATTGGTATTGTGATTGAACTCTGTTTTGCAATTGCTATATTTTTTGATGTGTAACAAACACTTATAATGTGTTTTCAGTATATTCTGATTTAGCACAGTGATACAAAAGTCCTGTGTAACATCAAGTATCTTCAAATAAGTAAACTTCATGTTAAACATTACACCTTCCATGTGTGGAATATCTTAAAAGAACCTGGTCAGAGTACTGGATTCTGACAGTGTCCCAACTTGCCACACACCTCAAAGAGGGGAAAACTCACACACGGAGACAGTTTTTCAAAGGCATGGAAGAAATTTAGATCAAATTCAGTTAAAGCGTGATCATTCCACTTGTATCAGCAGTGCCTCTCTAGGAGCTGACTTGGCATTAGTCATACAGGAAAAGAATAGTTTAGTTGGCATTTCAGCCTCTATGTTGAGGGGCTAAAAGCTATTCTGGTGGCGTGATTGCCTTAAAGGTCTGATGTGCCATGTGGGAGGCCTCACCAATATTTGAAGGCCCCTGTGCCACAGATTATAGTATGCCTGTTTTACAGTCTGTAATACTGTGTTTCATACTTGGGGCAGATCCTTACAGAGTGACTCATAGTTTTTCTTAGGTTGAATGATTGACTTCAGTAAGATTATTAGCAGTAATGAAAACATGCTGGGAAATACAATGGCTTTGCTAATAGATTTTTTTTTTTGTAGACTTATTACAGATTCATTTTACCAAATTGAAATAAATATCTTAATGAAATTGGGAGTAGTTTTCAAGTGTAGTTCATTATGTTAATTTGCTAAAAAATTAAATGGTACTAAAAGATTATTAATGCAATATTAGTGGAATATATGAAACTAGGTTTTGCCAAAATGAGTAGAAAATAGTAAATGCCTTAAACAGGATCTGTACTATAAAACATATGATAGTATGAAGTATATTGTGTTTACTGACTATTGTTCTGGACCCAGTCATAAATTCATCTATGAAGTAAATAGGACTAAGATGTTTAACTTCATAGAGAATCGTTTATTGGAGTTGGCCATTGCAGTAAAAGAAAGATATGTTATTGATTGTGTATAGCAGAGTGCATAACCCCACAGCATTTGTCAGGTGCACTCTCATCAAATACAGTACTTGCTAACTTGTCAGTGAGGCAACAGTTAGCTATATTCACTGTTGGTCTGAATGAAAGCCCACTGAAGTCAGGGGGAGTCTTTCCATTTATTTCAATGGAGTAGCTGCAAAAGCTTGTTCTATGGGACATATGCCAGAAACAGGTAAGCCTTTGGGCCATCCTTCCCCACCCTCATGGTTGAAAAGATGAGTCACTGAGTTTATTGTTCTCTTCTATTTGTAGAAGCCTGGAAAAATGCTAGTTTTCTCCCCAATGCTGAGATTCAAAAAATCTTAATTATGAACCAAATTTTGTATTGTGCAGGGAAGCTATTATTCACTGCTTTTGCAACAGTTTTGTGTATTAGAGCTACAAACGTAGGGATTATTCCTATCTTATTCTTTATTCTCACATTCTTATTTTATTAAGTGTTGCTAACCAGGCCATTTGTCATGAGTGGGCCAGGTAAGCATGCTCACCCCAGGTATCACCCCAGTGCAATCTTACTGTGATTTGTAGTATGATCATCATGTGAAACACTGAATTCAGAGCTATCACTGGATTGTGGCTGAACATCTGTTTCACAATTGCACGTTTGCTCAGTGAGAGGTATCCCCTTAAAGGCTTGGTGCTGTAGTGCAAAATTGAGTTTCTTGGTCATGTTAGCGTGGCATGAGTTAGGAGATCCTTCCAACACAGTCTAAAAGACTAGATGTTTATTTAACCAACATGCCTCTCTAGGGCACAGATAACTTTTTTTTTAGGTGCCTCTATTAGCATTTGTGGGCACTGGATATCTCCAGAACTTTCTATAGAGATATCGGGTTTTTAGGTGACCAATATGAATGCTACTGTAAGCTATGGTTTCCTTTCAAGCTAGGCTATGTCACCAACTGCTACTGTAAACCAGATGGGTGATGATAGTTTCACCGCAAGGGATTTTTACCTCCGTAGCCTCCTTAAAACTTGGAAGTTATCCCCAAATTTCATGTGAATCATGAAATAGAGCAAATTAGTTGTTACTGCTATTTCATTTCTTGGCAGTGTGGCTTTAACTCTGCTACTATACATGATCCATTGGTATTATAAAGTCTTCATAAGCTTGGTCTGTCTGAAGGATGCAGGCAATATAACACTTCTTGCACAAGAAAACTACTTCTAATGTAACTGTAGGTTATTGTTTTCCCTCTTTAAAAATTGTTTTTGAAAAACATTAGAATTGTATGCTGATGGTAGATAATCAAGAAAATCCACGGTTTAGGGAAAACGTGCCATATGTCTTCTAATTCCAGCACACAATGGGGTATCTCCTTAATGACTTCCTCAATGCCCCCGATTGTATCTCGGGTGTTCAAAGACATATGGAGCCTTTTCCCCTTAACTGTGAATTTCCTTCCTGCCACTGTTTTTTCTTACAACCTTAATCTGCTTTTAATGTACTGCAGTTGTTTTTTCCTGACAATAATCTTTTATCCCTTGTTAGGCAACTTCATTACAAATGACAGAACTAGAACTTCCACATTTGGAGTGAGATGAATGCTAAAGTTCAACTTTATTTCTCAATAACTGAGCAACAAGAGAGCTTTGAATTAAGCTTGGTATTCTGTGTTAGGCTTCACATTGTGAAACCTGTGCATATCTGGTTGCTGATGAAATAAACGGTGGGATTTGGTGTTCTGTAGTCTCTGTATGAATGTGTGTATAAAAGCTTCTAATGTGGTGCTAGTTGTTGTTTCTGAACACTTTGTGAAACCCTAAGTACAGAAATACATTTGTTTTTCAATCTGATAAGTTTTAATAAGTTTAACTGTTTCACAGGGTACGATTTTGATCTGGCTATATAAGAAATGACATGAACTACAGTCCCAGTTTACAGGATATCTGTGTCTTTTCCTTAAATCTTTTCTATTTTACAGTAGTGATGTACAGATTTTTTTTCCAGAGACGAGTACAGCAAGCTACTCTATGCAGAAAATGCAGAAAGATCAGAAAAGGATTTGCACACATTTTTTCAAATTAAGAAGAACATGGTTCAAATTCTACTCTAATAAACTTATGAAGGGCTAGTCTTACTGATCTATGCTTTTAAATAAAAGATTTTTAGACAGAAATATTTATAATTGGAAGTGTCCTTACTTGATTCAAAGCCTGAAGAGATCAACAAGACTCTTTATAAGGCTTTGAACCTAGATTTAAATGTCATGTATGGGGAAAAAAAAAAGATGATAAAGGAAGATGATTTACATTATGATATTGAGAAATTTTGTGATACATGAAAGCAAGAGAGGTGGTGCAGCTATTTGCTTTCCAGGACTCGGGAGTCTGAGCAGAAACCACTGTTCTTCCTATCCAGATGGGGAGAGGCTTGACCCTGAATTCCTCTTCAATGCAGATGCTTTATTAAATGAGGGTGATCTGAGAAGCAGTATGCACCAGAAGTAGAGCTGGCTTAGGCTGCTTTTTCTACTACCTAGACCAACACTGGAAATAAAATGATGACACTGATACACAGCCCAGTTGATAGTCTGCTCCTGAGGCAAAGCAGACTTTAATGTTGCACAATGCTGATGCCAGAGCTACAATTTAGCTCTTAAAATTCTCAGAAATATTATTGATTAAACATGAGAAAATGTTGATTGTTCAAGGTTTTTATGGCTTAGGAGGGAGTATATTCCCAGAGAGAGTATAGTAAGATTTATTTTTTTTAAGCTAAGTTTGGCTATTGTGGTTGCAGTTGAAGTTTATTATAAGCAAATCTGCAGTTCACTGTTAAGGGAGTTGATAGAAAAATTCTATGATCACCTAATTTTTATAATTTATCTGTGATAGATGAAGGCTTGTTGTGAGCATGTGGTGGTACAATACACTGAGGAACACTTCAAATGAAGTTAAGGATTATCAGTAACTGTAGGTTTGATTTCCGACTTGAAAATAGGCTCATTCTTCAGTTGGTGAAATTCTCACGGAAGAGAATTCCCCTTTTGCATTTTGCACAGGGTTGCCTGATTTCCCACCACACCACAGAAAACTCCTGGTCTCCTGAATTGTGTGAGATTTCAACATGCAGCAGATGAGAGAGGGTTGGTTATTATCCAACTGTGGAGTTTGGAAGGCTTCCTAGTGGTCTGTTGAATGAAACATTTTTAGATCAGAGCTGGGGAGGGGTTGGCAGGAAGAGGTGATGGTCCATGAAAGCGGCAAGCAGAACTGTCTCATAACCTTCCCTCCTATTGCCAGTAGACTATTTGGATGAAAACAAAGAACTGAACAAATTCTACAGATGCTTGAGTAAAACCTTCCTAAAAATGTATCATTTATGAGAGCTCATAAATGAAAGCTTGGGTTTATCACAGTCTTAATGCAGGGAAATATTTCTCTTTTGTTTGTGTTAATAAAGACTCGGTGGGATGGCTGTTTTCTGTTGGTTTTGCTTTTTTTTTCTCCTCCTGCCTTTTTATGTTTCTTTTTTTAGAGTGGCATTTTGAAATGGGGGGGGGGGGGTGGGGGTGGGATATCAGTTGCTTATTGTTCACTGAAGTACCGTTTACTGAAGAAAATATATTTCCCTCCCCTCATAGTTACTGGCTGGTCATCACAATTACCAGATGCCAAGCTGTAGAACACAGTTTTCCAGAAAATGGCATCTGGCTTCCTGGCAGAGGCCACAGGCACTTGTGTTGATGGCTTTGGAGCTGCAGCTGGGTCTGGGTGGCTGCTGAGGGATTATATGGTCCACCCTGTCATTCTAGGTGCTATTTACCTTTGGCTCACCTTTGATTCAGAATCATTTAAGCATTTGTGCCTTTCTATAATGCTGTCAAACATCAGTGTTTATGTAGATCCATTTACAGTTAGGA
Organism: Gavia stellata; assembly: GCF_030936135.1. NCBI lineage: Eukaryota > Metazoa > Chordata > Aves > Gaviiformes > Gaviidae > Gavia > Gavia stellata. The sequence goes on along the minus strand of NC_082611.1, from coordinate 14,718,091 downwards.
AGAAGTCATCACTTATTTTCTGCATGTGCATGTAAACTATAAACCTGCCCATGTACCAGCAGGTGGTTTATTTATCCAACAGGATGCATAGTGCAAACATGCGTATTAAGCCATTCATTTAAAGGGAAAAAGAAGAGAGGGAATCTGATAATCTTTCTGTGAATGTAAACATGTAGTCGCACCTGATTGTGTTCCACAGTTAAAAGATGTGAAAGACTGAACTGTTGTGTTAAAATTACTGCCAGTGCCATTGTGTGGCGTACAGGCTCAGTCCTCCATTGGGAGCACCTGCACCCCTTGTATCTGATGTGCACAGCACTAGAGCTGGATGAGGATTTTACCCTGTGTTCTACTGTTTTCTGGGATAGCCAATACTCTCCAGAATCAAGCACCTCGCTAGGGGTCAATAAAACTGAGTTCTGCTGATCCAGTTGCCAACCTCCTGCGATGTGTTGGAGGAATCGTCATCTTGCCTCACTGTATTTTACTTCCCGGTTTGTCCACATCTTATTATGCATCTTGGAAATACTTTAGAATAGCAGTGGTAGGCACCGTAAGTAGTGCAAATAGTATTTGTATTAAGCAGACTCAATTTCTGGAGGCTCTGCCTGCTGGCAGAGGAACTTCTTTTTGGCTGAAACACTAGCATTGTCTCTCTGCTGTGATGGTGGTGGAGAAACTGGGCTGGGTATGACTGACAGCACTTCACCCTTTTTGTTTTTCAGACTTGGGACTACCAAGTTTCACACGACATCTCTCCTTTCATTTTGTCTGCATGACTAGTACCAAGATGGCAACCCCCACAGTGATGTTGCTGTATGAAAATATGCAAACAGTTCTTGTTCTGATTTTAATGATAGCATCTCAGATGCAGAGTTATTGCTATTACATCTAATTGCTAGTCCACACTGTGGTATTTAAAATGGAGTGGTGGCAAGGATTCAATGTACAAATTATTGATTTATAACCAAGTGACCTTCTGTTCAGCGATATTATGGATTCTAGCTAGGGAGAGGGATTCAGCTTCCCTCTGAATGTCTGGCTCAGTGTTGACTAGAACATGGCTTTTGTTCCCCTGCTAGTAGTGACAAAGCCTTTGACAGCATCCTGTGGGAGATGGTGCATGCCTGAATTCAATTTGCTTGATGTCCTTTGACCAAGCTGCAATTCACTGACTTGGTATAATTTTTGATAGGCAATGGCTGGGGATTAAAATCCCATATGGGCTTTTACATCATTCTGCTTGGTAGTTGGGAAAGCAGAAGACTGTATCAGTAAAAGAATCTGCAACATTCTGAAGAACATGAAAAACATTAGAAATGCTGCACAGTGAGAAACCTTGCAGCGAACTTAACAATATTGCATTGAATTTTATTTTTCTTTGGTTTTTCATACACACGTGACCTTATTAAGTTTCTAAACATAAACATATTCTTTTTAAAATACATCTTCAAAGTATACTTGAATTCTAGCCCTATAGGGACTTGACATATCAAAAGAAATTTGCTGACATAAACTGGTATGTAGAGCTTGATCTATTCTAATATATGATTTTAATGTTTCTCATTTTCTTGCCTTGCCAACTCACATCTATCACATACTGTCACATTTAAGTTTCCTAAATTACTGCTTTTAACTTTTTGTCACTTATTCAGCGAACAGATATATTCTAAAGCTCAGCTCAGCTTTTTTTTTCCTTGTGATTGTATCTTAATATTAATAGTTTGAGGGGAAAATGGAAATTTTTGCTCAGTTAGGGAGACAGCACTTCTTGATAGATTTGGGATTCAATATTGTCCTGGTTTCAAATTCAAGACCTGATTTAATTTCCAAGCAAAGCACAGAATTCAGTGAGGCAAATGGAATAACGGCATGTGCGAATGGGGAGGGTGTTCTGAGCATTGTAACTATGAGCAAGAAAAACTATATCTTTACTACATCTGTTTATCAGTGATGGATAGATAGATTCATTTCCTATTGTTTGTAGCACATGTGTTGATGACAAAGTGCTCTGGTAAATTCTGTTGTTTGCAGGATAAGAGGAAATGATAATTGCAGTCTTTAATCAAACTGCTGTGACCTCAAGCTGACAATTTCAAAGTTGCTTCTTTCTTCACTTACAGCTGATTCTAAACATCTCACCCTTTTAGTCCAATGAGTGTATTTTAAGAGCTATGCACCTTTAAGGATTCAAGAAATACAAAAATATTTCCAGACATGCCAAATTTTGAAACTACTTTTTTTTAAGTCCCGTTCCATTTTAATATTGCTTGTGATTTGAAGCTTTCTTCTCATTTAAATAACACTATCTTTTAGCTTCTTATGATACTGGAGACATTAGCATCATTTCTGCTATGAGCTGACTTTCTTCTGATGACCATTGCTTATCATGCTGTAAACACGAGTCTGACATTCAGTATGATAAAATGTAAAAAATAGTTTTAGGATAAAATAAAACAAATTTTCCCTTCACAGGGTGTCAGAGCCTCTCAGAGGTTATTTAAATAAACTTCCATATCCTCACATGAACTCTTAGAATAATGAATTTAAGACTAGGGTGAACTATTGTGAACCTCTAGTTGGAGATCTGACCTGGCTTGGTCAAAGAGGCCGGGGCAAGCCTGTAGCTTTGCGCAAAGTGATTGCGTATTTTCTAGAAAGATATCCAGAGTTGATTTTAAAACATCAAATGATAGAGAAACTTCCACATGTCTAAGTAGTCTGTGCTGGTTGTTGGTAACTTGGTAGGTAAAAAATACACGTCCTTTTGGTCTTCTGAATTTGTCCTATTTTAACTTGTGAACAATGAAACTCATTGTGCCCTGCTGTGCTAGAGTAAGAGCTGCTAATATAAATATCTTCCACAGAAAATTGCAAACTGTGATCAGCTCGATGCTTAACTGTCTTTTGGATAAGCTGGGAGAGTTTAGTTTCTTAATCCTCTGATCATCATATATTGTTTCCAGACCCGATTGCTTCTAATTGCACTTTTCAGCTTATCACCAGCTTAAGCAAAGAATCAGCCCAAAAAAATGCTTATTTTGAGTTTGGATGAAAGCTCAGTAAAAATAAGTTGAGCGCTTTTTTTGGTGTGTCGTCGTCTTTTTTTTTTTTTGTAAGACACAAAGGAAAACCAAAATGAAGTAGATGGGTGGGAAGACAAACAAAGTACTTCAAGCTTGCCATCTGCCTAACTGATGGAAGACTGAATTGATTTGTAGGCTCTGTGGCTGGATTATTTAAAGGTGTATTTTCAAGAGGAAAAGGAGGCATTTTTATGAATACTGATTTAGAAGCCTTTTGGCGTTCTAGGAGCAACATGTGATTTGTCAGGACTGCTCACAGTACTCATCAGGATTATATTTTTTTATTGTTAACATCACATGTATCCCTGTCTATATTAATGTGTAAGGAATTATAATGGCAACATTTGCAATGCACGTATGAGAAGTTGCCTGTTTTTCTTTATAACAGATATATAGATGTCAGAGGCCCATCATTTGCAATCAGTTTTACACTGGCAAAATAGAAAATGTATCTGTGATGGACAGGAAATGTATCAGTGAAACTAATGTCTGAGCTTCTGAAAAATTCTTTGTCATAAAAGGTGAGAAAATACGTTGTTAAAAATTGTGGCACATTGCTTGGTTTCCTTTTTAAAATGAAGTTTTTGCTTCCAAGCAACTGTTCTTTTACCTGTAGTTAGATAGAACAACACTTAACATTCAGTATACTTAGTTCTGGTGGATATCCTCTGCTGCAGTTTTCTTTTTCAAGGGTATCATTCGATCACCCGGAATGTGAAGTGTTTGTACTTCTGTTCTTTAAGGGGAACAGCACATTTATATTACACATAAGACACACTTCAGTGATTTATTTTCCTCTGCAGAAGTGTGTATGCAGCAGTGGATTAGTTTGCAATAGGATAGTCTCATCTTCCTCTGGTCACATAGGGCAAATGCATATGCATTTGCCAGAAGAGGAATAAAAATTGTAATACAACTAATCTACATTTAAACAAACTGCCCATCTAGCCAGCAGAACCGGTCAGGGGTCTGAGCTGTGATAGGGAGCTAGGTCCTGCTTTGCCTTTTCTTCCTCTGAAGCACTGGGTATGAATAATTCTTGTATTCATACCTGGCCCTTAAGTGCGCTGTGCTGGGAGGGTCGGCTCTTCTTCTGTGCCATTGGCCAAAGAGAATCCAGAATTTAACATTTAATAGGTTTAGTTTAATAACAGCTATTGAGACTTGAAGGTGATGCTGTTTGTTCATCACTGTTGTAGTAAGGTATAGAAGAAAAATGTGTAAGACGCTAGATGGGTCCTGTGCCCTGTCCTTTTCCATCACGATTCATTATGATTTTTGGCAAGTCCTAATGTATTTTGGCTCTTGTTGAAATTAGTTGGGCATCTTAATAGTGTGCTTTTTCAGTTCTGTGGGAGTCATTGTATTTTTTTTTAACCTGCAGAACTCAAGTAATTTAAAGATTAGGCCATAAATGAGACCATACAAGGACACTGAATATTCTCCAAAATGTTTATGTCCTAACCTTTATAATGAATCTTTACCATTGCTTTGGAAAATCCTCTTGGTTCAGGCTGGGTCAGATTGCTTGTTCTGGAGGTGAAGTCTGTTAAATATCCAGTCTGCCATCCTCCCTGATTTCCCTTTGAAGTTCACCACTGCAGCTCCATTCACTTCAGCAGAATTGCTCCTGGTACGCTGCACCGTAAAGAAAGAAGTGGATTTGTGATTTTATTTCTGGTCTTTAAAAGAAGTTTAAAGGTATCTGCTGGGAATGTCATGATGTCAACTCTAAGGAAAAAGTTGACATTTGTGCCTTAAACTCATAAGCAATTTAGAAGTTTTGAGGAACAAGAATCCTGAAACTTCCGAATCAAAAAAATCAAACTTGAAATGAGATGACTGCATTATGACATTTCTTGAACAAAATTTTTTTAGGTTAAATGAGCTGAAAGCATAGTGAAACCAACAACAGTCAAGAGGTAGCAATGACCAAAGGTAGTATGTGCTGAACAATTAACACTGAAACTGAAGAGCGGATGTTACAGTGGCCATCGGCAGTTGAACTCCCTATTCAGTGCTGAAACAGAAAAAATTATTACTAATATGCAGTACTACATGCTAATAGTGAATAGCAATCCTAGTTCTTGCATGTTTGAGTCTCCTTTGAGATATTTGTTATACCACTTATTTTTTCTTCTGTGTTCTCTTGATCTGATACTTTCATGCCTCATCTCAGATATTGGGTTATTTTCTCTTCCTGTTTACTTCTCTTCCTTTTTATTTACGGCATTGGCTTTCATAGAAATATCCACCATGGATATTTCTTAGTTTTGGGGGAACGCAAATACTTGAGGAGCATTACCTCAGTGGATAACTGAAAATTCCAGTATACTTGTGTTTTATACTACCAGGTAGAAAACAACAAGACTTACTATAGGAACTGTCTTGTAAGAATGCAGTGAGTCTTTGGATTTAATATCCTCAACCCTTTATCTAAGCCTACTTAAGCTAGTAAGGTTCTTAACTGGTATTTTAATGATCAGATAACCATGTTTGTGTCAACCATGAATTAAGTTCTAAATCTTTTTCTCACATGAACTTTATCATGCCTTCTATGATTAAAACCCTTTACTTCTTACCAGATTTTTCATCTTTACTAATACTAAAATGTGATGTAATATGGGTAAAGTTCAGTCCAGAGTTCCCTGATATACTTTATGAAAGATGCCACAAAGTAATTAATTTTAACTTTTCTTTCCAAGCGCTAATTTAATTTTGACTTAATTAATATGATGCATTTAATTAATATAAAATTATCATAGAAAAGTGCAAATTAATATGTAATCCATCACTTGAAAGTTTGTCTCAATTAGTAATGGTTTTACAGGCAGTTTCATGCAGATTGAATGACAGCAGACCTCTTAGTAGGAAACCTCTTTGAGAGAAGGACTGGAGTGAGATTTTCAGCAAAACTAGATGCTGAAAAAATCACAGAACTCCCACCAATGAATACAAAAATCAGTTTTTCATTATTCTGTGGCAAAGTAGAACATGTAGAATAGTGTTTTGTGAACACAGAGCTATATATAACAAAGGCTTCAAATTTAATGTTTTTAATGTAATGATTGTCTGGTAATGCAGCAAACAAAACATTTTCATTTTAAGTGCAGTGGTCTTTGTCTCCCATTGCTAGCTGTTGGACCCATGGCCAACATGCTTTATAGAAGACTGAGAGCTTTTTAATTTCAGTTGTTCTACCAGGATTTGGGGGCAAAGGGAAGGGGAAATAGGGTAGTATGTTGCAGCACCTATAATCTAAGCTGGAAGATTTTTCTTGAGTTCAATGTATGTTGTGGCTCCCAATAGGAAGAAAGAGGCTGATATTGAGGCAAAGGGCTGCAGCTCTTTTATTTTCTAACTTGGAGAGCTATTAGTTATATAAGAGAAAGACAACTGACACCTCACAAAGGAATGACTTCTAATTGCTATGACTGGGAGGGGTGGAGGATTTTGTTTGCATTTAACCCTAAGAAGAGACCTATTTTCCCCTAATAATGAAGTCTGATCCTCCATCAGCTTAGGAAAAATGTTCATCAGCTGAAGTTTTGCACTATTAGTCCTCCAGTGTTTAAGACTGTGGAGAGTGCTTGCCTGACCTAGTTACCCAAGCCTTAGATGTGTTTTCTAAGACGCTTTCAACAATGTTCCTTCCTTTGATTCATTAATTTCATGACATCTTTTGGAAGGTAATTACAGATCTGTCAATGAAGTCATAAAATCATCATGAAAATTCTTCTGTGCAACAGTTAGAGTAAATACCATGACCTCCTTTTGCATTCAGTTTTCTGAACCAATTCTCTGATCAGAGTGTTATGGTCAAACGTATCTATGCAGTAGACCAGGTAAAGATTTTGAGTGAGTGCTAGTTCAAGCCATCATTTAAAGTCTCTGTAATTATTTGAAATACACACACATCTCTCAAAATTCCTCACAACTTTTTTCTTCCCTGTTTTTTTTTCAGCTGTACGCTACCTTTATGTACTTAAAGCCTTTGAAAAATATGCCAGTTACCTTTGTAGATTTAGGAACAGAACCTAATTAAGGTGATGTGTGTTACCTGCTGATTCCCTTCTGCAAAGAGGTGCATAAGAAAACAGAAGTCAACTCTGAGACATCAATTGAACAGCTTTCTTTTTAATTTCGTTTCTATCAAGGATATCCTTGTGGTTTTACCAGGCCTTAAAAAGACCTTTGGTATTTTGGCTGAGATAGTATGAGAACAGTATGCAATAGCAGTGTTAGATCAGTGTTCATGTGGTACCTGAGCAAATGAAGATAAGTGGTTTTTTTTGTTGGGTGTTCCCCTTCCCGGCCCAGGAGTGATAGTCTTTATTTTAAATAGTTGGCTTGAAAGATAAGGTAGGCAGTGTGTTTTGATACACAGAGTGATACTTCCACTTTTTAATTAAATTAATCTGGGTTTTGAAACTATTATTTAGATGGAGATTAAACAGATGAAGTAAAGCAAAGCTAAAATACTGTGCAAGATGAAATAAAACAGTATGATTTCCTCCCTCTTCTCTACACCTGGAACTTCAGGTGACCTCTTTTGTCCACAACTGTATGTGTGGATTTGGGGGTAGTAGAAGACAAGACGTGGTAGTACTGCCCATTTGATAAGAGAGCTTTGGACCTGACCCAGTTCCACTGCCTGGGGAACATCAGAAGAAGGGCATAGCCCTCAGGCTACCATCCATCAGATTTTTAAGCAGTCTGTCTTTCTAAGCCAATATCTGAATGTTTTCTTCTTCCTCTTATCAGTAGAGTTGGAGTCCAGATACTGAGTGTAATTTTTTCTTTAGTTAATAATGTTTCCCCAATATCAGCATTGCTTGAGGTTAAATGATTCATTTTAGTAAAGGGTAATGTCAGTAACTATATGAGATTAAATTATTTAGCTAATTCTTCAGAACTTTGCTCTTAAAAAAAAAAAAATCTTTTCACTTGCACAGTACAAAGGGATTGTTCACTTATCAGGTTTTACTTGTGAAATGTTTTAAAACTGTAGACAGCTCCTGTCAGCATCAGCTTAACGAAGCAGATAACATGAAAATATTTTCAAGTTTGTGATCAGCTCTATGCAAACGGAAGTGATGTTACACTCAGATGGGTGTTTTGAACACAAGAGCAGTTAAAGGTTCATTGCAACTCTGAGTGGTTCAACACTCTACAGAGCAAAAGGACGACAATATGAGTGTGCTCTTCAAATATATGTAGAATAAACAAATAACGTTGTTTTGGAGCCTCAGTGTTTAAATGATACTTCTGGACAACTTCTGCACCTTATTGATACAAAAAGATAACTTTGAAACTTGAGAAGTTTTGGCACCATTTGCATAATTGTCAACAGAGCAGCCAGAAAAAAAAAATCGGTATACTAGGTGAACAAATATCAGACTGTAATAGTAGATACTAAAAAACATGCTTTGACATGTAATTTGATATTTAAAATGTAAGGAAAAAAGCCCCAACCCCTGTGTTTTTAAACTGCTCCAGAAAATGTGGAGAGAGAATGGTCCCAATTCCTTGTCTAATGAAGAAAATTTAGGTATGGGACTGGGAAAAACCCCATGGTTTTCTTTCGTTTTTCAGATCTGGCCTGAGGACAGTTCAGGCTGTGCTGGTAAGTGCTTCTGTGAAGGATGCTTAGTTGCCTACATTGTAAAGGACCTCTGCAGTCTGGAGATCTCAGTGGTCCTGCAGTTGCATCTGCTTTAGGTCTAGCCTTTCCAGGTGCATCCCAGGCATTCCTGCTGTGAACCAATCCAGCTTTTGGAAATTGGTACTAGGTAATGAATAGATTTTTTTGTATCACCTCAAGATATCAATCTATTTCTATTTTATTTTTAAGCAAGAGAGAAAGATAAAGAAGATAGCCAAACAAAGAGCATTCTGGCAGCAAAAAGCCTGTTAACAAAAATATTAATTTTTATAAGAAAAACAACCCACAACTCTTTGTTTTGGAATATCGTTCTTCTACCCTTTTGAAAGATGCCTTAGGCCACTGTTGGAAGATTACTATAGGTAAGCAGCCTCCTATGAGATGCACACTGAAGTTTTATAGCGATTCCTTTGCAGATTCTATTCCTGCTTCTATTAACTGGACAGTTAAAAACTGTTTAGCAGTTTCAACTTAATCAGGAATTATATATTTTTTGCCCTTTTGAGATGTTGTATACTTTAACAGAAAGTAAAACTGCCATCTCAGCACCAGTGTTAGATAATTCTGCAGTAAGAATCGGAAATTAACATGTCTGAGTTGTGGTGTAATAGCCAGATATATACAGGTGAAGTCATACTCTCTTGAACAGCATCACTTTTTGGCTGTGGACCTTAAAGAGAGACTTCCTGTTATGCGAGCAACTCTAATAATATATAAATTGCAGTCTAGAAATATTTCAGGCTCTGTACAGAGAGCTCTGATGTTCTTGCATTTCATATGAATACAAAACATTTGTTATCACTAAAGTCCTATCTATCTGCCTGCAGAACTACAGGGCAAAACTTGAGCTGAATGGAATAAGGCCATGTTTTCTAATTCTCCAGCTATTCTGATACCTTAATGTAACAGAAAATGGAAACCAAGGGCTCTCCTGATTTCTGGGAGTCTTGCAGAAACTGTGACTCAAAACTACAGTTTTCATATTGCTAGAAACTGTACATATAGCATGAATAATAACACTATGACACGATTATTTTTCACCTTCAGAACTGCCTCATCTTTAACATGCTGACAGCTTTTAAGAATCTTGGGCATTTTTAGGAAACGGAGAACCCCAGACAAATTGATGCACAAGACTCTCTTTTGTATGTCCACCTGTACATGCCAAGAATATACCATTACTTCTAGGCAAAGACTGTTAGTGAAGTGGAATTGCACATTTTATATAGCCAGTCTTTACTTTTCTGAGTCTTTCAAAATTGCGTAACAAGTGAGGGGACCACAATGAAGAAAGCCCTTGTTTATGTTTTGTGATGGCTGCTCTAAGTCCAAAACCTAATCCTTACAAGTAACGAATTGATAATTTTGATCTGATCCCAGGCTGATTATCAAGGATCTCAATCATTTTTTTTATGCTACTATGCTACAGACATGATGTTGTTACTACCTTGCAACACAAATTAAATTTCAAAGCAGTCCTTCCCAACAGGAATGCCTGTATATAAATGAAGTCTTTACTCACTGACACATGACAGTGGGTATAATAATATTTGAGCTAGTTCAAAAGTTTTGCAGAAGGGAAATTCTGTCTTATAATCAGCAGGTAAATATTGTAGTAGCTCTAGCCACAGGTATGAGGTAGAGCTGAATTTCAGGAGAATAAAGAGTCCATCCCAGGATGAACTCTGTAATAGGCTGCAGGTGAGCAGGTCTTTGTGGGTGTGATCTGCGCAGTTTGGTTCCTCTAAGCTGGCAGCTCTTACCTTAGCTATTGCAGTAGGGTACAGCACGTTACAAAAATAGGCAAGGACTGCTGATGCAAGATTTAGGGCAGGAAAGCTCTAAGGTAGACTTCATTGTGGATGAAAGAGGAAAGGAAAGGTCTCCTGTCTTTGTGTCTGGAAATGGAAAGAGTTTCTCAGCAAAAAAATTGCATCTTCATTTTGTAAACAGAACTATCTAAATAGGCCAACATGGCCCAGATACTACCAGAAGATCCAGATGCTATTCTGGCCATGAAGGAAAATTGTAGCAATAGGTCTTACTGCTGTGCCCTGGCTGAGTTCCCATGACTTAGCTTTTTTTGACTTGTATTGCGCACTGTGCAATTTTCTAGTGACTTCTGTGGGAGAATTTGATCATGAGAAAATGATAATATGGTGTCTTTAGAAAACTCTAAAAAGCACCACTAACATTTTCTATAGGCTTCTGAAAGCAATGTAGTGCAAGATGGGCTACCCACAGCTATCTGTGACCACTGTAGTGATGTCGAGTCATCTTACATCTTTACCAAATTGTAGTGTCAACTGTAGACAGCATAAAATGCTTCCAATTGGTGGTGGTGTTACTACAGGGAAAAACATAAGAGCAGAGACCTCTTCTTATGTAACTTAACCACGAACTGAGTATTGGTAGAGCAGGCAATTTACAAAACCTCAACACAGAAAGAAGCCTTTTTTTCTTATTAGCCACTATGATGCAGTAGGTAACCATTTTGTTTGAGTAATAGATGAGATTATTATAAGATTATGCAGTCACTCAGCTCTAATCAGCTGAGTGGGAAATCTCTGCTTTCTTATCAAAAGGCAGTAGATGAAAAGCGACATCTCCACAGATCATTACGAAGGTAGCATTGTATGAAGGGACCACTCATCTCCACACATTCTAACTAGAACTGTTACTGAGGGACTTATGTACTGGGTGAAAATGCCTTGATTAAAACAGACCAAAATCTAAATACAGTTAGACTGGGGGGATGCAGAAATGTTTTATATTCATTGGGTATCATAACGAGTGCATAAAGTGAAACAAAAACAGTAGGAAAAAAGCTCTATTTCCTGACAAATTGTCAAAAATTACAAATGAAAACAAATCTGTTCTTACAGGCACTGGGTGGAAACTTTGTCTTCTGGGATGTCCATACAGTCTGTGCAATTAAAAAAAACAACTCTTAATGCAATCTGTGTACTTGTTCCAGTAAGGAATTTGTCTTTTCTTTCTTACTAGGAGAGCAAATATTTAATTGATGGGACTGAAAGAGATTTGAAAAGTGAAAGCTTTGTCTTCTCATAGGCACAAACTGTATTGCAGAACTACTGCATATGGCTATTCTGTTCCAACACAAATCAGAACATTTGCATTCATTTTTACTCTTAGAATTGGACAGTCAGACCTACGTAAACTACTTTGGGATCTGCAGTTCAACTGATGTCGGGATAAAACATTCATTTAGAGAAGAGACAATATTTTAGATAATATAGGCCAGACTATGCGTATTTTACCACTGCCATTCAGCTGGGGAAGGGAAAAAAGGGACATAAAAAGCCTACACCATGTAAATGTAGTGGTTTTAAGCCCATCTCTGGCTGCTTTCTATGCTAAATAATGACAATTTGTCTACAATACCAAACTGTTCCTTCATGGGTGTTTTTTTGTTTGTTTGTTCCTTTTCATTTGGATATAACAGCCAAATTCCATTCTCAATTACAGCTATTTACAGTGACCTCACAGTAGTTGTTTCAAATCAGTACCTCTTTAAGTGAAAACATTAATTTAATTAAGCAGTCCAGGACTAAAAGAAAAGAATACTCATCTGTAGTCTCTTCTCTACCTAGTTAGTTGGCTTCTTTATATTATCTACAGCCATAGTCTCAAATTGCCTTGTGGAAGATTGTTGTGTACTTATGGGCAGCTGTTGAATAAAGTATCAAAACTCTTCTGTGGCAGGAGTTGCTAGGCTGCAGTATGGCACGCTATTTTATGGAAATACATCCCTTGTATCAGCTGTGTCCAACAGCAGACATGGACGGTGGGTTTTGCAGCTCCTGCTATAGTCATACACCGCAGCAGGTTGTGCCCTTACTCTCTGACATTCTCCTCTGTGCCCGTGGTGTTATGAGGATGTAAGTAGCCAATGATGTCCTGTGTATTGTCAAAACTTGATTTCCTGTGGAAGTTAGAGGATGCACTTATGTTGGTATTTTATTTGCTGATGGACCAAGAGTATTTGTACTAAAGATTTAGCTCAGGGCAGTCTTAAATGCAAAAGAAGAAAGACATTTTTGGGACAGGGACTTGTGTTTCTTGCTTTTCTAGTTCACAGCTGGTGCTGTCCATGTACCTCCTGTGATAACATTTCCAATCTGAAAACTAGCTTCTGCAGATAGTTTCCTCAATCAAGATATTCTGATTACAAGATGTTAGGTGTGCATTGTATAGCTCTGACAGCTGGGGCAGCAACAACATGAGAAAGTGGACTCTTGCTCTGCTTTCTGTGCAAATCTGAAAGAGATGGCTCTTTTTTTTTTCCTGCTAGGCCACCCAGGTAAACCACAACTGTATAAACACCAGAGCAAATGCTACTGTCATATTCCAGGCTGCACAGAAAATTCTTACTTTATTCTAAATTGTCAGCCTTACTGTAATAAGCACCAATTTCTGATAGTGTTTGTTTTTTTTGTCTAGGCCTGTTCCCTATGATAGTGATACGTGCAATTGCTACTGTTCCCCAAAGGCCTAACAACAGCTTCCACTGACTTTTCACTGAATTGTGCTAACTTCTCTTGGAAACTCTGAGAGGGATTATTTCTTGGGAGCTGTTATGCAGTCAGGAAAATCATGTTTTGGAAATGTCAACCATTTCTGTTTCACTTTCTCATAGTATTCTCAGTAAAACACTGGATGTTACCTTTTACTTTACATCTTCACGCAGACCAGGGATTCCCATTTTGTAATGTGTACTCCTTTCTCAGCAAAGCTCATGAAAACTCCTGTGGATGGAGGGAGCAGTGCAAGGGCACTTTATCTGACATTCCTGTTTAACTGCGTGGCGTATCAGTTACGCAGTGGGTGGACCCGGGCTTTCAGCCAGATGCCCACCCGGCCACTCTCTCATTTTGCTCTCCTCAACAGGATGGAGGGAGAAAATTGGGTGGAAAAGCTCGTGGGGCTGGGCAGGGTTTTGCCCTTTCTCAAACACGTTCTCCCAGAGGCGGCACCGGCCTCACTGAGGGGCTCAGCTGTGCCCTGCGCTGGGGCGGCTGGAACCAGCCGGAACCGGCTGTGTCCGGCACAGGGCGGCCCCGCCCGCTCCTCACAGAGGCCCCGCAGCTCCCGCTGCCAGCGCTGGGCACGTAATGAAGTTATTAAGCCGTAATCGCACCTTGAATTTGTTTTCTGTCCTTGGCAGCCATACAACAGGCAGTTCCTTTGGCAGACATAAACCTTCGCTTCATCTGGCTACTTTGGTATTAAAAGTTTACAGTTTGCACAGGGCACATCTGTTGCATGGGGGGTTTCTTGTAAGCAAACGCTTTTGCTTAGGCTTTAAGGTCTTACACGTTTAGCTTTGATATATTATTTAATTAACTAACCCTATAAGATTTCTGAAGAGCTGCCATTTGAGCAATTGCGGCCAAGTAAGTTTTTCCTGTGTCTGTGGCAGTATTTTATTCCAGTGCTCCAGAGCTGGGAAGACAGACTTGCACACGAGGTAATATTTCATTTCACAGGTTCTGTAACTTGCATTGTTAATGCTTCATAACATAGGATGTGCTGTACCAGCCTACAGCTAATGAGTTATACACCGCAAACTGTGAATCTATACTGACTTGCCAACCGTAAAACAGTGTGTCATTACAAGTGCTTATGTAGATCTTTTTGTATCTTATGTAGAGATTGTAAACAAACTGTGTGGATATGTTCTTGAATGCCAGAGGAGGAGTCATTAGCTTTAACAGCAGAGCCTACCGGCTTTGAAATGAGAATTTGAAATCAAGTTTATCTGTCTGATTCTGGCTTTGCTTTGCACTGAACAACAGCTTTAGTGCCTCTTACGTGTTTTATTGCTGCAAAGATGCGTATTTTTTTCTTGCCCATTCGAATTGCTACAGCACTTTGACAGAAATAACTGTTCCAGGCATTAATGTGGTAGGTTAAGAAAAAAATTTTAAAGATTTTCCCCCCGTAATCCTGGGCCAGAGCAGCCTGCAGCAGAACTGCCACAGCCCAGCGGCACATGGGGCTGCAGGGTTTGAGGTCCCTGTATTGCTGCTGCATTCCTGCAGCATGTTTATGGGCTTCCGATTCCCTGCAATATCTTGATGCAGAAGCATTTCACTTAGTAGGCAGAGATGGATGACGGACTTCTGGGACTGGGGTAGGAGATTGTTATTATGTAGTTTACCAACTGATATTCCCTTCTTAGTAGTGATAATTGGTGAATGTTTCTGAAACCTTAAAGTGTAGTCATTCTGCTACTACAATGGGGTGTCATTCCACTGTAAGTGGCAGGGTGAATCATGGTAAGTGCAGCATATATAGCAGAACAAGTAATTTGCTGACTTAGTACTATCTGTATCTCATGATATGCAGGTAACTAAGGCAATTTTTCCTAAAAGAAGAAGTAAAAAGCTAAAATTGCTTCTGGTTTATTCCCTTCCTCTCAGTCTTCCCTCCCACCCTACACCACTCTCCATGATGATTAGACAAAAGCCAACTAAAGAGAAGAAAAATAATCATTTCTGGTAGACTTAGTACTGCCTGAGTCATCAATCCTTCACAAAGACCTAGGGCCAACTTCCTTTTCATTTTATTCCTTTGGCTTTTAGATTTATAATGTTGTTAGGAAAAAGAGATTCAGCCTCTTGGTCTATAAGAACCTGTTTAAACATAAAGAGGCATTTACTTACAAATAGCGCTGTATTGCCTATGCATTTATCTTGACAGTCCAGTTTAATTTATAAAGCATAATGTGCTTGTAACTCAGCCTGAGAAATGTAGTTTAGCAAGCACTATTGACTTACTAAATCTCCCTTCTCCCTCTTATTGTAAATCTGATAAACCTAAAGAAGCATTCTGGGTACTAGAGAATCTAAATATTTAAGTGGGGTTCTTCAAGATGATCTTGATAGTACTCCACTTAAAACTGCAAGTTGAAGCAATAGTTTATCCTATTGTGAAGTGGTTTAATCTTTTCTTGATAATTTCTCAAAGACGTGGATGTGCTGTACAGTAAAATTGCCAGATTTGTGCTGAATTGCAGCTTTAGAACCCATTATTCTGAAAAGGTTATCTAAATTGAATAGCTTTAAGACGACTTGTAAAGTCATTAGAAGACTTCTAGCCCTTTATGTGTTTGACCGCACAACCTGATGTGATTCATACGTACTCTGAGATGCAAGCTTTAAATTTGCTGTTTGCTCACTAACTTGCCAAATGGAATGTTTTCCCATTTCTGACAAAGGAAGTGTAACATTTTATTTTAACTTGGTGCTTATATACAGATCAGTTATGTAAATCCCATAACAATGATCTATTTGCCATATAAATAGTGCCAGGAAGATAGAAGGTTGTAGTTGAATCATAGGTTATAAGCTTAAACACAGACTTCACACTTTGAATGCCTGAATCCTCTCCACCCTAATGCTTTAAGTACTTTTCAATTCCCAGAGAGAATGTAGATTCCACATTTCAAAAAATGGTTCCAAAAAAATGTGGGGTTTATATTTGTTCAGTTTCTTGTGGCAACTTAACTCTTGTTTAAGCAATAGAATTACATGTCATTGTGCTTTTTTCTTTTTTTTAGTATGCTTAGGAGTAGTTTAAAACTGATGCTTTCTCTTTATCTGCTCTGTGATACGGCAACAGCTAGTGAGAGTTTTTTAATTAGTTATTCTGGCAAATGGTTTACTCAGCTTTTCTTACTAGGTCTTATTTATTCTTTATTAACTTTTCCAAATTCCAAAATATGTTTTCATTTAAAGTTTGGGTTTTGTTAATATCTTACCTATTGGCTAACTAATACGAGATGCAGCACCTTTTCTGTGGTGTTCAAAGAAAAATGTCCAGCTGTACTATCTCGTATAAATATGTTCTCGCTCTTTGAATATGCAAGAGATTAGGGAGGCACCATTTGTATCTGTCTCTATATTCTTAGCATCATAATATTCTCTCCTGTGACTTGTCTTCTCTATTAAGGTTTTCTCTTAATAACTTTCTTCAATATGACTTTTATATCCAGTTCTTTCAGTCAGTTTTTCATTACCAACCTTGATCCAGCAAGATGTTGCAAAGAGATTATTCCAGCACAAATGGGAGAGGATGCTATCTATTCATGGACAGATGGCTGAACAGTCCCTTGCACTAAATAATACTGAGTCCCAAGCCTCTCCTTTCTCCAACTGTGCACCTTCCACTAGAACAAAGGACGAATTTATTTATTATCTGTATTTATTATGGCAATATCTTCTTCATGTTCAGGTAAAGCTTTTTTCATCACTGTGATCATGCAGAGAAATGCCCTCAATGTTCTACACAGTTTTTATTCAAACTGTGGACCCTACAACTTAAAAATGAAAAAGCAATTAAACTACCATGATTTTCTGGTGTTATCCTTGGTTAGATTGATGTAAATTCTGAAGGACTTGGAAGATCTTAAATGTGTTAGTCATATTTACACGAGTGACACTGAGGATAAGGATGTGTGCTTGACCAAGAAAGCAAGCCAGGTTTTGGTCTCTGCTATTGATTTCAAGTACATAGCAGCTGGCTAATTTATAAATATTTTTTTCAGGACACCCTGCAAGTCAGCAACTTTCTTCCTGAATCAGGTAAACAGTAGTCTAATTCTCACATAAATCCTGTGTTGTAAATAAGTAGAAAAAAATCACAAGATATTCAACTTTATTGATTGCCCCATTACTTTTTAGGGGAATTGCAGACAGCATTTTTGTGTTGACTATAACGTAAGAAATGCTCTGCAGTATAGAAAGGGTAGTTGCAGGTAGTAAGAATGCCATGTACAAACACAGGACTTCTGTGAAGAGTGATAAATCCCAAGGTGTCTAAAGCCTTGAAGAAAAGTCTGCAGCAGTGGTTTGTCATCTACTGCTCAAGCCATTGATAGTGATTTGTAATCTCAGTATGGAAAGGAATACTTCTTGTTTTTTCTTGAAGCCTGGCAGAGAAAGAAAGGTAACAAGGAAGTGATTATTCAATCAAAAGTTGTCTTAAAGGGAAAAATATCAACACTACAGAAAGACTTAAGTTCTGAATGAAGGATTCAATAAAATCTTAGACAACTTCATATCTGGAAAGTAAAGCTTAATGATTACAAACAGAAAAACAATTTAAACCCAAATTGTATATAAAAAGCAGATTGTAACTTGTTTTGAGCGCAACGTATTCTAAAGTATTCACTGAGATGGACAGTTGCAATTGGGTTAAATTGTGACTTGGATCGCTCCCCAGCAAAAGGAAACTTATTGCCTACAAGAATGGTTTGCATTAACATGTCCTTTCCTCTCCAGCTATCAATAAAAGATGAGCTTGAGAAGAAAGTATGAAGAGTATTGACGTTAGGCCAGCTGCAGATTGGTGATTCCGCACTCGCCCCCCACCCCCCAAAAAAATCCTTTGTAGTAGACTGGCTCCCTTGTATTTTCCCAGCTCTCTCTGGAAGGAAAAGAAAGAAACTCTGAGATAGAAACACAATTTTATAACAAGCCAATTCATGTACACATTGGGTATCTGGTGATCTGTGCTGGCTGCAGTTAGGAGCAGAACAAAGATGAATTTCTGACCAGATATTTATACGAGGGCTGGCCCCCGGAGGCTCTCATTAGGCAACAGAAACTGGACAGGCTTTTGAAAGCAATCGGCTGATGCTTAGGGGATTTGCACATGGAGCAGAGAGAAGATTGATCAGAGTTAGCTCTCGATAAACTAGTTCCAGCACTAGAACTACATTAGTGCTCAGCTTTGTATAGGCTAATTGAACAAGCAAAAAAGCTATTGCTTGTGGAGACCACCTTAGCTCAGGTAATGCTGCATGGCACTGTACCCTGCAGATAACTAAATGAAATCAGTGCACTTCCCAAAGAGCTCAGCACTGAGGCCAGCAAGGGCTGCTGAGTGCTGAGCACTTAGGGAAATTTGGTCACTTTATTTTAATGTGATTTATTTGACTTAAGATCAAGATATAAAATAAATCACTTTTATGTTTCCCTAGCAGTACAGCTGGAATCTACTTGTGCATGTTATCCATGGCTGCTCCCCGACGTTTGTGTGTTTATTATGCACAGCAATTAAACACCCCTTTTTCCTAGACAAATTAGAGCTGTGCAAGTTTGTGATTCTGCTGGCAGGCTTACAAATCTTGCTGTGCAGAGCTCACAGTGTTTTCTAATTTTTCTGTGTCATGATGTATCTTGTATGACTAGGGTTGTTTCATTTTCATAGCAAAGCTATAATGATTTCATACTGATTAAGTGGAAATAATGCCAACTTCTGAGGCTTCTTTGCTTTGCACCCTTTGCGTGGTTTTCAGAAGCTGCACTTATGCAAGACAGGATGAAATATGTTCTTTGAACTTACATGCACACATGTACAAGGGTGTGCAAATTGGCCTATATTTTGAGCAAGAATTTGCATGTATATATGCAAGCTGTAATACACAGGTAACTGCTGCTAGCTGTTAATGATAACTCGTGATCGCATCTTTTGCGGCATGAGCACCAGCATGCCTTTATGCTGCAGTCCTGTGCTGTGTAACATGCACACTTCTCAACACAGTTGCACAGCAGCTGCCTGGAACGGGGCAAGAAATGTCCCAGTGTGTTACATGCCCAACACGTTTAAAGGTGGAACAACGCCTTTTGTTCCCTTGTGCGTTAGGAGCATGGTGGTGTTTGATCTCCGCATATAACATGCGGTCTACTCAGGAGCTTGACTCTGGAAGGCCACCAGGTAGACAGCTGTTGGGCTGAAACAACAGGCAGTCAGCCTGGCAGTACATCAGATAGGAACTGGGCAGATTTACAGGAGAAACCTATCAAAAGTACGTTGAAAGCAACACATTCCCACAAAATGTTTTGATTTTTACATGTGGAGTGTTTTTCCATCAGAAAACCCATTGGAAGTGTTCCAGTCTTTTCTTTTTTTTCCCCCCTCAGTTAGATTTCCTGGCAGAACTGAAGTGAAAGTAATCATCATTTAGTGAGCGTTTTCTGTGATAAAGTGTGAGATGCCTCAGAGGGAAATTCTGTGTGTTGTAGAACAATGATACTGCTTGGTATCACTGATAATCCTCTTGCAAGCTTTCAGTATCTCTTAGTGGCCACTTTGTATGCTCGGTTCCAAACTTTACTCCCATAACTGAAGAAATCTTTTCTGATAAAGTTGTATGTGCATCTCACATTGCATAGGTGACTTACAAGGAGAAACTCCATGTGTCACAATAAGAAATTAGGTACTCCAGACCAAATGATAAATTCAGCATACACAAAATATTTTCAGAAGCTAAATTTTACCAGTGTGATGGGTATGTTTACGGGGGTTATCTTCATCTTATGAGATTGTAGGGGAGTGGAAGACTGGAACTAAAAAGCGTCAAATGAGTTATTGCAAAGATGGGAAAGTGGAGAGAAAAAAGTCATGATGAAAAAGACATTTTCAAGAATAAAAGTCTGAATTCATTTATCTCCTTGCCCACACTTCAGATGGAGTTGAGTTAGAAAGTAACAGTTTTGCAGAGGGATGAGCATAAAGGGTAGGGATTTTTGCAAGCTGAAAACAAATGACAAAAGGGTAGATGAAAAGGGGCAGGAACTATACCACCACCACCTTTGTGCAGTTGAGTTTAAACTCCCAGAGGCAAATCAGGATGGAGGGGGAAATGCACTGTGTTTACACGAAGGGCAAAGGAAGATGTTGTGGAGGGGCCAAAGCCTGTGTGCGTAATGGCTTGTGAGGAGCACCAGTCTGCAAAAGCATCAGCAGAGTTTCTCCTTTTCATTCTTTCTCAAAAATAAAAGCCAGGGGCAGATTATCTTCTCTAGGCTTAATGCTCTGGAAGAAAATATTATTTCCCTTTCTGTAACGCACCAGCTGAAAAGCTGTTTTTCTTCTCTAAGTTGAAATTATATATGCCAGTGCTATAGCAAATACCAGCGCTTGACTGAAATACTTTGGCACTAAGCACTGTGTTAGGGTGTCAGTTTGGCAGGCTCTGTGCTCCTTCCAGACCAGACTAGGGCCAGATATGTGGGGCTAGGAGACTCTCCTACATAGGCAAGGTGAAGCTTGGATGTGGCTACCTAACTGCTTAGCACTTAGTCTGTGCATAACAGGGAGAATTGGTTGTTGAAGATAAGATATGCTGAAGCATAATGGGGGCTTGGCCAAAGAGCTGTCGGAAGGGAAAGCACGTACCCAGACTGCTCCAGGAAAGAAATAAGTCATGGGTACCAGTCCCTGACCGTGAAATGAAAAGCACAGAACAGAGCTTTGTGCCTTGCTTGGAGGAAAGAGCTTTCCCTCCTCCTGGAGGTTCAGCCTCTGGCAGAAATTAGTTGAACCAAGATGGTTCAACCATACGGTGGTGTCCCTGCTGCTTCCCTGCCTTCAGCTCATGGTGAATATGTTGCTGCTTTTGCTGTGGACTCATCTCCCTTCTCCTCTGCCCTGCCTTTACTGCTGTCAAAATCACAAAAAAAAAAAGTGCGAAGGAAAGGGCAGGAATTGCTTGAAAACTTGCATTCATTAAAGGACCAGGTTAATATTAGCCCCCAAATTCCCTGAAGTTTGTGACAGCCTGAATTTGAGCTAAAATTGTGGTTTGGCATCAATATAAATTCCGAAAATCGGGTTGTCTCTTTTTCCTGAACTCACTTCTGGTTTTTGAGTTAAATGAAAATCCAGAATAAAATAGTGCAATGTGCCACACAAACCCCAAATATAGTTATAACTGAGATGACTGTGAAGTTTATTAAAATACTTGGTCACTTCAATATTTATAAAGAAGGTTTGATTAAAGTCCGCTGCATTCAGAACCACAATTGTTGGGGGGGGTGGGGATATGGCACGGACAGTGTTACCTTTCCAGAGAGGCAAGGCAAAGACTGTC
Source organism: Gavia stellata (assembly GCF_030936135.1). NCBI lineage: Eukaryota > Metazoa > Chordata > Aves > Gaviiformes > Gaviidae > Gavia > Gavia stellata. The sequence goes on along the minus strand of NC_082611.1, from coordinate 14,696,436 downwards.
ACTTTTATTGACATGGATTCTGTGAAACCCAATGCCTCAAAATCTGCAAATATCTAAAACAGATTTCCATTTTGCAACTCTGCAATGAGATGAAAGTAACCTGCAATGGATTTCAAATCCAATGAGCGCATGTTTTGATTGTGAATTCAGCAAGTGTGAGGCTTGCGTTTAACCCAGAGCCTTTTTTCCTTTCACTTTTTTTCCCAGTGTTGTTTTGGGATTTGGCTTTGTGTTCAGAGATTTTTTTCAGAAAGACAGTAGAAAGTGATCTTTTTTCCCTTCTTGGAAAAAGCATTTTCTTTCAAAAGAAACATTTAAGCTTTCGGCTAATTCCCAGGGATACAGAGGGATATTCTGCAATAAGCTTCCCTCTGAAAACAGGTTGGCTGCTGCCCTAATATTAAGAATGGCAGGATTCCTTGGCTGTGGGGAAAATGAGATGGTCCAGCTGATTGAGGTTATGACTGAGCCAAGATGAGTCAATTACCTCGATGTGCTGAGCAGCCATCCAGAGTACAGCATAGAGGAGAAGTGCCAAGGCTCATACTTTCCGCTCTGACAACAAACAGCTGCAAAGAGCTGTGACCAGGGAGAGGAGCTGCGCTTGTCACCAATCTGGGAGAGCGGTAACTTTGGTTCATTTTATTTTTCTGTAGTTGGTGCCATCAGAGCTGTTTTGTTTTCAGGTCTGGTAATAAAAATTTGGAGGAGACATTTGAAATGCATACATTTTCACACTGTGCCTTCTCAAATGTTTGCAGGCAATGCAGAAATTGTCGGTCATTTGCTGACGTAGGGGTAAGGACACAGATGCAGGCGGCCTTTAGCATTCATCAGAAACAGTAAACTCGGAGCACTGAGAGCGCTTCATGCCAAACATTTAATGGGTTCTCTTACAAAACGGGGTATTTAACAGCCTCATCCTTTTGTGGATATTTCTTTTTTGTTGTATGGACTTGAGGCAGGCTGTACAATCATCACTTCGACTCACATCTGTGGGACTCAAGGCGCACTCATAACCATCTGCTGTCTACAGTTCACAATGATACCACTCTCTGTAGGACCTTGCTTCCTCTGGTTTGTTTTCGGAGCAAAACACAGGCATTTTGCATCACATCTTATCATTTTGTGCTCACCCTTGCAACCATTAACAACCATTTCTCTATGACTGCTTGTGCAACCTGAACCTTTTGCATCTTTTTTCTCATAACTTTAGCAGAAAAAACCCAAAACACTTATCCTCATTTTTGGCTGACTACTGTAAAAGAAAAACAAAAAATGGATGATTGCTAATAGCTCTGAGCACAATTATATAAAAGTGGAATTTTTAATTTCACCTTTAGGATTCAATAATAACTGATTGCATAATTATAAAGCCATCAAATCTGGTTTATGATGAAAAATTCCTTAACAGAACTCTGGAATTAAAAAGGGAAAAAAAATAATCTGTAATCTTACAGTTCCAGCTTACTTCCACGGGAATCACAATTTTTACCTTCCCTTGAAAAACAATTCAGAATTACAAGTAGAAAACATAAAGTAAAGCATTGTAATTTACTAAGGTACAAAAGCTTGAAAATGGGAATTAAGTTAACACTTGATACTTTTAAAAATTCAGATCTATATGACTAAATGGTACATGGGTACTTTTTTCACCAGCTTAGATCTTCTTGTCATTCTTTGAAATTTTTTACATTTCACAGTATATGCTAACTTCCCCCTACTAGCTTTGCAAAGCCTTCCATTCTCTCCAGCAAAATACTGAGCAAATATCCCTATAACTTGGTGTATTCATTGGTCTAAAAGATAAGACTTCCACCCCATCTGATGCTAAGCTAATGCTTCCGTTTTCAGATTGCTAGTCCATCAACCTAGCCCAGCCATCATTACCTTCTTCCTTAGCTTCAGATATTCAAATAGCATTCACGTAAACCTTCGGTGAGTGAGGTTTTCCTAATACTCTTGGCATCCTTTCCTGTGCGAGATCAGCTTCCCAAGCAGATCTTTTGGAGACCAAGTTGAAAAGACTGCTGTTAAGATGATAATAGCTTTTGGTGGGCTGCCAAACCTCAAAGATGCTACTTTGTTGGAGAGATGAACTTTTGTGTGTCAAATCATTTCAGATCCATGGTCTTCCAAGGGCTTTAGGATAGTATTTGTCTCTGATGTCCAACTTTCTTCTGCAGTCAATAGATGCTAAGTTTAGCAGCAAGTTGCCTTTGTTTCTACATTGTCATTAATGTGATGGATGTTATATAGGTGTGTTTATGCAATTCTTCTTGATCTTGTTTTTGTAGTAGTTTCTAGAGTATGGTATCATTACTCTGGTCTTTCATGTAGACACCTTTGCCAAGAAGATAAATACTGGCCTTAATCCTGAATACGAATGTCTCTTTCAGCTGTAACCGTGTTCCTTTTGCATACAATTTGAGCAATTTTGCAGGCCTGTCTATGTATTTTAGGAATGTAGAACACAAATCCCAACTGACAGAGCTCTTCTACAAGAAAACTTTGTATAGATTTAGGAATGGCAAAGTCCTATTCTCCTCTCCCCTGGCATTGCCTGCATCTCTATAAGTGTCTACTAGTTTAAATTTTCAGTCTAACATAAACAAGGCAATATATAGGTGTTGAGAATTTTATTCCACTTCAAACACTGAGTGAGATTAGGCATTCATTATTTACAAATCTTTGGAATACCCTTGCATCATTTGGTACTTTTCTACTAGTGAAAGAATAAGTAGTCTTAGTAAAGAGACAAATGGATCAGTGTATAACCCTGCATTAACCAGTGTTCATCCTGGTTTGACAAGATTCACAGTCCTCTCTCTTCATGACGGAAATAAAATCAATACTTATTAAAATTCTATAGTTGCACAATTCAATGTTCTGCATCAGTGGAGCATCAGCAGGTCATAGATACACGCAAGTTTTTCTTTTCATTGTTGAAGAGCTGCCGCATTATGCAGAAGAACTTGCCGTTTTTCAATAATGAGTCGAAAAGACTGGTCTGTGGGAGGGTAAAAGAAGACTAAGACATGAATGACAGCAAGCTTACTCTGACACCTCTACCCATAGCAGAGGGTGTGATGTTAGTCCTCAGTGGGCCAGGCGAAAATCCATTTCCTGCTTTACCTGGATGTTTAGGCTACCTTGTTGTATTGCTCTAATGGAAGTTGCTTTTGGCTGTATTTTGACTTGAAAAGTTGTCAAAAATCCCTTTTGCTAGAATAACATTAAATATTAAGAGAATCAAAGGGCTTTGGATAGCCATTTCTGTATTTTGTTGCAAGCTTATCAGTCTGGTCTAGCGTTTTTTAATTTTATTTGTTTTTCTAATCTGGAACATTTTCCTGGGTACAAAATAGTGCAATTTTTAAGAAGTAATTTTCCAATAATCTTGTTTCTAAATAAAACATCAATTATTAAAAATCAGTTCTGAAATTAAACAGATACTTGTCTGACAGTTATTTATGCATATGATTATGGTTGTGCACGTAAACATCACCATTGGGGCTGTATACTTAGATTAAATCATACATAAATATTTGCAACATTCGTTTGTGCAATAAAGGATAACTTCATAGCTGATTTCAGACAAACATTAAAAAAAACATTAGATGGGTACAAAGATAACAGCTTAGTGAAAAAATAAAGATGGAGATGTGTTGTTTGCTGTACATTTTTGAGTGGTTTAAGCATATATGAATATTTTCTTATTCTCTGAGAACTAGCACCACTTAATGAAAGTTCAAAGTCTTACACGATCTAGCTTTCAAGTGAAACCCACCCAAGTGTAGTGACAGTTGCCACAATGATGAGAGATAACAAATTTGGATATTGCACATCTCATACATTGTTATGCATTTTTATTTATGTTTTGGTATTAAGGCAGGGAAATGAATAACTATCTATTACTTTAGTACTTCAGATTTTTAAAAGAAAAAAATAAAAAATGAAAGATCACAACACTTAGTAATAGATGGTTCCTATATCTGATGGGGGGAAAACACCCCCCAAATCAGCTGTAAAATCCAAAGGCTGACAGCTGAGATTGTAATGGTCCTTTTTTGACTTTAAAACTTCACCATATCTTACCTTCTGTCTGTAGGTGGTATTAATCTCATGCCTTCAGTGTAGTTATGAGTAGTGCTGGCTGAAGAGAGGGTGAATTAGGCTTAGTTTTTTTAAAACCTCATTTGAGTTTTTGCTGCATCCTTACCAAAAGCACAGAGAGCCAACTGCACCGGCTGCGTCTGCCTGATGCATCATGGTGCTGTGAGACGTTACCCCTGGTGTTTCCAGGGTTGTTGGCACTAATGCCGGCTCACTGCAGCAAGATGCACCGCTAGCCTCTAGGTTGCTTCAGCGTGTCAGCGTTGCACCCCATGCTAATGATCAGGAAAGCTATTAAGTACTTGCTTAGTGTAAAGCTCCATATTCATGCTGCTTCTGGCTCTAAATGGTCTTATTTTGGTGCTGTCTGTGCTGTGCTCCATTGTACCTAGTAGAAATGCCCAAAGACTTTAGGACTATGGTACCTGGAAACAGGGCCGGGGAGGGGAGGAAGAGATTTGGGTGCCCGGATTGCAGCCCTGTGGCCACCCGTCAAACAGCTGTATGTATAATCCATGAATCCATGACCATTTATAAAGAGAGTTGAAATTTATTGATTGATACTTTGCTGGCTCTGATCTAGTTCAGACTGAAATATAAATACCAGAAAAACAGCATTTCTTAGGTTTAGGAAAACGTTCACTAAGCTTCATTTGGAATAGTGCACAGCTGAGACAATAACGTGGTGTAAACTTGGGCTTTTTATAAATGTCCCTGTGTGACAAAGTAAAAATGGATGCAATTTCCTTTAAATCAGTCCTATGCAAACATGAAACACTTAGGCTGCTTACTTCGCTAGATCCTCAGTAAGCAGATGGTGCAAGCCTGCCAGTGCGTATTATACATCCCAGGTGATATTTCAGCAAGAAAGATCTGTTAGTCAAGAACACTCGCTTTCCAGTCTGTGGGGAAGAAATTTATAGAGCAATGTGTTATGGGACTGCTGATTTCTGAAACAGAAGATGGCCTTTTTATTTATTCGTCTGGGATTTTGGTTTTATAGCTTTGCTCGCTGGTTCATCCTGGTGTCTTTCAATAGAGCTGAGGCTCTGGAACAGATATGCTTTCTGAATAAGATTGTCTGGTTAATTTTTTTATTTTTAATACTTATGATGGCACTGAGATTTCTCTTCTCAGAAAAATATACGTATTCCTTTCTGCTGATTTATTTCTGATTTGTGCTGTCATAAGGATTCTCCCAGGACATTTGTTGTTCACTCAGTAATTTAAACTTTGTGAATTTCTTTAAACTTGTTTAAGTTAAATCCCAGTGTATTTTCCTCTGAACAATTCTTTGCACTCAATCCCTGAAAAAAGGTGTGTGCTTTATTTATTTATTTACTGCTATCTTAGTTCCACTGACAGTTTTCCAGCTCTTGCTAACAGCCCTCTGGTCAAGTGTCCTTGGAGAAAAGCAGACAAAATATTCTGTATTGGAATATTTTTGAATTTGGAAGCACACTAATAGATTCGAAAATTTAGCATTCTAGGGAATGACTAGTGCAGAAGTTACTTGAACATGCGATGTTTTAAATACCGTTTTCCCAGTCCTTGATGCTGCAGAGTCTCCATTTAGTGTACCTACACCTGTGGGAAATGCTGTATGAATACTTTGTTAGCGTTTTGGTCATGTAAGTGGAAAACAAGTTTGGAAGCAGGAGGAAAATTTCAGTGGAGAATGAGCTCTTCTACTGTACACCATACTTGAAACACAGCAATCAGGACAGGTCCATTCTTCCTGCTGTAGAATAATTATGCATATTTTTGAGCTATGTTCTGCTTTGATGCAGGGATGCCTACAGTGAACTTAGAACTTAAGTTCTTCTAAGAGTCTTAAGACTGTTATTAGAAAATGTTCTCAGTAAGGTAATTTACCTATTAAATTATGTTACAGTTACTAAAATCTTGCAGCCAGTATGGCACAGGTGGATGTATATTGAAAGTATGTGGAGAGCCCCAAATTAACTTTGTTCACTTAGAACTTAGTCTCTAGATTACCGCATTCAAGGATGGAGAGGCAGCTCCCTCCCATGCTCTCTCCCAGCTCTCCCCAGTCAGCATGGTACAAGGGGTGCAGCATGGACCACTGGGCTGTGGTGATGCAGCACTGCAGGGCCACACTGCATGTGTAATAGAAAAGGGCATATCATCCTTCTGCATGTTACATGAGTTGGTGTAAGTTTACGCTAAATCGTACACTTTACAGTATCTTTGATAGAACCACTATAATGAAAGAAATGGGAGAAAGCATTTTGTAGCAATTAGTAAAGTTTGTGAAACCCACTTGCCCTCACATCCTTATAATTCCTTTATGGATGTATCCTCTATGGATGTAACCCAAGTTCTTCTTTAATAGTTGTCTTAGTCTACCGGGGAAAGAAAACCTGTGTGGTGGAAATAATGTTTCCCTAAAACTGGGCAATGCTGGAGAAAGTTATGAAGAACCTCCAAGATAGGACATGTGGTCAAAGCGGCTAACTGCAGTGATGGTTTCATGCTGAGCTTGAAATATGCAATACAAATACAGAATATATACAACAGATGTGAAAAGATCTCTGTAGAGGACAAGTTTGTAGTGATAACCAGCAGATGACAGTAACTGAGGTAAGAGACATAAGCTGTTTTGAATAAGAACATTTTGAGGTTTGTTTTTTTAAGTTTCTTTTCTTTCCTGTGTGTACAGGAAGCCAAAGGCTAGGTATTAAATCTTCTAGGAAATAAGGAGTGATGTATTGATTGGGTTCGGGTGTCTTGCCTCCTGCAAGATGCTAGCTTTGTAAATTACATGGTAGAGATCGTTTCAGTGGTATCAGGAGATACCATGAAATGGCTAGCTAAAGCAATTTTTAGAAACTCCACCTCTTGATATAATTACATAGTTTTTAAGTAGAAATCACAACAAATGCACATTAATATTAAATCATATGTCTGTTTTATCAATTAAGCATATCCAGAAAATCAAAAAGCTACCCAGGACTGCTTGGGTTATCTTTTGGTTTTGTGCTCCCAAGTGAAATACCTGGCTCCTTACTGAGTTTATGTGAACTGGATGCACTGACACGTACAGAATCACTATCCTCACTATTGCCAAATAGCTTTCATTATATAGATACACAACGATGTTGGTGAGGGGATATATTGTTTAGATTCACCCTAAAATACAGCATGGTCTCCATGATCATAAATGTTAACTACACATGTCCCCAGAGCTCACGCCTATGGTTGGAAACCACCAATGACTCCCTATGAGCTGCAGAGGTCTCTTCCTTTAGAAAGCACAAGACTACTGAGGTGCGTATCTCCAAAATTAGAGTTGCCAAGCCTAAAAGTACCAGAAAGGTGTGTTTGACATAAACTGAGATCACTATCTGACCCTTCCCATCAATGAAAGGCACAAAAACACACTTCACAAGTACATTTTTCACAAGTTTTCTTTGCTTTGCCATCTGTGCTGCCAACTGTTCTTCTACTGTATATCGTCTGCCTGAAGAAGTGCTAAGCAGGTGTGGCACATGTTTAGCTCATTCCTGCTTTGCATGTGTAATGTAATTATGTTTGACAGACTTGGTTTGATTGAGAGAAAACTATGAATTGGATTAAATGTTTTTTGTTTAGACTTTATTAGCTAAAGATGCGATTGCATAATTAATTTGTGAATAAGCAGCAATCTTGCAAATGAGGCAGTGAATCAAAAGCACAGGAAGACGTTATAGCCTCTTCTCAGGATGAGTTTACACATTCCTTATTTGTAGTATTCATTAAAAATTCATAAAGGAAGGTTAACAAAACATTGCAACAAAGAACCACAAACAAACCAGCCAGCCACAGAAGCCTTCATATATGCATAAGTCAAAAAACCTGAAAGAATGCCAACTCAAAAACATGAGCCTCTGCTAGACAGTAAATGCTTTAACGATATTTGAATTCTATTCCCGGATGCTTTCGGTTCAACCCCAATGCTTTGGAGCAAGGGTATCAGTAGAACCATATACTTCTAGTTTCAATGTAAAAAATTAAGAATATTTTTTAAATGTAGGGAAATTTTTAGTATGAACCTCTTACTTTTTACTCAGAGAAGGTGCTACTCTTTACATCTTCGGGATGGAAAGTGGCTGTTTTAATTCCTGTGCTTCAAAATATTTGCATTTGCATCTGTTTATGTTTAGGTCATACAAATCATGCAACCGTACAAACCATACTACTTAGAAAGTGAAGAAAATCTGTAGGATTCAGCGATTTGATTTGGAACACACTTTGTTGCACGTTATTTCTCTTCTTGTAGGCCTGCTTACACCATATCTCAAGCAAGGGTGGGGTGTGGGCCTGACCTTAACTGTTCTTCTTGGTCCATGGACAGAGGGTGTGGGGCCCTGGTGAGGTTGCTCAAGGGCAAGAAGGTCTCTTGGTGCCCTCAGAGCCCTGACACCTGATCAGCTTATTTGAGATAAACCTACTACAATTTCACATCAATTTCTCTACCTGGTTTCTTGTTGGCTAACGCTCTGCTCGTCTTTGAGCACGTCTCCTCATCCTGGACACATGCTGTCCCAGTCAATCTTCCTTCTCAGCACTGTTGCTATTGTGCATACTTCATACATTCCCATTGGGTGCAATATACCAGTTTATCTCTGTTCAGCAGAAATAAATATATCTAGCTCAGATATGCAAGGACATTTTCACTCTAGGGTACTAAAGGTGTAGACTTTCCTTGAACCAATGACAACAGATTGAAGTGAAGGTGTCCTAAGGTGCTCCTTGAAATAAGAAGGCTGGATTATGAGGTTCCTTATTTTCTTCTTTTTCTTTTCCTTTCCTTTCTGTTTCTCAGTAGTAAAAAGCAAACTGTTATTACAGGTATTTGTCATATATTTGTTTATTGTATTATAATAGTATAAAAAATGATTTATAATTATTAATAATGAGGTACTAGCTTCTATATTAGCAATATGTATTAGCAAAAGTTCTTAGTCCAAACAGCAATGTTCAAACTATACCATTTTTGTAGGACCAAAATTGGTCCTCTGAAAGTTCAGGTTCAGGAATTAGATTAATTTATCAACAAGAACTCACCAGCCTTATAATGATTTATGTTAATTAAACTTTTGCATTATTTTAGTTGAACATATTCCTTTATGCCAGCATGTGAGAATAAAATCACGAGTGCCCCACATACTAGGTGAGAGGGCAAATAGTTTTTTCCAGAACAATCATGTTCAAATGCACCTTCTGTGGTAAAGGAATGAAACAAATAGGTTGCAGAATTTTTGATAGGTTTAGCTATCTAACTTCTTCCTGCTGCCTCTTTTTCAGTTCTATATAAAACATTGTGCTGCTTCTGCTTCCCAGCAGTGTTGCATTTCTTCTTTCAAGAATAGTAATTGCAATCTGGCAGTATAGAAGATTGATGCAGGGTCACTTAGTAAAAATTTTTCTTTCCTCAAATGAAGTTACTTCCTATCCTTTGCCAAGGGTTTATGGAGTGGTAAGATGGCTGATCTCTATCTTTATTCTAATTTTTTGGCCACTGCTCAAACCCTGCCTTCAGTCACATGCTCTCTATGATTATTATGTTCTTCCTATGTAGCACTTTGAGCCTTGAACATTCATGCAGATGTATTGCTTTTGCTACTCCAGGTAATGGGTTTTTCTTCTTTATGTCTGCTTTGGATTTTTCCATAAATTTCCAGCCATCTTGGATCTTTCAGAGATGCTGCTCAGAACATTAAGTACTATGACGATGCAGTTGATTTTTCCAAAGACTCTAATCTTCTTTCAGGAGCTCCACAACACTTAAACACAGTTTTCTCTCCTTTGTGATTTTTATTACAGAATTCCTCTCTTTGTTGTTTGAGTTTCAATTGACTCCATTGCTTTTCAAATCCCCCCAACCTTCCCTCAATTTTATTTACCTTACTCTCAAAGGAAGCTGTGGAAGCTTGAAGGTTATCGATTTTTAAATGAAGAGATTGAAGAAGTTCTTTTACTGAGGTGTCTTGTAAAGTGTTTGGAGGTGGAGAGGCTGTGCTAGGCCTGGAAGATGATGTTGTGCTACAGGGTGGGTTTACTTGACCCATCACACAACAGGTTTTATTTAATCCGCATGCTTCTTCTAAGCACCTTCTGGCACATTTTTGTTTGGTTGTTTGTCTCAAACAATGTTGTAACATTTGAGGAGACTGTTATCGTCAGGGTTTCAAAGACAGTGGTGGGCTTTTAGGCTTGTGAGTGTGTAATAGGAGCTATGACCTTTGCAGCAAACCCAATGAATAATCTATGTTGTTAGAGTGCTGCACAAAGCCACTGTGGTCAGCATGTGCTTTGTGTCATGATGACTTTGTACAGTCTCTGTCTGCCTGGGGTCTTAATGAGACACTGGGCAAACAGGGATCTTGCCTCCTCAACTTGTTCAGAAATGTCCAGAAACAAAGTGGGAGGGGGAAGAGAATCACAAAATAACAATTGGGAGTACAGTGAGAGGGAAATGCCTTTGCTAATAAAGAGAGTTTACCACCAAATAAACTTGTTTAAAGCAAAGCAGACAAAGATGTCTCCTTTTTGCCAAGTTTAAAACAGTGTGCTAGAATCATAGTCCATTCATTTAGCAAGCTGTTATTTTCCTCCCTTTACTTCTTTCTCTTAGGCTCTGGGTTTGAATCAGGATCCTCTGGGTCACAAATAACCAGGTCGCTTCCCCTGTCTCTTATCTTAGTTCTACATCTTTCCTTCATTAATGAAAAGTCACTATTCCAATGAAGCTGTCAGGCCTCTGGCCACCTTAAGCAGTCAGATCTGGCAGTTCAGTAAATCATAAATGCCCAGCATCCCTCTCACCAGCTTCATTTCTGCCATGTTGCTTGAGGATTTAATTCCCATTGCAGATTGTATACTGTCATTATTAATAGATTTTCTAATAGTATTGGTAGAGACTGGGAAAGATGTGAAATATTTTGTGGTGAGGCTAGGGCATGCTGAAGGGACGTGAAACAGATTGCAGTGGTGTGAAATCTTTTCCAAAACATTGTAATGTGACTGCGGGGCAAACTTTTTTAGGCTGGATTTTGCATTATTCAGTTTAATTTGTATTTCCCAGGGAAAAGCATTAATATTTCCAAACCTGATAAAGTACAGTCTCCTTCAGAAGAGTAGTTTTTGTAACAAGCTAGTCCCTCTTTCACCAGTGCTTGGCTCTGTCAGATGAATGAGGGGCTTCCATCAGAGTACCTGAACAAAACTCCCAAACATTGAGGCTACTGGGGAAGCTTGGACTTGGGAGCACAAATATTATGGTATAGGATTATTTTTAATATATCAACGATGCACAATGATTACTTTACCATTGATACAAAAAAATTCCAAGAGATGACAACTTTTTTTATTTTGATTTTTACTTTTATTGTCATTCGATGGTGAATCCATGTTTTGGCTTCAAAATAATGTGTATTGAAGGTTTCTAAGAAATGATGAATCTACAGCAGAGCCCTCTTGTAATTATTGGGGTTTTTTATGTGCTTATAGTCTCTATAATGTCTTAAATAATTTTACCTACTTTTCCCAATCAAGTATTATGGATCAAAGTAGAATTAATTACTGCTAAAAAGAGCATAAGCAAAATTAGTTATCTGTGTGTTTTACAATAGGTTTTGTCTTCTAAGATTCTTTGATTCTGCAAATGTTTTTGTCACTCAAGACTGCAAGGAAAGTTTCTTCCATCTGGCACACCTTGCAAACAGCACTACTGAGTTCAGCGTGGAGCATTTACCTCTTTATGTATAATGTTATCAAGCTTTAGACCATGCTGATTATCTAAGTATTAAATGCAACACTTGTGACTTATAATATCACATGTGACAGCTACGAAAATTAAATATCTAGTTTATTTACTGACAAGAGTAACAGTGAAAGCCTTCTGAAGCTGTTAAAATGATAGAAGGATGGTTTTACTTTGAAGTAACTTATTCAAAGCATGTTTGTAATGCTGTAGGCTGGAATTTTCAAAGAAGCACAGGGAAGTTAGATACAGGCCTCTCGTTGAGTTTCAGTAGCATGATCTAGAGAACTGAATTTAAGAATATCCTTGGAAAAGGGAGATTCAGTAGGTCTAGAGGGAATCAGTCTGGCAGTGTCTGAACTTCCTTTTAACGGGAAAGAAGAAATTTATGAGTATATGTTCCTTCTTCTGCATCTTAATCTTCTTTCCCAATTTAGCAACACTAAAAAGAGGTCCTGAGTTACTCTTGCATGTCTTCTCATTTTTTTAACTTCAAAAATAATTTGGCTTTGTAATATGTAAGAATTTTAACACCTATGACAATGAGATTTCTGGGCATAACACGTAATGCCGAGAAGCACCATTTTCTGACTATATTAACTGGTATCAGCCATATCTATCTTGTCGCTGAGAAGGAACCTGTGTATTTAGCAGGACTAGGGTACCTGCAGTTTGGAAATTACCATTATGGTACTGGCTGCTAGTTTTCTGCACCTTTCCAGTAACTGGCAGAAGTATACTAACTGCCGATTTTATTTCCCCTGCATCTTTTCTATCTTTTATTCTAGAAGAGGTGACCCACAATGCCAGTTAGGGACCAGATTACTTTGGCTATTTGTATCACTCGCAGTAAGTGCTTGAAGTGTTACAGCTATCAAAGATGCTACATGGTGTTCTTGGAGAAATTGGGGGATAAACAGAAGAGGGTGGTAGAGGATATTTTTGTTCTGCACAACAGATAGATGTACGAGGGACAGAAAAGTCATCTGGAAACAGATTATATTTTCTTCTCTGCTTTTCTTAGGACTCCTTGTCCAAATGTAGTTTTCTGTCTCTACTCTTCTCCCATTAACACTAAGTCATCTGAGCTTTCAGCTGGGGCTGCAGAAGGCCAATGATGCATTTTCTCCATAGAGAAAAGGATTATGTTGTGTTCATCGCAAAGAATACTGAACATTGCTGGCTTCTTTAGACAAGAAATCAGTATAAGGAATAAGTAGTAGCTTATGTTTTAATGTCCGACAGTTGGGGTTTTTTTCTCTTGTTGAAGCATACTTTTAGTATTGGTCATACTATCCATCTCATTTGAAAATCTGATTATAGTGTTCGATTATGATCTCCTGAGGCATTAAAACCTATAGGATTCTTCTAGACACTTAGCAGTGCATTTCCTTGTTTTAAAAAACCCACCAAACTTATCTGTGCATCTGTTTCAAACAAGTCTTCTACCTATTAAAATGAGACCGTGTGTGTAAAAAGTAGGATAGCTGTTTTCTGCCTAACAGTTCTTCCTTTTTCTTTATGAAGCCAACCTCGTCCTATTCTGCCACACAACATAAATACAATAGGTCAGATTCTGCTGTCAGTACTGTTTTTCCAGATAGACCGGACATTGTATGTTCCATGGATTTTTTTTTTTTTTTTTTTTTTTGCTGTGCCTGAATGAAAGCCAGGATGTTATTGTATCACTTTGTTTCATATCCAATTACATTGTCACATAATGATATAATTGCCAAACACAAGCAGATGCAATTGTTATAGTGCAATAAAATGCCACAACTGAGAACACTGTTTGTATTTTCATTTAAAAGTTTGGTTCTCAATATGAAAGTTTGTAACACAGTTGGAATGTGAGTTTCAAGGTGCCTGTATTTAGATTTTTGAATTAAGAAAAAAATTGAAAGTATCAGTACTCAAACTGGAGGAAATAGCTAGGTTGTGCTGAGGTGTCCTCTGTGCAGCAAGCACTTCAACAGTGTGAGTGCTTTCCTCAGTGAGGACTGATTTTTGGGGGCTGGGGGACTTCTTAATGGGAAAGGGAAATGCTGGTATGAGTAATCTTCAAACGTATTTTGTGTATAGTAAATCACACATTGCACCATAAGCTGAATTTTCGTTGGTCAAGTTGACCTTTATTGGAAAAGTAAATTGTGGTGCATTAAGACAAATTAATCTGTATGAAATGTAAAACTAAAATGGTAATTTATTTTTTTTTTTTAAGTCTATGGAAAGAAAATTGCAAAAGCAAATATTCTGTAAAAAATAGAGGCCCCTAGATTCTTTTTTACAGTTATTTAAGTATTAAGACTTAAACTAATATTTCTTTTTAATTGTTTTTCTGAATGATTTCTTTTAATTGATGCAAGTGGAAAACTTTTGAATTTACAGATATTTTAATGGATATGATCTCTTTAAATTTTTTTCTCCCCCATCCTGTCTGCATTCATTACAGGCTAATCAATGAAAATTGATAAACCCATGATGGAAAAAAAGGAATGTATTTGTATTCATTACAGGGGATTTGAGATAATAATAAAATGAAATGTTGTTATAGTGAGATATAAACCCAACCTAAGGAATTGTTCAATATGTGACTAGCTAGATACATTTCATTACTGTGATATGGAGCAGCTTGATAGCGGAAGCCAATAATTTAAAAAGTCTTGAGCACAGGGTTATGCTGACTATCCAGTTCAATACGTTAATTGACAATAAATCCTGCTTGCCTATAAAAAGCACTTGACTAGTCATTTTCAAGATGGTCATGATTTTTTATGATGCGGAACTTTTAATTTACAGGGATGATAAAAATAGATTTACTTTCAGCCACTTGTATTTGATTTAATTACCTAATCAACTATAAATCATCTACTATTGAAAAAGTAATTTAACAGAGATGATATTTTGTCATCATTTTTTTCTTAAGTAGGAGAGAGTCTTTTGTAAAGGAAGGTGAAATAGGCTTTAGAGGAATTAAAAAATTCTATCCTTTTTAAGAAAGGGTTAGAAGTCCAGCATCAAGAAGTTTCGATTTACTGAATGAAGGCCTTGATTTTTAGAAAGACTTGTTTATGGTTACCTAATCTCCTGATAAGAAAGCAGATAGTAAAAGAGCTGTATGGCAAAGGACTTGTTATGGATATTAGTGACCTGAAACGGGCCTCGCGCGATGGAACTTCTCTCTGTCAGAGACCTGTTTGGGATAATACCATGCCATTTAATGATGAGAAACATACAGTGCAGCCATGGAGAAAGAAATTGCTGTACCTTGTCCAGGGAAGGAACAGAAAAACCAATCTAAGTCAAAATGGGAGTGACTTGATAGAGGATTGTGAGGCTTTCTATTGTGAAATAAACTGCAAATTTTAATCCCTAAATGAAAACAGGATGATAAGTTTTCAAATATTTTAATGGTTATCTCACAAAACCTGATATAATACGTGAAAAAATCTAAGCAACTAAAAGTGTAGATTTAAAAAACCAATACTTTGAAGGAAAAAGGATGAGGTTTTACAAATAAAAAAGTTAACAATATTTAGAGTTTTCCATGAACAGACAATCTTATTAAAGAGGCAAACTATATACTGGGGTGAAAATATTTTATCGTGAAGATGTAGGCTCCTAAGGTCTAGCTTGAAAAATATTGTGAATCTCATAAATGCCGTTAACAAGAGAGTGTGTATGACATCCCCAAAACCATGTTTACACAGCACTGATAGTGCTCTAGATGAAAAATGTTCCAGATAAAGAGCTTTTGGAATACATTCAGAGAGGAATTTTTGGTTAGATGAATTACAGGTGTCAAAAAGGGACTCAAAGATTACAAAATAAGAATTTATTGTAAAATTTTTGCTGCTTGGTATTCTTGCTTGATGTTATTTTAAAAACAGATAAAACCCCAAATTCACTTCAGACATATCTCCTACTGTCTAAGTGGGGGGAGAGGGGAGACAAAAAGGAAAATGAAATACATATAGCATTATTAAAAGAAAAAAAAAACCTGTGTGGTCTAGATGAGGAAAAACTTAATGTGTTAGTGTGAGATTATAAAAATAATAAAAGCTAAGAAAGTAAAGATAGGAACAGTCATGCCATTAACATTATGAACAAAGAAAAATCAATGCTAGAAAATATCTCATGGAGGATTCGGGTGACTTTATGAGTTGGGAATAAAGCCAGCTTCTATAATAAGGGTAAAAGAATCATGTGAAATAATGAAAACCAAACCGGAAAGTGGAAATTTGAGACTTAATTACCCTGATAGCTAGAAGGCTTTATTAAATTTAAGGAAATAAACACAAAGAAAAGTACGTATGTTAATAAAAATGTGCATTTTTCTTATGGGTAACAATAGGTTTTAAAAAACCTGAAGAGATGGATATGTTCTAAACCCTACAACTCTTTCCAAGGAAGACTTAGGAACTTTGCATTTTAATTTCGACAATCAAAGGTTTTATTCTGGGAAGTCCACGGTCTAATTCACAACCAATATGAAATTAAATCTGCCTTCACAAAATTCTTCAGAATTACCATAGGTAAATGAAAATTTGCCATATTGAGTTAGACTGGTACCCTTTTATCAGATGAGGCTGAGATGAGGTACTTGGAAGGCAGTATAAGAAACCCTGAATAGAATAATTAGGATATAGCTTACCTACACAGAAAAGTTATTTTTTCCTATTCAGTGAGAGGTTGGATTGCAGAGACATGAAGAGTATGTTCTCTCCAGCTGTTCAGGGCTTCTTTTTACCCCTCTTTTACTCAACCAAGTGTTAGAATTCATGGGATTTTAGAACAATTATTTGGTACAACTACTCATGTATGCTGCTAGGGATGAGCTTTTGAATTACCAGCGGTGTTTCAGCTCTCATTGACTTATTTCGTGTTTGGGTCTGGATATTAATTTTCTGAGAACAGATTGACATCTTGACTGTATATGTTAGTTGACCGTGTGGCTTTGCTCAGTATAAGAAATTCTAAATTTAAGCTGCCCTGACGTCATGCCTTGTGTCTGCTGCCTCAGAAATGGACATGGCCCCAGCTCAAAAGGAGGTGACAGCACAAATCGCACAGTCACGTGAGGCACTCCAACATTTCTGTCCAGAGTACAGGTAGGGATGGTGACTTAAATGGCCAGGACATGGATGGGAAGTGTGACTAATCTGGATGTGTCAGACTTGCTGCAAATGGGCTTACATATACATAGTGATGACACACATAGCATTTTCTGTCATTGGAAACCTACATACGTGACATAAAACCCTTGCACAGGATGATACTAATGGGAAACTAGATATAGATAAAGATATAGACCCTCAACAGCATTTTTCTTTCTCTTGTAGTTGTGTGTAGTTACTACACCTGTAGTTTTATTCTTCTGTGATTAGCAATAATTCTAATATTGGTTTGCTCCAGGAATACTCAAGTTTATGAACTGACCATGCATACAAACCAGTAATTAAGTTTCTGAGTATTTCCTAGGGGAAAAAGAATGACTTTCCAAAAGTGTTCTTTTCAGTGGTGGTTGAATGTTCTTTTGGCCTAGAAAGTCACCTAGATAACAGAAGTCTAACCATAATGTTGTGGCTATACTTTTCATGTGCTAAATCCTGCCAGATTTTTGGTGTGAAATTTAAACACAGAACGTAGTCCCAAAATAAATACCATGATGAGCAGCATGCAAGATGTGATCGCCCTTTGAAATATTGAAGAGTACTTCATTCCCTGAGTAGACACTGGGTTTGTTCAAACAAAAATTATGTTTCTAATTATTTTTAAAGGTGACAGCATCTACTCTAAAATTTACTGGCAGAAAGGAAAAGACAATGTTACCTGTTTTGGTGGTTCGATAGTTACCTGTATTAATTTGCCTAGTTTATCTGTTAGTTCCTGGGGAGGTCTTGACAAAAAATGGAGCACTGTCAAGTAGGTTATGTTACAAAAATCATCTTCCTTAGTGTATAGTAACTTTCATATTAATTAGTATATAATCACTGTAAGGTAAAAGATACAGAAATGCAGTGCATTAAAGGAAGTAGGAATGAGGTTGCAATGTGAGGAGAGCAGAAATTTTTGATGTTCATACTACTCTGAGCATGAGAGAGTTTATGGTATGCTCTGACAGGTCCATTTTAACCAACAACCTTTAGAATTCGTGTATATGAATATTTCAAAAAGATCCACTAAGTTTCCCGTTTCCTGACCTCACAGTGCAGGGCAGTTGCTGCCCTTTCCAGAACCAGAGACAAAGTGAGGCAAATGGACAGCCTGTGACTAGCAGCTATATGGTTCCTATAGCAACAGTAATTCCATGAACACCCTCAGAAGTTTCTTCCCCCTTCCATATTTATTTTGCATTTGTATACTTTATCAGGTTAAATGTTTTAAAGACAAAATTTTGATTAGATTAATCCTGCTTAAATTACTTTGAAAAGGAAGAACAGTAGAAAACAGCAGAAACAGAAGAGAACATGGCATCTGTAATTACTTTGGTGACTGGTTGTTTTAATGTATCCAGAGGTAAACATGCCTGTATTTATTTTTTGTGTAAATTTTTGCCTTAAAAGAGTCCTTCTCTTCCTAAATATGCTATGATAAACCCCACTGAAGTCAGTTTTATTAGCTATAAAACTGATGCTGGTGGGGAAAAAAAAGTAATATATAATAGAGTATAACTGAGTTCTTAACTTTTAAGGCATTTCCACTAAGAATTCAACTTTTTCCCTATGTTCAAGGACTACTACTCAAAGTTACGTTAGAGGTATGATAGTCATTTACATCTAGCCTTATTTCTACCCTTCTTCCCATCACAATCTTAACAAACACATCCCTATCACACATTTTCAGGTGGAAGTATCACAGACCAACTTGAGGAGTTTCCTTGAACAAGCCTAGGTCACAACATTTGCATCTTTTTAACTGTATGTTTCCAGGTATTCTGTCCTTAAAAGGCACTCTGTTCCTAGATAAGGGCTGTGAATGATGCTGCACTGTGGCTGCTTGCATAGAATTAAGGCAGAATTTTGCTGTGGATTTTTCTGAAGAGGACTGAGTCATTCCAAATACATGATTTTTTTTTTTTTTTTTTTAGACTGATCTAGGTGTGAAATAAGTATCAGATAACTGGCATTTGTTCTAACATAATAAATTAATAAAAAAGCTCTTTTTTTTTTTTTTTAAAAACAGAGAAGAAACTGTCAGAATTATTTAGGAGCTGTTGATACTAACACCAGGGTAGAAAGAAAAATCCTTTTCATTCTTGTAAGAAGACACTGACTACCTTTAAATAAACTCAGTCCTTCATGAAGGCACTAGAAAAAGCTGTAACTTCCTTCTGTTACTACTGCAAATCCAAGTATAAATTGGGAATTGACCCAGACATCAATTCCTTTTGTTTTAACCTTTCAAACCCTAAAAAGGTTTATCTTTTTATTCACTCAGTGTTTGCTAAAAATGGTGATTTATTATTTTTCACATAATGATCAGGATGTTCTCTGAACAATTATTTAAAGTGTTTCCAGGTTTCTGACTTAGTTCTCTAATACAGATTCCCTAATTTCCTCTCCTAGAGTAAGTTTGTGTGTCACATCTGTAGTGTTCCTAATGAGCTGCTAACGAGGCTTTGCAAATGTGGAGGCACAATGAGATGGTGGTGCTAGAAGGCAGATCTAGAGCTGGTTTGGTGAGCAAGGATTCAGCATCTGTAAGAGTTCAGTTATCGTCTCCCTCCCTGCACTTTTCTCCATGTAACTCTAATGCCCAGAGCTTTAAGAGAATAAGAAAGGTTCCCGGCTCCACTCGAATACTCTCTTTATTTGATTAGCGCTGCTTGGTATACTCCAGTTAGAGTAGGTGTCTTGCAGTTTACATTCCTAAGTTCTGTAGCTGAAAAGGGAAAAACAAAATCCTCACCCGACAGTAAGAGAATGCCTGATTTACCAAAATTAGTCTCACATTCAAAACTGATGAGGATCCCATTTTGATTTCGTAACAGATGGAGAAGTGCTGAGTTTTGCCTTAGTATCTGTAATGCTTCTTATGCTAGAATGTGTTTTTATTTCTTGCATAGTTCACTTGAGTCTTATAATTCCAGTAATATCCCCCATAAAGAAAACAAGGCATTTTTGGAGTCTACAGTCTCTACTGATTTCCTCCTCTGAAGAACAGCAAGTCTGACTTTGTTCAAATGAAATATGAGCCTAATTAAGGTGAAAGCATTTCATGCTTTTCATCACTTATTTTGGTTAGTCAAATTATATTAATTTAATCCACTTAGTCTGAAGTACCTTTTTTCACTAAAAATAGTGAAAAGAATGGTGGTGAACAGAGTAGGTTAGTTGGTGCATTCCCCACTTCTCAAGAAAATGAGCAAAACTGAAAGACTTGCAGTAAGCAGTTGGTGCACTTGTGTTAATTACCTTTTTTCTATTGCCATTTTGGATCAAATTAGCCTTTTGGTATGTGTCTCATATGTAAAACGTAGGAAGCTACATTACTCTGGGAACACTGTATGGTCTGCTGTCACTACAGAACATGTCCACGGACCATTATTCAACATTTCTGCAAGTTAAGAAATAATTTTAATATGCTTTTCCTTACTGCTTAAGCAGCTTACTTACCAAGTTCAATCTTCTCTCTAAAAGAGACTCTTTATTTGTGAAAGTATTTATAAAAAGAATACTGGCATTATTTTATAGTGACTTTCTAAAGAACCAGACAAGTCTATTTGAAGCTTTTCTTTGGTATTAACTAGATATTTTATCATAAGTGAGCAGGGCATTTCTGGTTCACTAGTCTTTATTGCTTTCTTGAATGCACTTCAACCTCATTCACAGTTCAAGTCTATATAATCCTTATGCCTTTCATACTTTTAAATCCTCCACAGTGTTTTCTGTATATCTGGCTCTGCTAATATCCACAGAACTTGGGTCTTAAAGCGGTCTCCTGAGCTAGCACAATTTTGCACTGAGAGTAAAATACACATTTTCACCAATCCCTTTACTGCTCGTAAACAAGGGCAACGTTTTCTTTAATGCCAATATCCCCCAACCTCAATTTTCCCCTCTGAAACCCCAAATCCATTCCATACAATGAAAATATGAACTGTAGCTTGCTCATTCATTTATTCTTGCTCTGAACACTAGTTGTGGATCTGCTGCCCAATTTTCTTGAACTGAGAATGCTGTCAGTTTGCTGCTTGTTACTTTCTCCCCCCCCGCCCCGATACTTTCTCCTTGAACTTTAAATGAAAAAAGAATTTGTTTTGTGTAAATATGTAGATAAACTTGATAAAGGCCAGTCAGGTTATAACTTCTTTTCTGGATTGGTAAAAGCTTGTCTATCATTGTTGAAAGACAACTTTACATATTTCACATTACACAGCCATGCTATTCACAAAATCAGCCAGATTTGTTGGAAATGATTTGGTATTCTCTTGCATGTTACTAGGTGTGTATGTTGATTATGATAAAGCATGCTGTAGCTACAGTAAAGTCTTCTATAGCTGAATATCTATCTTGGAATAATTGTGGATGTTTACCGACTCTCCTGACTAGCTTCACATGCTGTTTTTCAAGCTACATGCAATCAAGTATGTGATATTTGATACTTTGAAATCATAATTGCCAGTTAAACAATGGCACTCAGGTGTGGGCCTTTGTTATTCCAATCTGTGCCGAGTTAGGACTGCTGCTTCATACAGCTGATCAATGAGCACTGGTAATCAGTGTCACTGATGCCTCATGTATCAGTGTAGTGTCATACAGAACAATCTTATGTCATTGTCTTCTGGGAAAGCAAGCATAGCTCAGGCCCATCGGACCTGTAGCTGTTGTACTATTTTATTTTACTGTATTGGGTGTCCGTGCCCAGGAGCTGCAGGGGCTTCCGTGAGGAGAGGCTGGGGCTGCCTCATGCCAGACACAGCTGGTTCCCTAAGGGCCCCAGCACAGGGCACAGCTGAGCCATCAGTGATGCTGGTGGTGCCTCTGGGAAAGCAGATTTAAGAAAGGGCAAAGCCCTGGCTGGTGGAGCGAGGACAACACCATGAGAAAGAGCCCTGCAAGCACCCAGGTGAGGGGAGGAGGTGCTGCAGGCACCGGAGCAGGTACCATTTCTGTCCAAATTGATGTTAGTGCATCAATTAATAAGGAGGGTGTTAAATGAAAATTCTTCTACTGATGCAGACACAAAATTAAATAGAACTTTTGTTTTTATCTTGTTCACTGTTCTTTGATCTCGTACATTTCAGGCAGCATGAGGCATTAGGGTGATGCATTAGAAAGGTCATGGGATACAAATGTATATTTTAAAAATGTATTGTAAAGCACTCTACAAGATTGGGTTTGGGCTACTGCAGAGTAGCCTTGTTTTGGTGGATCACCTGATTTGCAGTCATTACAAATGAGAATATTAGTTCAAGTTGATCTGCTGTGAGTTGCTAAAGTAATTGCAGAACAAAGTCGTGTTCTCTGCTCTTAGAACTCGAGGTGTCCGTCTGTTCTTCTGTCAGCTCTCTTTGCTTGGTTTGCCATTCATTTTAACAGAAACCTGTTCAGCTTCAGGGAGCACAATCAGAAAGCAGCCAGGTCTCCTCTTTTGCTATGCAAAATGTTCAGCAAATCTGTTACCCTCCATCTCTCACCCAATCACAAAATTCCTTCTCTGAGGTTAGAACATTGTGTCAAAGTAAGAAAGCATCAACTAGATTGATTTATAAAGCTAAAAAGAAGACGTTTTCTGACTAGACTCTGAGCAACAGCTGCGTTCCTCAGGCTATGCTATTTCAACCCTAAAAGCATAGGGAGTTTCTGTTTAGATCCATAAAAATTCTTTCAGCAACAGTACCTACACATCACTTCTCCAACCAAGGAATCAGAATATTTTAGCATGCTATCATGGCCATTATGTTTAAAAATATTTTTTGTGATTTTTATGCTCCCAGTTAGGGAGTCTCTTTCTTCTGGGGGCTTTGCTATGGCATTGACTATGCTGGTGGACCTCTGCCGTGGAATATACCTACTAAGCTGTTCTTTCTAATTCCCCTCTCTTTGAAAACTACTTTTGCAGGTTTTATTATATTGGTTTAAAGAGTTGTACAGTTTCAGGCTCATGTGAGTTGCAAGTGTGCCCTGGCTTGTCTCCTCAAGCCTTGCTCAACGAAGGCTGACAGCAAACAAGCTTAACAGTGTGTTGGTTTTGTGGAATCATGTTGTTTTCACATGGAGTGTGTGGGACAACTATGTTTCACAGACTTGCTCATTATCAGGAGTGAAATCATGTGGATTGTTAATCAAAAAAATCAAGAAATATTCAAGTAAATATGAATCTTGAAACTGTCGTGCTACATGGGTCAGATGACATGTCCTTGTTCTTTACAAGCATTGGACTCTGGGTCAGTCTCTATTTGGATTTCAGCATGGGTAGGCCCCTTGAGCCTTGTATGGTCTGAGATGCTTTAAGGGAACATGATCTCAAAAAACATGACTAGATATATAACACCAAAGTGTTTGTAAGGGTGGAATCTACTTAGACAGCAGTTCTGAGAGAGTCAACACTGTCACTTGGTCATCTATTATGGTATAGATTTTGCCATCACTTTTCTATCCCTATTTTGAAGTCTTCATCAAAAAGAAGGAACTGTTTATTGTACATGTAGTCATATATGATATTAGGGAGAAATGGAAAAAAGCAGAAATGTCATACAATTATTTTGAAGCTTGCCAAAATCTTTTTATACTGCATAGTACTTCAACAAAAAATTAATCTTTTCTGCTGTGACTAGTTTTGTCATTAGGTAAATGAAACAGTTTTGGCTTTAGGTTTTAAAACTAAAATGGGAATAATTTTTCTCCTCTCCCACATAGCAACTGAAATCAATATGAATGTTACTAATCAAAGTGCCTAGACCCATTCTCACCCTTACCACTTCAACCTTCCCTGTAAGTACCTATAGTTAGCTGAAATACAAGGTATTTTGAATAACTAGAGAGAGCAAAATAAACAGTCACACATGCCTTTTTTTCTCCTTTCTTTTCCTGTATACTAAGGTGGTAACATATTTTTTTTTTTTTACTTATCTGAAGATTACCCTCTGCTGCACTACCCTTTCAGTGAAAGCTGAAATATTGGAGTTGGCTATTGTTAGTTAAAGAAAACGTTAGTTTATTTTTCAGACCATTTAAAGGAATAGGTGAAGAACAACATACTTCTATTCAGGTGAACAGCATGCTAATTTTTTCTTCAGTTTTAAGGCACTGCAGATTATAACTTTGTAACTATGCTGGAATTAAACAAAGAAGGGCATGCAATAAAATATCTTAATTGTTCCACATTTTCAGGCAGTAGGCTTGATCATGTGTTTGTGTATTACCTGCTCTCTTTAATACTCACTAGCTAGAGGAGAGATATATGTTTTATAAGCCACCTGTACAAATGCAAGGCTATTAAATTGCCTTCTGTTGAGAGTATGTCACATTTAGATTCAAAAAACAAGGAGCATAGTATGAAATGGATTCTTCATCTATGTGGTATAACTCTGTTTTTTTGCAACACCATGTGCAGCTCTCACAGCAAACCCTCATATGACAAGCACGAGTGCAGAAGCTCTTTGTCACAACTTTGTGTCTCGGCTTTGGAGCCCAGGAGGGCTTCAGAGGGACTGAACTCGGGTGGAGCTCAGGGTTGAGAGGTGTAGAGGAGGCCCCTTCTCTGCTTTGCAGGGGGAGGAACATGGTGGTAGAAGAAAATCAGCTTCTCCTGATCCTATAGGAATTTGCAGCGCCTAGTTCAGTAACAAGGCCTGGTCCTAAAATTAAAAGTAGATGTGCCTCTGAATCTGGCTAGAGCCCTAGTAATGTTGCTAAAAAGTCAGCAGTAATCTATGAGTCCAGCTACCTGCCTGATCCCTCAGCTGCAATAGTCAAGCATTTAGCATTTTTTCCTTAAAATATCTCAAGATAGTGTTTTCAGTACTGGTTACATTAATAAGCAGTTAGCTTTCTCCTGTGGTCTAGCAAATCCTGAATCTACCGTTCTGTATCGTAAAGTAATCCAGAAAGTCTGGGAAGATGGGGAATTTTTACTTTTGGAGAAACAATGTACATACTTTTGCTTGTCTTTTTTAAATATATGCCGTTATTTGTAAGTATATACATAATGAATGTTATAAAGAAATGGAAGTATGGAGCACGTTCTTTTATGGTTATTACTTATATTTTCTGCTGAAAATCAGCCATCTACTGTGTGATGCAAATTGATTTGCAAGACTCGCTACTGGTAATCAGTGAGGAAAAAAACCTCAAATGTTGAATGATTTGACTTTGGCCAGGTCTTTCTGTGCTTTACAGCCTTTAGTAGGGAGCCAGATTTAACTAGTGGCTTGGATGGTGACCATGAGAGAAGTGGGGTGAGAAAAATTTTCACTGACATCATTGCCTTTACACTGAGGTTAACGTTAGCTTTTTATGTGTTATAAGACACAGAATCAGAGAAGTTACAGAAAAGTAGTGAGTTCAAGGAGTAGAACATGCTGTATTCTAGATCACTGCAAAACAGTTCATACAGAAATTAGAAGCCAAAACAAATCAAGCACGTTAAAGTACTTAAACCAAGAAGTAACAAAAGTGTCCATCAGGATTTCAGCATGCTTCTTGAATAAGACAGGGTGAATTTAATGACTGACTTCAATGAGTAATATGATAGTTACATCCTGAAAGTGAATGGAGATTAATTCAGAATCTGGACTTACACCGGAGTTGTAGGATTAACAATCAGCTGCATAAAAAAGAATCATCTGCAGTAGATGAAGAGACCATTAGTTCTTTGAAAATGTCTGGAACCTAAGACGACTGTTAACAAGGAGACCTTAGTAAAAGAGAAATGAGGGGGTTTGTGTGAACAGCAGAAAATGAAGTCTTGTTTCCTACACTATTTTAGCATCTTAAATTCCCTGCATGTCTCTCTTTCAAACACTTTTCACATGTGCATTCTCCTTGTATTGCAACGTCTTTTTCCAGTTCCCTCCAATACTGCCCTGTCCACCCCACACTTCTCTCAGGAACCTGCTCATGTCCCCGCTGTTCCCCATCCAAGTCTCTTCCTCTCCTCTGTGGTCCTGACAGCACCCTGACTCCCTCCGCACTTCTCTCCAGCGTTTCGGTCAGTCACCACGGTGAAAAGCTACCTGTGTATCAACTGGCAAGCTAGCTGCTTCTGACAAAGATGAACTCTCCTGTCTTTCCTTTGACAGGATATAACAAGATCTCTCTCCTCTACCCAGATGTCAAGCTTAGTTAAAACTGATCGGGGAGGTGCTAAAAATATAGTGAGTATCTGAGAAAGAACCATAGCTCAAGAACATATGGTGTCACTGGATCAAACGCTGGCCTTTTGCTAGGGAAACACTGGTTCATGTTGCTGGGTCCAAGCAGCATGTCAAACCTTCAAAGGCTCACAAACAAAAAAATGAATAAGCAAGTCCTGGCTCCAGCAACGTTACACTTGGCACCCCCTGTCAGGAGGACCACAGTGCTAGCAACTCCCTGGGAGTGAAGCAGCCACAGGAGACATCCAGGACTGCAGTCCTATTGTACTGATTCACAGCCAAAAACTGTTATAGACTCTGACACTTTTAAAAAAAACATCTGTATCACCACTTCATGTTGAAGCAGTCTCTGGTAAGAGAACAAAAGCATATCCTCTGCTTTTCCTGAATTAGGCTGCTTCATGAGTGCTGGTTAGCTGATCTGATGAAAGGATTATGGCTACATATGCATGTGTTTTCCACAGCTCAACACCTTCCCCCACACCTCTCAATTCCATGCAGAGAGAGGTGGGGGAGATTGTGTGAATTTTGGGTGTGTGATATCCTTTTCATGACAGCAACATTGGACCTGGTACGTACTCTCATAGTGACGGAGCAGATCCACAGATGCTAGCAGCAAACGTGCCAGGTGGATAAGGCTGATCTGAGCAATATGACAAACCTGAATTTCCAAAAACTTTGTCAGCAGAGGTGTTTTTAAGAGGGGCGAGTTTCTTCTGTGAACTAACTGGTTAAAAAATAGAAACAAAGGATAGGCATAAATGCTAAATTTTCATGCTGGAAGGATTAATGAGGTGTATTGGGTTTGTGTGGCAGCGCTTTGGTAGCAGGGGGGGCTACAGGGGTGGCTTCTGCGAGAAGCTGCTAGAAGCTTCTCCTATGTCTGATAGAGCCAATGCCAGCCGACTCCAAGACGGATCTGCCACTGGCTAAGGCTGAGCTAATCAGCAACAGTGGTAGCGCCTCTGTGATAACATATTTAAGAAGGGCTGAAAAACCAGGAAGGGGCAGCCGGAGAAGAGAGGAGTGAGAATATGTGAGAGAAACAACTCTGCAGACACCAAGGTCAGTGAAGAAGGAGGGGGAGGAGAGGCTCCAGGCGCCGGAGCAGAGATTCCCCTGCAGCCCGTGGTGAAGACCATGGTGAAGCAGGTTGTCCCCCTGCAGCCCATGGAGGTCCATGGTGGAGCAGATATCCACCTGCAGCCCGTGGAGGACCCCACGCTGGAGCAGGTGGATGCCTGAAGGAGGCTGTGGTCCTGTGGGAAGCCCATGCTGGAGCAGGCTCCTGGCAGGACCTGTGGAGCCGTGGAGAGAGGAGCCCACGCTGGAGCAGGTGGATGCCTGAAGGAGGCTGTGATCCTGTGGGAAGCCCATGCTGGAGCAGGCTCCTGGCAGAACCTGTGGAGCCGTGGAGAGAGGAGCCCACGCTGGAGCAGGTTTGCTGGCAGGACTTGCGATCCCGAGGGGGACCCACGCTGGAGCAGTCTGTTCCTGAAGGACTGCACCCCGTGGAACGGACCCATGCTGGAGCAGTTCGAGAAGAACTGCAGCCCGTGGGAAGAACCCACGTTGGAGAAGTTCGTGGAGAACTGTCTCCTGTGGGAGGGACCCCACGCTGGAGCAGGGGAAGAGTGTGAGGAGGAAGGAGCGGCAGAAACAACGTGTGATGAACTGACCGCAACCCCCATTCCCCGTCCCCCTGCGCCGCTCGGGGGGAGAGGTAGAAAATCGGGAGTGAAGTTGAGCCCGGGAAGAAGGGAGGGGTGGGGGGAAGGTGTTGCTTTTTAAGATTTGGTTTTACTTCTCATTATCCTACTCTGATCTTGATTGGTAATAAATTAAACTAATTTCCCCAAGTCAAGTCTATTTTGCCCATGATGGTAATTGGTGAGTGATCTCCCTATGTCCTTATCTCGACCTACGAGCCTTTTCCTCATATTTTCTCTCCCCTGTCCAGCTGAGGAAGGGGAGTGAGTGAGCAGCTGTGTGGTGATTAGTCCGGCTGGGCTTAAACCACGACAGTCTTTTTGGCGCCCAACGTGGGGCTCGAGGAATTCGAGATAAGGACATAATTGGGAGAGGTAATGGGCAAAATACGGACTGAACAATGTTAGAGTGCAGAATGATCATGGGGAATTTTTGTTGTTGTAATTGTGGTGAAAGGACGAGGGGTGGATTGTGTGTAAATTGTCCACTTTTGTTTGGTGTTGTGATGATTTTATTTTGATTTTGCTGTGGGTAATTCTTTTTTGTTGATGTGAGTGAAGTTTGTGAAGATTGTATTATGAATGTAGATTTTAATGATCATTTGTAAATATGTGATTCACAGAGGCGAGGGGTGGAATGTATTGGGTTTGTGTGGCAGCGCTTTGGTAGCAGGGGGGGCTACAGGGGTGGCTTCTGCGAGAAGCTGCTAGAAGCTTCTCCTATGTCTGATAGAGCCAATGCCAGCCGACTCCAAGACGGATCTGCCACTGGCTAAGGCTGAGCTAATCAGCAACAGTGGTAGCGCCTCTGTGATAACATATTTAAGAAGGGCTGAAAAACCAGGAAGGGGCAGCCGGAGAAGAGAGGAGTGAGAATATGTGAGAGAAACAACTCTGCAGACACCAAGGTCAGTGAAGAAGGAGGGGGAGGAGAGGCTCCAGGCGCCGGAGCAGAGATTCCCCTGCAGCCCGTGGTGAAGACCATGGTGAAGCAGGTTGTCCCCCTGCAGCCCATGGAGGTCCATGGTGGAGCAGATATCCACCTGCAGCCCGTGGAGGACCCCACGCTGGAGCAGGTGGATGCCTGAAGGAGGCTGTGGTCCTGTGGGAAGCCCATGCTGGAGCAGGCTCCTGGCAGGACCTGTGGAGCCGTGGAGAGAGGAGCCCACGCTGGAGCAGGTGGATGCCTGAAGGAGGCTGTGATCCTGTGGGAAGCCCATGCTGGAGCAGGCTCCTGGCAGAACCTGTGGAGCCGTGGAGAGAGGAGCCCACGCTGGAGCAGGTTTGCTGGCAGGACTTGCGATCCCGAGGGGGACCCACGCTGGAGCAGTCTGTTCCTGAAGGACTGCACCCCGTGGAACGGACCCATGCTGGAGCAGTTCGAGAAGAACTGCAGCCCGTGGGAAGAACCCACGTTGGAGAAGTTCGTGGAGAACTGTCTCCTGTGGGAGGGACCCCACGCTGGAGCAGGGGAAGAGTGTGAGGAGGAAGGAGCGGCAGAAACAACGTGTGATGAACTGACCGCAACCCCCATTCCCCGTCCCCCTGCGCCGCTCGGGGGGAGAGGTAGAAAATCGGGAGTGAAGTTGAGCCCGGGAAGAAGGGAGGGGTGGGGGGAAGGTGTTGCTTTTTAAGATTTGGTTTTACTTCTCATTATCCTACTCTGATCTTGATTGGTAATAAATTAAACTAATTTCCCCAAGTCAAGTCTATTTTGCCCATGATGGTAATTGGTGAGTGATCTCCCTATGTCCTTATCTCGACCTACGAGCCTTTTCCTCATATTTTCTCTCCCCTGTCCAGCTGAGGAAGGGGAGTGAGTGAGCAGCTGTGTGGTGATTAGTCCGGCTGGGCTTAAACCACGACATGAGGTCTCGCAGGGCTCTGTGCTAACCTTTGTGCTGTGTGTTTAGAGAGAATTTCTCTGACAAAGTTTGCTTGGTGTAAATTTATACAGGACAATTTAGTCTATATCGGACATGGAAAAGTTACAGGAGGATCACTTAATATTGAGTTATCGGACAATTAATTCAAAGTATTGTTTATAGAGAAGAAAGTAATTCTAACTTTACTTATGCCATTACGGGCCCCAAATTAAATATTGCCACTCACGAAAGACCTCTTAAAGTCAGTGTAAATGGTTCTCTTAAGACATTAGGTTAGTGCTGATTTGATGCCAAAACACGAAGTAGAACATTAGGAATTGCTAGGAAATCAACAGAGAACGCAACAGAAAATACCCATATGCGGAAAGACTAAATAAACAGGACAGCTATACAACTCTGAGAAGTTACTTGGGGAAAAAAACAACTTCTACACTGGGGTTCATTAATGCTCTGATCTAGGGATTTTATACGTTTTCTGTAATCAGGCAGATGTCTTGAAATTTTCCCTTAAATGAAAAAGAAGCTCAAATAAATCAGTGTGGGATGACAAGACAAGAAACAGGAAAATCTTGTCTCTATTCAGCTATCAGCTGACTTCTGATTTTATGTGAACTGTTAAAGACTTCTTTTTAGTTTCTGAAGTGAATGTACCCCTCTGACAGCCAACATTTCCAGTCTCCAGACTATGAAAATAGACCTGTTATCTTCTGAGAGCTAGATTTACATAAATTCTTGTTTTCCTAATGTTGGTATGCTTTTGCATTTCTCACAGGTTTAAATTGCTATAGCTTTTCTGGCTCTCTTACCAAGTGTTGCAAAATTTTAAAGTTTTGCAACATCGCAAGCATGTGAAGACCATATTCTGTTCCTCCTAGGTAACTAAATGCCCTTTGTTTTTCTAAATGTGGGGAAAAAAATGTGGTGTTTTTTTTCTTGCTCTATGGGGCTATTACATTAATTTTTATGGAACCAAGTGAGTCCAGAAAGTTCTGGTTTGCCACTGCACAGAGTTAAATAGTGAGAAAAGATCCAGATCTTGAAGTAGAGAGACTTTGACCCACTTACTTCCATGGCAAACAATCACCTCTAAAAATATTTCTAACCTTTCTTTAAAGTTGCAGGAAAAAAGGGTAAGTGGTTTAAAGCATTTGATGTATAAAGTAAAGCATTCATTGTAGCAAGGTCCCTTATTCCCTTTCCCTTTTAGCAGCAGGTTTTATTTAAAAAAAAAACCCCACACCTTTTTACTCATTTTTCAGTTGTACCAGTGATGGTATTATTTGTTCTTTCCTGGGGAAAAAGAAAAAATAACTTGACAGTGGCTCACATATGCTGCTTCTGTTAGAACTCAGTGTCGTTCCCTTGAAGAGGAGACAAATGCTTGCAGAAGAGGAGAGAAGAGCAACACAGATTGTACATACAACTTCTGTTTGTGATCTGTGTGTTTGCTTGCAGCCGTACTGGTGGGACGGACAAGCAAAGGGCAGCTCTCACTTGCCGCTGCAGGACCTGGCTGGTAGGGCTGCAGAACGAGGAAGCCAGGAGACATTCTGTTTGTCAGGGAGAAATCCTTCCTGACACTGCTGAGGCCTCTCCTGTATTTTTCCAGCACAAGCAGCGTGCTAATGTTGTCAACTTTCCCTGATATTGCATGTACATGAAAACCTTGCTCTTTACCTCTTATTACTGCGCTAGCAAATGCAGTTATACTGCAAAATGTCACCATTACCAGTTTGTGTTACTTGCAGGATGGTTTTATGCTCTGTCTTCATTTGGAAAATGCTTTGCTGGCAGATATATATTTCCCTCCATAAAGCATTCCTAGCATTCTGAAAAATAACAGTTTGATCCATAGTGCTGTGTCTAGCTGACACTGCAAAGAGGAGATTCTTCCACATGTTCGTGTACTATGCACGAAATGCAATTACTCAACCCCAAATGTGATCAGGGCATTAGGCTCCTCCTGTGAAAAATTTCCTTGTATCCTTAGTGATTCCAAGGGTCTTGTTTGAAAACTTAGAAAGTAAGATGAGGGGTGAAGAGTGTCTTTTAAAATATGTTTGTCACAAAGGGTTAAACAAAGAGAAAACTGATTTGCCAAGCTGGAAATGGGTGAAGGGATTTAGAGTAACATTTAAAGGCAGCTAAGAAAATGTAGGGAAATGCAAAATCCTGTAAAACCAGAACAACCCTAGAGCAATAATAATATTCAGAAAGTCACAGTGAGTAGAAAACACTGGTTTGGGTTTTTTCCCATTTCAAAACCACCAAAACTGGATGGGAACTAGGTACCCCAAAGGCTCATTTCTACTGCATCATCACTGAGGTAAGAATTTGAAAAAAAGCTCACCCATAATCTCCCCATCCACACATAACAGCTCACTATTCAATAACACCACTATCAAAACCTAAAGCATGTCTGGTCTCCTTATTCATGGATCTGTTGAGTCCATGATTTTGGATTAATGGAATGAGCACAGAGCAGATATGGATCCCCTGGTTTAATGCAGAATCTATTCTGTTTCATCTTGTCATGGTGACATCCTGAACTCCTTGCTAATAGTGACTCAGTAATTGCCTCTTTGACTACTGAATGGTCATTATGTCACATGGATCATATCTTCTCTACCAGCACATCTTTCAGATTTTGAAAGACAGAGATAAATTTAACAGGAAACTCTTAGGCCAGCATCATACCACAGTTTCCTCCTTTAATAAATATCAAGTTCATCTAAACAGATATGAAGAAATAGATAAAATACTACTTTAAGCAATTCTGAAACAGAGAAAACTCTTTTTCTGTGCCAGGTAGATTAAAATGTCTGTGCCTAATGTGATGATAATGCAGTCAGAAAATGCAGATGGGAGAAGCAAATCATGGCAAACCCAACCAAATTATGCTATGTAAACTATTTTTTTTTTGGATCCTAGATCCTGGAAAAACTTAATTCTGGCAATATTATAAACAGATTTCAGGTTTAAGAAGAAATATGTGAGTATAGTTATTGTCAGTTTTAATGTTAACTAATAGCTTCTTCAGATCCAGATTAATAAATGAACTGCAGTAAAACAATGGTGTGCACGTCAGTCGGAACATAAAAGCTAGTGACTGCAAATCCTTGAAAACAGTGCCTGCCTAACCCAAATATTATCAATACTTCAACATCAGCAATATGATAGACTGAAATATTATCCATCATATTAGAATAACAAAAAAATATTAGATTAATACACATGTTCTAACCTCATTTATATTCAGTAATGTATTGGATTTATATTGTTTGGGCTGACTTCTGTGAATACTCAGACAAGTAAATTTAATGGTAGTAGTGTTGCTGAGTGATTCTGTGAAACGGTAAATTTTAAGTGATTATTAGAGAATGTTCATCAGAAAGTTAATGTGGAACTTGGAAGCCTGAGTGTTCACAGTGGATGTTGGCTGCCAAGAACTTTCCTCACCCAGAGGAGAATCAGAAACAATAGGATGAATATCAGATACTCATAATGTACACTGTGTGTCCAATTAATAGACTAAAAATTGGAAGGAGTTTGGCAGATAAAGCAGGGATGAATAAATTACAGACTTGTAACCTGCCAACAGGCAAAGATGCAGAATTTATTAAATACTTTCCCACTCCAAAACATCCACACAGCATTTTTAATAAAACAGTCTTATACAGGGGCTTCTCGCATCCCAGAGAGCCTTCCCTGCTACAGTTGTAACAACTGCAACCAATCCAACCCCGAAGCTGAACTTCATTTTAAGCCAATTTAGTTCTGAAGGCCCAAACTGGACCCAAAATCTCCCATCTGTAAGATGACGTTTTGTAGGTCACAGTGCTCTTGATGAGGTTCTTGGAGGACAGTTGTCAGCCAGCATCATGAGTAGCTTTCATGGTTATTCATGTTGGCGGTCTCAGCAAAAGGACTGATGAATATGCAGACACAAGGCCTCTGTTGATCGTCCTTCCTGAGATACACTGGCAATAAGGTGGCATCGTGAGAGTTGTCACTGCTGCTCTCCTTTGTTTGCTTTATGTTGTAATGGAAATCTTTCTCTCCACAGCTTTTAATCCATAAAACTCTAAATCCCCTCCCCGTGATGAAGTCTGCGTGCTTGCGCATGTGCTGCCTTCCTGTGCAAACACAGGGGCTGCGGGGCCCTGAGGTCCTGCACTGTACTAGCAAATTTGGCATGTACAAACTTGCTGCATTTGGGAATAGGAAATGCCACTAATCTGAGATTCCAGAAAGTTTCTTTCAGTTTTCTGTTTCGTTATGGATGTACTGTTTTGAAATCCATGAATGTATTTAAGATCTATGAAGACAGGTGCATAAATAATTTTGAAGACGTGGGCCTTAGTGTTTTTGCCTCTCTAATTCCCAGCTGTTACGGAGTACAATGGCATGGCCTTACCTCACACTTGCACTGCAAGGTACTTACTCCCCAAGCAGGTACATGAATGTCAAGATATTATCTGTGAGGATGGGTGGTAGCAGGTCCATGGAGGAAGAACATAAATAGAAAAAGTGAATCATGTCTTTTGTTATCAAAATGAAATGTCAGGTTTATATACGTGCAGGTATTTATTTATAAGAAGGAATTCAAGAAAACCACCCGTCTATCTGAAAAAGTCCAAGCTGAGTGCCTAGCATATGTGGTTATTCAAACTCAAGTTTAAATAGAACATGCAAGTTAATGTTTCCAAATGTGCCAAAAGCACAGAGCAGTCTTCAATGAGCACTTATGGACAGGACCTTGACTTTACATCTATTCCAGAAGACAGTAACTGCGTACTGTTGATGCTGACTGTAAAGTAGTGCAATGGGGAAGCATAGCCTGAAAACAAAAGGGTGTTTTATTATTTTATAGTATGAAAATTACTGTGCCGTCTGGGATGATAACCAAAAATGCTATAATGGGTTTTGCTCTGTTTCCAGGGGTCAGTAATGCAATTTGTAAATGGCTCCATCTACTACTGCTGACATGCCACTTGTCCCTGCAGCACTAATGCTGCCATGCTGATAGTTCAAATTTTCTGGAAGTGGCCTTAACTCTTAGTGATTGACAGGAATTGCTGAGTTCCAGGAATGCCAGTTCAGCCTGGAAAGCTGTAGAAAGACAGAGAGACTATAGAAAACTTCTGAGAGAAGGAAAAAAAAAAAAAAAAAAAAAAAAAATTGGAATTATGGAAAGGATGCTCTGCTGCTCAAATCTATCTTGCGTTAGCACTGAAATCGAGTTGAAGGGATTTTTGTCATTCTCATTCAAAGTTACCAGACAGATGAAGCCCATGGAATCTGTCCAGCAATATAATGTGCTCACCTGTATATTGAGATACATTTTATGTTGCACTTCTGAAAGTAAAAACATTTTCTGGAAGTAAAACTACCTAAAAGGAAATTAAAATCTTTGTATTTATATTCTGAGACTCATTTCATACCCGCTGGACGTTCAGTCTTTAAAATGCTAATGATCACAGAAGATATAGGGGAAGACAGGATCAGACCTAAATGATTTAGACTCTAAACCTGGTTTAATTCCTGTCAATTGGAAAACTTCTGCACGTTTCAGTGGACCAAATTGAGCTTCTGACATGGTATTATATTTCGTATTCACAAGTTGTACAATTCTCTTTCATCTTTCAGAATTTCTGAGTATCTATAGTTTTTAAGACTCACTATATGTGGTATTTCTGTCTTTGTGGGGGTCAGGGTAATCTTAATTTGCTAAGATTAGAATAGATTTAGAACAAATGACATTTATTAATCTGATCTATTTAATAAAGGTATATGCATATATATAAAAGTAGGTTTATGACTCTCCAAAAGCAAGAGCAGAGTTCAGGAAAAATGAAGAAATGGAACTCTTGCACTTTGTAAGCAGAGATTTGTACACATGTAGTGTGACACATCTCAGAGAGGTATCATCTCTGAAAAACTTATAGGTAAGGTACAGACTGTTTACGAGCTTCTTGTGGATCACATGGATTTATTACCTTTATCAACAACTGTACTAGTTGTATGCTGCCTTGCAGTACTGTGGATTATATATACAGAATGGTTAGCAGGGCAGCTTTTACTTAATTGTCACTGTGGGTTTGTCTCAGAACCATAGTGCTACTTTCCCACTTGTCTGCTGTGTTGAATTGTTTGTTACTCAGAGGAACACTTCTATCTAACTCAGGCACTAAACATTTTAATACGCTGAAGGTTAACCACTGAAAAAGTTAAGTTTCTTTTTTAATGAAAAAGGAAATCTGTATCTGCTCCTCAGGAGGGCTTTCTCTCCAACAGCCAACATGTATTAGCGATTATCCTTTAGAGGGAAAAGCTGTCTAATTACTCTATTACCTCAAGTGCAGAGCACTCACCTGGGAAGCCACCAGATCAAGGTTCAGGTCCCATCACTGACTTTAATATTAATTTATGACTTGGCATGTGTGTCTGATAATCAAATAATGATCTGTTTTACAGAGCTAAGATGGCTGTAGATTGGATTCTAGCTTTTTAGGAGACTACTGTCCATCTAAAATAGGGTTTCACAATTTTCCAAACTGTTTTTTATGGTATGAGGTAGCAAAAGATGTTATTCAAGCACTCTAATAATGGTAAGTATAACTTAATTTCAGAAAACACAAGTGAGAAAAACCTTGGAGATTGTTCTTTTCTTCTTTCACAAATACAGATACTTACATAAAACTTAGACAAAAGTGTTCTGGAAGTTTGGGGCAATTTTTCCCTAACCAATCTCTGTCTTATTAAAAATCAGTCCCTTCCTCCTGGTCCATTTACAAGGAAAGTTCAACTGTACTATGCTGGCATTGGTTATTAATTTGCTAGGGGCTTCTGATTTGCCAGAAGAAATAGAGCTTAAAGATTTTTCAAAGCTACTTTAGCTTGTGCGTGGACAACCTTGTTACTTAAACATTTTTTTCCAAAAGATTCATTAGCCCTTGAAGTCTTTCTTCCTAGTGGTTCTGCCTATTGGTTACAGATCTTCTGTTGACATGTCACACAAACGTCTTTCTCTAGAGAGAAATAGGTACGTCTTCACTGAGTGAGTCACGGCCAGTGATTTCACATCTTCTGCTGTTATTGTGTTCATCTGTTAACTTCACATTCGTGTAACTGAGTTGCCATTCAGGTTTCTGGGGTGTGATGTGTGTTTGAAGAAAACAGGGGGAAGAGTCCATTTGCTCAGAAATATTCTTAGAAACATCTAGTTTCTAAACATAGCTATGAGAAAAATTTGAGGAATATGCAGTCTAAAGATTTTAGATTGTAATTCCTTTGGTAGTACGACTTTGGACCAATTCTTGGTGCCAGTATTGTTTATAAGGGGCAAGTCTCCTGGGTACTAACACAATACAAATAAAATCAGTAATCATTACAGAATAAGTCTTACACAAATAGGGCTGCCCTTTCTTTTCTATAACGAGTTAGATTTCAGCTTGATATCCTGTACAAGCTATTATGAGATAAGTGAAGGTAGAAAAATGGGCTGCATTGGTGATATATATAGACTGATATTTTTAAAGCGGTTCAGGCAGTGTAGCTACCATCATCTTTAAATGAAAGACATATGTTCAACGAAATGTTTGACAACTGACATTTGAAAGGCAAAATTCTTGTTTATGATATTTAAACCACAGGCAATATCCAAGGCATTTTCTCTCTTTTTATAGCTACAGTGTTTAATAATTAAAAAAAGAATATCAATTATTAAAACATAAGAAGGTCAGGTATTAAAAGAGAATTACATCTTGCAAAACTGTAAGAAGTTATTTTGTTATTTATACAGCCATTAATATTACTGAACAGAACTGCTCCACAAATAATAATTAGATAGTCCAAAGAAATTCTTCCTGTTGCTACTGACTACTTTAGGTTAAAGCAGTCCTGCTCAAGTGAAGGCTTGAAATGGCATATTGATGATTCACGCTTGAAAAAACCCATAACCACCTACCTACTTTGGCTGTGCAACTGAGGTGATGCAATGACTGAAACAGGCAGGTGACTAACAAACAGAGTACTTGTGAATACTGAAGAATATTGACTTCCCCCTTTCCTGTGAGCTGATGGGCATCATCAAAAAAAGCTATATTAAAAGCCATAAAACCTGACGTGTCCTACTGAGGAACTGATCTTACGTTATTGACAGAGACTGAAGCCTGAATACATGCCTAATTAGTAGGCATTAGTAGTAATTATGCAGTCAAGAAGTATACAAAAAACCTGAGACTAAAAAAAGTCCTATAACTGACAAGAGAATGTGCTGAGATGGCATGTAGTGAACTGACTAATTGTATATAAAGAAACATCATGAATCATAATCTTTAGACTTAGGTTATTGGATAGATCTCTCTCTTTGGCTGAAAGGTACCTTTCAAAAAACTCAGATGAGGCTAAACAGGCTTTGGACTGACTGCCCTTACTACTTTAATAACCTGCTTATGGGAGGGATATTGAAAGAAACTTACTTGCACATCTAAGTGCTGCAATAATGCTCATTTATGTCATTTTGTTCTTTCATCTGGATTTCAAAATGCAAGTTTACAGGTGAGAACGTAGCAGCTTGCAAAACTGAAATTCAGAGCTCTCATAAACCATCTTAAACCATATGGGAGTGCCAAATCACATATAAGTGAAAAACAAACAACCCCCAAACTCAGAAATTCAAATTAAGCATTCAGTAATTCTTTATCTAATGAATATCTACTACTGAGTGGTAAAACAGTTTGATCTACTCAAAGGAGATCTGTAGTATTTGATGTATATTGCACCCAAGTCTATAGTGACTATTAATCAATTTTTGCTAGAGATTACATAAGCAAAAGATATAAAACTTACAGTAGGAGGCACAGTGAATAATCTGTTACTTTTGAGAAGAGTGATGGCATTTCCATATAGTTATGATGAAATTAATTTTAGATTAAAGCTTTCTATTAAAAAAATGATATTTTAAATTAATATTGTTCACTCAGAAGCAATTTCTACTTTGCTGACACTTCCATAGAGGAGTGTAAACCAGATGTGGCAGATCTCATCATACACCTGAACCACAGAAGATTATAAAATACAGAAAAATAGTTTGTAAGAGGAATATGCATCTTGACCATCCTGCCCTCTTATCTGCATTCAGTCAACTTTAAATGCTCCCAAGCTACAAGCTTAAATCAGAAAAAGAAAAAAGGTGAGGCACAGAGATTCTTTTGGGAACCTTCAGCCTCCTCCACAAAAACACCATTCCTTTTTCTTCAGTCAGAATGAATACCAAATTACATTCCGGAAGGAAAGCTAATTATTCTCTTCCTTCAAATTTATCTTGTTCCCCAGAAAGTTTAGCAATGGGTTCTGCAAGAAGCTGAAGGGTATTTTATCCTCATCTTCTGTCTTGTTCCAGCTCAATCAGGTGCTCACAATGTACCGCTTGCCTATCTAGCTAATCCTATCCTGGGTCAGCTCCTCTACTTTGTTAAAGCTGCTGATCTGTAAAGTCACTCCTCTGTTGTGCCTTGAAGGATCCTTCTGGGTCAGCTTCTTTTATTTTGCAGTGTGTTTGACAAGACAAGTTTGTTTAAGGGGCCTTTTCCAGTACTAACCACATGACTAAGGTTAAATCCAACTACTCACCGGTGAGTTTTACGCCTTTGGAAGTAGTTATACTTCTTCTGTTATCTCAAAGATTTTTATTCAGCCTAATCATTTGTTTCTAAATTTTTGTACCAGGAATGGCAGAAAAATACTGAATGCTTTGATAACTCTTTGATCTTTTATGATCCATAAGTAAAGATTATGACTGCATTCTGGCAATGCAGTAGTAGTTTCCAGTACCACCCGTGTTAGACTTCCACAGCGGGATGGCAATGGTTGACCTGACTGTGTAAGTCACTGCAGCATAAATTCAGTTAACTCACTTGTAAAATGTGTTCCCTAAACTCTGCAGTTTTTCACAGCTTTTACCTTCAGAATGATAGAATCATTCAGGGTCAAACTGATTTTCATGACCTTTGTTTTTCACTTATAAGACCCATTTGTTTAACAACTCTTACCAAGCTGTTGATCCACTGTTACGCTTTGTTTATTGACAAGAAATCTCCTTTTGCAGACACAAATGACAAAAGTATGGTACAATAAATATCTCAATTATTGGCAGTACTCCTGAAAAATACAGTTTTGAGACTCAGCTGTTAAACAGCATTGTAAGTTTAGGGAAATTTTTTACTCCCAGTTGAGCCTCTTTAGCTTTATGGTTAGCAGCTTAGGTGCAAATTGCAGAAGTAGACTTACTGGAGATTCACAGGGATGGCAAGCTAAAATATTTAGTCACTGCTATGTTCATTATCTTTACACAATTAGGTGGATATGCTGGAAACTCATACTGTGTCACACTTCTGTTGCTGTGTTGATAATTATTGGCTGATTACATATACCCTCTCTTAAATGCTCCCCTGTGTTAATTCTGTCCTCCTAATTACTAATTAATTGAACTTTAAATGGCTCGTAGGTTGGTTTAGGTTTGGCAAAGTTCCCAAAAGATTGCCTGTAAAGTTTATTTGAACTAAAAAAAAATTATTTGCTGATAACCTCAGTTAAGTAGATGTTCTTGGCAGAATACAAGTTCTTCCTGTGACTGTCAGGAACCAGAAATGTCATGAATAAGTTTTTTTCATGTTTCAGATTTCCATTTCTTACACATAGTCCACCCTGAAGCTGAAGAGAATGTTATTAAATTTAAATGCTTTTCTTCTTGTCTAAGACGCTGGCTTGACAGCAGTGGAAAATAATTTTGTGTATTTATCCACAAAGTACTGCGTCCACTCAGAGCAAACACAGGGGATCAGTGTTAGAGGCAAAAGATACTTTGCCCTCCATTTCCAATTTGTCGTTTGTGTATTGCAGAGTGCAGCTGCAAGGTGCTGGCATGTACTTATCTAATACCTTAAGAGACAAACGAAGGACCATTACGTTATAAACATGGGATGGATTTGAAGAGGATATATAGAATTAATGCTCTTGTAGGGGCTCTGAGCAGCCTGCAAGGCCCAACATTCATTCTCTAATCTGATATTAGCTTCTCCCATTTCTTAGCAGGCCCCAAGAGCAACTGCCAATGGATCAGCAGAGGCTAGACATTCAAACCTTCTCAAATCATTTTAAATAGCCTTGCCCGAGTTTCATGTTGACAGCGAGCCAGGTGGAATTTTCCATTTTCTTTCTAGCTTTCCAAATAAGAACAGTCCTACTTTCTTTTGACTCTGGTTTTATATAACCAACAAAAAAGACAGATAGCCTTGAATTTGGAAGATTACATTGGCCTGTTCTCAGCTGAAATGTTCTGTCATCATTGACGTATGTGTTTAAATGAGCACTGAAGTGTGAATGGCCATCTGTCCGGGAAGTACGAGAGATCCTGATTACTAAAATGAATCCACAAAAAAGCTTAGTGCTTAGCAGCGGCACCAAACACAGAGGGAGAAGAGAGCTTTTTCACACTGCAGATATTTATAGTAGATGGATGATTATAACTCAGCAATCTCAGCAATTGCCTAGACTCCCTGCCCTGTATTTTTTTACATATGTTCACTCTCAATTTTTTGCAAACATTGAGCTTTCAATATTTGCATCTTTTGTAAAAACAAACAAAAAGAAGCACTAGATGTTTTCCCTGTCAGAAGTAGTTTTCTGAGGGGATGTTCTTCATTTTTCTCATGAAGAGTTGTTCTCTGCTTTATAAGGCTTTTAGCTAGAATGTGCTCTAACTTCGAATGAAGATTTGAACCTGCATTCCCACGATTGCTCTACAGCAAGGCTCAAGGCTATTCCTGGGTGCGTCTCTTCCTCTGCAAACCTGAAAAACTTCCTAAGGAAAGGCTTTTGAAAAATCTATAGAGATTTTGATCTTTAGAGGGTTGTTGTATCTGACTCAGCTCGATTTTTGGCTATGAGTGACAAAGGTTCCAGCAACAACCGCTGGAATTGGGTTGGAGTTTCATACTAATTTCCATGTTAGGAAAAGCTCCTTACAGAAGATTTTTTTAAAACCTACACCTTCTGATGTGAAAACTGCTGTTTTATCAAACAATCATTATTAATTAATCTTAAAAACTCATGACTACTTTGGCTGCTTTTCATGGTTTTTGTGGTGCTGAACAAGTCACCCGTCACTATCTGTTCAAACATGAGTTGGATGTCCTTTTAGAGCACTCACATTATTGATTTGAATCAGAGCATTTTTTTTCCATTTCTGCATTTGCATTTTTCATTGTTTCTGTTAGTTACTTTTCCATTATGCATATAGTTATGAAGATACATAAAGGGTCAGTTTTTAAACTAAGCTGTTGATTTCCTGAGACTGCACACACAGTTTCTCTGTATTAAACTTAAGCCACGAAATCTAAGCTTGTAAAGCAGCAGATACAGATACGTCATGTTTGTAGGTAAGCCTTTACAACATTTTCACTTTCATTAGAGCGTGCTTCCTCATAGCTGGGTTCTCTGTAAGTTACCAAGTCTCTGTGGAAAACTGAAGAGATAATTAGACAGCAGAACATAACTGCAATTTATTTCATTTTTTACTTTACAGTTTAAAAAGCACCTAAGACAGAAAAACATGTAGGAAGCCAATTAAAATAAGGGCATTTTTTTCCTCCTTTTTGTCTGGTGGACGGTTCAGAGAACACAGCAGTTTTGTGTTCTTATTTATTTATTTATTTTGAGTGTAATCTGAGGAAATGAACCGTGAAACGCAATTAATGAAATAGCTGTGCTGAATCACATAAACTGGTGTCTGCACAGCTGCCACTCATGTCACAAATGCATCTCTTGCCTAATGTCCACCAGGAGAGTCATTAGCCAGCCGCTTTTGTGGAGAGCCTCCTGTGCTTTAATTTCAGTATATAATAGAGCAGGGAGCTGGCTGAGTAGCCTTACGACGTTTTTTTTTCAGCAAAGGTAATGTAAAAGAGAAATAGGTACAGGAATAGTTACAGGAAGAGTGTGCTGAGATGGGGAGGGGTGCATAGGCAGGGTTCAATGCTAGAAGAAAACAGAAGATCCGCCCAGGTACAAAATATCCAGAGCAGTGTCGGGGGCTGTTCAGTCTGAAATGTAAAATGACTGCCTGTAGTTTCTTGGTATCAGATGGCACTCGTAACCCTAAAGCTTTTTGCTTCAATGTATATCATTGCGGTACTTTTATTTCCTTTAACGAGTACGTATTCCATGCCAGCAACGGAGTGTGTCACGAAGGAAAAGCCAGATGTGCTGCAGGGGCTGGTCTGAGGAGGCTGACCCAGGTCAGCTTTACTGAAGTGGCACAATGCCAAGAGCCTCCAGAGCCTCAGGATCCAAAATCTTCTTTTAGCTTGCTGAGGAATTAAGGGGTGGGAAAGGTTAAAGGACACCTCTGAGCATTTGCCAAACTAGCTGAACACTTCCAGTGCTGTATACTGTGTCACCACTGATAGTGGTTTTATCAAGATAAATCTAGTCTTGCTCAGGAGGATATTAATAAATTATCTGGTAATGAAAAATGTGAGAGGAACCACACTCTTACATCAAGGCTTGATGATTACTTTGATAGATGCAGTGGCAAGATTTTCCTGACAAGGCAGAAATGAAAAACATGACACATGGACCTTTAAGGGTGACCTCAGAGGAAAACGCAAGTTGCTGAATGATACAAAAATAGAACAGGAAAACAGAAGCTTGAAGGGGCTCAATGTCAACAGCCAGACAGGTAGGCTAGACTGATCAACTGATCATTGAGTTTAGTGTCAAAAGCAGAGCGGAGAGAGAGACGCCTTACACTTGGCAGGACAATAAATGTGGCAGAGGCAGCTTTGAAGTAGCATCAAGTGTTAAGAAATTTAAGAATAAAGAGCAGGGGGAAAGTTGAGGGGAAGAAAAAAGTGAGCACTGATAAACAGTGGGCTCATCAGGGAATAAACCCGGAAAGTGTCATCAGTAAAACTGCCCACTTCTTTTGCAGGTATTTTAGAAACAATGCTAATAAAAAATGAATGCAACTGAAAATGTCCCTGCATTGGTTTAAGATTTGCATAGGGGGTAAGAGATTCGGTCACTTTTGGAGACAGAAATTGCTAAAAGTAAGGCTTGTCAGAGCACAGGTGTC
The DNA here is from genome assembly GCF_030936135.1 of Gavia stellata. Lineage (NCBI taxonomy): Eukaryota > Metazoa > Chordata > Aves > Gaviiformes > Gaviidae > Gavia > Gavia stellata. The sequence goes on along the minus strand of NC_082611.1, from coordinate 14,652,494 downwards.
AGATATAAAATTGTAGAAGAGTTGGATGATATTGGGGTGTGACACTTGATGGACCTGAGAGTTTTACGCGGTGTTTAACTCTGCCAGAGTTCCTGTGTAATGTGCACGAGCTGCTTTTTTTCTTTCATGTGCTCCAGGTGTTATTGATGCTGTGTGGCTGATACTCAAAATGAGCCAATATAAACTGGAAATAACACTAACACTTCAAAAATGTGTAACAGAACTTACCATGAATGCAAACTGGTGAAAAATAGTGGCAAAGTGGGGCAAGGTTTCCTGTACTAATTCTTCTAAACGTTCATACTTGGGACCCATTTCCATGTGTTTCTGTTTACAAACATCTGTTTAGTCTAAAAAGAGAGAATTTGGATGTCCACCTGCCCTAACCCCTATGTATTCGACAGGTCTATTTGGAACCTTCATTTCAAAAAAAGATAGCAAGTAATCTCTGTTTTTAGAGAAATGCTCACCTTTCCAAATAAGCGACCCCGTAGGACCACAAAGAGCAGACAAATCGATTGTAGATGGGGAGTGAAAGGTGAAGGTGCTGATGCGGTCTTTAAGTGCATGTGTGGATTAGAAGACATTTAGAAATTGTTTTTGAAAGGTAAAGGCTTGGTGAGCATGCGTGTGTGTGTGTGCATGCACATGCGTGTGTGTAGGGCGGTGTTCTGGGTTTCTTTTAATTTTGTACTGTTGCAAGTACAGGGCAATCACTTGCCAGATGACAGGAAGGCCTAGCATCTGATCTTGAAGTGGAACATAATAGATGATCTACCAGGGGGTTCAGCAAACATCACATATAGCTTTAAACTGTCATTACAGAAAAAAATCTAGGAAGGTGACATTTGGTGACATACTGGGTGACATTTGAAATGACAGCACTTGCTTTCAGATGTAGCATTCCCTCCTGCTGAGAATCAAGGCAATCTGTACTGTGGCTATGACTTCTTTTATTGATGACCCTAATTTCTGCAAAACGCAGGCAAAGAGACTGCACACGGTCCTGTCGGTAGTATCAAGTGAGAATTGGTGCAGTAGGAGAGGGCAACCGGAGAGCGTTTACTATGCATGGCATGATCTGAATGACTTAGCTCTGTAAAGGAGTTATAACCTCTACTCTACTTTTTCTAAAAAGTTTAGTGAGGAATGAATGAAGAGCAGCAAAAAAATAACCCGCTGGAGGAGTGTATCTGCTTTACTCCATAGACTTCCTAGAATTGCAAAGTTTCACAAGCGATAAATAGAGCAGTTCAGTGCTCGGGTTTCACCAACCCCCTGCTGCTCTCAAGAGTCATCAGTAAGTGCTCACCTTCTAACACATGTAAATGAGCTGAATGCTTACTTCTGAAAGCTCTCAGAGCTATGGGAAAACTTGGCTAATTAGCAACTACCTGCGTTCTTGTTGACTGCTTCCTTCTCTTGTTGCATACCAGTGAGCCAGAGTTTCTTTTGATTGCTCCTTATTTTTGCTCCTAAGGGTTAAAAGGACTCCTTGCAGTACTGTGATCACTGGAATGAGGCCATCTTTGGGTATGTTTGGACTGGAATCTATTGAAAATCCTTGTAATCTTGAAGAGCTTGTCGAGTTTGGGGGTCTGTTCTGGTTTTTCCTTTTGTACTGTTAGAACTACAGGAAAAAATGGAGCTAGTTTCAGACACCGTTTAAACCTATTTACCAATTTTACATGAGGAAGTTGACTTTCTTGAGCTTTCTCTGTAAGTTTAAAGAAAACTCTAATGTAGAACTTGCAGAAAATCATCAACAAATGGAATGTATTATTCCCATTATATATTGTATCATTACTCAAGCCAGTATATGAAACAATTTTATGAATCAGAATTAGACTTCTGGGAAGATATTCTGTGTCATTTGTTATCAATATTATTTTAGATGCCATTAACTGGCAATAAAATTTGGATGCAAGTAATTTTAATTGTTGAATGTTATGTTAGCACATAATGCTCTAATCATAAATATTTTTTTCTGGTGCTTAAATGCAACTGCTGTACTCTAACAATTTTGTTATATTCAAGGAACAAGTGTTTGATTTGCAGTCTCTGAGGTAGAGGAAGGGACACGAGGAAGTGGTGAGAGGTAGTACTGTGCCCCTGTGAACAGCAAATTATATGCCTAAACTTTGTTTTTAAAACTCCTATTCGTAGAAATATCCTGTAGGTTTTTAACCTGTGTAGGTGAAACAAGTATGTTTTCTTTCTTCCTTCTTTTAACCTGCTCTAGAGTCTATTTAATGACCGAACAAAGTCCTGAAGCTCCTGCTCACTAATATGAATGGGTTAAATATATATCTATGCAGCACAACAGCTGTAGGGCTTAGAAGTGGCACAAAAGCCTTATATTGGTTCTCTCCACAGGGAATGAATTTTAACTTCACGAGTGCGACTTTCCAAGAACTGGTCTCCATGAGGAATACAAGAATCACCTTAACAGATTAGCCAGTAGTCTATCCAATTTAGTGTCCCATTTCTCGAGGCTCATATAAGAAACAATAATTCTGGTTTATGAAGCAGGTAAAAAAAGAGTAGATATTGGTTGTGGGGGAAGGGAGGAACAATGTAACTACCAATCCTAGGAGTTAGGGAATAGGGAATTTGGATGGAAAGCAGCAAATCCACATTCCTAACACTGCTGTTTGGGTAACAATGGCTAGCTTGGATAGGGTGTCTTTCTCTCTCCCTCCCTCTGCACCTCCCCCCCCCTTCCCTCTTTTCCCTCCCTGATTCCATATCAGGAAGTTTCTTATGAGGAGAAAATGCAAACAAACCTTATCTGAGAACTCTTTAGTTTTCAACAAATTTCTTTTTCACAAGTGAACATCTGGTAGTCACAATTAACACTTCCAATAGCCCTTTTTGGTAGAAAAGAGTTTATGTAATGTCTTTCAAAGATTTCTCTGGTATTTCCATCTTCCCCGTGGAGACCATAAAGGACCTTGCTGGTGTTAACATGAAGGAAACTTTCTTAGGCCTACTGTAGCTCTTGGCCTCAATAACACCTTGTGTCAAAGAATTATGGGGGTTGTTACAGCTCGGAGATTACTACTGAATGCAAACAGTGATATTCATGAAGTGGCTGAAAACTGTTTTTCTTTAGACCATAAGTAACTGCAATAATTTTCCATCAAATGTTTGTTGATTTTTATCCCTCCTGAAAGGCGGTCCTTCTCTTTTCTTAACAAGTCTTGGCTTCTAATTGTTGTAGCTACAATAAAATAGAAAGAGCAGTCACTGTATTTTTTGCATCTCTCTGAAGATGCATCATGGCTAGCGTGAGAAAGGAAATAAAGTTAATTCTCTAGAGAACCTGAGCTTATTATCACACGATCACTGTGTTTGTTGTACTTTTTTTGCAGTTGTTCTGATATTTCAGCTGATGAGGTAGGAGTGAGGCCGAATTTCTAATTGAGTGATGCATCAAGAGCATTCTATTCTTTTTTTATTAAAATGTTTATCAGGTGTCCTCAATTACAGAAACATTAACCAACCCACCATTTTATCTCTGTCTAATACTGATGCTATTTAAATTTTTTTAATCATGGTCAGGAGGATGTGATAGAGAGTAGGCTTATTAAATTTCCAGATGTTACCAGCTAGGAAAAATCTGAATGCTGGATGGCAGGAGATTGGGTCTGACGATTAGATATATGGCACTATTATAGATATAAGGCACTATTATAGATACATGGCTCTAGTCAACAGAGACAAGAGGAAAGTACTGGGCTTACAGGAATAATCAAGTGCCTACACACAGGATAGAAAACAGCTGGCTAGGTGGAAATTCAGTGGGAAAGGATCTTGGGCTGGTGCTCGGGAGATGTTTTCCTTGGTAGCAGCAACATCAGGAGGAGTTTCAACCCTCGAACATATCTCCTACTGCCTTGCAGCTACTGATCTGCTTCAAAACTACCCAGTTGTGTTTCTCAATTCATTTTCAGCTGGATCAGCAGCTGAGCTGACTGATGTTGAATCGCTGGAGCCATCACAAGGGACACAACAGGGATGTGCAGCCAGCATTGCTGGGATCACACCTTTTGGCAAAAATGTCCTCCTGGCTAAGCTTAAAATAATGGTGAAACTGCACATGTGTTCTCCATGCTGATGGCAGATGGGATAAGAAATTCTAACGATAGAAAAGACAATTTAGGTCAGATGTTAGGAAAAGATTTTCCTTGATTATGCAATGTTGGAGCAGAGTGGCTAGGGAGGCTGCAGAGACCCTGTCTGCGGTTCTTTAACCACCTCAGATAGACACACATCTTTTGGGAAACCCCATGTATGATTTTTCTGCCTGCAAGCAGGGAAATGGATTTAATTGATCTCTGGAGGTCACTTCCAGCCCTCTCATTCATATCCCTTAAATATTTGTAGTGCAAAATGAGTAAAATTAAAGGTTTTTCTTAAGGTACAAGGACTGAATTTTGCAGAAATCACCCTTTTATCATTAATCGCTTCAGTGTAGGCAACGGGACTGGCCGCCTTCTGTATGATCAGTGTGGGGAAAAGCAAGGAAGAAAGAACATTAATCATATCAAATGTCTCTCTCAGCATTTTGACAATACGATGGCATTTACGAAGAACTTGGGTCATACAATATATATCTGTCTGTCATGAAAAGAACCACTTTCTAAGCAGTTTTATTAATCATAGAGCTTACTACAAAAAAGTGTCAGTGTGACCCCACCTACGACATTAATCCAACAAAGATATTCGTGATGGTTATCTTTATCTTGATATCTCCCACTAGAAGATGCCAGTTTTGAATGAACATCCCTGTCTATTTCAACAGAAATGATAGGACTGCTTTTTAGGGGTTTTTTTTTATGACCGTGGTGCTGTTTTGTACAGGATTATGCTCAACTGTTCATTTTACTGTCTGGAATGATTGGTGAATACTGATGGAGAAAAGCATGGAGAAATTTGCAGTTACTGACTCTCCTGAATATTTTAAACAAACCCAATCTCTATTCTCATTTAATTATCACAACAATTTATCATAAAAGTTATTAATTGAAAATGTTTGTCTTTAGTCAAAAGACCTGCTCAATCTTTGAAGCTGTGTGGTTTCATTTTGAGACTGTGCTAGAATTTTCCTCAGTCCTCTATGCTCTGCCGCTTCATTTTTTAAAGCTCAGAAGTGACACTAAAATTGCCTATCCTTTTTGTGTCTTCATTTGAGTAAAGAACTGAGGGAGCTACATGATAGTAGTAAGAGTTCTTGAAGTGTATATGCCACTGTATTTTACTTCTTTATATTTAGCACAGATGTACGTTCCTCAGTTTCTGAAATTAGAAGTTCAGCCCAATAGACCTTACTGATAGGCCCACAGCACCAAGATCTTAAGTGCTTGCTAGGAGAAGTCTTGCTCTTAGCAGGAATAATTTGCTTGGATAACTGTTTGGATTCCATGGAGACTGATGCCTGGCTGGAATACAGAGGCAAAATGATGCTGCAAAAAGCCCTGCAGGACTGTTTATTCTCTTTTCAGACAGAATTGATAATTACTGCTCATAGTGCTATAGCACATCACTCTGCTTTTAATTCATCCAAGAAACCATGTTTTGCTTTTTTTTTTTTTTCCTTTTTGCTAATGAATGAACAAATGTAATTTCTCTAGGTCATAGTGGTATTAATTCATGACATCTTGTCTATGCACTTCCTAAACCCAGCTGAACTGATGGCACTCGGCACACAACAGGCTCAGACTTTTTAAGCACTTTCTGATAGAATTTGGGAGGTGGACAAACTCAGATGATCAGGAGGAGATTATTGGTACGAACGCCCAGAGAGGCTGCAATGTCCTGCATAATAGTTACAGTAGCTCTTTGAAAAGGCAATAGCATGCCGCTGATGGCAAACAGATCCCTCAATCTATGAATTTTAAAATGCAATATGCATCATAGAACAATATAAATCCAGGAAGACTGCAATTTATCTGCACTTTGTTGTCTTAACTCATGCAAAGACAGCAGTATTACATCATATGAGGAGGAAAGTTTGGTTTAGTATTTTCTTCCCTGAAATCTCAGTCCAAGAAGCAAATATCCTTTAATGATAATAGGTTATGTAATTTCATTATGTTCACTTAATAAAGAAATAAATAAGGTGAGGAAATAGATCTGTATGCTTATTAGAGTTTTATAAAGTAATAGATTCCAGTAAAACTAAGTGTGTGCTTTGACAATATGCTAAATTAAGTTAGACTTAAGCACTTACGGCTCTGCTTTACTGAAGTGGATCCAATAGGTGCATCTCTTGATAATATTGGTAGAAACTGACTGTAAAGATTTCTCAAGTACAGGACAGATTTAAAGGTTGCAAAGGTTTGAGAAATGGGTACCATTTTGGCCAACAACTGAGGTATCATGATAGACAATTGGTCTTTCTCTTATTTTCTGTTGAAGAAATTTTACTTCGTATGCAAAACAAAATGTTAGGTCAGATGAAGAGTAACTCTGTAACTTAATGTTTGTAACATTCACCCAGAATACAGGAAACTGTTCAAATAAGGCTGTACCTGGAGCTTGCATGTTCCAGACGTGAACTTACAGGTCTTTCCTCCCAAACAATTTAAAAGGAACTACTTTATTTTTTCTAGAGAACAAGGAAAAAGCTAAATGCCCTTTTTTTGGTGCGCATTATAGTAAGTAGGAGTTTTCTTTCCTGACAAGCCCTATTAGATATGAAAGCAAAGACAAATGATAATTAATCAGGTTATTCTAAAACTCTCTATATAACGATAGACATATGCTATGTTTAAGCAAGTACAAAATGAGCATCTGTGCTTATGGGAGTGGGTTCTTGCCCTGGGAAGCTCAGGGTGAACATGTCACTGTTGTGCCCCTAACAAAACCAGCGTACAGCCTTTCCAGTAGCTTTTTGTACTATCCAAGAAAACATTCTGGGTTTGTGTGTGTGTGAGAGAGAGAGAGAGAGAGACACGTGAGCTCATTTCACTGTGGTGGGAAGCCAGGGTCCCCAGGAAAGTGTATTAGCGGAAGAGTGGAGCGAGCGAAGCAGCACAAAGGGGATGGGACTCTTGTAGCCATGGTGGCAGTAAGAGCGAGGGAGGAGGATTTGTTTGTTTAGGCAGAGCCTACGAATTTACCTCTGCCACTTTAGTTTATAGAAAATAAACTGTGCTTCTGCCCACAACCACGTAATTACATTGTACTCTAATATCTCTCGACTTCAAAATGACAGCTAAAGCAGATTAAAGCTGTTTACAGCCTATGGGAAGTAGTATGGTGGCTGCTGGCAATATTTCTTTCTCGCTCAGTAACCAAAGTCCGGTCATAAATCTATATTCTTCTTCAAGGAGGAAGGCTGTGATTAAAGGATTCCTCCTACAGCTGTGGCTTGGTGATAAGAGCTTTATGTTCAGACCCTCCTAAGCAACAAAAAGAAAAAAAATCATTTTTCATTAAGTTAGCTACTCTAATTTGGGCGGGGGGGAGAAGCAGACAAGTAGTTTGGTCAATGACTTACTGTAGATTTGGTAGAGAGCATTGTATACAGTATTTCTAAGCAGCAGCTGGGATTTGAAAGATAGACTACAGCCCTTGTACCACCTCATCTGTGTCCCTGCACAGCGATAGTTTTCTCTGCAAGATGGATATTGTGAATTTAAAGAAGTTTCTTTTTTGAATACTTGTTAGCTGTCCTAGTCCTGTGCCAGAAATGCAGGCTTACCCGCCCGAAAAACTGCAGGCGGGAACCTGCGAATTGTCCTTCCAAAACAACCATCCACACGGAAGGAAAAGAAATCCTAAACCTCAGTGCTGCTGACAGGCTTTTATCTTCAGCTGAGGCCTTCGCAAAGTAGCTGTAGAGACCAAAGGAAGGACTCCTGGGGAACCGAAAGGACTTTGTTCAAAGATTTTAAATGCTCGGAGCCATGCAGCGCTGCCAGACATCATTCTAGCAGGCAGAACTTAAAATGAACGTTTTTGTGATACCTTTACCACTGGAGGAACAACAAAACTGAAATAAAGCACCAAAACAAAATCCAGTAACCCAGAACGCAGCAATTCTGATGCATATTTTGCAGGGTTTGAACGTTTCTGATGACAGAGCACAGCTTGATTATAGTAGGGAGGCTAATTAAACTATACACCAAAATCATTGTGGGAATAAAATGATGCCTGGTACAAGAAAGAAACAGGAGCAAACTCTAATCCTTCAGCAACTCAAGACATGAATTATCTCACTGTGGCATATGCCCCCAGTTCTGCTCTTTAATTCAGCAATGACAAAGGGTGCAGTCAGAGATCCAATGACATGTTTTTATCTTTTCTTAATTTTTAAATTAGAATATATTTATATTGGAATCCTTTGCTGGTACTAAGTTTACAATGTTCAATGTTTAATTTGCATAATAGTGCTGTGCAAAATGGGATGAGGGTTAATCAAAGGGTTTTATCACTCTTTTTAATTATCTTCATTATGTTGGAACAAGATGTAAATTTTAATTTCACCTTGTTAGCTAATGTTTTTCACCAAAAGTTTGGATTTGCAAATCATCTGTCATTTTTAATAGGAGCAGATGCTAGTGATTTTGAAGAACCTAAATGCCTCGAGTATGGTAGACATTATTAATTTGATTGATATACAATTTAATATAACTTAGCAATTATTAATGCCATTTAGCATCAGTGTCGATATTCAGAAAGGTAGCCTATAAGCAAGAACAGCAATGAAAGAAAAAAGAAGCTTGTTTTTTCCCCCTAGATGTGCTTCTGAATAGAGATACTCCTTTTAAGCTCACTACTGTAAACACTCTTTCCTCCTCCCTGCCAAATTTTTAGTCACAACTATCACCTGGAAGGTTATTTTCTAGAGGCATATAGTTATCTCACCTTCTGAGAGGCAAGCAGCAAGCTTACTCTTAGCCTGAAGACATTTTTACCAACAGTGTTTTATATGTTACATTTATCAACTCTTCCCATCGCAGTGAAGCCAACTGAAAAACATACCTGCTAATGGAAAAGAACTATTAAAGTACTACTGCGCGTTCACCTTGCACTAAGCCAGCTGCATATAGCTGTACCATAAATCACAGCTAAATGATTACATTCCACCAGAATAACTGCCGAAAGAGTCAACTTCCAACCAACAGGGAGACTATGCTAACAGAATGAAAAGTCCATTCATTTGCAGAATAATATTCTTCAGGTGTATACCCTGGGTTTATGTTAAACAATGGGAAAAGGCCTTTTTGATGTGCTGAGCTTGGCTTTCTTCTTCTGGGGTGGGTGCAAGGTCGCTATTTTCACTGGAAATGCCAGAGGCTGTGACTCCCGGAGCAAGGATGGGCCTGGGGGTGCCAGGTTTTGAAGCCAGGGGTAAACCTGACCAGGAACGGGTGGTGGCTGAGGTTAGGGCACCAGGCTGCCAAACGTGGTGGCTAAGGAGCCGCTGCACAGCCACTTTGTTGCATAGCAGAACTTGTCCATCAGGAAAGATAGTGCAGTGATCAGGTGCCTCTCCACTGAGATTTAGAAGACTTGAATTTCCGTCACTGGTCCAAGCACTGACTTCTGTGAGACACTGGGATTGTTAAGGTATGTGTCAAAGCTGGAAAGGAATAGCTGGTTGCTTTTCTTTCCTATGTTCCTCAGGAGGCAGACAGATGTCCTGCCTTCTGTCTAGCTGGGAAGCAACTAGAAAGGCTCAAGTCTCTCTTTTTTTATAGAGGATCAAACCTGTGTGTGGCAAACAAACTGCCTAGTACCTCGATCTGTAGCAGCTGTGAAAAAAAGGAGGGTATCAATGCATTAGCCAGTGCTTTACACCTATAACCTCCGAGTAAGGTAACATAGCTTGGGCTGCACTATGCAGGCAGGGATGAGAAGACATTGTAGGGATGGTGGGGGAAATGTGTGCCTGTTCCAGTGCGCTTGCAGCAGACCCTTGAGGATGTGCCGTGGCAACAGGGAATGTGAAATGAGAATGGGCAGGGGGTGCTGCTGGGCCATCCCTGAAACTTCAGCACCATTGAGGAAAGCTGGAGGAGAGCAGAGGTGGGGAAGTCACTGCACTTGCATTTTCTACCCGAGAAGGACTTGTGTGAACCTGAAGTTGGAAGTAAAGCGGGGACGGTTCCTGACATCAGAAAATCTGCAGCCATTAATAGATGAAGTAGTTTACTAAATGAAACCACTCTTTTTTCTTCACTAAGGCATTTCTTCATAATCTGGAAAAACTATTTACTTGTAAATAAGTAATTGCAAATTGTAAATAAGTGCTTAACAGCTGTCTACTTAATATTTTGATGGAATTGATCTGAATGCATGCTGGGCTTGATCCAGGCACTGGCAATTATTTTCGCTGTTTTGTTATTCTTCAGCCAAATTCTGGAGAATAGTTGCCTGCTCCTCAAAAGCTACTTTTTTGTGTGTGTATAGAAAAGCAAGCTGGTTGCTCCCGTGGGAGTCAGCCCCAGGTAGGACTAAGGGCTTGCTGATACATCAGGATTTGTAGAAGCACAGAATCTGAGATGGGCTGCCGTAGAAATTCAGTGGTCTCCATTTCCTGCCTCCCAAAAATATCTGAGAAAGCAGAAGCTCTATATCCTGAGCACAGGGGAGAGGAACAGGTCAAACGATTTCAATGTGAAATGAGAAAGTTTAGTGGAGATGTGTGAAGCTTTTGGGTTCAAGGAAAGCCAATGCCATCAGCAAGCCCTAAGGAAAAAATGCACTCTGTGGGTCCCAGGACACTGAATACCGAGAGCAAGTTCTGCTGCACCTCAGACTTTCTTTTGCTACTGCTTAGCAACTCCATCTTTAGCTTTCCTTTGCAAGCAAGGCAACTGAAATTTGCTGTGACTTTTTTTTGGTGTGCCGTTGTCCCTGTCACACCCAAGGAATGATTGGTGCACTGACCTAGCAATGTCAAAAAAGGGGAAATAATGGAGACATTTAATAGATGTTGAAGCCCAAACCCAAATGTAGGATGAATAGATGAAATTTTGGTTTTTAAGTATGGGCAGGTACTTTTTTGTATTATGCTTCAATAAAGCATTTAAATATAGTTATGAATAATAAGTAAGTAATTTTATGCTGAATGACTGCAAAGCATAGAAATGCTCCCTCTCTCTCTCTTTTAAGTGTAAAAATTTCTTCCATTAAAGGCCATATATTCCTTTCATTCCTGAGATGCAGCTTCCACTGATGCCAGTTTATGGTCCTGAAACTTTGGCTGAAGATTAAGAAGGAAGGCATAAAAGAGACCTTTATGGGTTTTTGTCTTCTAACAATTTGAATCAAATACTTTCCCAAGAAAACGTGTTTTACATGTATTTTAAATGCCTTCTTTCACAGTAATGTCTCTTTTTCTAAGAAACTTGCATTTTGAAAATGTTGTGACATACTATGTTAATTGAATATACAGCCTCAGAAACTGGGAGCACCTTTTCAATTGCACTGAATGCATCTGAGCAGACTAGAGGCTCACTGCATAATTTCCAACAAAAAGAGGAAAGGAAAAAATTGTCTCATTGAAAGCGAGATCACTACTACAAGAAAGCAGTAGTATCACCGTCTTCTATCCATTAAACAAACTCTTGTCATTGCAATTCCAAGAGTTTGTGAAAGAGAAGCAGGCTACTCCAGTTTACAGTGAAGTTCTTGGTTTCCCCTAATTATAGACCTTCTTGATAGTTATTAGTTTTGGAGCATAACTACGACATTAAGACAGTCACATGAAAACACAAAGTTTCATTAAATGACTATACACCCATGTTCCTCTTTCTAAATATTTCTCATTGTTTTTTTGTTCTGTGACACCACAGCGGTCTTTTTTTTTTTTTTTAGCTGACCACAGATTACAGTTTATGTCCCCATCTGACATTACTCTTTCCATGAAGGACAGGCAGGAGCAGAATATATATCTCAGCTACATCTCTAAGAATCTTCTGTCTCCTTGGGGTGGACACAGAGAACTCCATCACAAAAACACTTTTTAGGACTAAGTTAGGTTGCAGATGCTTCTGTCATGATGTTTCCCATAAGAAGCTAAAGTTGGACTAACAGGTCGCTGCTGTCTAGTAGGGTGGTCCCACTCCTGTCCTCCTGCCTCACCCTTCCACTGCTTCCCTTCTGCCGGCTCCGGCCCAGGCGCTGGCCCTCTCTGACGTCAGGGCTAACCCAGCCCCAAACACATCCAGCGCCAGTAACCACGCAAAAAGCATTTGTGGGGCTTTTACCGGTTTGGCAAGAGGAATCTGGTCACCGATGGGTCAAACATTGGTGCTGGTGAACTGAAGAGGAGTCCGCAGAGCCTGGAGAGGGTGACTGGAAGAGGAGCAGGGCCAGCGGGAAGCCATCTGCAACCGTGACACTTGTATCTCTGCAATGCTGGCAAGCAAAATTCTGAATTGTGTGCTTCTTCAAAGAACGTGAAAGACAAATGATATCTCAGCAAGATAGTTATATTTTAAACAGTGTTATCTAAATGAAAAATAACCTCCAGTCTGCAATAGCTTGGTTAAGAAGAGCTTCAGTTTTCGGTACGAGTCTCTGGCAATGAATGAGCTATTTAGACCCTTATTGACAGCATTTGCATAGACACGGTGGCTTGTGAGATTGCAGTTTATCAACTGCTGTGTACATGTTGGTTTTCTTCTTTTAAATCTGTGACAAAGTAAAATTATGAAGTATTAAGTTTCTAAAGCTTTTATTAATGATGGGCTGTAAAAATTCATCTTTGTACAGAAAGCTCTCCTTAAATAATGAGAAGGCAGAAAACTAAAAAGAATTTTTGTAGGTCACTTCCTCCAGTTCCATCACTTTTTAAGTCTAAACAGCCCAAACCCCTCTAATAGGCCAGTAAGATTCTGCTGCACGAGATGTAATTATTACACATAATGAAGCCCCCATTTTCCCACTTAAACACAGAAGTACTTGATACATTTATGCCGATATTCCTCAGCTGCTAGAAAATTAACAAAAACTTACCTTTTTTTATTGTTTTAGGTACTGCCTACACACTATTTCTTTTCACCTCATTTTTGTGGTGAAGCAGCATCCCCGACAGCAGTTTTTCAGCAGGTGGACCAGATGGACATCTTTCATTAGGGAAGCTTAAGAACTGAGAGAAGAAAAGGAAAATAACTACGAGAAAATAAATCTGAAAAATTTTCTCATCAGAATAGGTTTTGTTGGAAAAAGGCCATACTCTTCTTCACTATCAGAGTCTAACATCTGAAAACATGGGATGATGAACTCCAGTCAAAAAGCTGCTGTTTGCACTAGTGTAGACAGACATGGGACCACTGGGACATACTTCATATTGATGGTTCTCATTTGAGTACTCTGCTTATAAAATGCTTTATGATCACAAAAGGAAAGGTGTTATACAAGTACAAATTATTATTACTTCCTTTTTCTGGAATCTATGGTTGTGTTAGTTCTAATTTTATAATCCTCATGAAAACAAGCTTCCCTGTTAGTCAGTGAAATAATTGCTGACTTAAGGCAGGCATGGCAGGGCTTGTGGATTTGAAGCACACGTCCTTTGCAAAGATTGCTTCACTTGACATGAAGTTCTGTGCAGGCAGGTGGATGACTTTTTCAACATCTATTAAAATTATCTGAAATGAAATATAATCTCTGGTGTTTAACAATATAAAATAATAGCCTAATTATTGGTAATTCCTTTTTATATTTATGATACTATATTAATAATGAAGAACTCATTTAGTATTAATATGGATGTTCTAAGTAGTATTTCCTCTGTAATTTATTGTTCATTAATGTATCATTATTAGAAAGTATTTCCCTCTAATGTTTTAGTGTTGCTATAAAGCTGAGGATATGGATAAAGTTGAGATAAGAATTTACCTTTGTGAGTAGCTAAAGACAGAGCGAAGGTTATTTTCATATTTCAGGTCTTACTTATTTTGCAATTTGAAAGGGGGTAAATGAAGAACGAAATGTAATACTTCTCATATGTGCCTGACACTCCTGGTAGAGACACAAAATGAGCAAACCTCGTATTGACCCTGGAATGAATCAGCACTGTAGGACTACATACAAAATAGTATCCAATTACATTTGCGTTACAGTTGCTATACAATAGCTCCTAACATCAGAGAAAGTTACTGAATTTAAAATTGTGTTTATTTCCTTAGAAGTTTAACGCAATATGATTCCATATTTTGAACAAGTGATCTGGCTAATTTATCTCGTGTTGATGCCCTCTTCCCTTCAACGGCATCTACTTTATCATCTTTGTGAGGGACTGGAAAGAAGTCTTCATTTATTTTTCAGTTCTGTTGTGGCTATATGCATGTTCCAGCAGACTACAATAGTCCTATGTTTTGGAAGATTAGCTGAAATACAGAAATTAGTATTACTTTTTCTCATATTCAACTTGTTGTTCTGATATTGTTGCACTTTTTCAAGCCAAATCCCCTATTATTAAGCCCTGGATGAGTGGCTGTGTAAGAGGAAGTTAAATCCTTCCACCTTTAATTGTATTAAAACAGGTTTTAAACCTTTCCAACTATTTGTGGTGCTCTTTTCAGTAAGTGAGGAAATCACTATGATTTTCTATCATGAAAACAATGCCACTGTCCAGCGCATTTGAGTCTTTGAGGGTCAGTAAGAGCTGTGAACACACGGTTGCTGGAGAGATCAGTGTGTTTTATAGGAGCTGTGAAAGTGCTGAGGATGGTTAGACTATAAAGCAGCAACACTTACGGCAGCTGTGGGAGCCAACAGCAACTGCACGTGCTCCCCACCGCAAGCAAGGGTGCTGTGAAACCTGAAGCGTAAGTGTGTGACAATAGTGTGTGATACAATTACTTCATTAATATGCCTATGAATCATTCATGCATATCTTTTTAAATAGTACCAGGAGTACTCTGAGTTTGTGAAGTTCAAAGGCATGTAGTTTATCTTGCCCAGGTCAGAACCTGGTATAACGGCTGTTCTTGATACTAGGATGGATGTCTGTATAGTTTAACATGAAGAATCTTTTCCTTAAAACACTGGCTATATTATTTTCTGGGTATTTCTGTGACAGTAATAGGTATCATCCTCATAAGCCACTGTCACTACAAATGTGATGGCATTAGCTAAATATATTCGGCTGGCACCATTTCTGTAGCACTCCTATGGCCTGTTAGTCAGCTAGGGCTTCACTGTGTACCTTCCACAGCCATGCCTTGAAGCAGTGGATATTTAGCATCACACTATGGGAAGAACCCTCAAGCTGCTTTTTGGCCCCGGTGGCTCTCTGGAAGTTATCCGTGCTCTTGAGCCTTCAGGTTATCTGGATGTGACAGCTAAGATGCAGTCTTAATAATATGACTTGTGAGAGATTTGTCAAGATTTAGCCATGTATTTGTAAGTATGTTACAGTTAGTACACAGGAACACACCAACATCTTACAATATATTCCCAGCAGAGAAGAGCTTCACGTCTCACTATAAATGACTTATCAAATGACTACGTAACGTTTGTATCTGTGTGGAGTTTAGTATGAATGGTTTGTTAGAGACTTACACTTTGTCAACAACCTCTACAAATGCATTTACTTTAAGTGTTGAACATTTCATTATAAATGGCTTACAGAACATATCTATAACCTTGATAACTCCATTCACTTTGTTAGTAATGGCTCCTTGAACACTTAAAGCATAACAATAGCCAAAATGTATATAAATATTTCATCACAAATCTATTGTTACTTATTTATAACATGCTCACCAAAAGCATTACAGAATATTTATTAAACATTTATAGATTATTTTTGCTACAACTAGTATGTGACATAAATGCATTATTCATCTCACAGTAAATCATTGTTGGGCATCCCTTTAAAATAAAGTGGTACCAAGAGGATTTTGGGTCTGTAGAATTTGAAGAGATGCATCTTAATCATGTGCAATTCAGATTCGGCCTTGTGTTTATTTTTGTTGAATTAAATGAAAGCAGAAATAAGTAAGCAGAAAAACAACTCTGAGTAACCAAAGACAGAAGAAGGAAATGGTTGCCTTGAAACCCCTGGCCATTTAGCATGCTCTGTCTTTAATATCTGCCAATGATTGCGCACCAGACTCATGAAACTGTAAACAACACTTCTTTTCTCACAGCTATTCTGCTGGGTTAGATGGGATGTTTTCTGGAACTAATAATTTGGAATGAAGGCTGTTCTCTGTAGCCACAGTTTTTATTTGATATGAATTACTCTTCTGCTAGTTTCCAGTACCCCAGTCTCATTCACCTACTCACCGGAATAGTGGACAAAGCGCACAGACTCGTCGCGTGCGTGTGAGTGCGTGTATTCATGCAGATCAAATGGATGTGTGGTTGGGTTTTTTTTAATGCTTTATCTGATGACTACACACAGAAATCAAGACACTTTTTAAAGTCAACATATGGTAAAGAAATTGCTCCTATCTTACAGAGACGACAACCTAGGACTCTGATCCAGAAGGCATTTATACAATGGTTCAATAATACATATGAATAGTTCCTTTTCCCTGTGTAACGTTACTTGAACGTTTAAGTAAGCGCAAGACCCCATCTCAGGTTGGTGACAAGATGCTGTCAACATTTATCTAGCTATTCTCTGACATGGTTTCCTTTAGCCTTTGCTATTCAATAACTGTAAACAGATGGAGTAATTTAAACTCTTACCTAGCATTCAGGAGAGCTGGATTCTCCCAAAACAAGCACATCATTTTATTGAAATGACTGTGGATATGAGAGGCACAGAGTTTTAAACCTGTTAAAATACTCCTTTTTTGTATGCATCTATCAATCTATTCTCAAGTAACATTTCCTCATTAAGCGTGGCTTTATATTACCGCTTATTTCTCCTCTTTTGTTCTAAATGATAACGTATTTAATTAATTTTGCTCTAATAAAAGGAGGTTGTAGCTGAGTGTTTCCACAAATGGGGGCGTGTAAGTAAAGAATCAGGATAATCTCTCAAACTCATTTTTTCCTGGCCTTGTGATGTTTGCATAACATTTGATTTGTTGCTAATATACTTGGGTACAATACTGCTTATTTCGTTAGGGGAAGATATTAAGAATATCTATGAAGTGGTAGAAGTATCTATTTTTATTTGGTACTTTTAGTCTCCATTTCAAACTCATGTAAATACCTTGCAGACTTGTCGTCGTGTCTCACTGTCATACCCATAGGGCATTGAAACCTAAGAGAAAGAAATGGGGGAGATGGAGAGAAGAGCACAGCGTGTGTAGACCAAAGGAAATGCACAGTAGTCACCATGAAGCCAGCCTCTTTGACCAACATATGAGCGCATTATGCATTTATTTTCTCAACAGCGTTTATTTTGCAGAGATGGAGTTATTTTGTATTATTGTCTTGATGACATATGTGGAACAAAGACCATGTAAGTGGAAAGCAAAAAAACTACTTTCACTAAGGAGGGAAATTCAGTAAACACATGGTTGCACGATTTCTGACTTCTCTGTATAGCTACAGAAACTCTATGGATATGTAGGTCGATGCAGGGCAGAGTGCTGTGCCCCTTTTGTGGCTGAGAGCATTGCTGCTTTCTGTCAGCAGAAGGACAGGTCCAGTCTAATTTCTGGAGGAAAAGCCACTTCTCTGTTCCCTGTTCACTTGCAACTGGATTCAGGCGATCTTGGGGAGGGGGAGGAGACACGACTGGACTTTACAGCTCTTTTGTCACTGTACTTTATTATTTTGAAGCTATTTTGTTTTGGAGGTGATATTTGTTTAGAAATTCTTCTCACATACTGTTCTCTTAAGCATGTAACAGGCAGCACTTTGTAAGAAATCTTTAATTTGCCTTTCAGTATTTCAAGTGTCAGTTTAAATGTTTGTATTCTGGATGTGAGAATTCAATATGAATCTAATAACACAGCCTGGCACAATTTGTTGCAAAAAATCTATTAGTGCAATGGCCACTTTTAACAGGTGGTGTTTCTTCAAAAATCAGTGAACGCTCTTACATATTTTTGGCATTTTCAAATGCTCAT
The DNA here is from genome assembly GCF_030936135.1 of Gavia stellata. Lineage (NCBI taxonomy): Eukaryota > Metazoa > Chordata > Aves > Gaviiformes > Gaviidae > Gavia > Gavia stellata. The sequence continues at coordinate 14,634,489 of NC_082611.1, read as the reverse complement.
TAGTGTCATCCTCAGGGGTCCGAGACGGTCATTACTAAAGAATGAGTTCCCAAGAGAAAAAGGCTCTGCCAACAGAATCCAACAAGTGACAGAAGTTCAGTAGTTGCTAGGCGAGTCACTTATTGAGGTGGTGCATGGATAAATTAGCTTTCAAAGTCTTAAGCTGAACATGTAAAGAACACAGATGTCATGTGGCATATTCTCCAGAGGTTAAATTTAGGTTCCACAGCTCACGCTGCCAATTTTAAAAGGAGAGAAATGTCAGCTAGCACGGAGCTGAGGTTGAGGGTTTGTTGCTTGTGCAAATTCCACTGACATTGACATTAACTGACTCTGGAAGATAAACTATGGATCTGCTTCAGCTGTCCATGATTTCATCTGTATTGCTTGTTAGTTCTCCAGTTTGTTCCAGCACAATACCAATTTGCTCCAGTTGACTTGACAAGCTTATGTTTTGTGCCTCTTACTTGTCTGGAGGTAATTTATAATCCCAGCTACATCCCCTGTGTGATTGCACAAACAGACAGGTATTATTTGTGCTGTTTGCCAATGCCGGGAAGTTACATAATATTGAAGCAGTAAGTACATAAACACGGATTTTAGAAATGTGAAATTTAGGAGTGAGTGTCTGTAATGCCAACACAAATGTTAAGCTTCAGAACAGTCACAGGTATTTTGTTTTTGAAGAGAAAACTTTTCAAAATCAACACAAGGATGAAATCGAAAAAAACCCACTTGTTTTTCACTTAAAAGCTTGCTCTCTTTTTACCTAAACAGAATGTATCTCTGCGTTTTGTTTAGATAGAAGATTCTTTGGAAAATAGGATCTTCTCTGTAGACTACACAAAGACATTTTCCTGTAAAGGTGACAAGTAAAACCTCTTAATGCTGTTTTGAACTCACCCACTGCTTGACCCCCTCCTTTTCTGTTTTGGGCTTTGTCCAGCTCCCAGCTTAGTCAGTGGGAGATGTCACATTTACTTAATTAGGAATTGGACCATGCCTTGCCACCTCCACCGACTGCTGTTTTAATTGAAAGCATCCCTAGAGCTGCTTCCCATCAATGGCATTCATTTGTGTAGTACTCTCAGGAATAAATCATTCTAGTTGTTTAGTTAAAGCAATATTAAACTAAAAAACCCTCTAGGAGTGTTTTTGGGGCAGCTTGTGATGAGCTCTGTGTGAGCATTCAGCAGTGACATGGGGTGAAAGGCTTGCTGTCCTCTTCGTGGCACTGTCACCAAGCCAACCCGTGTGGGTCATTGCTGCCTGCTCTGCCAGAGGCACCGTCCCAGAAATGGGATGGGAGGGATGTCCCAGGGCCTCCGATGTTGGCATCAGCTAGCTCAGTTGCATTTATATGAAGACATGTGTATACTTTCTGTGTTCTTCCATGCTTTTTAACTCTTTTGCTCTGGCTTTACTGTCATGGCATCTTAAGAGATATGGCCTGTCTCGAGCACAAAGCCTCCGTGAAGTTAGGCTGAGGCAGTACGCTCCCACGTTCCCCATATCCAGGCTTGTGTTTTGCCTGGCACACAATAAAGCATCAGTGGCATTCAAGTAAGTGAGGAGGGACAGAGTCATATTAAAATCCAACAATCTTGTACGACAGCTATCTGGATACAGCTGCCTCTTCCTCTCAGTCTGAACCACACCAAAAGCAATTTTAATGTGGCTTTTCATTTGCTTAGGTAATCATAGACCCATGGCTGCCTGCAACCCAGCAAGTAGCAAGGGAGTGAAACCTATTCCAGTATCCACAGAGGTCACCTTTTTGATAAAAGCACAAAACAGCTAATTAAATTAATGTAATAATTGTACCTAGCCAATTACCTATTTCCTACCTGTACTGTGGTCTTAATGAGCTCAGCTAATGAACTGTAATGTAATTAATACCTGGGGAGGGAGGGGGAGGAATAAAAGACACAGTAGTTTTCATATATGCTAGCCCCTAATATATTTTATAATGGCAGGGGAAAAAAAAAAAGGTAAGGATTGTTGAAAGGAAAACATTTAGTGAGGAAGAGAGGTTTCAGCTTGAGTCCTGCTGAGGCCCTGTCTGGAATTCTGCACCTGAAAAACATTCCTGTCACTACAGAAATACTTAAAAAATCCTCATTACTGTTTTTCTGAGACCATCCTTATAAAATCTGTGAAGGAGAATGAGAATTTAAATGAAACTGCAGATCTAAGGTGTCATTGAGTAGTAAGTACATTGTCATAATGCATATTCTGCAGAAGCCTGATCCAAGTATCTGATGTATTACAAAACCTGTTTGGGTTGGGTCTAATTCTGCCTCTGGGTTTGTGGCATGTTTGGACATATCCTGGCCAGCACAACCAGGCTCCCCATGGGCAGTGGTGAAGCGTGTGACGTGTCCTCCAGCTCCCAACCAGGTGAAGAGCGAGTCGGGTAGTTCTTGGCAGACATGGAGCTGTACAAACGCTCTGGCTTTTATATCCAATAGGAGAGAATGACACAGCTAATTGAACCTAGTGATGGAGCTTTTGTGTGGAGACTGCTCTAGCAAAGTCCTGAAAGGCACAGGGAGAAAGTAAAGCAAAGAAACTGAGAATCCTGCTGTGAAAATTCAGGATTGTTTTCTCTGAAACTAAGTTAGTTATTAGGGAGACCATGCAGTAGATCTATTAACTGTACCATTTCAGAGCTGCTAGAAAGCAATTCACATTTCTACTTTAGTATCTTAAAATCCAGCACTAGTTTTAATTCTTAATAGGCTTCATCCTATTATTATTTGCTTGCACATATACATTAATCATTACATGGGTTTGCTAATTTTTTTGTTGCATTCAAAAATAAATAAATAAACTGTGACAAGATGCTCAGAGTCCTCAAGAGAATGTGTTCCCCTCTGATGGGCAAGTAACATCTGTGGGCATTTTGCTGGCTTAACAACATGTCTGTCAGAAACTTGGTGATTCAGAAAATTTACTAGCACTCACCTAATGATTAATTAGCCTTCCCTGTAAGGAATGGGGTCTCTTCATTATGCATATTGTCATCAAGAGTTTAATCTGTTTGCTGTAACACGTATGCTAGAGACTTAATAAGAGGAATTCCAGTAGTCAAGAAATGCATTAAGATTGGTTTTGTGAGCAGAATTAAAGTTCAGCTCTAAATATTTAAGAAAGTCTCTGAGGTTTTTAATCAGTATAGGTCTGTGTGGTACTATAGAAAAATTGTTTTGTATGAATGAAAATACTGTAGGACACTAATTTTAACTAAAATCAATTGGCTGGAAATACATTATACTAGATCAAAGACAAAAGTAGAAATTATTTTAACAGAAATCATATTTTACCTATCTGTAACATGTAGTATCGGAAAATGCTTTTTAAAGACAATTTCATTTGTAACGTATGTTAAATTTCTGCTTGGCAAAGCCTACGTGTAGTCTTCTGTTTCATAAAGTCTTCAGTTAAGGCATATGGGGTCTTTAATGTGTTGAAGGAAAAGGTCAAACTGACTCTTCAGGACTTAAATCAAAATAATTTATTATCTGCATAGAGGTAAGTTAAAGATTTGTTCCTGTGTGTGAATACATCCAAATCTGGCATGTTTCTTATGAAAATATACACTTGGTTAACCATCACCTCAATTTAAAATCTGTAACTTTTAGCAGATGACTTGCATCACATGTGTCTCATGAGCAAAGTTAAGATTGATTGTTCACATCTGATGAGAGGTCCACAGCACAAATCCTCCACCTCAGGTGGGTGGGAAGCAGATATAATTCTTGGCTGTAAATTGGCAAGAGAATTGCCAGCTACCTTTAACTGATAGCAGCAGCTCAGTTCCCTCAGGTCATAGTAAGTAGTGATTACAGCAATCATAGCTGCTTCTCGCTCTTCCATGCCACATGAGATGGTCTGCTGCCATCTCTTCTGAGAAACAGTAGGTAGTTGTCAGTAGTTCTGTGTTTCTCTTTGAAATACTCTGCTCTGATAGACCATTATTTGTCATCTTAACTTCTGCCTTTCCTCCAACCCTAGAGAGAGTGGAAGTGAACATCTCCCATTTACAAGCAACAACAGCTGTAGGAAGAAGAAAGATACGTCCAAGGTAGGTTTGGGGTTTTGGGGCATTTTTTTGTTGTTGTTTTTGGATGATGCAGGGAAAAATTTCCTTTGCCTGGCTACTGGAAAGCTGAAAGGCTTTTTATCTCACCTCTGTGTATATAGATGATTCCCCAGTCAGGTTCATTGCTATTGACCATGTTCTGGTTCCTTGTTGTAGTTGTCTCCCATTCCATTATTCCCTTTTATGCTTGTTACCATCGCATCAGCCAAGCAAGGTAAGGGCATGTTTCTGTCCCTGTGTCTGTAGCTAGGGAACAGAGGCACAGATAGCTGAATGGCCTGCCTGGGTGGCACTATAAGGAAACAGTGAACCCAGTGCTGAGGTATGATTTGAAGCAAAAGACAAAACTTACTCTATGTGCTCTTTTTGTTTATCCGCATAAATATCTCAATTTCCTCTAGAAAGTAGCCTCTGTTATATTTTCCCTACAGCCTGCTAAACCTGGCCATGAACTTACCTTCTCCTTGGATGGAGACTAAAGAGGAGCCTCAGACTCCTCTTGGCTTTATTCCTACTGGTGGCACTGTCATTCTTCCCTCACCCAGATTCAGAGTAGGGAGCTGGGCTGGAGGTTTGAGCCTAGAAGAGGACCTAGACTTGTAGGGGAAGCTGAAGCAGTTAAAGAATAGATACATGCAAGTTGTGGTTTACTTTTCTAATTTAACATGCTTAGTTTACTCTTTTTTCAAAGATAAAGACAAAATCATTCTATGCTATAAAACTAATACATTCAAGAATTCTCATGGCAAATGAATTTCAGTCTTGGAATGGGTTTGTTTGCAGGAGATATCGGTGGTGTTGTGTTGGTTTGTTTGGGGTTTTTTTTTTCATATATCCAATAAGGAACCAGAAAAATGCCATGTGACTTGGATGTCTAATTAAAACTATTCAGCACAGCTTGAATTTACAATTTTGATTTCTTGCAGTAATCTGCTTGTGAACAATCTAGAGGCAAGAAGTTATTCATAGAAACTGTTGAGTAAATAATTTTCAGATAATGAAAACATTCAAAAAAGTCAAGATAGTTAATTAGTGAGCAGAAGAAATTAAATTAATTGAATGAATAATTCATAATGAATTATTCGCCCAGCTCTATTTTACATAGTGTGGAAGGTCTGAAGAAAAGCCAGTGTTTGAATTAACTCCAAACAGAAAACCACATCTCTATTTCTGCTGTGTTGAGGTTATTTATTGATGTGTAAAAACAAGCTGAGTGAGCCCAGTCTATTTAATCATCTTACTCTTTTTGCTCTGTAATGTGAGTCATGCTGGATTTGAGACCATAGATGCTTTGCTTGCAAATGTGCGTTAGGGAATACGTGTTACAGGGCTCTTCGTTATTTAAAATATATTTAAATAGTGTGAGAGGCATGATCAGAGCTGAAAATGCTCTGTAAAAGCTATAAATTAGGTATATGCCGCAGTACTAATACTTGCAGTTGACATATGTCACAGCCTTGGCAAAATACTTTGGGTTAATTTTATCTCACTACTGAATAGAACTGCATCCAAAAGATAGTTTGTTGAAGCTGTGTTTGTTTTCTTGGGGTTGGAGAAGGGGGTTGCTGCTGGCTTTTTTTTTTTCCTTTTTTTCTTTTTCCTTTTCTTTTCTCTTTTTTTCTTTTTCCTTTTCTTTTCTCTTTTTTTTTCTTTTTCCTTTTCTTTTCTCTTTTTTTTTCTTTTTCCTTTTCTTTTCTCTTTTTTTTCTTTTTCCTTTTCTTTTCTCTTTTTTTTTCTTTTTCCTTTTCTTTTCTCTTTTTTTTCCTTTTTCCTTTTCTTTTCTCTTTTTTTTTCTTTTTCCTTTTCTTTTCTCTTTTTTTTTCTTTTTCCTTTTCTTTTCTCTTTTTTTTTTCTTTTTCCTTTTCTTTTCTCTTTTTTTTTTCTTTTTCCTTTTCTTTTCTCTTTTTTTTTTCTTTTTCCTTTTCTTTTCTCACAGATTTCTTATTTTGCTGCTTATCCTTTGGGGGAAAAAATTCTAACGGCAATTACATAGTGAAATATTGGAAACCCAAATTAGTGCTGAACTGGTTGAATGTGGTCCTGCCCTGAGACACAGTGTGCAATGAGTTATCAGAGCTCACCTGTATGTCCTTTTACCCTTGTTTTCCTCCCACCAGGGCTATGGAGGAGAACAAATCTTCTTCCAAAAACAGTGTTACGGGACTGCATGAAAAGAGAAAGGGCTTGCAAAGTGATTTCTATTCTTTGTACAGCCATAATGAGAAAACCAAACTCTCGGTGCTTGATGTGGGTGTACATGGAGAAGTGAATAAGATAATTAGACAGGCGCTACATCTACTCTGAGTTGTAACTTCTGGTCTCAAGGAAACCTGACTTGTGGTGGAATTGCATCTCGGAGTGTCACTGCTTCATGCAGCAGTGATTCTCCTACTCTGGGATGAGTCTGATGCAAGATTATCCTAGAGAAGTTAGCAGTTCTGTTATCCTCTTTGTGGAGGAATAGGTATAGATTAAGTGATCTGTTGGCCCATGTTATCTGCAGCAGGAGTGGAAGTGACTGAGGTTTTTTTGATTGAAACTATGGCTGTGCAGGTAGAGATAAGATAATTACAAAGCTGAGTAATACTATCCGGCACCACCTAATATTGTCAGATAGTCCATTTTTATTCATTTTTCTCTGTAAACTGAGAAATGCTAAATTAACAGATGTAAATCCCCAGAGAAACAGTATGTGTAGACATTGATAATATATGCATAGACATAAGGAAAGGAAGAGACTGCAAATTCAGTAAAATATATACAAAACATTATTTTCTTGGGTACTTGAAAATGTTGGAGGGATCTGAATAGCCCTGGAAACCGCCACTGTGTTATAACACATGGGCATTTCCAAAAATGGCTTACTGTTTGGGTTTAAGACAACTAAAGGTAGTTCCCATTTTACCCAGAGTAGCTCACTTAAGCCACAGCGTGGACAGATGCTACGCTAGAATTGCATCTGCCATTTTTCTGCTTTTCTCTACTTCACATTAATCTGCTCAATCCAATGTTGGGCTTCTGTTAAGGAGCGCTGCTGGGCTAAATTATGGGCTAGTTTCTGCAATATTAGTAAATTTGATCCTGATTGTGAAGTGCTGAGAAATTCTAACTAAGCTGAAGGGCCAAGTCAGAAAATCTAGGCCAGTAATGACTAAAATCAGACCACAAAATGATCCTTACTTATGTTTTATTTCTATGCACTTCCGAAGGCAGCTCCCAATTGCCAACCGACTTAAGCTCTTTAAACCCTTCCTAAAGCTTATTCAGTACAAGAATCGGGTAGCAGGTGGGTTGTGTTATGCATTTAGTTCAGGTCATCCCCACATCACAGTTACAGAGTATGCACTGATTGGATGAGAAACACATGCTCTGACTGCAGGTGGTTGGAAGGGTTGTGGAAAGAATGAAAAATATAATTGTAACTGGTTGTGTTAGAAAGACAAAGCAGGCTAGAATTTAAAAGAAGAGGTTGTTGTGCATCACTGAACAGCCATTCAGATTTGACTGCAACAGTACAGAGTTTGTCATGGTGGTTTAGTTAACATGTTCAGTTTTGATGAAAAAGAAAGTGTCTTCGATAGCTCTGCAGAGAGAACAGTTTATATTTGGAATTGTGCAGGTAGCTAATTCTGTAAGGTCATGCAGTTCAGTGTCCCCCTCCGCTGCAAATTTGCTGAGTGGAGCAAAACCAGAAAACCCATGGAACTAGAGGGCAAAAAATGATTAAAGCTGTTCCAGAGAAAACCATCTATTTCCTTTATGTTCGGAATTGTGGATTCTGCCATCCTATTCTACATGATCTTTGCATGAGATGTCATTGATAGCTCAATGGAGGGAAGAATATGCTAACTTGCTTTAGAAAGCACAAGACTCATCAAGGTGAAGATTTCACAGCCCTTTTCAAACCATGGCAAGATTCAGATCTTGTATTATAACATTTTAAAGCAGAGCGTTGTCTTTGTCACTTTTTAAATGTGCACTAATGTGTCTTTGTCACTTTTTAAATGTGCACTAATGCAGAGGTCAGGAGGAGGAGCCCTACAGATGGCTTTGTCTAGCTCTCATCAAACACAGCTGGAGTGATTCCACTGACCGTCCTCTGGCTGGTAGCACGCTCTTCACTCCCCAACCCTGGCCAGCCCAGTCTCTCTGCAGACATTAGTGGCATCACTTAATAACAGTCGTGCCATTGACATTTTTAATGGCGTGGACACCTGGCCTACTCCACACTGAAAACATACCACTTTACTTTTTGCAAGCCAACAAACAGCTGTCAGATGGTGACAACCGTAGATTGTTGCCAGCTTAACCAATTATTGGTCTGTAAATAAGTATTTTGGGATGCTAGCCATGTAGTTGAGTAAGATACCACTGAGAGATAGAAGGTGTCAAAGTAAGGTGGGGAGGGACCACTGGAGAGAAGCGTTCCTTTTACACTGGGTAAAAGAGACGTCATCTATTTCTGAAGATTGAATTCTCCCTCAGTTATACAATCTTCTCCAGTAGTTATACACCTGCTGCTCCTTCTTGTCTGCTATTGCTACAGTTTTTATGTGCTGCTTTCAGTAATGCCTACTGTCGAAACGTGTCCCCCCTCCCGTAGTGCAGAGCCACAGAGACGCAGAATTCTGACTTTGTGACGTGCTGAATCCTGAATTTATGATAGACAGGAAAATAGAAAATGGGCTTGCAAAAAAACCCTGCCTGCTGATGTCCATCTTCTCCACTCTGCACTTTGTAAATGCTAAGTATTCATATAGTTGGAAGGTCGTCAGTGCTGTGATATAAAGTGATGGAGTATTTTGGAGCCATCCTTCTCAGAAGGATGGACAGAGTTTGTTTGTCAGGAAATCTTGCATCACTGCTTCTCAAGAGATGATTTTGGACGTGTTCCAGGATCAGGCTGTAGATGCAAGTTTTGTGATGGTCACCCCTAAGGCCATTCACAAGGGGGATGATGGCATGGGAGCTTACGTGCCCCGCAATGATCAGTCTTCAGCCATGTCTGTAAAGAGAACTGGCTGCATGCTCAGCATGCTCTTAGCAATCTCATTATTAGGATAATTGACCTCCTTGGTAAGCTGGTCCCAATGGGAGGACGTTGCTTCAGTTTTGCTGCTCTCACAAACTGTTGACAGCATCTGGTTGACAACAGAGACTGATACTGCCTTTGTTTGAATCTAGCCTTTTGCAAAACCAAATGCCCAGCCCATCACCAGTGAAACCTAGATGGACCATTTCTAATATAAATAGATAAATGCCAAATTCCTTCCCTTTTTGTGTATTTCTCTACTCTTTCTTGAATCAAGTTACCAACTTTTTAAAATTTACAGCAGGACTAAACTGTAAGAATATTTTTTGAGCTTAATTATTTTAAAACTGGTGGAAAGGAATAGCTAAGCAGTGTTTTGTGGCTTATATCTGCCAATAGTATCATTAAGTAGTTCAGGATTTCTAGTATGCCGCATACAGAATATATGTATTTATATAATATTATTCCTTTGTTGCTGTTGTTACTACAAATGTCTTAAAAATAGTACAGCAAGAAAACTTGACACACTGTAAAGAAAGAGGTATATTTATTGCAGGTTTGAATTTCACCAGGAGAGCTCAGAATTGCATCAGGCTCTCAACAAGAATAACTATCGTAGTTTTTCTCCCACCTTGATACATGTCTCGGAGGAATGTCTGCGCTTAGTATTTAACGTTCTCTGTTTTATTTTTTATGGTCTGCGTTGATTTAGTAATCCCATAGATGTAAATTACGAAGCCTAAGTGAGTAGGGCAATAGGATTATTGTGCAGTTTTGATGTTCTTTAAAAAAAAAAAAAACAACCCTGTAGTAAGGTGCATTTTCCTAAAGGAGTGTAGCAAGGTGGGATGGGGAGGCAGTGGGGTTGCCTTGGTCTGGGGCTGCTGGCGTCTGACTCAGGGTGGTGGGAAGGGAATCACTCCTCTGTGAGGCACAGAGGGCACCCAGCCACAGGGTTGCTCAAAGGCAGGTAACCAATACTATTTCATATGCTGCCTGGTACCAGTTGCCACTCCAGAAAGGTATACGGTACCTGTAGGTCCTGAGTCATGTTCAGTCTTAGGGAAATCTGTGAGGGGACAACAAGGGGGATAAGGGGGAAGAATCTTCTAGAAGGTTCGCATGGCAGGACTGGAAAAAAGGGCAATCACTGAGCTAAGGCCGTGGGGTAGATTTGCTCTCAAACCTTTTGGTCTGTCTGAATGGAAACAGACGTGTGCTTTCTTTTTGTGTATTTGTTTTTCAAGAGACTAAACTTCATGTCTCCAAAATGTGTTAAAAAGATAAACTTCATAAAAAAGGAAAAAATTGCTAAGAATAAAGGCTTTTGCTCCACTGCAGGATAAGAGTTTGCTGGTGGTTGGGTTGTTGGGTTTTTTTGGTATCTTAGATGTTTTATGTACTAGTTCTCAATGGTTTTGACTGCAATGGCAGTCCTACTTATCTTAGCCTCTCAGAAATTAATAGTGTAAAGGCTTCACTCTGGTGTCTGCATCTGTAAAAGCCCACATACTAACACAAGTTTCCAAGCAAAAAGCTGCTTTCAGAGTTGCAAAGTGCTATTTATTATTTGTCCTAGGAGTTCCAAACAGTCCACAATTGTACCATTTTTTTCTCAGTTGTCCCAATAGCCTGGTACAAAACTTTCTGTTGGCAAATCTACTGAGCACTATCTGACATGGACATTTTTCAGAGAGACAGATTTTTCTCTCATTCTTTTTCATAGCTTCAGGAGGGTCTTTTTTCTTTTTCTTTTTTCCTTCTTGTTTGAATGGGGCTGTTAGTTGCGAGTGGGTACATTTGTGGATCCACTGCACAGGTGAATGGGGGTGTGGGTTGAACTGACAGTTAATCAGCTGGTGTTGTTCCTAGGTCGCTGCTCTGTAAAGGGCATGATGCTAAATCAATTAAAGAGAATTTCAAACTGGTTTTGGTGAGCAGTTTGTGTAGAGATATGGACTCTGGAGACTGTACTCCTCCAGCCGTGCAAGTTTTGGCTTATTTACCTCATACCTCTTCTCCCCAAGAGGGGTGAGACTCAAGTGCTATTGCTGGTGCTGATACAGTGAGTGCAGAAAGAGACATTGCAGGATGCTTCAAGCAAGGGGAGAATCCAAGCAGTAGCAACATACGTTAAGAATCACTATGCCTGGCGATACAATTCTGAACTTATTTTTGGGACTCACTTGTTGAGAGTGAAACAGGGCTAAAGCACTTGAGAATTTCCTAAGTGAGTGCGCATTTCATCCTGAACACCTTGCAGAACCAAAGCCCACTAAAAGTAGGTAAAGCTGATGTGAGTTATGAACGGTTTAAGTGTTTAAGGTCTTTCTCTGGTAAATTTTGAAGTTTTCTGTGGCACTTTAGAGCACCACTTGTGCGTACTTTTTCAGCTTAGATGCGGGCTGACCAGACACAGTGGTAAGAGGTTCATGCTACATTTGCAATAGTATCTCAAAAGATTTCAGTGTTCTCCAGGTAATTCTGCAATGCCTCCAAGTGAAGAAATAATGTATTATGCCTGGATAATCGATATCCAAATCAGCTGTGTATGCTGGTACAGGCTTACCAAAGTGGGTGCCTATGTTGGATATGCATGTAAATATTTGCTCTTGAAAACTGAGGAAATGATTGACCAGGCATCTGCCCAAACTTCTGGGGTACAATCAGCTTGAGGTCAAAACAGGTTCATATAAAAGCAGGTGGCTTAGTGTTTGGCTATTATTCTATTGGTCTTGACAAGGTAGTCAATACAGAAATGAAACGATGGAAGTGCAGAGGAGAATGTCGTTCTGATATTTGGGAAAACAGGAGTTCCTTTTTGAAGTGTTTAGCAATACACTTCATGATAGCAGCGCTTTTGTTATTCATACAAGACATACTGTGCACATTTCTCAGACATTTTTATGTCTCCCTTTCCTAAATAAGAGTTCTTTTCTCTGTATCTACCATATATTTGTCTTATATTAAAAAAAAAAAAAAATTAACTGGTAGCCTATTACTAGGTATGTTAATGGCTTGATTAAGTTTTGAAATATAGCATCCCAAATGCCGTACTGTATATGTAGTTCTTAACACCTTTGCTATTTCCTTTTGCTATTTGATGATCAGTTTTTGCTGGAATATGTTTTGCAATTACAATAAGAAATTTAATGTTGTTTTGAACTCTGCCAAAGTCTGATTAGATTTTCTGTTTTGGCCTAAGTCATTTCTCTGTACTTCAATTTTCTCTACATAAAATGTTTAGATTGCAGGGCTTTAGATTGTAGATCCTGGTAATTAACTGCAAGTCTGATTTTTAGTTCAGTATAAGGTTAACCAGCTTCCATAAAGCAAAATCCTATTTATTCAGAATGAAAGGATTATAGGGAAGAGATAAAGTAACAGAAAAGCAGTTTACATACAAGTCTGGGTTACCAGGAAGTCATCAGCACTGACATGGAGTTCCTAATAGAAAAGCGGTATATAATACCCTCTCAGGGGTTTTAGGAGTTTTGGTAGCAATTCCATGTCACTCCCAGATCATGGAAGAAACTTCTCCGCATAGGTAAGAGCATTCACTGTCTACATTTATCAGTCATTGTGTGATTTCCTTGGGAAATAAACTCTGCAGTTGCCTACATCATTGTAAAAGAACAGTTTTCATTAGTTAACTTTGCCACCTGCACTAGTGACCTGAATTCCTGCAGGATGCCCTCCTTAAACGTTGTAGTGCGAGCTGAACATTTCAGCTAAACAAAGATACCAGTATCACTAGTATTGAAAAGTCGATGAGCTACAAGGCTGGGTTGGGAAGAGATTATTTAAGGAAATATCCCCGAATGCTTGCCCTGTGCTTATGCCTTTTCCTGGACAATTACCTTTGGCAACAGGGAGGTCAGCTGAACCCTGCACTGGGCTTTGCTCTGACCCTGTATGGACGTTCTTATGCTGTTGGCAATCAAGATACATCTAATACAGTTGTTCATCAGTTTTCAATGGTACTGCAGGTATCAATATTTTTGTACCAGGCTGCCCAGAAGACCCAATAGAGACTGTGCTTGGTATAGCACAATAAGGAACAAGCCCTGGCCTGAAGATCTTTGTAGGCCAACTAGGCAAGACTGACAAAGGTTAGGAGGGAAGTAAAAGCTAAAAGAAATTACGTGATTTGTTCAAAAAGACACAGCAGGAGCTGGGAGAAGCCTCAGGGCCTTGATTGTTTATCCTGTAGGTCAAAGAGCTTAGATTTTACTTTTTTGTTGCAGCTTCTTTTATATTTATTTAGAGCTTTATTTCAAAATTTTAATGCGTCTCCTCATGTAGCCAGCACCTTTTCACATTTATTTATTCTCTTCTGTATTAATGAAAGTCATAAAGTTCAAATTATATCATCTCAGCCAGGATGGGTGAGATAGCTAAATGTTTTTTTTCTTAACTTTGGATCCTGATTCAGTTCTAACTATCAGCATGTGCTTTAATCCTAATATTGCTCAAATCCAGTATGTTTTCAGTGATTTTTCTATATAGAAGTTTTTTGTTAAATTGAAGTTTTCTGATGTTTGTAGGACTGAGCAATTACCCAGCCTCACTGTGTATGTCAGAGTGCTGAGCCCTAGAGAGGCTGAAAACTTGTCTCCTCATCCAACATGAACATGTAATTCTTCAGGGGTCCATCTTTCACTGCAGAGAGGTACAAACGTTTTCAGCGATCCTGCAAACAAGATTCGAATAGATTGAAACTTTCTAAGAAATTGGACAGGTTCTTTTGTCAGTCTTTTTTTGTTCTTGTCTTGATTTGTTTATATTCTCCAACTACTTGACTTTTTCTGTTTATAACTCTTTTTTCCCTCCTCCTGTGAAAGACTACCTGTCCGTCCCCTGGTGATTGTAGAATTTATGCCAGAAGCTCCTTTTTCAAAGATGTATCTATACAAAAAGTCTCAGGTGGGTATTGCTATCCCTTGATGTGTGTAGTCCTTTCTGCAAAAATAACAAAATCGCACTGTCATTCCCAAAGACCAAGTCAGATCTTTCTTTTTTTGAAGAATATATTTTAAATCACAGGCACTTTGACTTCCTGGATTTCCTTTGTATCTGCCTACTCCCCAATTCTCCTGCTTGGCAGCAGCAGGTAAAGCTTCTCCCCTCTAACCCGTGAAGTTAGGGAAGAAGTGAAGATGAGCACTGAGACACTGATAGGAAATGGGAGAGATGAGAGGACAAGATCACCGTGGTTTGCTTGGGAGACTGTAAAGGCATAAAGCAGCTCCATTGCAGAAGTCTTGTTTTTCAGTGTTGAGCTCTGGTGGAATTCAAAGCTATCCCGAGCGCTGAACAGCACTCGGGACAGCAAGGATGCGTGTGTCCTCCCTTCAGGTGAGAGGCAGGAGAGGGCATGTGGACAGAGCTGGTTCTCCCTCTGTGGAATAAAAAACTGGATGTATGCCAGGGCATGAATCAAAATGGTACAAACACTTTTTTCATGCTGTCCCCAATGCACGTTTAGAATATAGTTTGAAATAGCTGGGAAAGTACTACTTTATACTAGTCATAATGAAAAATCAGTTCTTAAGACTGCCATCTGATGGCATGGATATGTTGGTTTTGGTACCTATCTACTCCAAGCTGACTGAATACAGAGTAGTGTCCGAACAACCTTGGCAGTTCAGCAGGGCTTGCAAGCATGTGGGTAACTGTAATTGTAAAATTAGTTTAATTTGATTTTTACACTCCTGATCTGGGTCCACAATTGTCACCTGCATAAAAATGCTAAAAAGTGAAATTTAGATCCTATTACGATATTAAGTGCTTGATCGAACAGAAATACTTCTGGTCTTTCTCCACATACACCAAAACCCCCGCAGAGGAGGGTGCTACTTTGTAGTCTTGTCGCTACCAAAGAAAACAAAGCTTTGCTTGTTCTACTTTTGTCTGTCTTTCAGTCCAAAAATTCAGGGCATCAGAGGCTTCCTAAAAGATTTGGGGTCTCCTTGGTTTAAACAATAAATGGTAACAATGATAACCACTGCTTTACAATTAAAATATTTACTATGTCCCTTAGTAATGATATTTCAGATCTACCAGTTAACCAAATATGCATGTCAAAGATGCTCTCAGGAACATTAAATTTTTAAATCCTGAAGTGAAATTCGACATCTCTCCTGACAATGGCCACACCACCTCCTTCTCATTTAGTTGCGAGTCACATACTGCCTCAGTAAAGTGTGAATACCATGTGTTGCATCAAGCCACTGTAATGATCTAAAAGCACTCTAACAGGTGATCAGCTTATGTGAACAAGAGCCTAAAAAATAGGTTTTACTAATGTCTGTCACCAAAAAACCTAAAATGGTCTATGCAAGACTGTATCTCTGCTGCAGTTTAAAATGAAGATGTGGCAGTCTTTACTGTTTGCTGTTCAATGTCAACATCATCACTTAGATGAGAAATAATAAAGAAGTAATAAACCCTCAAGTTTTTACAAATGTTGTTGGATTGAATTGAATTTTACAAATGTCAGCATATTTGGATAAACCTTTTTTGTCACTGAATGAGTATATTCTGTTTATCTTCTTAAGCAATAAGCACATGAATATTAGATAAATTTTCTGTACTTTTTTGTCTTACCAATATTATAATTACACACAGACTAGTAAAAACTTGGGGGCTGCTGTATGTTGTGTGTGTATTGAAGGAGTTCCTTAACAGGGAGGACTGTAAAGATGTTATTGTTGTTGGTAAAAATGCTAAGAACATTGTTTTGGTCATTCATGTTCATTTAAAAAAAAAAAAGCAACACATTTACACTTTAATATTGTATCATATAAATAGACATCTATAGCTCAGCATACATTATTAATAGGGGTTTATTGCCTGCTTTATTGGTTTCACTACTGCTTCTCCTCTTGGGAAGCCATGTAAAATACAAAGACTGCACAAATGCCCACATTATGAGAGCCGCTATATACAAAGCAAATAAGATTGCACAAGTACAAATATTCACTTGAGTTGCTTCCTGCAATTCGCATAACATAATAACAAATAGTCCATAAACGCTATCCCCCTAGCTACTACTATTATTCTAAGTATTTTATGTCTTTTATCTAGGACACTTGTGCTGCTATTAGAATACTGAACAAAATTTTATTCCTGTATTTTCTGACAAGAAAACAGAATTCTTGTTGAGAAGAAACAGAAAACATTAAATATTATTCAGACCCACCACAACTGTATAGTATATGCTAAGGAGGCCTAGTACTGAGTTTCTCTCTGGTTCTAAAGAACAAGGTTTCTCTAAGTTTCACTTCAGAAATGTGTTTAAGACTTTAACAAAGAGATATTAGTAGTGTAAAATACATGCAAAAGGGGAACACTGGAAACGGGATTATTTTCAAAAGTTAACCTTGTGTCAACCACTGTCATATTGTCTTACGAAAGCTTCCTAACCTACAGAATCTCAGACTGACGTTGTACAAGTTACAAATTCAATAATTCCCATTCCCAGCACTTTCAGAGGTGGTGGGGTTTTTTGGTGCAAAATGTAACCGACATAGTACTCCTCCAGATATCGAACATATGAGAGTTGGTGATTCAAACTGGAAATGTTGTAGTCTTGTGCGTGTGTGGGAATAACAGCAAGGAGTTTGGTTCTGTAGCATACGGGGATACCACATGCAAATATCTCCAGGCAGGGTCACACTTAGCAAGCTGCTTCTGGGCTTATGTAATGGAAGTTCTGAGTAGCACAGGTGTAAGCTCCCATTGCACATCAGACTGGAAGAAAGGCAGTGTGGACTATTACAAGCAAGTATTTCTGTATTTCAGGTGAAAGCATCAGACTTAAGAGCTTGGTTTCCCCTTTTTTTTTTTAATATTCTACCTGAAATCTTTAAGAAAACAAACTTTGGTTGTTGAAGAATGTGAGAAAAGAGGCTGAACGATGATGGTTCTATGCCACTTATGTGCAGAGAGATCTTTCAGACAAGTGTGGTGTGATTTTAATATTAGATAACAGCATCAAGCTGTTTCAGCTGAGGCCAAATGAAGGGAAAGGGCCAGTGAAGGCCCTAGCTTCAGAGAGCACTCTTGAGATAACATCAGTTGCACATCTACCAATTGCTCGTCTGCTACAAGGTGCTGTAGGTTCCTTTGTAGCTGCTGCAGTGTGTTCCTGTTAGGGGGCCAGGGTGCTCCAGCAGTTTCTCTTTGTGACCTCTACACTATAATTTCCAAAGGCATATCCTCTTCGAAGTTGCCCCAGGATTTCTCTTGACATTCAGAAATGTATTATTGGTTTTCTGGGTGGCTTTTTTTTCTTTTAGTTTTTCCAACATCCAAACTTTCTCAATCTCCTTCCCACACGCCACACAATTCCCCAGCGGTTCCTTCTACTTTATTCCCATTGTAACCTTCTGATCGTCTTTCTTCCGAGTTTAAATTTCCTGTACTAAACTTAAATGTGTTTCTTTGTGGACAATTTATGATGCTTTCAGGACCAGCTGGTCACAGCAACTTTTTAAGTCCTTCATGTGCCTTAGTTTTGGTAGCTCTTCATTCATCTGGCTGACCTTTGATTCTCTTCATGGCAGTTTACCACCTCCATGATGATTTCTTGCATCTCTTTTCTTTGTCCGTGGTTCACCTTCCTCCCGTGTACCGTCCCAGGGCTGCTCCCATCAGTCGGTGCTCCCATGCAGACCTCACGCAGGCCGTGCTGGGGCTTGCCACAGGCTGGCCCCAGAAGCTCTCTGCAGGCCCCACAGGTAGAAGGACTGCTTTGTGAAGTGCTTGTCTTCCAAGAAAAACTTCAAAGTGCTGCCCTCTTTGGTCCCTTTACTATGGCAGCCGTCACAGCACTATTTCCTACTTTAGTCACCTTGTTTTGTAAGGGCAAGCTACTACCTTCCTCAGGATTTGGAAAGGCGTCTCCCTTCCCTGGCAGGTCTTCCAACATAAAAGGAGCTTTTTGTAATGAAACAGAAACGGAGAAGAGCTTTATAAAGGTCTCCATGAGTCTGACACCTTGTGCTCAGGAGCAAGTGTTCTGACTTCTCCATTCCTACCCCTGTCAGCACTGATAAGCTTCTCTTACCTGACATAAGCTTTTATTGCCCTTGACTGCTCTCCATTTATATAAAGGTTAAATCTTCCCCTCTGTCTGTGCTTTACAGCAATATACTATTTAGAAAACAGTACTTCTACTGAACACAATAAAGGCAGATGAATTTGGTGTGGTTCTTGGGGCTTTTTGGTGTGTCGTCGTGTTCCCCCCCCCCCCAATAGGCCATTGAGTTAGGTGCACCTTAAACTTTTTCATGTTCTGACATGCTACAATTATCACTATAATAGGGGAATTACAGGAAGATCAGCTGTTTGTCCCTGCTTAATACAGAGACAGACAGCATAGTGCAAGTCTGTTTAGATTTACACCCACAAAGAAGGGGGAAAAAATTATACCTTTTAAATGATCTAATGGGTGGTTTTGTTTTTAAAGTTCACTATTGCCAATGGGACGCTATTCAGACAGTAATGTCAAATGGCTCATTTGCCACCTAGGTGTGAATGGGGACTGTCTTATTCCTCTTTGCAGGTAGGACAGAAGACTTTGACTGGCATCTCAGGAAGGGTGAAAAACCCTCTTGTACTTCCCCAGCTCTTCCTTGAGCGTAATCCTGAAAGACATGGGTTCAGTTACTGTTTGTGAAAACATAGCACTGAACCTTTCACAAGCGCTATCGATGAGCTCAGTTACTATCCCAGTTACAGTATCGTATTCCTGTTCAGGCTGCACTGGTTTTGTACTCTAGAACAGCTTGTCTTATGAAGGGGTAAGGAGAGAAATTTTTTGTTCTGCTTTTTTCATTTCAAATTACTTCCTAGATACAGGAATTACATTATGGCATTTGGAAGACTCTCACTTCTCTAACAACATACTGTGCATGTAACTTATAGCAATATTCTTTCCTTTTCAGCTCCCAAAAGTCTTATCTGCCCTGCTGCTTTTTCTTCCTGCAGGAAACAGGATCTTCAGAGGTGTTTCTGAAAGCTCTTTGTAATACTAGCGAACATGTACAGGAAAACCCTCAGGTTATGTTCAACTCCTGGTATCCTTCACTTCAGATTTAAGAAATTCCCTTAAACTCTCATTAGTGGAGACCTTCTCATTCCTATAAAAGTTTAAAGAAAATCTTTTGTCTAATCAGAGATTTAGCACAGCTCGTCAGTGTAGTTGGAGAAAGTAGATTCTTTGTGCCCCTCTGTTCATTCCGGAGCAAGTGTAGTTGGAGAAAGTAGATTCTTTGTGCTCCTCTGTTCATTCCGGAGCAAAGACAATTGTTACAAAACTGCGTCTTTATTGACGTGACCCTCTGGTTCCCTCATCACTTCTAGACTTACTAGCTTTTCCTCTCTTCTGCCTTCTGCAAATCTTCTACTTGCTGGGAGGGAAAAGTCAGGTTTTGATTAAACACTGTTGAATCCAGGCAGGACTATTTAGTTTCTCTCTGTAGCTGTGTGAGCTGGTATCGGTAGAAGAACACTCTCTGCGTTCTTGCCAGTTGCTTACATAATCTGACCCACTGTACATTAGGAGAATCTTATTTGTGTATTTTTAAGCAGAGTGGTATAAGGAAATAGAATCTGTGTTCAGAAAAGCTTGATCAATTTATTTTGTTGGCAATTTAGAAGTATTTTATGCATTATTTTTTCCCCAAGTTCTCTCTTCATGAAACCCAGTTACGCTAAAAGTTGAGACACCTTCTCACACATAATTAAGATAAGGAGAAGCTGGGAAACATACGTCACAATGAACAGAAAGTAAAAGTCAGAGTGAAAAGAACTTACTGCTTTGGAAAGCTCCTAACTTCAAAATAAATATAGATGTTTAGGGGGCCCATTATGCAATTTTAAGGTTCTTGAGTGAGTCTTGCAGTCCAGATTCTATTAAGAAGTAAAATAAAGAAAAAAGTTCTGTGTTTTCCCTATGTTATTCCTGAGCTGAGAGCTGCCTTCCTTTTAATCTCTAGGGCTTGTAATTAGCTCCTATATCTGACTCCCTCTTCTTTTTTTCTTTCTTTTTCTTCTTTTTTTAAATTTTATTTTCTCTCTCTTTCCTCCTTTTTTTTGTTTTGTTTTCTTTCCTCCCTCTCCTAAAATAACTATGCTCCTAAAACAAGAAACAAGCATCCTGTCTACCTCCCAGTCACATTTGAGTTGGCTGGAAGCTCTGTGATCTGAAACTTCCAGAATTCAGAGTCCTCCCCATACTTTGTTCCTTACTTTAAAAAAAAAAAAAAAAGTTTAAAAAAAAAAAAAAGTGTTTCATAAAGCTACTGGATGTAGATATGGCATAAATGTATTTAAAACACACACAAAAAACATTACCCCAGCATCAAAACTTCTGTGGCTGACTTGTCTTCTCTAATTCATGAATATGATGTACAGGCTTTCTCAGATAACTTTTAACAATGCAGAGTCTTAAGGAGTTCTTGCAGCTTAATACACATCAACTACCCTAAATTTCACAGACCATGTTTATGTATCTCTAGCCTTAAGCAAGCACTGGACAAAGCACAGAAGTTTAAATCTCGCTGGAAAGCCAGCCTTAATCTACTTGCTTTTGCTACAAAATACTACGTATCATTAGAAACAGCAAATGCGTAATGCTGACAGAATTGTACAAAAGTTTTTAGCTATGTTAAGGTCTGAATTTAAAACTGTGATTGTTCAAAAATTAGCGATGAACTTTTTGTTTTGCGTTTCAATCAAATCATGACAGTTTAAGCTAAAGAAAGAAATAATTTTCATGGCGGAGTTTTGGGAGAGAGGAGACTTCTGAAAACTATTCAGAACATATAATGCTGGGAGAAATTCCGCTAATGAGAAGTGCAGGTACGCTGTACTCTATGAATAACATATCAAAAAGAATCAGTGCACGTCACATTGCTTTATAAATAATGGGATTTATCATGTGTGGGGGCCCATTCACAATAACTAAAACAGTGCATGGTTAAGTATCTAGTTCAGAGTTCCAAATGGGTAGTTTTGTATTATAAAAATGAACTTTTATTGGCTCTGAAAAGTGACCTCTAGATATAGGCAGCAGCAATTTTGATGGCAAAAATCCTCTAAAATGTGAAAGGCACGCTAAATGTTGAGGCATTGGTAGAACAATTTCCCACAAATTGCTTTGCTTTTCGTTAATCCTGTTTTTGAGGATTACCTCAAGAAGTAAGACAGAATTTTGTTTTTGTGGTCCATTCTTTGTCTTAAACACGGTACAACCTAAGTGAGGTACAACTGTGTTCAAATGGGCCCATTACTTTTCATATGAATTCCAAAATACTTACATCAAACTCAACTTACTTTGTTGGGCTCAACTGCTGGAGATTAGCCGTTGATAGCTTTTTGTTAGTATCACATATATTTAGCACTGTTTTTGCTTATGAAATTTCTCTTCCTTCAATCAGATCTTATTTATTTTATTTATGTAGACCCATTATAAAATTATGTAGAACATGGAAGTTTCTAAGGGCCTTGTTCCCTTAATTAAACAATCAACTTGCCATTTTGGATTTGATCAAGAAATGATTGAACGTGACAGATTGTCTCCCCTCTGGAGCACATAACTGTGTCAGGGTCAATCATGTTTCCTGTGGAGTCAGAGGGAAAGGGGCTTTCTCATAAATTAGAACACACTACTGATTTACAGTAGTAAATACGATACATAACTGATTTTGTTACTGTTCTTATAAGATTAATAAAATAATCTGGAGACAATGTAGTATATCAGCAAGGTGGTTATTTAAAAATCAAATTATAACAAACTGAGAAGACCCATCAGCTGGGTGAAATTTTTCAGTTATTTAGGAAAAGGAGAAAATAGCTAACATGAAAAAGCCAAGAAAGAGTGATGGAGCTGTAAATCCTTGTTCTCTACTTGAGTATCAAAGCTGACTTGTTGCCTTTTGCCTTAGGTCCTGTACTTTGAGAAGGATGGGGTGGTTGTTGAGGTTTTGGAGGCTAGGGAGGAAATTATTCCAATCTAGCTAGCCATCCTAATGCTGAAGAGTGTTCTGTCTGGGGGATGTAATACACCAAGATGCTTTCTCATACCTTAAGACAAGTTTGTCATCAAGGTAGTGGGCTGTATGGGTCTGCTGGCCTGTATTACTGTGCTTCTCCGTGTCAGAGGATCATAGAAAGCAAAATTAAAACTGAGCAATGCAAATTACTAGAGCACTTCGAAATCCGGCAACCATGAGAAAGCGTCTCATACAATTTATGTGGAAAACAATGGCTAGGCATCCTTTGGATAATTTGCTTTTTCCTCCTCCATCTTTCTGCCACTGAAGGCATTGTTGATTTTATTCCCAAGTTTACTATAACTTTATTATGGTCTTGGACTGTTTGGTAGAAACAAACATATTCCTTATGCACTATTATAAAATGAGTAAATAAATATTTTTGATGGTGCTTTAATCAGAAATCTAAGAATCTATAGCCACTTCTTCTGCTCTGTTGAAATGAACACCCATCATTTTGGCAGTTGTCCATCAGATGTTTGCAGAAACTGAGTTATTTGCATATTGGAAACTGTTCACAGATACATTAAATAACATTTTATTGTGGACATCTGGTCTGCTAAAAATCTGCCAAAGTTTGTATCAGATAACTGCAGCAATTCAAATTTATAGAAGGAATATGTTCTGAAAATATGTTAAAACTACTGTCCCTCTTTCATTTCCTAGCTTTTGGACAACATTATTTTGCAAAAGCTGTTCTTGTTAAGAGTCTGAGTCTTCCCTGCAGAATAGCTTCTTCTATTTGTTTCTAGGAAGCTTATAAAGAACAAAGAAATATCTGCATCTCCAGTTATGATTATCTAATGAAAAGAATGAGCCTGTGCTCAAATATGCGAGGGCTAAAAAATAATAAATAAAAATTAGCTTTCCAAATAAGCTGATATATGGCTACACGTTTCATAAAATGACTAAACCAAACACATATGCTTTAGTCTGCCTACAACATCTGTAGGTTATGTAGGAATAATTTAACTTCACTCTCTTCATTTCAAATATTCATTAGTTTAGAGCTGTGTATTTTACGTTAGAATAGATTAATGACTTGTTTCACCAATTTATTTTTTCTAGGTGAAATTCAATGGCCTGTTCTTTTATGAAAACAAAAATGTGACTCCACCCTAAAAAAGAGGAGGCATTTTTTTTTTCTTGCAGTTGATGTTTGATGACACTTATAGTCCGAGGCCAGTTTCAGTATGCCTTACTACATCTATGTTGAATTGTATTTTGACATGCCACTGTCAAAGGGCCTAGGGTTTCTGTCAATCGGGCTATACGGAGCAGTAATTAATTTTGTTATAGGAGTGTTGGTGTCAGAGAATTTTCTGAGATAGGGCTCAGCCTCTGCACTGTCCTAGGCTGACTGGCACCAGTTCTCTTTCAATAACACAGAAAGGATGCCTGCTCTGTGTGGCTTTTGGATAGTACAGTGGAAGTTGCACTATTGACAAGGAACAAAAGGCCTGCTGTGATGTACACATAATAAAGGAGTTAACTTTAACAGGGGGTGAGGGGGGTGGCATTCTGCACATGTTCCTAGGAGAGACCTGCCCCTAACAAGTCCGAACTTGGATTTAGCCTGTGGATCCACAGTGTGACTTCTTGAACAGTAAATCTGGCTTAGGACAGGAGCCTTTTCTTCTCTGAACCATTTCAAGCTTGCCCTGACAGCAAGTATGATCAACAGTGCAGATTCAACCATTTGGATGGTTGGTTAATGTGGCCATGCACTAGACCCACTCTATGAAAGGATCCTTTTCTTTCAGCAGGTGTGTGTATGAGTTGGGAGGGGTAATATTTTTAAATACTGCTGCCAGATCATTTCACAGATCTATTTTGAAACATATCTGTAGAAACAACTGAATCAGCACCACTGATTGGGAGAGGAAGTTGTAGTGTTAAGGAGAAGAAGCCACTGATGAAGATAAGGATTTCTGCACTTGATTTACCATAAAGGAACTGTAATTTATTTTTTGGATAATGTACTATTCAGCCAGTTGGAACTTCCTGCTTTCTACTTGCTACAACAGCTTTGAAAAGTAACACATGTGCTCTGCATGTCTACTTTTCATAAATTAAGTTCTTCGTTCCCGACAGAAAAAAATTAAAAACTTTACTATTTTGTGCTATATTGATCTGAGGAGTCCAAATCATTTCACAAGAACCTGAGGAGGTGAGGCAGAAGAGCAGAGAGAAGAACCACCCCATGCCACCCCTGAAATTATAGTTCTCTGACAATTTTTCAGCTTCCTTTTTATCACATTTACATGAATAAGCATATGTTGGGTAACTGAAGTACAGTTAGTGGTAGGAATTTTGAAACCAGTTTGGGTTGGTTTCACTCCATTTCCGTGAAATTTTAAAGGATGGCACCAGAAACACAAAATGGCCAATGCTTCGTGTTTTAAAAACATGTCATTTAATCACCCATCAGACAGCAAATATAGCTGAAAAAGTCCTTACTAGAACTACGCAAACTATTTAAAAGACAGTCCAGACATGGTGTCAAGTTATCTAGTTTCAGGCGTTATTTCAGTTTGAACCTTTCCATGTGTTCTTTAACAAACTGACAGTAGTGTGAAAACTTACATCCTATTTCAGGCAAAGCCAGGCTGATCTCTGACTCTCTATGAAAGCCATAGAAAAGCAAAATATACTTTCTGCATTTGGGTTTTTTCGTTTTTTGGTGGGTTTGGGTTTTTATTTAAATGCTATTTCTGCCTCCACCACATTAAAGTTAAGACCCTTTGAGTCAGGGACAATTTTTGTTGTTTGCTAATAGTAGTGTTCTGAGCTTAATTTTTCTCTTGACATTTAATTACCCTATGCACGATCTGGATTAAAAAACTTTGTGAGCATCCCAGTGGAAAAGGAATCAAGGTGTGATGAAAAGAACTATGGGGTTGTTTTGGTTTGGGGTTGGATTTTTTTTTTTGGTTGGGATTTTTTGTTTGGGTTTTTTTTTGGGGGTGGGTTTTTTGTTGGTTTTATTTTTAGAATTTTTTTATTGTGTTTTGGTTTTTATGGTTTTGGGGGGTTCTTTGGTTTTTGCGGGTTTGGTGTGGGTTTTTTTTGTGGCTTTTTTTTTTTTTTTTAAATCAGACTGACCCAACTCTCACTGGTCAAACGGGTTCTCATAAAATGCCCTTATTCTTCAATAAGGGTAAAACATTTTCAGTACAAATACATCTTCCTGATCTTAAGAGTGGAATTCCCCAAACTGCAGGCAGGAAACTGGTTAGGATTAATTTGGCTGCTTCATCAGAGTTATCTAGTAGCATTCCACTTCACTTGATGCACGTTGATGGCATCTAGGAAAGGAATGCCATCTTGGCTCATTTGGTACTTCTGGTGTGTCGGGGATAATCTAGATGGAGAATGAATGTTATCTTACTTTCATCCTTCAACAATGACAGATGTAAGTCTTGGTTCATAAACAATAAGGACTGTTCTCAGTCTTTGCCCTTGTATTTTACCTTTTATTGAAACATTTGGTTAGCGGTACATCCTTCATTATTCCTCCATTCTGTTGGAATATCTATGGGTTCTGATTATTTCTTTCCTCCCTTTATCTTTTTTTCTGTTCCTTAATTTGTTCACTCTTTTTGAGAGTGGTACTGCAGGCTTTCACGATCTCATGATAGCTAAAATATTTACTGTACAGTTGTTTAAGTTTTCCAGCATGACTGAAAACGAGACAAGTATTTTAATAACCTGGTTTTTCTTGTGCAACCAGCTGATTTTTCAGAACTTAGTTCTGTGGCAGAGAAATGACACAGTCATTTCTGCGCCTCAGAAACTGAAGCAGGAAAATCAAGGACCTCCCAGAAATTAAGAAATGAAAACATGCTCCTTTGGCACACGTGCAGGACGAGAATAGAAATTCTTTGCCGTATCCCTGACTGTGCACAGTTAAAATGATTGCCGATTCTTCTCTAGGCCACAGCCTGGAAAAGGTGAAAGTGTCTCATTTTAGAAAGAAGGCATGCTACTGCCGTAGCATCTCCAAAAGGAGGGTGGAATCAGAAGGGCCTATGCTCTCTTACAAAGTTGAGTAAGACTTGTAATGTGCAGTAGGAACAGACTAACTGGGGCTCGTGTTCAGCAGCTTGCAATTGTGCTTTCATCCAAGACTGTGCTGGAGGCAGTTCAGTTGAAATAGCTCCTGAAAATACAGACATCTCGCAAACTACTTGTTTAAAATCTGCCTCCAGTAAAATTTACTCCCTGCAGCTCCTATCATCTCTTCTCTCTGGAGCTGCGTTACGTCCTCCTTGCCTCCAAGTGTCTCACTGGGCATCACCGTTGATGCATCGTCAAGAAAAGAACGCTGTCTTGTGTATAAGCTCTGGGGAGCTTGAAACCTCACAAAGACACTGTTTACAGCCCGCTCATGGATTTAGGGCTTCTTTTGTGATGCTAGGAGCTAAAATCTTCCTTAATTTTAACGAACAATGAGATTCTGTAGGATGAAGTTGACACCCATCTGTCAGTGTGTTCTCTTATCTAAACTTGATTCGTTGATACAGATGGGGAAGGAATCAAACAGCGGAATTACCGCTAATAACGTACCCCTGCCTCACCTTGACCTAGCACCTTGTAGCTGAAAGCTTAACAGTGTATTGAAAAATTCAGCAGAAAGGCTTTTGTACTGAGTAACTGCATTGAAACCCTTGCCAAGAACTCCGCTAAGCGTGGAGAGGAAGGGGTAGAATTTTACATGCAGCATATGAAAATGGGCTTTTTGTCACAGTTAATTCTGGAAGGTTTCAGCCTAAATGTAAGACTGCCATAGAGTGGTGAGTTTGTTTATTCTTCACATTAAATTCTACTTCAAGTTATGCAAGGGTGGTCAAAAAATTTCCAACAGCAAGTTTTTCCATCACAAAATAGCAATTCATTGAATTACAATATGTGTAGGGACAGGGTTGAATGGTTGAGACACGGCTTTCTGTACTCCCCTTTTCTCAGAGGAAGTAGCCCTTGAGATCCTGATGTCAGGCTGCTGTTACAGCAGGCTCTGAGCTCAGCAAGCATTTCCAATCTTCGTTCTCCCACTCCCTCTTCCCCCTCCACTGAAACTGTGCTCCCTGTTCACAATATTGCTGAGCTGTCTGTAATGATAAATGATGTGCCTTTCTTTAAATTTCCTTTCTGCTCAGTACTAGATATTGGCCGGCTTGGATGTGTGTTCCTGGTGGATAAATTACTTTGGCAAGTCATAGAGAATTTATGCACATGGCAACAGATGTACCCTGTGTGGTAGAACTCTTCTTTGTTGTTCTAATTACGTAACCTGATTTTACCTGAGGCAATTATATTTTCATGAACAAAGATTCGGTTGCTGGTGCTGTTTGTTTGTTTGGGTTTTTTTTTTTTTTGGTGTGAAACATAAACCTTTGTGCTGGAAGAAATTTTGGTCTCAAACCTTGTTATAGGCCAAAGTAGAACTGGGCCATTTACTCAGTTGCACATCACCCTTTATTAAGCATTGATCTTTTCATATATGTGACTTGTGTTGTCAAGTGGATCTTTAGACGTTCAGAGAAGAGAGGCTGGGTTTTGTTTCTTAATGAGGATTACTGTTGTATGGTAAAGGTAACTGTACACAACATTTGGGAAGAATTAAAAATGTGTGGAACCAGGCTGCACTAGAGATAAAAATATTTTTGTCCTTAATTTATAAAGTAGTCTGCCTTTGATAGTCAGAGAGCAACTTTTCCTATTTCATACTATCTTTGTGCTTTTCTTTGTTTCAAATGAGCTGTGGAATTAAAGCTTCACATGGAAAACCAAAATAATTTCAGGCTTTTGTGCCCCTTTCCCCTGTAAATTTAAATGATTCCCAGGAAAAAGTGCTGGGCTTATAGGAACTAGTACAGAGGGGAAAACCCCTGAAGGTTGGCTGTACATCTGTTCAGCCTGTGTCTTCAGTATGTCCGGAAAAGTATTTCTGTGGATACTTTGCTTCATGGACTTACATTTTTCAGGCTCAAGTTTTACCAAACTTTAAGGTAGTATGCGAGATTGCTACTGGTCAAAAAAATGCACAGTGGTGCTATGGATTGTCTGAGCAACAGTAAGAAAGAAGCACTGAAACCGTTTTAACTCCTTTTCTGAGTCTTTTCTCAGCGTCTGTTTTATGAATCTCCTTCAGTTCTAAGTCCTTCCCTACAAGGCAATGCACTCCCTGCTCCGCAGACAGCATCCAAGGAAAGCTGCTCTCCTGCCCCCAGAGATACAGAGAAGGACCTGCTGCCACCTGGCCACTACCCCAGAGACACGAGATGTGATTCTTTCTCTTCAGGAAAATACATCCATAGGGAAAGAGGGGATTTTACGGGTTAAAAAAGATCAGCAGCAGCAGCTGCCGTGTTCTGGGAGGCTTGCGAGGCCCGCAGGGGCGTCTGCCGAGTTTCCAGGCCCGGGCACCCCCGGGCCGTGTGTGCGGAGGCCCAGGCCGGCAGGTCTCGAGAGCGGGGCGCTGCCGGCGCTCCCCGCGGGCCGTTCAACCGGCGGGAAGCCGAGGCGGGCAGCAGTCGCTGCCGCTGTCGTTGCTGTGAGGAGCGCGAGGCTCCCGGGGCGGGTGAAGGGGCTACCGCGCCCCCGGCACCCTCGGGCTGTGTATGCGTGACGGACCGGCCGACAGGCGGCAGCTCTCGCGAGAATTGGGCGCGCGAGAGCGGGGCGGTGCCGGCGGCCCCGCGGGCGGTGTAAAAGGCGGGAAGCCGAGGCGGGCGGCTGCTGCTGCGTGCTGTGGGGAGCGCGAGCCGTGTGAGGCGCCCGGGGGCGGCCGGGTCCCGGCGCCTTTGGGCTGCGTATGTGGCGGGAGCCTTCACAAGGAGCCCTGTGGAGAAGACAAGGAGCAAGAGGCACGAGCTGCAGTGGGATAGGTTTCACTGTGATATAAGAAATAAGTTTCTTATAGTGAGAGCGATCCTTCCGTGGAAGAGCCTCCCTGGGGCGGTGGTAGAGCGCCCGTCACTGGAGGCTTTCATGACGTGATTGGACAGGGTGTGGGATAATCTCACCTAGGCCCCCTTTCCCACCAAAGGTTGGGTTGAACTCAACTGTTAACTCTTCCTGTTACTTTATTTTTGCTTTGTTTATAGCACGTTTTCCTGCAGCTAACTGCAAGAATCCTTTTGGATAAAGCTTCTGCTCTTTTAGTTAGGATTCTGTAGTATTTGATATTTGAGCTAGTCACCTTAACAAATAATTGAAATAACTTTCAAAGAATGATAAACAGGTGTTTTATTACAAGTTGTGATTGCTTAGGACTTCTGAAAACCATTACATTTTCTTCTGAATCCTGAAAGAATAGAGAAAGCACGTCTGACACTGAGGCGGTGAAAATGCAGAAGGGAATAAAGACTAGGGCTATTTCTTCACTCCATGGCATATACTTTGGACTCTCTGGCTGGGCTGAAAAGCTACATTGTAGCTAAGGGTTGCTGGAAGAAAATGATCTTTCTCTAGGGGAATTCCAGAGATGGATCTGAGCTCAAGGCAGGAAGTCAAGTCCACAGGGTCCGGATCAGTGGGGTGTGCACGCAGGCGCAGGCATGGCTGCAGTGTAGCTCAGGCAGAGATCAAGGGCTGATGGCCTCAGTTAAATGTGGCTCCGAAGCAAATGGGGCCAGGCCCTTGCTTCTCACAGCTCTTTTCACAGCAGTCTGAGGCACCCTGTCAGCGCTGGCCATGAGCACAGGCAGCTAAGGTCCTGGGGGAAGAGTTGCACTCAGCTCTGACACAAACTCACTGGGAAAAGACGATGCCCTCTGCGTCCATCTTCTAGTATTGGATGACTTCTTAGGGACCTTGTACCCTTGCTATCTAAGCCCTTGAAGAAATGCTCTGCAAAACAGAAAGCTAGTTGAGCATCTCCCTACACGTACCCAAAACCACAAAAATCCAGTTCATGCATTGCAAGTGATAGCAGTTTTCTGACTTTTTTTTTTTATTTTTCATTTCCCCAGTAAATATTCTATTCAGATACAAGGTATTATGCAAACATATTTCTGTTTGAGTAATATTTCAGTTATACTGGGTTAGCATGTGCCTGTAGCTCCCCCTCTCCTGAAATCCACAAGAATTGCAGCAACACGGTTTTTAATTCAAACAGTAAATTCCCACTACTATAAATCCTTCCCTGCAGCTCCCCCCTCCCCTGAATATCAGTACTGTAAATAAATGGCTGGTCTATAAAAGAGTAGGTGGTGCATAATATTAAAAACACTAGCTTGTTGAGCAAAGCTATTTAAAAAGATTCCGAGTACCACATAATAAAGGTACTATCAGCAAATACCAGACTAGCATCTCAGCTAGCTTTACTGGGCTGTTGAGTTATTGCTGTGGTCAATAGATCTCTTTTCTGTAGCATTCTGCTTATGTAGGTGATAAATCTTACAGTCTTATGGGAATAGGGTCAGGCTTCTGCTACTCTGCCCCATTATTTTTCTCCTACATCATTTAGAAAACTGCTGGACTGGACCATTTTTGGTGCAGCGACTTTTTGTTCAGCTACATAATAAATTTTATTGTGCATATTAAATTTTAGCTCAGACCACTTTTTAAAGTCCATCTTGATAAGTGAAAGTGAAATAAAATCTAAAGCAAAAGAGCAAATGAACATCAGAAGTAGAGAACAAATGCTATTTTAAATGAAATTTTTAGATAGAAAATACCAAAAAACTAAAACGAGTTTTGATTTTGATCATACGGGGTTTTTTTGAATATTTTTCAACTCTGAAGAATGAATGATCTAGTAGTACTGGCATTCAATCAGAGAAATTTTCAGTAATCCTTTAAGGTCTGGGAATATTTTAAGCAATGGGTGGTTTGAAATTCTTGTTGTTAAAAGAGAAGCAACCTAAGGTGATGTTAGGTGATGGTAGACAAAGCATTTGAATCTTCCATGATTTTGGTGCCACCTCAGCACAGCTGCCTACTAGGAATCACAGCTTCCACTCTGCTACTATCTATGCTAGCTCTGTTTCCTCCTTTACCTGGAGATGGAGAGATATGCTGCTGCCCTGTGGCAGTAGGCAGCGGGAAGAGGAGGGGAAGGAGGAGCGTGGCTTGCTTTTAGCCCTTGCTATGGATAAGCAGAAAAGATCTTTTGGTCTTGTTATCCATCTTCAGGCACAGTGCTTTGGTAGCGACTGTTTAGCTTGGAGAGGACAAGTACTTCTGTTAACAGTTCTTTTTTCAGTACCTGGAGTAAACTCTTCAGATTTCTGTAGGAAAGCTCTGTGGACGTAACAACAGGTTTTTGAGCATATCTTTTTTTCATTAGTCCCTAGTGCCAGTCTAGCTTCTTGATTAGAGACAGTTGAGAAGCAGCTGCTCAGCGGTGGGAGAACTTGTCAGCTACTCTTTCCATAAAGGAAAGGTAAATAGCTGCTATGCCACTGGATGAACTGTTGGTTTCACTGAAGAAAGGAAGATCGTGAATTTGGGATTGGTTCTTTTTATTTTTATTTTTTAATTTTAGATATGCTGGCTTAAAGTATTTAGGTTGTTGGATACTTAGCTCTTCTCTAAAACTCTCCTTCATCTGTTCTGTCTAAAGCCCTGTGCATGGTCTATATGGAAACGTATAGGTGCAAGGACTTTCTTTACATGATTGCTACTTTGTAACGTTTTTTTCTACTGTTGGAATGGAAAGGTACCAAATGATACACCCTCGTGCTTTCATAGCATTAGGCTAGAAAATGTGCAGCAGCCTCTTGTGTTTTGGACTTTGGCTGACCATACTAAAAAAAAATTATTCCCCAACTGTTGTAGCGCACAAACTGCATAATAGCTGTCTTCTGTGTGCTAATCTGAAATAAAAATCTTAGTCGTGAAAACGGCTACCTGACCAGAAAATAAAGGAGTGCATTAAGCTACTCTAACCTAGTTTTCATTTATTTTTAAATTGAATAAGCAACTTGCAAAGAACAAAATTTTCTCAATACACAAAAATGGTCTTGTACTGTTTTTCTAATATAAGAAGAGACCAAACGACAACAAGACTTACTGTAGCATCATTAAAAGGTAGAGTAGTACTGTATTATAGGACAATAGGAATGAGTCTGAGTAATGAAGTGGCCTCCACTAGCTTTGGAAATGCACCATAGTGTAAATATTGCTTAAATCTTCATCAAATTGATGGCCTCTACAAGCAGAAGCCTTGGTTTGTTTATAAGAGCTATGCAGTTAGGTTAAGCTTGTTTTCTTATAAGAATAATAAAGCATTTGCCACACACAGTTGTAACCACAGGTAATAAGAAATGAAAATACCATGAGTCGTATTGCCACTACCGAAACCTGCCTAATCCCACTGGCACTTCTAGCCACATGTCAAAAAATGTTCAGCTTTATAGTAGTAATATTTACTTTGTGGTCCTAACTGAATTCCAGTTTCAGAAACATCTAGTTTTTCCTGGGACCTTTAAGGTTAAGATGACTATAAGATTTGTTTCCCAAACTGTTGGATATTTTGCCTTGTGTCTTTGAATAAATCTTCTTTCCAATACATCTTTTTTCTGTATTTGGTTCCACATGTAAATCCAAACCCTTCTTATTTTTCCGCCCCTTTAGCTCAGTTGTCTCCTGAAGCGTTCTTCATACATGTATGTCTTGCTACCTCCTCATCCAGCACCTTCTGCTTTTCAAAAAGATCCCTGTTTGGAAGACAGGAGACACAAAACATCACTGTCATCTTGTCACAGTCGCTCATAGGAGGAAGGAAAAGCTATTGTGGAAATAATACTCAGTCTGAAAAACGTGGTTAGTTTATTCACATGTGCAGTGAGGAGCTGCGATGTACTTGAACATGCTCAAGGTATGTGAAATCTTTGGATAGCTGAGCTGTCAAATTCAAATACGTCACCACCAAGTTTCACAGGCGTATAGCTTGCTCTGCCCATTAAATCAGCTCAGTCTCTGACGTTGCATAGAGCTGTGGAAATTAGAGTTGTCATTAAAATTGGAAAGACTACAACTAGAAATAAATTATAACTTAACAACAAGGCTTATTAACTGTTCAGACACTACTATTACTTAATGTAGTTGGTAGTTTTTTCTGTCTCTATGTCTTCCAGATGGCACGTTTTAAACAAATGCAAGTTATTAAGCTCTAGTGCGTGAGTAACTGGTAAAAAGTATTTGGACTGGCTTATGAAAAGTCAGGCTAGATGGTCTAATGATCCCTTTTTGTCTTAACAACTACGAATCTTGTCCCAGAGTTTATTATCATTTTCCCAGAAGGCTGTGAGCTATGAAGGGACATGGAGTCAGGAAAACTAGAGATGGATTGTCTCATAATTCTGAGGTCTGCTCCTGTGAAATCAACAGGTAACTTGCTGAAAAACCAAAGAAATCCTTTTGGCTCTAACTTCCATGCAGTATAATCACTCCTTAAACTTGGACTTAGATTTAGCCCCTCACCGTAGTTGGGCATGAAGCATACGTCTTGATCGTGGCCTCTTTCTGACCTAAAAGTCTGTACATATGCCATAAGCAGTTGCAAAACTGTCATAAATGAAAAAACCTGGAGATTGCCTTGTACAGGGCATTGGAAAGGTTAAGCATATCACTACCCCCACTCTTAATGGATCTGGTGTGTAATCGGAAGAAGATTTCTCTTTTAACTGCCTCTTACCTTGATTGGCAGATAATGTCATCATTTTGACTGGTAATCCCCAGTCAATCATGTGTCATATTGTAATGCAGATTTCCCTTGATTCCCTGAAGGATATACTAGCCTCTGAGAGTCCCTTGCCAGAGGCTTTACGTATTCCTGTACCTCCCAGTGATGGGTAATTCACCATTTTTTTGGCTTTTCTTTCCTTTGAGAAGTGGTTCTCTAGGTTTTGTGGTTCTTTTCTAAAGAGGCAGGACTAAAGTGAAGACACAAAAAAAGCTCCTTAAAGTTTTTCAAAAACATGGACAATTGATTCTCAAATTAGAAGACCTTGCAGTTTATTGTATGCAGCAGTGGACCAACTGTTGAAAAAGATACAGTTCAAAATAATGAGCATTTCAAGTAGAAAAATATCTAAAATTCTCTGAGATTTTCTGCTTGGGAATGTCATCATGTGATATAAAGAATTTCAGATGCTTTGCACTAGGAAGTTTGAATCCTGAATGACAGAGCTGACATACAGACTTCTTCATTTTAACTCCACTCAAAAATCATGAGCCGAAATCACGCAGAAACATAAGGTGTCTTTTGTTTTGTGGAACTGCAGAGTCCTGTAAATATGAAAACTACAACAAATACAAAAGGCAAGAAATAAAAACACTTGGTTATATTAACTAGATCAGTTTTGCCTATTTCAGATGTTTCATTAGTCCAGACTGACCTCCTGGCACTACCTAAGAGTAGGAATGCTGTCGAATTGGACAATACAGAGAAGCAGATTGCCTGTAATTTTAGATGACAATGGAATAGTAACTCCTTGATCACATGTTGGATTATAATGGACATAGTAAGAACAATGGGCTGGTTTATTTTCCTAAAGTCTGATCACTTTTCTAATAATACAATCTAAATCATGGAACAATTATTTTTCCTAGTGTCTTCCTTCTTAAAAAAAAAAAAATTCAATGAATTGGTTTATGTAAATACCCTAATGAACAAACCAGGCACATATAAAGCACATCTGAGAAAACAAAATTTCAGTATCATGAAATCCTATCAAGAAAGCAACTTAACTGAAAATAAAACTAATAATGCTGGCCCTTGGCCCGAGACTTCAGTTTAGTTATATGTTAAAACTAGTTCCTGAAAGATTCTTTTCTTCATTTTGACATCTGGTGGCATGAAGAATTGGAGCGGAAAGGTATAAAAAAGGTGGATTTTCTCCTTTTCCAGAGGACCATTCCATCCTTGTTCTTTAAGTAGCAACTTTGGTTTTATATAGGCACATTCAACTGCCTGCTCCACCTTTGGAAAGCAAAGAATACCTGTAATATAAATTAGAGCACTCTTGTTCGTCTTGAGGCTACATTAATTTCTCCAGAGAATGCCTGCATCTAGATGATGGTCAGATATTGCCAGGACACTTCGGTACTACCTTAGACTATGAAAATACTCTAAAGTGGGTAAATAATTTAGACCTAGAAATTGATGAAATTTATTCTGCTGATTTAAGTCAAATTATATCAAGTCTTTAGTACAGAATTTTACATTTTTTTATTAATCTTTCATAGTCCTTGGTCTCATGTCCTAGCTCTCTTTTCCTTTGAAAGCATTCCTAAGAGATCACTTGTCTTGCTCCTCCTCAGGAAGTGTATGAGCTGCCTCACAAAGTAGCATTAGAAAAATAATCAAAATGGATATTATTAGTTTTATTCACTGAACAGAACAGGTGCAAACATGGAACATGTGAATTAGCTAGTCTTACACTGAGAGCATCAGAAAATGCACTGTCAGTTTTTCATGGTAGTAAGTACTCAACTCATTGGTTTCTTTGTTAGGGGAGGAGGCTTCAATAAGTTTTTCAGCTCAAGAACACTGAGGACAGAAGTTTCTTGATATTGTGCTTCAGTTTGCTAACTAATGGGTCCTATTTGGTTAAAAATGTGCAGTTAAAATGTCCCTTCTGCAAGTCTGTACAGAAATAATGAGGCATTTATGTGTGTGTTAATTATAGATTGAAAGTATATCTCAGATGGGAAAGTGTCTTTCTTCTCGTAATATAGCCTGTGGGCTACTGAGCTCATCTCAGAGTTACAGTAAAGCAGAAGAACACTTTACTTAATAGACAGACACTGTATTCGGTCAGTAATTAGTGGCATTTTTCTGTTTGTGATAAGTTTATGTTGATACCACAGATAGCATATAGGTGTGAAGATTACCAGCTCATTGACAAAGCAAAAAGACCACAGGTGAAACATTGGAACAAATAGTTTAGCGTATGTAAACATGCAAGGTGGCTTTGTTGTTCTTTTAGCCTGCTGCTTTTCTTACAGATAGAGTGCAGTTGCAGTAGTGTGGTAGTATAATAAGATGATTGAAGTTGTATAATCTAACCATTAAAAAAAATTTCTTAAAGCATTTTCATATTCCTGATCCTTTCCTTCATACATACTTTTAATATTTCATCAAAAAAAATAACAAGAAGTTCTTACTATAAATGAAAAAAGAGTA
This sequence comes from Gavia stellata, assembly GCF_030936135.1. Classification (NCBI taxonomy): domain Eukaryota; kingdom Metazoa; phylum Chordata; class Aves; order Gaviiformes; family Gaviidae; genus Gavia; species Gavia stellata. The sequence goes on along the minus strand of NC_082611.1, from coordinate 14,598,148 downwards.
AGGAATGGAGTTAGCCCTTTTCAACTGTCTAGAGTAAAAACTGTGTGTTTCAAGACCTTTTTGAAATTGGATCTTTCAAAATCTAACCTTATGAATGCTACTCTCTGTTAATTGGGTAGGTACATAGGTAGATACCTGTGCAGTGGCATGCGATTTATGAGAGAATTACAGGAAGAAGCAAATCGTGGATAAATCAATGAACCTTTCGGACTTTAAACATTGCAGATGGAGATCCCTGGTTTTGCCTCTCATTGCCTACTTTTAATGCTTTATTTCTTTATCTGTAAGATATTTGTGTGTCATGAAATTATCATATTTCTACTTGGTTTTTCTACTTACCAAATAAATAAATAAAAATTAAGCCAAATTGTTCTTAATCTAGCAGAATCTGTTTCCACTGAATTGCAATACAGTATAGTAGAATGAAAGCCCAAACTGTGTTAGTGAGCTACAAAGTGTGATCTTTAAAGTAAGTCTTAGACTCTAGGGAATCTGGTTTATAAAAACAGAACCTTACCTTTGGTATGTTCTACCTGATTTCTGAATTAGCGGATGTGTTTAGATTCCATCAAACAGCAGAACAACTAGAAGATTTGCACAAAGAACGATAGGCCACTTTACAAATTAATACAATTCTAGACAATGTCTCATTTCTTAGCATGGAGGTTTTATGAAGGGGTGTCATGTAATACTATGTTAGAGTGTGTGGCAGAGTATTCTGTTTGGGGCTGTCTTCAAACCTTTAATGTTGTTATTTTTCAAATTACGTAAGCAAAATAGCAGGTCATTTCTATGTAGAAGATAATGGAACAGTATGAATTTAACTAAAGAGAGCCTGAAGATGCAGAACTTCCTCTCTAATGGATGTTAAAACTAGTCTTACTGTCCCAGCACCAGGCTTTTCTGATACTGTCATAACCAATGCAGACTTGGAAGAAAATATCCTCCTCCCTTAAGATAGGCTCTGTAGGCACAGAGAAGTTGAATGTTAAATTGGGGAAAAATTGGGTTGCACCTTTAAGAAATAGTGTTAGTATTGTGTTAGACTCCAGATGCTCTTTATCATATAATCGTTATCATAAAAAGTCTTAATGTAAAAGATCCTAATAGAGTCCCACAGTGTCTCAGGAGCAACCTGGATTGGCCTTTGCATTTAAATTAGAGAATAATTAGATCCAGGAGGAGAAAAAAAAATGGTGAAGTGCATTCTGCTTTTCTCTTCTAAGGGAAACACACACAGAGTCCCAAAACTATTAAGTAGGCATTGTGAGAACATGGAATACATTTTACACTGTGGAATGAAAACTATTTATTTCATCATCCATAACAGTATGAAAGTGCTGCATTGTCCTTCACCTGTTCACAAGCTTTCTCATCCAACAGTTGAGTCATAGTTAATCTCAAAATAAATTGATATGAAAAAGGACAAAAAACACCAACAAAAAGTAGCCCTTCTGCTGCCAATGTCTTCAGCAGGTAGCATAAGAAAGCGTACACAGAAGTTGTTCCTGACATTTTTCTTAGAAAAAGTAGTAATGCTGCCCGCTAAGGAAAGTAGCACTACAGCGAAAACTTTTGTGATAGAAGTTGTCAGTTTAAGCCTTTTATGTATGCAGAGTTGCCTATTTGCAATCAAGGCAAAGATGTATTGTTTCGTACAACCTCATTTGAGACTACAGACAGTATTTGTTAATTTGCAATGGTTCTCATTTTTTTAAAAATATATTTTATGTTATCTTTGAGACTTGAAGCATGAAATCCCGAATTGCTCGAGGCCAACAGATAAAACCCATTATCAATTTTGCAGTTTCTCTATAATTCCTTACAAAATAATGTTCTTCATTAGTTTTGGATAATGCCAGCTGTTACCTAAGCCCTGCTAGTATCTATTGCTGTCTGACACACCTGCTGCATGTTGGCCTCATGAGGAAAGGGGCTAAGAAGTGAACTGTGACAGAAGGAGGGTTTTAGCCGTGCTGTCTCTTTTCACTGTCTCCTGTAATGGGTGCCTGATATGCTGAAGGTAGATCACTCCAAATCCAAGGCTCTGCCTTAGCAGAGAGTGTGTCAGTCTGAAGCATAGTTATGCTGGTTTTCCTCAAAAGCTAGGACATTACATTGCACTTGAATAAGGGCTAGTACATAAAAGGCTTGATGGTGCTTAAAGGATGTTCTTTACAAGAGTTTTCAAAAAAATTTTTGCTAGGCCCCATGTATATAGACCCAGCAAATTTCTAGCGACCACAGTTGTATTAAAAACAAAACGCAACTCACATCCCTAAGCATGGCTCACAGTTCAATATCTGTTTCAGCATTAGTCCTTGGAGAATCTGCTCAGCCTTTCCTGAGATAGATAGGGAGTTACAGGAGAGGCTTAAATATTTATGGCACCCTAAAGCATGGAAAAATTACTGCCTGTATCACCATCTGTATCCTGTTTCGAGGAAGCAAAACACAGAATCACAATACAGTGTCACACATGTTGTGTGGTAAGAAGTGTTAGAAGAGTTTGTATTCCATGAAACTAGAACTGAGGGCTAATGCAGAGGTTGTTACCATTGTGTTTTGTAAATCTGCCTCTATTTTGTTCTTTTAGAAGTGCTAATACTTTTAGATATTCACTGGCTTTCCTGAAGGTTGGGAAATAGTTGGGTGTAGTCATCTGGAGCTGAAATATTTCCTATTACTCACCTGTAAGAGATTTATTTAGACATCCTCACTGTAGTGAGAAAATAGCTTGTGTGTGTGCCCTTAAAAATAGCAGTCCACAGAGAATATACCTATCTTTGTGTGACAGATAAATAGTTCCATCAGGATAAAGTTGAGGTTAACCTTGTATTACGAAGTTTTTGTTATTCAAGCTATGGTTTAAGCCAAGCAAACTCCTGAAAACCTCTTGAGGATGGAAAAGTTTTTATCCAGATGCAATTTTCTGTTTTGGGGATCATCAGTTACCTAAAGTGATGGCTAAGTATCTTCTGGTTTACATAGGGCTTCTAGCATAAGCATGTGAGACAGAACGTGCAAGGTGAGACAGAACATGCAAGATGACACCGTGAATAGCTGTTCCGCTCGGGATGGTGGAGTTTAGGACGAAAGTGAAACGGGTCCTCAGGCTGCCCCGGGGACAGTGCTGACACTTCTTTCATGTTCTCTGTACTGCTGGGGCTGTGTTTTAAATACTGAGGTTGAGCCTTCTCCTTCTATTTAATCTTACTACTATGTTTTACAGTGGTTTACATTAATAGGGAGTATTGTAAGAAGTGGCTATGCCTCGTGAGTTTAGGAACACTTTATTGGGGTTGACAGCAGCTTTCATTTTAAACACATTTCTATAAAGTGGAAAAAGTCTGGAACACCATATTTGGCAGTTTCCTCTCATGCTACCATTTTGTTCCAAATGAAATATGACAACACAATAGTTGCAGTAATTACAGTAATTGACTTCAGAGAGTTCAAGATGATCATGTAATTAGCTGCTTTATGGGAGAGAGATCACCACCATCTCCCTATTTCCACGCTTCTGTGGTCTTCAAAGGTATTTTACACAGGACTGTAAACCAAAGCACTTCCACCTGAATTCTGAATACAGTTCACAAGATTGACTTGTGAATTTAAAAACAAAATCAAACTGCCATAAGAAAGAAATGCATTGCCTTTTTTCCTAACTAGGAAAAATTGTCATGTTGGTGCTCTTGCAGAGCCAGCACATGATGAGAGAGGCTGTAATTGTCAGAGAGATAATTCATTTAAAAATGTCTCTTTTACTAAGGAATTGCAGGTAATTTCAAGAGAATAAATTAGATGCCATAAAGGATCTTTACTGATGTCTTTTCAAACTTTCTGTGGGAGAAGGAGAGGGCAAATAGTCTATTGAGAATTTTTATATAAGCTGTGAACGAAACACATAAAGCTCTAATTGTTAGGAAGCCACTATGCTCTAAACGGTTCACATATAATAGGATCATTTCTATGCAGCTTCAATACAACATTCTTCCATTTTCTGGAAAACAGACTTGTGGCATGTCAGACATTTTGTGTTTCTTTGCCTGCAAAATAATTTTGCAAAGAAAGACTGTAACAGAAGCTAACTCCTATCAGATTTACCCAGTTGACGATTAGTTGTAAAAGGAAAATATATACCTCTGATACATGCAGTAGTAGTAAACCTTTAATTTTGGAAAAAGCTAAATAGAGAAAATCTGTCAAAATAAGATTATTACAGATATATGCAGCTTTGGAAGCTCAAGGCCAAATGAAATTTTTCTTTTCAACTTTTGTATACTATTTCAAAACAGTAGGCATCAAAGCTAGAAAACTTCAAGACGTACAATTAATCACCGCAAGGGCAATATAGACACCTAGTGTCTATAGAAATCGAAGTATGGGATAGAGTCGGGTCTTTTAGTCAAAACTACTATGTAGAAAAGACATTCTGAGCTATAAATTCTAATTAAAATCCCTTGGTTGTTTATACATTAGGGTCTGCAGTAAACATATAGATTATTATCTTCGTCCTCAGAGAAGTTCAAAACTTAACTGGAACAAAGCTGAGCAATGTTATCCAACAGAGAAGTTAGCCCTGCTTTGGGCAGGAGATTGGACCATGATGACTTCTTGAGGGTCCCCTCCAGTCTGATTTATATTATGATTCTATGGTTAACTTTAGTATCCTCTTAATTCAAGATGATATCATCTCAATTCAGATTTGAGGGTAATAGGCATTAATCACTTTTGTGATCCGTGGTAGCTAATCGGGTGATCCTGAGGCAGCCTGCTTGCTAAGTAAAATGTGTTACAATAACTACTGGAAGGTCTAGCTTGTAAAATGCCCATAATGGGATTGCTCCATGTTTAGAGAGGCATTCCTTGCACTAGGTGATACTTGAAGTGCTGCCTTATTCTTTGATGTGGCCATGGGGAAAATTTTAGGTGTGGAAAGACGGAAATTTTCCTGCTTCTAGGTAGGAAGCAGTAGGTGGGTGACGGACGCAGCTGTTTTGGTACATAGGGTAGCTCACTGCTAAAAGTTGTTACCTGGTGTGCGTGCACACGTTGAGACTGGCTTGTTCTTTCCACAAACAAGAAAAGCAGTCATCTTACAGTGTGCATTAGTAGAGATCATAAGAAACCAGATTCTGATGGATCTACCTCACCATCTGTGAACCAGTTTTGCTTTCAGGTCATGCAGTATGAATTAGCACTTGAGTTTCATAGGGTTTAAAGGGTTTGAAGTTGTAGCAAAGTCAAAATTTCTATATGAAATATGTAGCAGAGCAGATAGCTAAGCAAGAACATCCACAGCTTTTAAAAAGCTGCACCTCTAGAGTTAGAAAATTAAAAGTGAAATCCTCTTCAAAGTGACAAATGCACTCAAGTCTGTATTAAATAACCTCTCAAGGGACTCCCCCCCCCAAAAAAAAAAAAAAGCCTGTTAAGGGAGGGAGGTTGATCTTCTGCATGTTATTTATTGTTGCAGTTGCCTTCCCTTTAAGTTTAAAGTTTCAATAATGCCTTGACCTGCTGATTAGGATTTTGATGATGTGTTAGCTGTGAACAACTACAAATGAACATTTTTCAGATGGAGTTTCAAATGGACAGCTGTGCAGTACAAGAACAGAAAAACAATATTCTTTGGTCGTCTTAACTCTTTCAATAAATTGATATAGCTATTGCCCAAATGATCCTTTCTTGTTAGTGTTGTAAATGATCTGCAATACAAACATATCATTGTTTCTCAAGTATCTGGCAGTTAGTGACTTTTTTATTCTCCTTGCTTATCCTGTGGGTACAAACTTAATGGTTGTTTTTTTCCTCAGATGTTTTTGTGACTTCGTTCTTACTGTGTTTAAAGGAATTGTTGTTACCAGACCAGGCTTATCACTATTGAGAAAGCATGTGGCTGTTAAGTCACGACCAACCATTCCCATGTCAAGATCACTTTTTTATTTTATTATAAATCATAGTACCACATAAACTCAAATTATTATTTATTTAACTTCTTTTGCATAGGCTATTTTCCTCCACAATATTTCTGGTTTTTTTTTTTAAAAAAGGCTGTTTTTAAAAAAAAAAGAAAAAATTCCTGACTTAAAAATACTAGATAATAAATTTCCCTTTTAAAATTGCAATAAAAAAATAAAACCCTTGGCAATCTAAAGCTTCACGCTGATACTGACCGAGTTTCTGGCAGCATTGCTCAGTGATTTCTGGCTTAGAATGTATGAAACTCATGGAGAAAGCTACAGTACTGGCAGAATTTTCTGTAGACTGAGGGCCAGGATCAACATGCTCCTAACAAACTATGCCTGAGTTGCAAAACTGCTTCAGTGACTAATGCATTTGTAGGTAACATTGCTCTGGTGCAAAAGCAGTTGTAATCTCTGTAATAAAGTAGTTGTGTCAGAAGCAAGTGTATATTGACTGTCTGGATAGGATTCTGAAGCACCAAAACCAACTCCATTTAATGGATCCATTTAATCCATTTACTGGATACTCTAGTGAGATCCCAGACTATGAAGCAGTATGATGTGCTGCTTCAGATAAGAGCTCTATGGTAGAGAAAGTTCCTGTGCTGGTTTTGGCTGGGATAGAGTTAATTTTCTTCATCGTAGCTAGTATGGGGCTGTGGTTTGGATTTGTGACCAAAACAGTCTTGATAACACAGGGATGTTTTAGTTATTGCTGAGCAGAGTCCAGGCTTTTTCTGCTTCTCACCCCACTCCACCAGTGAGTAGGTTGGGGGTACACAAGAAGCTGGGAGAGGACGCAGCTGGGACAGCTGACAACAGGGATATTCCATACCATATGGCATCATGCTCAGCAATAAAAGGTGGAGGAAGAAGAAGGAAGTGGGGGATGTTCAGAGTGATGGCGTTTGTGTTCCCAAGTAACCGTTACATATGATGGAGCCCCACTTTCCTGGAGATGGCTGAACACCTGCCTGCCGCTGGGAAGTAGGGTGTGAATTCCTTGTTTTGCTTTGCTTGCCTGCGCAGCTTTTGCTTTACCTATTAAAACGTCTTTATCTCAACCCAGAAGTTTTCTCACTTCTACTCTTCCGATTCCCTCCCTCATCCTGCCATGGGGGGAGGGAGCGAGCGGCTGTGTGGTGCTTAGCTGCTGGCTGGGGTTAAAACACAACAGTTCCATATGTGAAAGATTTTCATGTTTCAAAATTGGCTCAGTTCTGCATTGGAGGGAAACAAAAAAATCCTTGAAGTTGTATAAAAAACCCACCAAACAAAACAACAAACCCCAATCAAAAACAACAAAATAAGCGAAAACCACACTTCTATCCCCTGCAATCCTCCTCTACCTCTCCCAGGGATCATTTAATAGATTTCACTGAATTTAAACATTTAAATTTTGACTTTTAAGGTTTACTGTGCATTACCCTAAATATGAAGTATTTTCAAAATGAATAGTAGAAATACTTCCTTCTGTCAGGTTAAAAAAAGCTGACTTGGACTTTTTCAAAATGTCTGCATCTTTTCTGTGTGGTATTTCAGGGAAATTCAATTAATGCTTTGATTTTGAAGGAACTTGGCATTCTGTTATAATAAGGTTCAAGCGAAGTTTGTCTCCTCAGCTTGTCTGGAGGCATTTCGAAGGGGCAGTTTAAAGGTATATGTTGGCAGGAGATGGTTTCTAGGTGAGTGTCACTAGGACCAGGATTTCACCTCTGAGTAGCCAAAAACACGTTATTTTTCTCTGCTCTGCAAGCTAATGTAGGATGGCACACTGTATACAGAGGGCTGACTAACAAAGCAAATGATGTCTGTTGCCCCTTGCATCTAACAGTATTTTAGATGATAGATGACTTTCCATGGGAATTGAGTGCTCACCTGCTTTCATGCATGGGGAAAGGTTGTTTTTCAAGTGTGGCATAGAGCCATGGGAAGTTAAACCCCAATGAGCTTTCACGTCTCCACTTGCTTTGTTTACTTTTCATCTAAGCTTGCTACCATTACGGGGGAGAACCTTACCTCTTTGCTAGCCCTGTTGACATCAATGAAACTAATTCTAGCAATGCAAATACGGTTCAGAATTACTTACTCTTTATCAAAACCTATGCCGTCAATCACCCTGCGATTTTATTACATGTAACTCTGGTGTGGAAGGAGACTTGAATAGTCTTGTTGTTACTCCACGTCCGGACAAACCAAACCAAAAATAAAGTCACATGTTTATATATTAACCTCCTTAAAATATTTATCTGGATTGTCAATTGCTTAAAAACTCCACAACATGTATTTGTTTTTCACGTACTTTTACTTTTCTTCCTGTTCTGCTGTGTAGCATATCTGCTTGAGTTTCCCCATTATTCTGGTGTTATTTTGGGGGATGAACAGGGGAGCCTAATCAATTTGAACTAAACCATTCATTATTTTACATACCCCTGCGGTGTTCCTTTCTAAGGAAACACAAGTGGTTCTCACATCAGAGACAAAATATTTTCAACCATCTGAAAGCTGAACGCAGCACTGTGTGGGAAGGGCATTTTTCATTTGTAATAGTGTGCACAGGCTCTACGCGTCCGAATGAAAACCAGCTTTCAAGGAGGTAGTTTAGCAGTGTTCACAGCTGGCAGTACAAAACCCGAGCCGCTGTAACAGGAGGTAGTCTGTGCAAGTCTAAAAAGGATTAGCTTGAGTGACTTCCATTTTCTCCTTTCTGAATGGATGAACATGGTAAAGTAGTTATTTCCTATGGTTACATATTATATACAATTATGCCACTTGTGTGAATTATTATTTTTTTCCTCTAGGAAAGCCTACACAGCTTGCTGGGTTTTTTTTCTGGTTTGCAGGTTGTTTGTTTCATTTTTTTACGCCTCATAATGATGTGGGACAGGAGCTTGTCTGCCTTTGAAGAAATTACAGGTTCCTAAGCTTCAAATTCCTTCCACCCAGGAAAATGTTCATGTGTGCTATGGTGGAAACAAGCTGGCAAATATTTTGGTCATCTTCTGCAACAGCCTTAGGTCAGCCATGATGTAGCTACCAGTTTAGTATGTTTAAAAACTTAGCTCTTAGTCTTTGTCTAAAGTCACATCCAAAATTGGGTATCTAGTAATCGGATACAGTGACGCTTCTTTCCACAGACAGCGCATGCTGTTATTCTTTTTGTTCTGGAAGAAAAGCACCATCAGGAAATCTTGCTCAGGTACCTCAGCTTGACTCAGTGATTAACCATCTAGCTTGGAAGGTCTCGCTTTGTCTCATCTCTGGATCTTGGTCTCAGCGATTTCTTCTCCCAGAAACACAAAAGGAACAAACCAGGCAACTAAATAGCTCAAAAAAATGTGGCATCTCTAAAGCGTTTGTGGCCATATCTACAGGGATTTATTTGTTCCTTCCACAAAGTCTAAAAGAGGATTTAGCCAATCCGTTGACATCAGCTGGGTCTAGCAGCCTCAGCCCTTGCAGCATAACAAATGTATGGAGCTACATCAAAGACACAACACTTTCCTTTGATTTTGGTTTAGCTATTTCCATTTGAAACAAATGTTCAACACATAGCACATTGCTGATTGCTGAAACATGTTGATCTATAATGCAAGTTGTGGATGAATAACAGCAATAGGAAAGAGTAGTTTCTGTCTGATTTGTTTCATTATGCAGGTGTGACCAACATGAACTCCAATTGCCTCTGGAACAGTATTACTAGAAAAAAACCTATCTCAGCAAGAAACACATAATGAGATTTTATTGTGGATTTTGTTTCATCATTAGGTGAGATGCTCCTACCTCTTAGTTTCATAGATATTCCACTGCTGGCCTTGATATTTGCTGTATGAATTGCGGCTCGGGTGGCAATGCATTTCCACAGGGAGACAAGGTGATAACTCTTCTGACTGGTTATCGGTTTTTGAAGAATAAATCTGGAGGGACGGATGTGAAAAAATATCATTGGATCAATGTCAATCCAGGCAGAAACGGTAGCCACTGCAGGCAAGGTTGGTTTTTTGTTTTCCTTTATTTTGGCAAACATGGTCTTTCATATTTGTTGTAGTTTGTGCAGGGCACGTGAAATGAAATGCAAAGGTGAAAGAAGAAAAAAAAACGCAGCAATCTAGGAAAGTTGAGTTTTGAATTACAGCATCTCATAAAAGCTACAATAAAGACTGGGGCTCTGGCATAAAAACACAGGAAGGAACTGTCTCATTCCTGAAGAGATTTTAATATTGGGTCCCAATCCTGCAAAGAATTACCACTCCTAAACTTAATGCCTAAGTTGTTGAAGCCATCAGAACTCCAGGACTCTGAATTGCAGTCTTTATTGCCAGAATACTACATCTGTGGAGATGAATGTCCTGTTGAAGTTAATGTGAGTTTTATAGTGTAAAGAGTTAAAGTTAATGGATCTTATGTGCATAATCAAGGCCAAAAACACCAACGTATGGACAAAGAGGCTAGAATCACATATGAGGCAGCAAAATAGCTGATACGATCTCAAGTTAATTCCTTTTTGTCCACCAGTAGTATCAATATTTGCCTTTTCAAGCTTTCCATGCTTAAATTGCCCCATTTTGTTGCTTTACTCTGGCACCTCATTTTCTTTATCATTAGTTCTCTTAACCAGACAAAAACTCTGGGTTTTTGCAGGCAGCTCAGTTTCGGGGAAAAATTGGTAATGGAGTCAACTCTCTAGATTGCAGTACTGTTTTTGCAAAGCATAAATGAGAGACTGCTCCCCCCAGATTTCATCATGCAACACTTCACCGAAAAGTCTTTTTTATTTGCTTGTTTTTCCATAGGAAAGCGGTTAAATGATTTCTTCTTGATTTCTTCCTCTTTTACTGTAAATTGTTTGATGCTGTTCTTGCATTTCTTTGTCTTCTGTTATATTTAAAACAATAACCAGAAGATCTCTACCTCACTTTGTTTTAACTCCTAACATTCCTTTTATTTTGGGTGGTAACAGGTTCCTCTGTTTAGCTTGAGGCTCATATTTTTAATTAAATTTTACTTAAACAATACTGTGTTCACTGGCATTGAGATTTGATCCAGCCTGTGTCTCTAGGCTGTATGGTTATGGTATCTCTCTTTGCAAAGGTGAATTCGGTGTATACGGGTATATTTTACATGATACGAAAATTGTTAAATCTCTTAAATTCCTTCATTGGCGTGTCTTGCCAATGAGGGCTGCATGTTTTGTGCCTTATTAGGAATCGTTACCTTCTGTACTTTATTCTGGTGTCAGGGCCAGGTTACAGTAAAAGGTACTGTGAGCGGCCGCTGGCAGGATCCCTGAGACTGCCGTTGTTCGATGGGGAAAATGCTCAGCTTTCCTTACTCTTCTATTTCAGTTCTGTAGACTCTGTGGTGTCATCAAAGTGCATAGCATGCTTACAAGCAGAATGCCAGCACATGAAGGCAAAACTGAAATAATTGAGCGAAGCTGAGAACAGGAAATATATTTGATCTAAAAGTCAGTTGCCTCAGATGTGTTGATATTGGAGCCTTTTAATACAAATATCTGGGGAGACGGTGGAAGGAGAGTTACAGGAGAGGGGGAAGTCATCAAGTGAAGCCTGTAGGAGTTGCACCTGCTCTTGCCGTTAATCAGTCTTTGAAGACTGCAGGAGTGGAGCTCCAGCCTCATGGCGCTGGCTTGGAATTTGGCAATGTAAACAGATGTTATCCTGTACCTAACAAAGAGAGGATTATGAATCTGACAAGACTGGGCATAGGGTATAAAGTAATCTTATGAAAGATCGTTATCTGCTCTCCTAACAGGGAAGCAATGGTTGCATTTTTTTACCTTTTTCTTCTTTTTTTAATCATTTTAAGCAGCTGTTGAAGTTTTGAAATGAGACTCGATGTACACTGCAGTCTCTTTAACAACTCTAAACAATGTAAAGTCAAAACTCAAGGTAAATGAATCATCTTGAAGTAGCATTTGAACTATTAGTGTGTTGTAGAACATGACTTCTCTTTTTTCCTGTGGATTGGCATTTTTTTCCCCTTTGCACAGACCTAGTTTTGATGGTAGGAGAGATCATGTAAAAATAACATGTAGAATAGTTCTCCGTATGCTCTGAAGTGTTACCACTGACAGGATTAACTGATCTGTGGGAGTGTAGGGCTCTTAGGAAAAAAAATCTGATCTCATACCTGGAGATCTGATTCTTTCTGTGCAGAAAAGGATGGAATCTTATGAACACTAATAGTAAAACTTGTCAAGGAGCAGACTGGTACTTCAGGGCAATAAAACTTGTGAGATTTCAGGCTATTAAGAGGTGCCCATTTTTTATCTTGTGAGGAAAATGGATAAACTTCAGATTGTAAAATTCAATATAGGAACAACAAAGCACACTAAGTTAGTTGTCTTAGATTTAGTTGCTTTTAAAGTTTATCCATTTCTTGATAGATTCCTTTGCATAAACTCCAGCTCTATTATTAGCCCAGTTGATTTCTCTTAATATTATTTCATGGTAATTCTATTTCATATGTGAAGGCCTTCAGAAACAGGCTCCACAGAATTGTTAGTAGCCTTTTATGTAGTAGACGAGGGAGGAATGCATTTGTAGCATATCTGGCTTTTTTTGGTTATTATTAACAGATCTGTGCACTAAACCCCATGTCTTTGGAGCCTTTGTTTAATAGTACAATGGTTAATCTTGCAATAGCTCAAACTTGTTGAGATTCCACCAAAGCAGTTTTGGATTGAAAGAGATTTGTTCAATTTTAAAACTTTTTGGCCATCGTAAACCAGCGGACAAAACTGAATGCATAAAGCTTATTTTAGCAGTAGCTCTCATCCTGGGAGATGAATCCGTCTCTCAAAAGACCCTCCAATGCAAATCAAAACAGAGGGGGTACATTGCCAGGACACTGAGGGCACCAACAGGCTTTGATGGCTCTGAGCAGCATCACCCCCCTACCCCTCATCCATTGCCCATTAGCCCCAGTGAAGCTCAGGCCCTGGTTGGAGCTACGCTGTGGGGTACCTGTCTCCAGCCCCATTTGAAGAGTACAGGGGATTCCTTCCTGGGCCTTTCACTTGCCATGGGATTTCCTGCAGGAACTTTCCTGCTCCCACCAGCTTGGGTCTTCTCTCTTTGAGCAGGCCGATGATCTTTCTATATTGTCTGATTCCTGGTCTCAAACTTGTCGCATGGAAGCCAGTGGCTGGTCACTGGTGACGCTATACCCAATTCCTGTAAAGAGACAGCTTGTGTTTTTGTGAAGCAAGACTGACAGTGTCAGCACAGATTTTAAGATTTCTGTTACCACAGCTACTTTTACTAAGAACTTTTTTTGAGGTTAGCTTTGGTCTTATGTCAGTGCCATTAATAGAAGAGGTAAAACTTTTTGTTTAGGAGATTGGCTTTGTTATAGGTAGATAAGCCTTTAAATACTACCTTGCTTTGTGACAGACCTGCTTACTCGGTTATCAGTTTTACCCCTATATAACAGAAGGACTCTTTTCAAGCCTGTGGTGACAAGTAGTTTTACAAGGGTCTAAGCCATGTAGGAATTGTACAGCTGTTAAGTGCAGTCTGTGATAATTTCGGGAGGGGACTAACCTCTCTAACATGCATAGTTTCTGTTTCTTTTATTACACTAATAAAAGATCTGCACTGGTAGGGCTAACGGTCAGTGTGATCTTCTACAGCTTTCCATCTCTAGCTGTTTTTTGGGAGGGGAAAAAATACAGAAGTGGGAGCTGAACAGCAAGAATAGAGAAGGGAAGGGGAAAGATAAAGAGAGAGGAGAAACCGTGGCAGATATGTTCTAGTACAAGTTGTAAAGTTGGAAAGGTTGGCATTGCTGTACATAGTTCAGGAATTAAATTCTGATTTTAACTGGACAGAGGAAGAAGAAAGCTGTCACTCCTCTTAACTTCTGCCATCCAAACAAGTATTATCCCACCTCATGCTCCGGATTGTGCCTTAGGGCATGCTGTGCCCTAAACAATACACACATTTAAACAACAGAGGAGGAGAACAGGTAGTCAAAATCTAAAGAAATTACACTGAATCCATGGAGAGTGTGGAAAAATGCCAAGGTTCATACTGCTACCCAGGTATTTCTGTACTGATTCTTCTTTGGTGGAGGATGAGCTTAAAGACATACCTGAAGAACAGCTGCTGTTTATAATTTTTTATCAAGAATACAGTGTTTGTTGAGAGGTCTGAGTACAGCAAACACTGCAAGTGTAAGAATGGTTCCTGCTTTTGCTGATACAATTTTTGACTCAGTGATTTGTATACATTGTGTGGGAGTATGTGTTTGTGCTTGTTGAAATGATGAATAGTCCCCTGACTCAGCAAAGAAAATGTCACTTTAATCTTGATGTTGTAAGACTGTAACAAACATAGTCTTCTACCACTCTCTAGACGTAAAATAGCCATATTTGCTACACCCGTGATGTATGACTTTCAGTTCCTCAGTGGGTTAGCAGTGCTTACAAAATCCTGATATCGATGCAGTTAAACCAGTTAAACTTCCTACTAAGATAACTGCTTTTGGGGTGGGAAATAACTTTATTATAGCAGTACAGATCTTTGCAGACATCAGTAATATAGCCAAATTGGCCAAGGTAGTATAACCAGTTTACTGCTATGATAATTGGGTATCCAAGTAGTATTGAAGTGATCTTAGGGTTGATGTTGTGTAGATAGCTCAGCAGTTAAATTCCAGACAGCATATTTCAGACCATTCAAATTATCAGTCCTCTAGATAAAATAAGTAGCAATGGTGTAACGTGTGTGATGAAGTCTTCAGAAGTGTTTGAACTGATACACCAGAAGGAGAGGCTCAGTAATAGGATCTGTCTGTTGTTGAGCTGGGAGTGGAAGCACGGTCCAAACATTAAAGCAGTGGCTGGGAACATTTACATCTTTTATCCTAGACTTTGGACACCCCATCTGCTTGGTATGACCCTAAGAAACTCATTTTTCTGTTGCATGTCTACTTGATGTTCCTTAAGCTTGCCCCTTTTGTAGATTCTTCTGAAGAGGGACTATTCCTGCCTGTGTGTAAAGTGCTCAGAGAAATGAATTCAAATCATCAGCTATAGATTTTTTGCATAGAACTGTGCAAATTTTCCTTTTGAAGGGAAAACTCAAAACCTTACATTTGAAACACACTGTTGGTTTTTGATTCTTCCACTTCCCCTAAATAACTGGTTTTTGTTGTTGTTATTAAAAGGCTTGGAAAGAAGCATCATAAGAACACACAAAGTTTCATAACATAGGCAATATACTCAACTGGAAAATGTCTCCCAGCTCAGCCTCTTAGGAATAATACCAGCAGCGAATAGCACTGTCTGGCCCAGTTCTGCTAGTTGATATGAAAGGAGAAGTTTCATGGGGAGTTTCATTTCCCTTTACTCTGCGCGCACTTGGCTCCCTTCTAGTTGTTGGGTAATCCTGGCACTTTTATTAATTGAGACCAAGCTGCTTTACTTGAAATGGTTATAGGTACTATTTCCTGAAAGAAGGGTGGTCAGATTCATTATGCTAACTTCATGGCATAGTGAGGCAGGATTTTTTTATATATTGAAGATAGCTTCAGTTCGTCCATAGCAGTCCTATTTATTGATCTTAAAATACCAATAAGTTGCTAAGAAAAAGGTTACTTTTCATAAGGCATAATGCTTGACTACACATCAAGGCTTTGAATCCCTCATATTTTTGTTTTATGTTAGGTAAGCTTCCTGTAGGTACCAAGTAAGGCTTGGCACTAGATTTAAATGGAGACCTCGATCCCTATTTTTATCCAAAAGGAGTACAGTGACATAAAGCCTCATTTCATGTCCTTCCTTTCTTTTTGGAAGCTCATGCAATGCTCTTTTCTGTACTTCTAGTAGATGTTTATCAAGTCTTAATATGAGAATATAGTTAAATATAATTCTTAATATGCTAGTAAGGACAAAACTCTCTCTTCTCACTAAATAATGTGATGAACTTGAATCGGTGTTATTATTTATGCTTAGATACATTTGCCAATTTTATCCACAACTGCCTCTTCCCAACTTCCCCTTATGCGTCTAGCACTTGGCACCCTCGCTGCAAAGATCGGTGCGCCTGTTTTAGCCATGCATTGTGGTCATGAAGGAAACACAAATGAAATGTTGTTTGATACCAACTGTTTCCAGATGTCCTTATTAGTCCAATATTATTTGATTTAGCAAACATAGCCCTGTACTTTATTTAATACCACTGAATCTGGTTTTTAAATCCCAGAGGGTGCCAGAAATACCCTGTTGTTATTCCCTCTGTACATTTTCCAATTATATCTAAAATTGTTTTTGCACATAGAATTGACAAGATTAGGTTACAATTAGCTGTCTTTCTGGATTTTGAATGCATCTGTGTGAGAGGAAAAAAATCTTTCTGCTTATGAATGAGTTGGCTAGTTGTGCTTCTGTGCTTGGCATGCAACAGTTCTTATTGGCTTAGAGTGTGATTTTAATGATTCAACCAACTTTGATATGTTCGGACTTAATATAGTAATGCAGCACACACAGAAATATTAGCACTGAAGGAAAGAAATTTCTGTAGCCTTTTCTACCTTACTCTTAGTACAATAAAGCAATCAGCAGTAGATTTCATGGACCAGGTAGAAAAGAAATGTATTTTCCCTTTCCCTCCACTCCCCACCAAACGATCTCATTAAACAGTTTTTAATCATAGTATTTTTTATTTGGTAAATAATTTTGATCTATTTCCAACCCATGAGCTTCTTAAAAACAGTTTTATTTAACCCTACCATTTTAAAACTGCACTGTTCAGGGATTTTTCTCCACTTCTACTGAGAATTTAGAAGAGATCCACTCTGAGGGAGGATTACCTGCTATCTGCTTAATGCAGATTTTGCTGCTTCTCCTAAAGTATTTAGTGCTGAGGGTGTAAGAGCCATCTTACTGAAACAGATGGGCCTCAAGTCCGGTCCAAAAGAAGTCTCTATGTTCTTATTTGTTGCTGTCTGTTACACAGCGTTATCTTCTCCTTGAATTTCCTAAACAGGAGAACAGTAAGTGACAGATACAGGAATAGATCTGATGTAGGTCAGTGCAACTTCATCCGGTTGAGGAATCAAACTGAAAACTACCTAGCTCTCTGTTGTACAGCATAAATTGTGGAAGGGTCCCCAAGTGAATTAGAGCCTACATGCAAAGAAGACACATCCTGAACATTTGTATGAATGCAAATATTTTTGTGTGAAGGCTTGATAGGGACAGAAACATGCAAGAGCTGAGCAATTGCTGGTATCTTTAATGAATGTTCCTCAGCTCTGAGCTTTAGATGTTCTGTTCAGCCCTCTGCATGCCCTGGCAATCTGCCTGCACTACAGAAGTGCAGTGTTAAGGACGGTGATAAGGATATTTTTCTCTATGCTTGGACCAACTCAAAGCAATGATGTTCGTTTCTGAAAGAGAAAACTACTGGTATTTTACAAACTGTGTGTACCTGAAACTTTGGTGGTCTGTTGTGTTATTCATGTTTAAAGCAATTGTTATATCGTCCTCGTTCCCAAAATACAGAACTGCAATTCACTGTCAGTGAGTCAGGTTTTAATATTCTCTGTGCTGTAAGAAGGCTGTCTAGTAAGCTTTAGACTTAGATAAAGGATTGCCTCTTTCCTTTCTCTATTCCTAAAAGCAACTCTTTTCAAAGATATTGTGAATGGGATAGGATGGTTGAAATTGGGCTAATAATGGAAATCTGTGGTTTATATAAGATCTTGTCTTTTCCTGTTTATTGTGCCTTGATGCTTTGCGTTTCTGGGCTTCCCAGCTTTTTCTCTGGATTCCAAGATGTGTTTCTATTTGTGTCTTAAACTTACTAGTCTTGAAGACTCAACTGCTTCTGTGAACAGTAAAATCTTCCTCTTCTTCCATCAAATCCTAAATCCTCTGAATGCCTGGATCCTCCTTTAATGAATCTTAACACTACCCTTACATACATATGTATCTTTATTTTATTTAAGGTAAATATCTCAAAAGGGATCAATAATCGCTGAACTGGAAGTTAATAGAAGTTTTCGCTTTGTTATCAATACTCTAAGAGTTAAACTACTGCTGAGAACTTTAGGGGAAAGAAAATCACCATAGAATCTGATGGCTTATGTTATTTTGGGTATTCTCTTGAGTTACTGCTTCCTCTAGCTGAAAAATTATGATTTCCTTATTACTCTGTTATTTTGCTGTATGGAGGGAGATTCGATCGTTCCTGGCATACAAGGATACGGTCTTTTCTGAGGGGATGTTCGTATCAGAATGCAATGCTGCAATTCAATTTAAGGGGAAAAAGGAAGCTCCTGCTGATCAGAAAGGATGTGGCCACAGAAATACACCATCATTTGTCATTAGGACCTATGTAAATACTACTGCCTTTAATCTTCAAATGGGTTCAATTATGATTCCTAAAGAAGAGCTTCTTCTAGGTTTGTGGTTCAGCGAGGACCAATGCATGTCAGGACGTGAGAGATCTGGCATTGTTAAAAAAGAGTTTGGTGTCCATAAAAACCTCTTTTTATTCTGTGTCACCAATGGAAAGGGGTAGATGAATTTTGAACCTAGAAGGAAATGACCTCTGGTAGCACAACTCTTCATTGCATCAAGGTTCTATGATTCTAAGAATATTTATATTTTCTTACCAGCTTATTCAATTTTTCTTTTCTTCTCTCTGGGAGTGGATTAGGACAGCTTGGGCTGAGTAGAGAAGGTGTGAAGAAGAGAAAGCAGAACAATAACAGTTCTTTCTCTGCAAAAAAGCCCCACAATTGATAGAACTATGGGAATGCAGCTGCTGAAGTGCTTTTGCTTCTCTGATCTTTCAGTCTGACATCTGGAATTGCTGAATCCAAGAAAAATATACCAGTGCTACAACAGATCTGTTCAATAGAGTGTGTAAATAGATAAGATTTAATTCAACTAATGGAGGAATACAAAAAAAAAAAAAGTGAGGACAGTAGTTTCAGTAGACATTGCCAGCACTGCTTTCTCTTTTTTTTTTTTTTTTTTTCTTTTCCAAATACTATTACTGTAAGAGGCAGAGCTGATAGATTTACTTGTTTTGCTGTTGCAGCTTAGGAAAGTTCAAGAAGTCAGCTGTCAGATTCTAGGGCCCTGGCAGGCTAAAGGAATTTCAATTTCAAAGTACAAGAGATTGAAGTCTTGAAACAAAAGATCATCAGACGTTAATAATTCCTGACTGTTTCCGGAGCCGTGAATTGGGTAGGAAAGAGTGCCTCTTTTTAAGGGGCAGTGCGTGTGACAGTGAATCTTGCACTCAATTAATTCTGTGGGGCCATAGATGGATGATATGAGGGAACTCAGATGTGAATGAGCAGATCGTTTAAGGCTACTGAAAAAAACCACCACATGAATGCCCACAAAATTGTTTTCAAAGTAACAGGAGGTGTTACTGAGAGACTGCTGATGTTACTATGAGAACTGCTGAATCTCATTTCCAAAGCACTCAGAAAGCAGACTTGTCTTAGTAAGTCTTGTTATGGAAGAAAGCGCAGTGTGCTTCAGAGCTCAGCTCCAAGGTAGCATGTGAAATGTAAGCTGCTAACTCTAAAGTATATTCGGTTTAGCATGTAGATATTGTTAAATGTATGCATATCACCATATAAATTACATGCATGCATTTTATGATTAAACTACAGCAAAGTGATATTAGGCAGACCAAAAATCTGAATTTTCACCTTTGAATAATATTTCAAATTCAGCCTGAATTACTTAACAAATTTTGCCCTCCCTAAACTACCCTTTAAGTGTATTTTTCAGCAAAAAACCTATTTCCCACAGAAATTGCAAAACTTTCTATACGATGACCTTTAAATCTTCTTCTGTTGCTGCTTTCCAAGACAAGCTTTTTCAGCCTTTAGATTTACTTAGCAGATTTGTTTGTAGATTTAGTAGATTTACTCTGTTCCCAGATGTATTTTGTTGCATTTGGCTGTATTAAAATGCATTTTTTAGGTTGCAAGTGATTCAGATCTCTCTGTAATAGTAGCCTGCCTTTGGTATTTACTGCTCTGCAAAGGTTTGTAGCAACTAGAAATTGTACCAGCAAAAAATTCATAACATAGTCTTACTGCTGACAAAAATCTGCAACGATGTGGGGCCAAACTCTTTCTTTGACTGAAGACTGGAAAGGGACCAGCTGTCTGGTTTCTTATTAACACCTACATCTTGAAGTCAGTCAGTCAGCCATTTTGTTGGTATGTCTTGTACAGTGCAAGTTCTTAATCAAAAGTTAAAAGACAAAGTATATGACATCAATGCAGCTGCCTCTATAACTGGCCCAAAATTCCTTAAATAAGCAGACTAATAAAATAATAGATTTGCGACAGCACCTACATCCTATGAAGGCAATGCTGAGTGACTTCTTTTCATTGCTCGATAATGTCCCAGATGTAACATTTAAACACTTTCTCTACCACTAACCAGAGAAGAAAATTATGTCTAATTCTCCAGGTAATATTTAAAAATACTACTACTACCACAAAAATGGAACTATCTTGACAACCCTTGAATCTTTTAGAATTTCCTCAGCCTGTTGACATTTTAGCAAAAAAACAAAAGAAGCCAAAAAATGTGAGCATTACTTGTTCAGAAACCTATGTAACTACTCCTTTAAGTCATTGGTGTATGTTGCTTAGGATTGTTGATACAGAAAAAAGTTTTATTTTATTAAGTGGTCCCCACCAATTTTCTTTTGACAGAAGGTAAGCTGTATGTTCTACATACGGCCATAAAAGACTCCTGCTTTTTATTGCAACTTGATAGCCATGCCAAAAAAACCCACAAACCCCCCAGACTTCTTTCATCCAAACTTGAGCTTGTTGAGAATTAATTCTTTTCTCAGATGCTGGCCTTGAGCTAGTTGCTGTTAGCGGATGTGGAAGGAGGTGGAAATGGCATTTCCCCAAAGCAATGAGGCATGTTTGGCTGGCAGCAAGGCGAATTTCTGCAGGGTAAGGATGGGGCAGAGATGGGGAGACAGAGCTAGCAGAACTCCTGCAGCAAGCAGGATGACTTTTGAACAGAGCAGAACATAAACCTGAACTTTGCACTTAAAGGTGGAAATAAGAGGAGATTTCCCTGGGTGTGGGAAAGGACCTTGCAGCATTTGTTTTAACTCGAGCGGTTACTGGAAGTCACCACATTGAAAGCAAGATTTAAGAAAAGGACTGGCCCTACAGGGATATTGTGCGCACTTGGGGGCTTTGTTTGCAATTTCTTTTAATCTATTTCCCCTAGTAAATCTGAGTTCTCTCTATTTGAAGTTATTACTGACTTATTCTAAGTCAGTAGTTTGTGGTCTTGCAAAACCTGCCCTGAGATATTATAAGCTAGTGGTGTTTCTTTGTGGGCTTGCCTTAAGGGGGGGGGGGGTGGGGGGGGGGAAAGATAGCTTTATCTCCGGACTCAAAGTGATTTAGGATCCTATCACATTGTGTGATGTGTTTATATGGTAATATGTGAACACGGATGTCTGCAAGATGCACTTAGAATTAATGACACCTTGCACCGAATGATTACTTGGAAGAATCTATTGCATTTTCTTCTACGGGCTGAGTGTTTTGGAATGGCAAGATGTACTAAACAATGGCAGTTGCTTTTAGCTTTTGGGAGGCGAGTCAGATCCAAGATTCTCAGGACAGAAATTACAAGAGCAGTAACTTAAGACATATGGCTTTAGCTAAGGCCAGTGGATGGATATCAGTCGGAAAGCTCTTTCAGCTTGGATTGTCTGTGGTTCATGGGATGTGCATACATAATTATGCAGACACACAGAACAGTAGCTTATGTGTTATACGTATACTGACACACACTGGGTGGTTTTTCTTCTCACTCAGAGTTTGATGCTGAAGTGTCAGCTTCTTCGACTATTGAGGAAACTGTGCCAGAACACCAGTGAAACTTCTCTCCAGCACACTTAGTAGCAGGCTGCTGTGAAGCAAGCAAAAATAGGCTGGGCATAGCACTGTGCTAATCTGGCTATATTGCTCCCAGAATGAAGTTAGTTTGAGTACAGCCAGCAAGGCTACAGGGAGCTTGGATATATTTCCTCTGTATTGCAACTACAGAAATAGATGGTACCCAAAAGAAAAGAGAATTTATATCCTGTATATCAGTAGATTTCCCCAAAACAGCACAAAGGGCAAATTACTCAAGAACTTTAATCAAGTGACTGAGTTTGTTTGGATGAAAAACCTTTCAGCTCTGTTTTCACTCAGCTCCCGTGTTTGTGTGATTGCTTCAATTTGCATTTATGGGCCTAACATATTGAAGCATCAGCACTCACATCTAAAATCAGCAGTGTTAAGACTATGCACTAGGAATTTTTATTTAATCAAAATATTAATTTAAAAAAAAATTTAGACAGTGGAATAATGAGCGAATACCAAGGAGCAAACAGGCCACTTCAATTTTAAATCTTCCCCTGCTGTCTATGGGAGACATTACATTCATTTCTTTTCTTTATCAATTTATTGCTTTTGCCTTTAGACTGGAGGGAACAATAAACCCCCGACCTTGCATGGCTGTACTGAGGACAGCACCATTCATTGCTACAATGGCTTTTGGGGTGTTTTGTAAATTTGTTTAAAGGCCTGGTAATAAGGGGAGGAATAAGCCACTTTTTCAAATCCATTCAAGTCAGAAAGGAATAGGTGGTGCGATTATCTATGCAATGCATCATTGCCCTCTTTCATTTTACTGCAGTGATAACTGCTTATGCAAGATCTGTGTAGCAGTGATACAGCTGGTATATGAAACTGTAGAAGAGGAGTTCCTGTTATTATTTTAGCCAAGCATCAGAAAACGGGGCAAATATCTGCTTGGGGCAATTCTGAATGTCAAACTAGAGGCCACCACAGCATGGAGGAGCATCTCTGATACAGAAGCCTTTGCAGTTGAGTCGCAGAGATACAAGGGCAGACTACAGAGAGAAGCCTGCCAGCACTGTTCCCCTCATTCAGAAATGGTGACTCATCATGAACGAAAAGCATTATCAGTAGCAATGGGTGCCAAGATTTATTAAGAGCTGTTTTGTCTGTCTAACAGTGCCAAGAACAAAGTCTTGCTCTTCTCAGTTGTCCCAGGGTCTATCCAATAGCTTTTGAGCTGATTGAGTTTGTAATACTTGAGTTTTTCCACCTTCTCCCCTATTTTTTTTTTCTTACCTGACTGTGGATAATAATAGCCATCTTGTGTACTGAGAAAGCTTGTATTTGAAGGAATGCTGCTGGTCCCTGAGGTGAGACTCCTCTGGTCTCAAAAATGCATTTCTGAGGCTGCTCAGACTGAACTTGGAATATATGAGAGTTTCCCCCACCTGAAATGTGAATGGGCACTGATTGAATAGAATACTTATTTGTATTTGATCTGTAGGTTTTGCATCATTTGCAATGAGTTTGTATGCAATGGTTATGTTTTAGTACAACAGTACTTAAATGATAAACTTTTGAAAAGTTGTAGTTCATTCCTTTGTGCATCAGCTGTAATGTTATACATTGCACAGGCAAGACCTCTCTAATACGGAGAATTTGTAACAAAGAGGTTTTCTAGCCCTTGGAGTGCATCAAGTGCTTTCTAGCACTTTAAAGCAGTGTATGTAAGCATATTACAAAAGAAACACCAAGTATTGCATTTCTGAACAGTTCCACTCCATTAAATCCAATATCCCCATCTTTGAGTGTTTTATGGAAAAAAAACCAAACCCCAGTGAATTTCAGATGGATTGTATGAGTGTCCAGAATTGGGGCTTTATCCCAGTGAAAGGCCTATTCATTATTGCTTTCTTCATGCATGTTGTAATTGAGACCAGGCGCAAGGAATTCTTATGTCGAAGACAAGAATTTGCCATCTACCTCCAGGAAACAGAAAATATCCCACAAAGTTAAAATAACAGAAAAGGTTATTCATTCTAGGTTTATAGAGATGAAATAGAGTTACTTTATGACTAAGACCTTGTAATAAAAGTACATGTATAAGGCAGTTGATAATGTTGGTAATGTGGAGTAATGTTTGCAATAGGAATCAGGGGATTTCAATATTTAGTCAGTTCTGCCACTGATTTACTGTGTTAGACTTTGTCAGCACTGTGCCTCCATTTCCATTATGATGAAGGATGGGTGATAAATTTGCTCCTAAAGATCTAGTGGGTTTTTAAAGATTTTGAGACTGTAAAATTTGCAGATGATCACAGGGTTATGATATATATATTTTGAATTCCATATTTATGTTTTCTTCATAAGGAATTTTACTTTTTTACTGAAAAGTTAATTTACATTAGGAGTAAATGTTTCATGTACCCACAAAGGAAATATTAATTTACTTCTCAAGGTTTCATTAAACCCCAAACTCTCATGTCTTCTATGGTGATAAGACAGCTTGTCTCATGGTCAGCCACTGTATCATTTATGTCACCCCTTATGTTGATGTAACACCACTGCACATAGAGCTGAAGTTGGATGTTAAAGCAGTTCTACTGTAATTTTTGTGTTGATTGCTTTGGGATTTTTCACTGGCCTATCTCTACTGGCATAAATTATTGTCAGTGGGATTAACAAAAGTAACAGCAGAGGGCAAGGACTCAACTGTGCATTCTCCAAGCAGTTGTTACACAGATTGCAGTAAGAGCAGCCTGGGGAAACCTGGTGCAAAGCAGCTACAGGTACTTGCCATGCTGTTATCAACCTGCCCTTGTAATGGAAATAAGCGAATATCACAGAATCACTAAGGTTGGAAAAGACCTGTAAGATCATCAACTCCAACCGTCAACCAACAAACACCATCATATCAAGGGGTGCAGGGGCCTGTCTCCTTGTCCATTGTTCTGAAAAGGTTTCAAATATTTGATTTAAAAATACTAGCAACAAAAGGAAAAACTAGAAACTGTTTGAAGGATGTGGAGAGGAGGAGGAATAATAAAGATCCTACACATGGGCTCAGACAGCCTGGATTTGCAGGCAAGAGTCAACAGGATGAGAGAGGCTTGATCTATGGGTAAAGTGTTAAATTGGGATTGAGACAAACAGGTTCATCTTTTGGCAAAGGCTTCAAGAGTGTAGTCAGCTCACACGCTCTGTGCTCGGGGTGCCTCTGCAAAGCCAAGATAATAAAGTTCCTCTTCGCTCACCCTTGGCTGGTATTGTCTGTGAGGAGACTAAGCTTTTTCAGAAAGAAGCTGTTTTGCTCTGTACATTGTACAATGCTATGCACAGTGTTATCCAGATTCCAGAACGGTTACATCAGTGCTACCACCTCATATGCTCGATACTGGATACAGTTTGGATCAGTAATTTATCATAATTTCCTGGGATGGAAAGGAGTATTACCAGACTACTTTCTTCTTGAGGATAGAGATTTTGATTAATTTTTTCCCTTCTCTTCAGGGTTAGCACTTCGCATTATATATATTTCAAGGCAAGGAAATTGCTCACTTGACAGCTGTGGATAAAACACAGAATTTTAGATAATGTTTTAAATTCACCAGGGACAAACCTGCTTCAAGGTAATTTATAAATTAAACCAAATTCAAATATTGTCTCCTGGCATGTATCTGTAATTAGAAAACTCTCTTGAAGAGGAAAGAGATGGCTGGTATACAAATTATTTTGCAGCTAAAAATAGGAATGTCTAGAGATTAGGTGATATCAGGCAAGTCGTGTGTTGAACAAGCTTTCTTCATTTTTGCATTTAAAAGTTTTTTCCCAGCTCACCAGCTTGACGAGCTTGAAGCTTGCTATGTAAAAGTTAATGGGGAGAGAGTCACAGTATGAGATGTTGAATTATTTGTGACCGCGCAGTTTCTTTGGTGTGAATTTGATTTTAAAATTCCCTCTTTTCCCACCTCCCTAGTTTCTTTGTCTGTTATCTCTCTTTCTGACACCTGAAGGGGGAAAAAAAAAAGTACTCTTCAGAGAAAAGCTTTTTATCTTTTGGGAAATGTTATTTCAGAGCTGGTTTATGTTTCTTTTCTTGGATTTGGTCCTTATGGTACCATCAGCCTGCTTAGGCTTGTATGCGAGAGCACGCAAATGCTATGTAAGGCCATGCAGTAGCCTCAGTTAGCATCAAAGGCTGAGAGCCTCTGAACTTCCCCGCACTGCTGAGCATCTGGATGTTGGCCTGTTTTGCTCTCTCTTCTCCACTGTTCTTTCACTTTCAATTTATTAAAACCAGTGCATGGCAATCCTATTTGCATTCTTGCCTTTCACCTGCTCTGCTAGTTGCTTTCATTTGAGCAGTTGCTTACCTGGCACTGTCTGCAGCGGCAACATTTTTAGGCGTGGGGAGAGGGAGGAAAGGTCACGCAGAGACATTTGTGTATTTTTTGTCACAAGCCTCGTAGTTTTATTTGGGCTCATGAACAAGGGCTACACTGCCAAGTAAATGCCACTGGCTTTCCCAGTTTTACAGTTCTGATAAAAATTCTCTGCAGTGGGAGATCATTCATTCAAGCACATGAATCAGAAAAGAAAAGAAACAAAAATATCCTTTGCAAGCAGTAGTGTGTGGTAACATATCTCTAGCAGATTACACTTTTATTCAATTTCTTTGTAAGAGGCCATGTGTCAAAAGGCTTTTTACCTAGATCTGCTAAAATGGTATATGGAAGGACAACATATTTTCTTCACCTTTTACCTTGGAGCAGTAAACATTGTTGCTGGAGACCATTAAAACCTAGTTGTGTCAGCTCCATTTCTAACTCTGGCATTCTTTCAGGGTTAAGTAGCACTGATATTAATGGGAGGCGACATCAGTCAAAAACTGTGCCAAATCCAGGTACAGCAGGCTCCAGGGCAACCTGTATTCAGTAGATTTCTAATTCTGACCTGTAATTGCAGTCATTTTCAGAGGCTTAATGCTTTCCAGCTGAGTTTTCCTTACTTCACTGTAATGCAGAAGCAAAGCTGCAGCTGTGTTGCAGCTAAAGGACATGAGAAAAATGTGGGGGAAAAGATCCATCTTATGTAAGGAAGGATTTGTAAACTTTGGATAGTTTTCAAAATGGAAGAGGTAGTATTCCTTGGTATTTTAGAAGACGTCCAGTATTTGGCCCTTGAAAGGGCATGCACCAGCTCATATACCCTCTGCTTGTTAAGCAAATTAGCACATGCAAATCTGTACAAAGCAGAAATCCACTAGCAACTACAATTATAACTGGGCAAAAAATAACAACACTAACTTATTCACCCCAAAATACAGTTGTCTTCTCACTAACACTATTTTGCAGGATTGCGGTAGTTTTGAAGGAGGAGAGGAATGTTGCGGAAAGCAAGTATTAGGGCTTTCCATTTTGAAAGGAAATATTGCATTTTTTAAAAGTAAAAATAACTACGTGAAATAGGACATTAAAATATGCAAAAACATGAAGTCAAAGCCACTGTTCTTATTTGGATTGAAAGGTATATATTCTCCCTGAACTAAAATTTTTCAAGGCTTTTAATTCAGAAAGTTAATCTAAAAATGAGTTTTTCACATCACAATAACAATAGGGGCACAAACATTCAGTTTTAGGGAAGACCAATGGGAGCAGCTGCAACTGTGGCATGGTGGAAAAAAGACAATATAAATGTTTTGGCACATGTAATTAGAAAGAGAAAAAAAACTTGACAAGAAAGATAGCAAGTCATTTTGTTCACCCTAAGGGTTCAAAGGATAAGCATATATACTTTAAATATAAGTTATGATTAGACCTGTTGGTAGCCTTATGAACTGTGTGTAGTATAACTTTTTGCTCAAAGATCGAAAGCACTTCAAACCTCAGACTGTCAAATGCTTCACTGTCACTTTAATGAGTCCTCAGTCACCAAGAATTGCTGATAACGTTGCACAGTGAAACACTCCTTTCAAATGATTTTAGTCTCTCTTTTAAGCTTTTTACTTCCCTTGCCAATATGCGGGAGCTACCTTGAATGGCTCTTTTTTGTTGTTTGTGTTTCAATGCATTTGCAAGGTAGTTTCTTTTCTCCGAATGCTGTGAAATGGATTTTTTTTATGTTACATGGTGATGGATAAGCCTTTTAATATTTTAACAGAAATTAATCCAATAAGCTAATTCCTTTCTCTAATGTGTGGTATCTGAACTGAGATCATAGGCAAAAGAGCTATCTGATGAAAACACCTGGGTTGGAACTTTCTTCTATTTTTGCAACACAGCCCTAGCTGTCAGTGTGTTTTCTCTATCTTGCCTTAAGAAAAAGTCTTTATTTCATCATCTGAATAGTTTTGTCCTTAGAAAACAGAGCTTTGCCTACTGTGTTGAAGGGAGAAGCTGGAGGACAAATGATCCTGCCTGATTTAATATACAGCACTCAAAAACTCCATGAGTTACTAGCAGACTCACTTCATACGTGGAAAACAAACATCAACGTGTGATTAAGTTTTGGTTATTCTTGTCTAATGCAGTAAGAGAGTATTAACGAAGATAAGTTCATTTGTTCTTTGTATTTTGGAATTAAGTGTGGAAGTTTACAACCCGAACCACATAGCTTTTTTTTCCAGACTTCAGCTGGGGAGGTCTATTTCCAGGGTCATTATCCTCATGGAGGAATCTATGAACACTGGGGACTTTTAAGCTGAATTTGGGACCTGAAAGAGGCCTGTTGGAGGCTGAATCCTGGGGTGCTAATGGCACCCAAGTGGGTGCAGGTGTGGGGCATGGTTTTGCTGAGGCAGGGAATAGAGGTCACTGCCAGGCGGTGCTGGGGTTTGGTTTCCAGCCACAGGTAGGAATGCTTGCATTTGGCTTCCTAGCAGTGTGGACAGGTCTAGAATAAGGCTATAAAATGCTTTTCTTTATGTTCCTTGGTTCCTTATCTTCTCTGGTGTGAAGGTTTGGGGCTTAAAAGGAGGAAAAAAGATCGCAGACATGAAAGTGAGCTCTAGTGAGCGAGGAGGTGATAACACCCAATACCCTGCTGTATTGCTCTGTGTGATGCAGTTGGTTTTTCAGGTTTTTTTATCTCTTCTTTGGATTAAGAGGCTCTGAGGCACAAGACGACTTGATGTATTTGCTGCTGTATAAAGGTAGTGATGTGTCTATACTGTTGTTGGGCAAAGGAGCAACTGAAGAGCAAGTAGGCATACTTCAGCGTGCCCTCCTTTAGCTGATAGAGGTTAAAAAGCAGGGAAAACCCAATAGCAGGCTCATCAGCTGCCTAAATACCTATGGCTTGCAATCAGCTTGGGGAATCTGTTAAAGCCCTTGTTGTACAAGTTAAAGCTTGCTCAGATGTAGCTCACAAGTTTGCCATTGCATTCCTGGAAATGTTATCTAGACTTATCAATAGGCAACAGAGAACATGCAAATCTTCTGAGTGCAGAGTCAGGGAACGATTGTGACCTCTTAGACCAGATCCTGTAAGTAGATACTTGTCATCCCCTTGAAAAAGTGCTTTGTTAGTTCTTTTGAAGTCAAAACAAGAAAACAGAGCTGACTTTGGAAGGAAGGTTCTGTCCAGGGTTCATCTAGATCAGGGGCTCTGACTGCTGTCCTCAATTCACAGCATGTAAAAAATGTATTAAGAATTGTGGACATGTTTGCAACTGATGTGATGAGAGTGCTGTTGTGTAACAAGTTGTCTTATCTACATATCTTTGCTCTGTACAAAGCCATACTTCAAGGTGTAGCCAGGGCAGAGGTTCAGCTCTGTCTCAAATTAGTGTGCTGTTTCTCTTGGTCTGAATGCACTTGCTTCTGTCTGTGTTTTCCTGCACTGAAGTTTTTTAGAAGTTGCTATATTATTGAGCCCTACAGAAACTTTTAGGGGACAGTTTTGTTGGTGAATTTAGGAAACATTATTTTTAGTAGTTTACTGCTGAAAGTTAAAATAAAGTAGTTGTGAGTCAAAAATATGGACGTACAGCTGCAGGTAATTTACATTTTAGGCAAGTTTCTAAAGGTGTCATCAGTGGCTGCTCCCTTCAAGCATGCTCAGCATGACTCCAGTACAGCCTGGGCTTTACTTTTTATTGCAAGGGAGGGTTTAAGCCACTTGATTGTCTCGTTCAACTGTGCTAGAGATAGCTGGACTAGTCCTCCCACTATACACATGGAAGAAAATGGGACCTATTTCACCCACAGATCATATTTGTCTGAATATGGAGTATCCTGTCAGTTTCCCATGCCTCTCAGTCATTTTTAATTTATGTAGGAATAATTTTCTTGTATCTTCAATGACACTGCATTTTTTTGATTCATTGTACAGGAAATTACTGCAAGCTGGCTTCTCAGTTTTCCTTCTAATACCTACACAAAACTCAATTAAAACTATTACCAATTAGCTGTGAATTACTTTTGAGAACCTTATTAAACAAAAAATATGAGCAGTTGACAACTATTTAAAATATGGGACTATGTCAGTTTTAATATCCATTACACTGCTGTATTTCCAAGCCGTAAAAGTGACAAGAATGGCATGCACTGTGTAAAAGAAATTTGTTATGGTCACTTAAAAAATTGTTTTTCATTATTATTAACTACTGGAAAGTCAGATATGGAGAGTAAATTTTCTTTGATATGTAGTATGGATTTTCATGAACTGACACTTCATACTGGACAACTTAAAATATTTGTCCCTGTTAATAAGTGTTCTGCTGCTGCTTATGAAGTGCTTGAAGTATTTTTAATTGCTGTATAGGTTTGTGAGATGTATGTAGCAATAGCTACCTTATGCTTACTCTGTGAAAAGGTACAAATTGTGCAAATAGTTCTCAATGTTGTGTTCAGAACATTTACCAAGTGAATCAGGGGGATAGTGGGTTGCCTGAGTGATAATATTAAGCCATACCAAAGGTTCAGCTAACCAGCAATGGTCAATAAAAGGCATCCAGGGCAGAGAACAAGAAAAAGCCAAGCATAAAAAGAGACCTTTTAGGATACTTCCCCAATCATCTGTGACTTAAAAATTTTTGGATACTTGTAGTTGTTAATCCCGGATGAGATTTTTTCCTCTGAGTATACGAATACACTTAAGCCTTGAATCCATGTAAAATTTCCACACCGACAGAATCCCATGGCAATATATTTCAATACCTCTTTATAATTAAATATATCTTTTAAATGGTCTGATCATAGGTTAAATAGCTTTGTTCTTTTGAATTTCAAATTTGCATCTTTCCTGTTAACCAGCTCCAGTTGCTTAGCTCTTATTATAGAAAAGGTCTCAATTATGGTCCTGATTTTTAAACATGAGTTTATCTTTATCCCCCCCCCCCCCCCCCTTTTTTTTTTCCCTCCCTTCTTGTTTGTGCTGATTAGCAGTCAACTTAAAATTGAGCAAACCTCAATTACAGTTTCTGGACTTGCTTAGTGGAAACTTGCAGGGGTTGAGAAGCACCTTTAGGGTGGATTGTACACTGCAACAGCCAGTACAGTAATGTATAAAAAAGACATAACAGATGAACTGCAGTGCAAACTGAATTAGATACAGTTACAACAGTGTAATGAACTGGTGCCTTTAGTAATTAGGCAGGGCTGAAGTGATCTGCTGTGGATTATATTCTTTGACTCTCTCTAATAATCTAAGTCACATTTCCCCTGGTTGACATTTACCAAAGGCCTCAAGTTAAATGTATTTTTTTTCTCGTGTTTCATAGCTCACTTTTGAATGCTCAAAACCTGGATGTTAATGTTGAGAGCTTCGGTTTAAATCGTCCTTTTTGCAATTTTGTACACTTCTAACTTTATTACAATTCTGTCCTTTAAGTCAGATATATCAGTCTTTACAGCAGTTATATTAGAGTATAAAACTTGTCTGGACTCAAAAATGGTAATAAAATTTAGGTCCTTTTCCCTGCAACTGGCTCCTTATGGACCTGTTTTCCCAAGGGAATATCCACCAACCTCTTCAGGCCTTCACTAGTGTCCAGGCCTGTATCGGGGAAGTGTGGTACTAGGTACATTGGTTCTGGTTCTGGGCCCAGTCTGCAAATGTACAGCATAGGCGGACCCAAAAGTGCGACTTCAGCGCTGCTGTGACATCGTGCTTGGTGTTCCCAAAATAGCTTCTTCTCCCAGGCCTTGTTCTCTGTTTTTTTTTTTTTTTTTCTTCCCCTTATTGCTTTAGATTTTACTTTTTTTTTCAAAACAGAAAATATTGCTCACTCTGTGCACTTTTACATTACTACAAACGTCAACAGTTAAAATAATGAATATTATAAATATTATATTAATAATGAATAATAAAAAATGGACATAAACATATAAAGGTTGAAATACACATCTAAATTTTGAGTATTTGATGCTACCTTGTGAAGATTTGATGATCCTTGAACTTTGGAGTCTTTTCTGAAGTTATAGTTTCCAGTTTTATATCATAATTTTGAGGCCTGTGGTCTAACATTAACATAGGAGCTGGTATTTTTGATAATTTGTTGCCTTTGAGAATGGGAGCTTCAGGTGAAAAAGTTCTATTATCGTTGCACTCATACCAATCTGTTCATGTTTCATGTTAAAGGGATCGTGAGTCTGAGAAATCCAAACACTAGTATAAGTAATAAGCAATGACACATGCTTAGTTAAATATATTTACAGTTTTCTCTTTCTCTCTTTTTTTAAGACAACTTTGGAATTGTCATCTCATGTGTAAACCTCAGGCTGATGTATGTCAGGTGTTGGCATCAGGATTATGAAGTTGAAAAAACAGACTTGAACGGTCAACAAATTCTGTATTTTCATCTTGCTCAAAATATGCATATGTTGATAGTATTTACTAGCACTTATTTGCATAGGGAAAAAGCCTTTAAATGCTGCTGCTTATCTGGTCTTTAGCCCTGTAGCATTTATAGCAAAGATGCTGTTAGCTGCCTTGTGTTATTTAATCTGGTGTTCAAAAGAAAATGTCAACCAGACCAGCTATGAAAATTAAACTATTCCAGTGCCTTTAGGACTTCTTTCTTCCATTAGCTTCAAATGAAAATAAACATAGAGATCTTTCTATTCTTTACTGAAATCCTTCTGTCCCTGTTTCTCTTTTTGTGTGATTTTGAACTACTGCATCTGCTTTTCCTTGCTTCTTTCCCCTATTTGTTATTGTTCTTGCTTTCTGTTGCATTTCATTTCTTTCTCTTGTTTTGATATTTGAACCTTCAAACCCACCTGAGTTTTTAATGATCTAGTTTTCCAAATCCATCAAATACTTAATACTGTTGGGATTTCCTGTCACCTTGTGTGCAAGCATCCCTCTCCTTGGTGCCCATTCAGTGACTTGTACTATGCCCACAATATCGTTCACTTGAAACAAAGGCTGCGTTGCCTCCCTGCACTCTCCCTGGTCAGTCTTTGGCGAATTAGAAGGATTCAGAACCAGCAGCTAATAAATACCTCTTTCTGGATGCATATTCTTTTAAAATTTAGCTCCTGGACTGCCAACCGGAGGATTGTGTTACATTTGAATTTACCATTAGGAATGCAAAAAGTGTTAGAGCTAGGCTGGGTTTGTTCTTCTATTTGTACAGTTGATTGACTGTTTCATACTGAGTTCTCTTATAAATGAAGCTGAGACAATTCTTGATTATCTGTGTTAGTTGAAGATATGGAGTGTTCCATATAAAGCAAATAACACTGCTAATCCAAACCCTGTGTGAGCTCTTGTAAAAGAGCGTACCTTGGGAGTGGGATTGAGCAGAGAAGGGCCTATAACAAAATTGACTGGAGAGCTTATAGACCCCTGACCGTAAATTGTCCCAAACTAAAACATCCACAGCAGATCACTCTGCAGTGAGGTTATGCTGTTTTCCAGGCTTGGGCTGCTTCGCTGGCATCTTTGCACGTACAGTAGAGTTACCCCAGCCCAGACAAAACACCTGAGGATACGTGGGTTGTGGCGGGTTGGTTTGGGACTGCAGAGGTGAACATAGCCTTGTGGTCGTATCACTTGATTCTCCCAGCCGAAAGAAGGGAGGGGGACGGAGGATATATGAAGTATATACAAAGGAAAAAGGTGAATGTGTGTGATCTTATAGGCCTTTCTAAAATGTCTTTTTTTACAACAGCAAGGCTGTGCCTTCTCCCGTGAGCAAGAAGGTGGCCAGGTGCCTCCTCTGGCTCATGTCCCTGCTGCTGAGGGCTTGGGCTGGAGAAAGCAGCCTCGAGCTGTCCAAAACGAAAAAACCGACTGTTCAGTGGGGTGGACTATCACAGGCCCATGCTCAAACACATTCCCTGGCCCTGTTATATGTCATGGCATAAACATAACCTGAGGCAAATGTAAGCAAAGTGTCTCAGCATAATCAAATAGCATCCTGTGTGTAGTGATTGCACACAGCATAGCTGCACAGGGTGGAGGCAGATGTGGGACTGACTTCCTCAGAAATATCTTTTGAGAACTTCCAAGTTCTCGACTCCCTCCTGTGATTTCTAGACAGTGCGTGAGGTGCCTAACATGAATGATTGCATTTGCTGATTTGTAGTGTCATACAGGACTATTCAAATTTTGTTTTGAGTTGCTACTTCTTGAAAACGATGCAGTGGAACCTATACTTGGCTTGCTTTAATTGCTTCAAGAGGAGGAGGTTATTAAAAGAGATTTTTTAATCCCAACCTGTGCTATAGCAGAGTATTTTATTCCATTCCCATCACAAGCACTTGAACAGGTATCCTGGGGAGACAGGTCTCTCCTCCTTTTGAGCGCTATTGTAGAGGTATGTAAATGAAGAGTAGGGATTTTATGAGCCTCTTGCACAGCATTAGGTAATTTAAAATCCAGAAACATGACCATCCTGATATTTTGTAAAAAAAGAACCCGAAAGATGTACAAGAATGAACTGAACTTTTACTAAGCATGAACGAACGTTAACAATGAGTGAATATTCCTGGAAGCCTATTCTCTTTTGCTGTTCGGCTGTTTTAAATGTAAGTAATCACAATGCAAAGACTTCTCTGTTTTGTAAATGGGACATGCCTACTAACCTAAACAGTAATCCGGATCTCATATAAAGATATTTTTAGGCAATAAGGGGGGATTTAATCTGAAAACAAGCTCATGTTTTTGAATGAGAGCAAGGTATTTTTTTCTTCACATTTGAAGAATGATGGATATTGGAGTGATCACTTGTGATCATGATATACTACTCTACTTGCCAGCTTGCTGCTGACTCGCATGACGTTTGCATTGCATTCATATACAGGTTAGCAATGGGGATAGCCAGATCATCTACTGAATATCTTTAATGAGAAGTGCCCCATGAAAGGAAAATAAAATGTCTTATTAGTATTTTAGAATACTAGCTATTAAGGTATTTCTTATTTAAAAAAGTTTGAGTTAAGTTTTTATTGCTTAAGTTTTAGACAAAATTCAAGGTGAAAACCTTTCTATTTGATGTAAGACTGCTCCCATTTCATATGTAGCTATTATTTGACCATTGACTGTGCTGTCAATATGTTGTCATTGACTTTCAGTGCAAAAATAACAGTTTTGCATACACCTCTTCTTCCTTTAAACAGAGTTTCTGCACATCATCATAATACACTTTTACTTGGCAAAAGTCAGAATTTTGGTTACCGAGGCTTGAAAAATATTATTGTAAGAAGTGTGGGAATAAGGCAAAAGTTAAGATGGTCATTCATCCAGAACTCCAGCCAAACTCTAAATGAGCCATTCTTTATCTCTGTGTAAGTTCAGGTCACTTTCCTCCATTTTGCCTTGTTTAGCTTTGTGTACTTTCATCTGAGACTAAAATAAAAAGACCTAAACTCTGAAAAGATACATGTAGTGCCTTTTCAGAGACTCAATAGAACTGGAATAGTTGGGAGTATGTTTTGGGCATTTATCCAAGCCTAAACAAATCTCTGCATAGTCTGAGGAACAAGAACTGAATTGCTATTACAGAAACTGCTTTCAGAGTTGAAAAAGAAAACAGCCAGCAAGTGCAATAGGCCGAGTAAAACAATTCTGCCTTTCCCAGCTGAGTAAGAAATAAGTAGATTAAACCTCTAGTCTTTTTCCTTTCCACTTCACCTGTGAAAGCAGTATTTTCGGGGCAGTATATTTTAACTTAGAAAAAAATAGTTAAAAACATCGGATCACCCCAGACAGTCGACGCAACAGTGGGGCAGAGAATGGAGCTTAATTTGTTGTTCAAAGCAATTCACAAAGTGATTTTTACAAATCAGTTCATGGTCTGTAAACTTGGTTCATTTTATTGTACGCAGAAGCAACCCGATGTGTTGCTTTTCCCTGAGTCTGTATATGCTGTGCAATCATGTACTCCTGGAGTGAATTAATGATTTTCTGTGTGCACATGTTTTCCATTATTCATTTAGAATCCTCTGTTCTCATTAATAATCTAGTTTTGAACACTATGAACGTGGTCAAAGCAAGTTGTTTCAAGTATTTAAATGCAAATGTATAGAAAATAGTTGGCACTTCTTAGCACCCCTCACGTAATTGATGGATGTCTTAAACTCACCTGGTCTTTTCAGGGAGCATTTCTTCAGCCTGGTAGAAAGACCCTGGCTTCTGCTTCACTTGAATGGGCAGGTGTGAAATTTGTATCAGTAGAGCAAATCATGTGCGCTCTGTGTGTGTGTGAAATACAAACCCACGTATATAAAACCTCTAGGACACATTTTTATTTGATTAAAAAATGTTTGCTGATATTATGGAGAGGTGCATCTGCACGTAGGGAATTGACGTGTGTACTCCCTGCTAGTGTGGTGGTCATTGCTTTCAATCTACTCTTCCTCCTCCTCTTAGGAGAGGGTCTACCCTATAGGCTAGTACCTGAGCAGAGAGAAAAGAAGGATCCCTGTTTCTTTGGCCTCCATTTTGCATGCTTTTGCATAAGTGCAATGTACTGCACCTTTAGTCTGTAGTTTTAAGTGTGCAATGTTAATGCTGAAGACATAATCATGATGTTTTCACTTTGTAAGAGGGGAGAACTTGTTTCAGATTTATCTTTCCACTTGAAGTGGCTGTTGTATCTGGATACTCAGAATATGCAGGAGGAAAATCTCACGCTAGTCAGTCTGCTGCTGATGGTTGAAAGAGGCTTAGAAACAGCATAAAGGTCAAAAATATTGTAGCTGTAAATGGAAGTGTTTAAAGTTGGAGAGAGATTTATGGAAGAGGACAGCATGAATTGGAAATGGAACCATTCTTTTCCATTATTTCTCTAAATGACTCTTTTAGTAGTGTTGAAATCAAGATAGTCAAGTTTGAAAATTAATGGGAAGGAACAGCAAATAATTAGGAACAATGCTATCAAGTAGGTAAGTACTCTGACTACTGGCATACCTGATCCCATAACTGCAGTGAACATAAATATAGAATGAAAATAGGAGTAGATTACCTTTCCATCCACCTCCCCCCTTCCCTCAACTATTAGTACTCAGCTCCCCCCCTCCTCCGGCTATTAGAGTGGTATGGTGATATTGTCTAGGGAATGATGTAGACATAAATTTATTTTATTGCAGTTGAGAAATAAAAGATGTGTCTTTAATTTTCCTCAAAGCAAAGTTCCAAGTACAAATTGCCTGTACAAAGAAGCAGTAGAATTGAGCTGAGGAGGAACTCTATTGAATTGGAGGATGCCATCATATACCACTAGCTGTAGTTCCCCACCATGCAGAACACCAGGCCATGGGATACTTTGAATATGATATTCAAAGTCTCAAAACACACAGACTTACAGGACATAGCTATGCAGCTGTTTCTCATGAAGCATATGGGCCAGATCCTTGACTGATTTATGCTGTTGCAGTTCCAGTGATTTCTGCACGCTGCCACTAACACCAAGTTACAGCTGCTCAAAATCTGCTCGGTTAACTCTGCCTTCGGGTGAATTTTCTCTTTTCCAGTAGAAGCGGTAGGAAAGGTGGCAAGCTCTGTAAGCATTCTTATGGTTCTTCTATGGAAATTTTTGAGGAAGGCCACTTTAACAGAGACAAAAGTAGTCTCTGAATGTAGGTAGATCTGGCATGGGATGTTTAAAGGGTGCCAAGACTGAGACAAGAATTGCTCTCTGGCTCCTTAGGAGTAGCGCTGAGACTGCACGTGGGAGGAGGCAGAGCCCACTTACGATCTGTGAATGAGAGCTGGTGGGAATTGGCAGTGTTCCCTCCCCTGTCTTACAGACCTGAGCACTTCTGGTTTGGGCATTCATGCCTGAGTACATATAGGGGAGAGAGGAGAAATAATTTTCAAAAAAAAAAAAATCCAAGAGTGTGGACAGCATCAAAGATGAATAGGTTAAGCTTGAGGAAACTTCCAACAAGCCTGTTAAAATTTAGCTGTGTTTTGAACTTTCATATCTGGGCTGAGCCTGACCTTCCTAAGCATTCAAGTCCAGAACTTAACTGGTGGTGCTTAGCAAATATTTTGTTTCCTTTCTGACCACTGTGTAACACATTTCATTTTGCTGTTCAGCAAACTACAGAAAAAGTGCTAGAGGGTTTGAAATAACCTTGAATTCCCTGTGCTGCCACTGTGGGTGTTGAACGGTAGAAATTCTCCCTGATTCTCTCTGATAAAGGGCAGTTCTCTGTTACTGACCTGCTATGCCTCCAGATAATCTTTACCCAACTATTGTCACTGTCACTTCATGATGGATACATGACATTACATTAGCGTAGCTTTTGTCCCTTATTTTGATTACTTAAAGTGGGCTGTTGGATGAAAACTGTTTAAACCCCCTAGAAATTCTTCCTTTGCAAACCAAGAAGGACAATCTGGATGGCTGAAGTCTTCTGTAAATCACTGAATATCTTTACAACGCTTTGCTGGGAGAGAAGAAGGGGCCTTCATATCAAGATCTACCTCTAAATAATGAGCCGTCATGAAAGGTGTTAGGATTTCATTTTGTTTTGTTTTATTTTATTATGAATGAGTGACTTTTGCTTAGAGAAGAATACAAAGACTTAGGGAGATTTATTTTTTTTAATGAAACTGGTGTTGTTAGGTTTCCTTTGTGGCCTAGATGTAAACCAGCTATCATCCCGTGTAACCCATCACTGTTTCAGAAAACCCTGAGTGTTAGATGCCCATTTCTAATGGACTGTCGAATTAGTAAGATTTTTTTTAACTTTATTTTGTGCTTTTCTTTTTTGCTATCATTAGGATTTTTTTTCTTCAGAAAAATTTTTCACTGATCTGAGAAGCTTTGGGAAGTTGCATAGATCTTAAAGCTTTGTAGTCTTGAATGGATGTTCCACACTGCATCATGTTCTGTGACTGTGCGCTATGATGCAAAACTTTTTCACAGATTTTTACATTTTTTTAAATGCTGAGTTGCTGTCTCAGGACACTGTCTTAAATTGTGTTGCTGTTTTTTAACTTTGTTAGAAACACTCTTACTCCAGTTGGATTAGTAGTGTAAATGGCAACCAGCTGAGAAATCACTTCAACCTTTTGAGTGCTTTGAAAGGAAATCTTTTGTGGCTCTTTGTATCCCCCACGGCACATAAATTGTAGTGTAGCCTGCTGCAAGTCATATGTAGTAATGGTCTCTGATCTAAATTGGCTTAAGAATACAATTAGGATTCACTAACAGCGTAGAGGAGTTTGAGAGAAAACCATCTTTGCCGTCTATTTTGTAACACTTATTGCAGTGCAGTGTCTCAAATACATTTTATCATACCTGTTGGGGACACAGAAATCTGCAAGTACCAGTCACACTGTTATTTCAACAGGACAAAACAGGCACATACATGAATGCAGCAGAGGTAAACTGAACTTGTAGCAAATTCTGGATCTGCTCCTTCCCGTGTTAACTTTAGTTCTTCAAGTAACTTCATATTTTTTATGCTGATGATGCTGTTTTCTTTATCACCATAAATCATTGGTTTATGCTGGTGACACTGTATTTTTCTATCACTATTAATCATCTATAATGCTTGAGAAGGAAATGTTAATGAAGAATACAATTTATTAAACGTCATCCAGTGGGTGGGCTAAAAAGGTGGATTAACTGCAACAGGGCCAAAATAAAGAAATGGCCCAAAGAGAGACTCGTGGGTCTGGTGTGAGACCTGCTGGAAGAGGCGAGCGGGACATGAATGGCAGCTGGGGGGAGCAGTGAAGGGTTTTGGAGAGTGGGCGAGAGCCTGGGCAAGGCTGGGGCAGCCTGGCAGAGTGCGGAGGAGCTGCTCTGGAATAGCAAGAGCGTATCTTTGTGTGTATATCACAGTGTGCTTCAGAAAGACACAGCTTCCAGTTTGGTGTTGCTCTATCACGCTTTGTGAAGCCATGACAGAAATAGGTGGTAATTGAAATTTAACTTTTCTCCCCCTAAGATCCACCTGCTCTTTGGAAGCACAGGATACCCTCTGATATTTCGCTTGCCCGATCAGAGAATAATCAACTCATGCAAATCAGGGAAAGGGGCTTGAGTTGAATGGCAGCAAAGACTGACAAAACAAATGCCTCAAGCCATAGCTATTACTGAGAGAGTGTTTCAAACCTTAATTCAGATAGATCTTTGATTGGCTAGTTTGTCTGTACTATAAACTTTAAAGACTGTCTTAGTTACCTGTCATTTTCAGAAATTGTTTCTATACCTTGCCCACTTGAAGTCTGTGTGTTTCTCGGAAGGCACAGATTTCTCTTTTTGTTTTCAATTTTTAATTTTTACCACACTTTGATTATGGTGATATTATATGGGGTCAGTGCTCAGTCAACTGTTAAATAAATTGCAAATTCTACAAAACACAGCCAGCAGAGTCATTACTAACTGTAATGCTGAAACTTCAAGCAAAATTACATCTGGCTACAATGCTATTCGGATGCATAAATTATACAGCCTCTGATTATCTTAAAGAAAATTCAGCCATTAAACTTATTTTATAGGCACAAAACAAGGGGAACTGCCAAAAGGGATCTGCGCATCCTAAAAGTCGCGAGAAGAAAAATAATTGGCAAACCTTTTCCGCCTGCCGTTTTATAGAATGTTCTTTCTCCCTCCTGATGTTCAATCGGCCTCCACCACTGGCACAGATAAAATCATACAATGGCAGGACTGGTGGGGGGAATGCAGCCTGTGTAGTGTTTGAACAGCGGGTGGGTCAAACATTTCAAATCTGACCCCAAACAACACATATCTTTACATGGGGATCTAGAAGGGAGAATCTCCAGGGAAGAAAATTGTATTTCAACACAGAACAAAATAAGGATGCCTGATAGTGGGCTGTTCAGTGTGCTGCAGAATTCCTTCTGAAAGCTTTCCAGCTGCCACGGGGCACGCGAGGAGTCAGTCCTCTTCACGTACAAACAGGTCACTGATGCACCTGCATCATATCAGTATTAAGACTAGAGAAGAATGGAACCTGGAGTGGCTGATTGCACAGCAGCTTCAGTGGCATATAGATTACAGACCACATCTGTGTCAGTAACTCCTTAAACTCAGGGGAAAGGCATATTGCTGCTTTGCTTGTTCTCACACACCCAATTTTATGACAGTATTGCCATTGTTAAATTCAGAGTTATCTTTGAAGAATAAGTGAGCACGTTGTTTAAAACAGTCCTGTCACCACATTTGCTGAGTTGCTTCAATGTAGTTTAAACCATTCATATATTTGACAAGTAGTTGCCAAAATAGGTTATATGTCACTGACCTTTATCAAAGTCTGATTTTCTCCAAGTCTTGTCTCACAGTTCCCTCCTGTAAAGACATTCAGGGAAGATAATTGCTCCCTAAACTAATTGGTGTTCTTTTCTGGAGAGGAAAAGACAGAGGAAAGCTTACTATTATTTGTTCTTTGAATAGGTCTGAGGTCCTCAGTCTGGAAATAAGAAGAGGTATCCTTTGTTTTCCCTTCCATCCTTC
Organism: Gavia stellata; assembly: GCF_030936135.1. Taxonomy (NCBI): domain Eukaryota; kingdom Metazoa; phylum Chordata; class Aves; order Gaviiformes; family Gaviidae; genus Gavia; species Gavia stellata. Next base: position 14,556,397 of record NC_082611.1, on the reverse strand, counting down.
CTTCCTTCAGAATTATGATTCAAGTGCATTGTTGCTTTCATTCTGGAGTATTTTTGTGTAGATCTTACAGAGGAAATGATAATTTTATAATGCAGTATTTGTTATTATATTAAGTATAAATATGAGTAATAGTAGTAATGGATAGTGCCTACGAGTTCACGTGGAAGTACTGCATTACTGTTACTAACGTTATGGAACTTGAATCTGTTTTTCCCTCACTGATTAATCACAACTTTTCAGTATTTCAATCTAAATCGATCTTTGAATCACAAAGAAGTGAAGATTAATGTTATTTTAACAAATCTTTTCTTTATAATTCAACTATACAACAGATTCAGACTGATTTAGTCAGTGGCTAGCACATTTTTATCCAAGCAATGAGCTACTCATTGGTTGAGGTATATTAATAGCTATTAAATATGAACAAAACTGTTAATGGTACTGAATCAAATCAGAGTTTCATGTAAATGGTTGGTGTCAGAAAATAGAGAATTCCTATGGTGTTACAAAAGTTGTTTCTTTTAGTCTAATTTTGCCTTTTGGAGAAGGCTCTTTCCCTAATGCAAGTATGATGGTAAGTGTGCAGCATGATGCTTGTCTGCTTAATGTTTATGGGCAGGTTTGAATATATAGCACTTTGTGAGGACTATATGTTTCTGTTTACCCTTATTTTGAGTTAGGTGCAAACAAACTGCTTGCATCTATGTTTGGTTGTCTGTTACGCAGGTAAGGTGTGCTTGACACTCTATCGACAAGATGTCGTGGAGAGTTCTGCTTTAACAGCAGGAACCTTATAGAAGTCCTATTAATGTCACCGATGAAAACACAGTGGTCTCACCATGTGAAAGAATGATGCAAATGTCTTCCAAGATTACTTCACTTAAATAGAATTACTTGATTTTTGAAGGTAAATCCCAAACTATGTTTAATTATATGTGTAAAGTTCTAAAATAAATTGGTATATTTGCATAGGAAAACAAAAGCTGTAAAATTTTTGACCAGACTTAGTTCTTGGAAAAATGTGAAAACCCTTCTGTTGAGTCCACTTAGTAGCATCTCTAAGTGTTTACAGTGAATTCCATTGGCAATGGTGTATGACATTAATAATATCAATATATCATCTTAATTTATCAGAAATATAGAAATGCCTTTTCATTTTCAGCTGCAAGGAAGACAAGAACATACCTTCCTAAGAATCTGCTGCACTTAGCTTAAGACAATTTCTGCCTTTCATTTCAATTGTACTCTATTAATTTCAGAGTACTTAAGTATAAATTGTCATTTCTCAACTTGTTGATTGTCTGAGGGTCTGATTTCCCTGCTTTTTTTGAGCCCACTCCATGCAAGTTAAAATATGGAAGGAGCAGAAAAGCAGGGCTGGGAGAAAGAGGAGAGAGAGAATTTTTTTTTTCTTTTTTTCTTTCCCTGTCATAGCTAGCCTCTTCTTAAGTCACAATAGCTTAATATTCAGAGAAACTGTTTCTACTCATTGTGTAAAAAATGTTTGAAGCCCTAACTGGCTGAAATGGCTCCTTTTGACTGCTTAAGGATAAAAAATATTAAAAAATAGAACATATTTCAGATGTGAAAATAATATCTTTTAGGTTATCATTGTAGAAAATTTTAAAATCTACTTTACTTAAGTAATGGCAGGTAAAAATTAAAAGAAGACAACAAAAGGTGCTACTTTTATGCAACTGGAAAGCAAGGCAGTAGCGATGGTTAGTTGTGAGATGGTGATGGGTGAGGTCTCTACACAATTTTTGTCTCTGCTACAGGCTTCCTGTGCTAGTGTGGATGAAAATCTTTGAGGTTTTTCTTTCCTTGTATTCCCTGGGTTTTTCATCTGCAAGACTGAGTTTGTACAGTCTCTTTACTCCTATTTCCAACTTCTCTGAGGAAAGGACTGTCTCTTCGATGTTTAATCCATATAATAAATTAATCTTATATGCTTATTGGCTGAAGCACTTGGTCCCTACGCTCTTCTGTGCTCCAACTTCTGAGAGATGAATCCTGTTGGTGCTGCTTGTCTGTAAAATACTGCAGAAGACACGTTGTCAGTAGCAGCACTGGCTGAAAACATGTCCCCTTCTGGAAATCATTAATCAGAAATACCAACCAATTTGGAATACCTCATTTCTGAATAAATTTTCAAAACCTACATTTTTTAGCATAATGTCAAAACAAGATTTATGTTCTTTTATTTGCTTCATGCTGATATTCTGCTGTATGGAGCAGGCTCCCTGGTCAGGTGGTAAACCTCATGATGCTCCAAAGTCTCTGGGGGACAAATAATTCTCCGTCATGGAGCGATTCATGGTAGGACATCGTGGGAGAGAGACTCCATTTTGTGAGTTCTAAATTCATAGAAGAAAATGTTTAGACAGATCTCAGTGTGAGCTATAAAATAATTATAATTCCCAAGAGACACCACTGCTGGTTTTCCATATCTAAATATTTGAAACTTATTTTTGACAGTTCTTTCTAAATTCAAGGAAAGTGCACAGTTTTAATGAAAAAGTCTTGCATTGTTGCAAACCTTGCTGTCAAGTAAACAAATAAGCCAACAGCCCTGGATCTTTAGCCATAAGAGCTTATGCTCCTTGCTTTTTATCTTGAAACATTCATTTTCTGAAAAATGAGCTTTCAATTTCATCACTATTCTAGGGAGACTATGTTTTCAAGGTTTATGAAAAAAATTCTTGCTTTTTGGTAGAAAAAGGAGGAGAACACTGGTGTCTTAACAGCAACACACTAAAGAACAAACTTATGCAAGAAAACTTTCCACTGACAGAGGAAGAATGTCCCATTTATGTACAGGTCATAAAAAAAAAAGGGAGGTCCACTTCAGAGGAGTTGTTGATAGCACTTTTAGCTGCAATTTCAGTTCTAGATTTCTGTAGTTCAGGCTGGAGTAAGTTCAGAGATGACTGTCAGCACATTTTTTTTTTATCTACCACAGTGGAGTTCCAGTAGAGTTTTGGACCACTAAGCCACAGTAGATGTAATTGCAAGAATCTGCGGTCACTTCACCTCACTGTTTGAGAGATGTGTTAAACTCCCTTTGAAAGCTACTCAGTATACTATATTTCTTCTAAAATTTATTTACCCTTTTTCCAATATTCTGAAGCAGAAATGATTCCACAAAGATAGCTGCTGCCCTCGTGTTTTATGCTACTGTATCTGGCAGTCTTTCTACTTTCGAGATTTTAAAGTTAGTAAACTTACACTGCAGACATGTACTCTTTCTGTGCGTGAATGTGGATTGCAATCTTTTAGAAAAAAGAAACAGTTAGAAGTTGGGAAGCTATTTAGAAGCATAAATATGGGGTTTTAAATGCAGTTAAAATGCATAAATGTCTTCTGTGCATTTGCTGTAGCTTCCTATCTTCATTTTTGTGACCTCTAAAGAAGTTTAAAAGGAAATTAGAAAAAAATATTTCTCTCCATTGAGTGATTAAAAAAAAAAATCTGTTGCAAATTCGGTAAGCAGTGGATTATAATAAATTAAATTTTGTACTCCCCCTTCTGGTTGTGCTTTTAAGGAGTGTGCACACATGGAAGGCAGGAGTAAGATTGTCAATTGTTATTTGTAAACAGTTTTAAAATCTATTTCTAACTGTGATTTGTGTCAGCTAGGGAGCATATAATTTCTTCTATTAAGATGCTGTGTGCATATAATTTAAAATAACAGTGCAAGTAGATATGCCAGTGTTGTGGTGTTTTTCATTTCAAGCAACTTAAAAAGAGAACAATTTCTGTTTGCTTGGGATTGCAATCTGATAGTTCTTCTCACACGGAGTAATACTTTCTTACTTAAATGCTCCTGCTAAGATCAATAAGTTTACTGAAGGTACAAAGTATGTGTCAGACGAGCAAAGTTGCAAGGCTGGTACGCTGACAGGTAATGAAGGCTTATTAGCAATATAAGGTCACTAAGCAATGCAAACAGAAATGTATTTATTATAAAATGCTGCCTCCACAAGAAATGCATAAAATTCTACCCATGTAGCACAAGATGCAATAGTATAAAATAACTTTTTTTTTTGGTAAACCAAATTAAGTTTTCCATCTGTGTGTGCAGAGGTGTACAGAAACAAATGACAGATTTCAGTATGAAGCCTTGGCAGTACATGGATTTTTTTTGGGCTGCAGACTTGCGCATCCTTGCTGTACGTATCCATTTGTTTAAGAACTGTTCTGCTGGTGTGTTGGCAGAAGCATGCATGTCCCTGCAGGTGTGGTAATGACTTGGTTACAGCTGTGCCAGCTGCGGATTGGGCCCACTGAAGCCTCATTTATTTGAGACTTACATTATTAAATGTGTGCTATTTAATTCATTAGGGAAGCTGCCGTCAGTTTAGAGGTGCTAGTGATGCTTAGTAGTTTGTGTTCTGAGAGCTCAATAAACATCATCTACTTCAGATACACAGTGTAGCAGTTTTGGATGCCTGGTTGCTTTCCTGGATTGTGCTGCCTTTCTAATTAAATCAGATTTGGGGATCTGAAATTGAATTGGTTTGAAATGCGCAATAAGAGACTGTAAGCAGTTTAAGAATGGCAAGGCCTGGACATGTACTTAACTACCATGGGAAGTCAGAGGAACCTGAGGTTACCTTCCTGTCCTGTGACTATGTCCCACTACAAGACTCTCTGCAAACAGTTCTAATGCTAATGCTGTTTTCTGTCACTTTTTAGTCTGTAAATAACTTTCATTTTTAAATGAGATATGACTTTCTTTCCTGTAGTGCTGCTTTAAATGAGATGACAGTAGCATCTCATCCTCAAATTTGACTACTGTCATCAGCATTGAGAAGGAAAAATTGAATGACCCGTAAAGGCATCCTAAAGCTGCTGAGACAGGACAAAAGATGACAGCTGGAAAGTAAAGCACTCTCCTAAGGAATATAAACCATGTGTTCAAAAATAGGAATAAGAGGTATTTTTGGATAGTAGCGCTACTTTGAATTTATTTCAAAATGGACAGTAAATGGAAACGCTAGATCAAATCTACAAGCTCTATTCAGATTGCAGCTCTGCATTAAATGTAAAGACGACAAGCCTTACAGCTTTTCCGGTCAGAATAACTGAGAAAGTAAATTATATGGCAACAATATCACTTAGGAAAGGAAGAAGATGAACACCTCTGACCACACTGTAAGAGATATGACATTGTGAAAATGGGAGCTATACACCAAAGAGGTCTAAGGAGGGCAAGTAGTGTTTCAGATAAAGGTGTGAAACAAGGGTTACTTGCAGTGCAAGGAGAGTGAGAAGTGTATACTGTGAAAAGCTACAGCCTTGGGCAGAGTGGCATACTTGTTGAACAAATAATTAGATGAAACCCTCAAGTTTTTACAAATATTTTTCTATGTCTTACAGTTAAAATTACTACAAGCTTCTTGCAGCTTTTAAAAGATGAGCAGGAGCCCATTGCTTAGAAATTTTTCCACAATGCAGCAATTCATGTGGGGCATCTTAAATATCGCCATTTTGCAATGCCTCATTTCAAGGCCATAAAACTCCAATATAACTAGACAAGCCATTGCTGTGATACATGACAAAGCTGGCATTCCCAAACAATATAATTTTGTATGCGTTTAATTAAAACACATATACCATTTGCACATTCAGCTGAAGTCAAAAGCAGTGCCCACACATTCATCAGAAACTGAAGCATGGCAACTGTTAAAGCACGAGAAAATAGGTTACAGTTCCGATAGTGTAGTTTGTATTAGTGTAATGCAGAGGTTAATGCGTATGCTTAATGCAGCATAGTTTTAAAGATTGCTAGGATATCAAATTTGGACCACCTTCCTACCCTTTTGAAAGCATTTTCTTATTTCATACTCCTGTAATCCTTTTCAATATGTATAAATTGTTCTCAGGTTATGAGGTAGAATGATTTTTACATGTATAAAAATATGTTGACTAGTGCCTAAATGCTAGACTCCGTGGCTGTCACTGCCTATTGTATATAATTTTCCTAGACACACAGCTAGCCTTAAGCTGTGAAGGTAGGAGCTCTGTGTCAGAAAGACTTTGACAAAAGATATATAGCTTTTAATTTGCCCCAGGAACAGAGGGAGCAGATTTATGACCTAAAATACAAGGGTGAGAATTGGCTGTATACTTTCAGCTAATGGGTATAGAAATGAGGAAATTCACAATGGCTACTTCAAGCACAGACTGCCTTTTTTGCATTTTGTATAAACAGTCTAGAAAAATTTACAGGGCTATAATTTTTAAAAAATAAGTAAGTGGTAGCCCTGTGAATGCATTTTGTATCTTCTACCTCTGTTTGAGCTTACCATTTCTCGTAAAACTATATCTCTAGCCTGCTTTAATTATTTTTTTGCATATGTATTATGCTAGATTATTAGAATTTTTAAAGAAAGATTTATGAGGAGGTGCGTTTTGTTTGTTTCTTGGCTATTTTTCATTACGGGCCTTTGCAGACATTGAAGAGTCTCACAAAATTGTGGAACTCGCAAATAGTTGGGACCAGTTCCACAGGTAGTATAAAATCATGTCAACTTCATCTGAATGAAGTTGCGTTGATTTATGTTGGCTGAGGATTTGGCCTGCAGAATTGATCTTGGATTGTAAGGCAGAAACTCTGATGGTTTCCTCTGTTCTTAACTCTTTGACAAAGATAGCTTTAGAAAACCATTTTGATTTTGTGGATTTATCCTTTGTCCTGACTGTCAGCAGACATATCAGTTTAAGATCAAAGGGGAAGAGATTTGAAGATTAAACGTCTTTGAACTGAAAATGTCCTGCAGCCCCATAAATTCCAACAGAGATCACTGAATCGAGAGTGCAATCATCAGCTGATTTGTTTTAATGATGCATGGATCGAAAGCTGTCTCAGAGGTGCTGTGAGCTCTGCACATATACTCAAAGCAGTAGTGAAGGTGTACCATCAGGGATCCCGTGCAGGGGAGTTCTCTGATCATCAGTACCATCACTTCTGCAGGAGCCGCTGGAAACAGCCTTACTGAGGCCCCAGTCTCCTCCTCTAACTTGTGCACAAACAGGGCTGACCCGATGGGTTGTCTTTAGCCTGCTGATAGCTCCTGGGTGACACAGAGCTCCCATAATTGCAGAAGCCGTATACACAGAATCACTAAGGTTGGAAAAGACCTGTAAGATCATCAAGTCCAATCATCAACCAACACCACCATGCCCATTAAACCATGTCCCACAATGCCTTGTCCACATGTTCCTTGAACACCTAATGATGGTGTTATGGTGATAGTAATCTCCTCACTACTGTTAGATAAAGGGGTGCAAGGAAGTGGATTTAAGTTTATTGCTGCAGGCAGGAGAGTATGTGAATGAGATGCTCCAATCCACAGCAGCACGGACCAAAGGACTGTATCTCATAATTTCTATTAAGGCCATGTTATCAGCTCTTTTATCTTCAGTTGTTAAAGACACTGAGGGAGAGACTCTATCTCATCTTAGAGAGTTTCTAGAGGTTAATTATCCTAATAATTAAAAATTGTTTGTTTATTTTTTTCCTCATCAGCTTCCAACAACTGAATCCCATTATGATGTATCCTGTTAAAGTGCCTTCTACCAGAACTGTAACTGCTGGGTTGAAAGGAGTTGTTGGCTCTACTAGTGATGGATGTTTCTTTGGAAGTAGTTCTAAGGAATAACTACTGTGAGTGAACACCTGCAAAAGATAGAGAAACAATGAGTTGCCTTGTTCTTTAATTCCTCAAAGATTGAGGAACATGAAAACAACATATTAGAAAAAAGTCTGGTAGGATTATTCTGCTATAATCCCTATTTATTCTTTTGTTTCTCCATGTAATATTAGTATTTGCATGCTAATTAGTGATTAGAACTGAATTTTCTAGGAAGAAATTTGGTTTTCTAACAAAATTTGTTTTGGGAGGTAAACTTTCTACTACATTCATTTTTCATAGATAAAACAATCCACTTAAGCCTACATGCCAAAGGATAACATAAAGATGTTATTTGAAAAGAAATTACTGCCTCAAGTAGCTTCTGTAGTGTATTTGCAAAATGCCAGTTTTAGAAGGGCCGTGGGATTATTGACTTAAGATAAATGGCTAGAGCTGATGTAATTATGAATTCTATGAGAAGCCCTTCTCACAAGAAAGATGTAGATTAAAATTTTGCTATTTTCTTCCTTTTTTGTTTTGTTAGCATAATCCATGTGAAAAAAGAATTGAGACATCAGAATGACAGTGATTCATACTTTCTGTGACTTTTACGGATTTTTTTTTTTATTTTTTTTTTTTTTAACCTCAAGAGAGGCTTGGGTACTGTTTGTAACTCACTAGATTTTAACAAATGCTGCGTTTACTGAACTGCAAAACTGAACTGCATTTTCTGAAGTGAAAACAAAAGTAAAATAAAACATTGTTAAGTGCGTTTAAAGGTGAGACAACCCCTGGAGCAAATAGCAGCTTTCCAGTGAAATCATCTTGGGGTTTTGATGAAAGAAAGAGTAAAAATGAAATTTCTAGTACTCTAGTACCTGGCATAATCATGCACGACTATGTAAAATATGGTTAAAGATCTGGAGGTCAGGTTTGGTGGCATTGCCCCATATGGTTTAAAACAGTAGGCACTTCAAGACTCTGTAAGCCAGATGGTTTTGAAATTACTGCATAAAATCCCTCTAACTTCGACTAATTTGTAGTGATGGTTTCTAGAGATACCGATTTCCTTTTTCAGATGGAGTTTTTTCTAATCTGTCTTTTAATGCTAGAATTTCCTTTTTGCTGATGTCTTGATATTCTGGCAGTTTCTAAATGCTTCGCTCATGAATCGAGTCCAATGCTGCTAGGTTCCTCTGAATAGAGGAAAAAGAAGTTTGTTTCTTTTGCAAAGATTTTCTAGACTAGGTGCTACATGAAAAACTATTGCATTTAAGTCAAACTCCTCTCAGACTTAGTTCTTCCCAGCTGGTTCTATGCTCTGCATTTCATATGTTAAATGATTGCAATGGAATATAACTTTGTGCATGTATAGAAAAACCCTTACTCTTGCTTTTTGATTGTTATTGTGCCTTCAGAACTCTCACTGATACTAATTTAATTAGTAGGCATAAAAGTTGTTCAGGGCCCAAAGAAACATTTTTCTGGGGTTCCATGAAAATGTGTAACCGATACTACTCTTAAGAGATAGATAAGTGCCTATGTCAATCAGCAACTAAATAAGGAAAAGATCTCTTGTATGTTGGTAGAAACTTGGTGTTACAATTAATCAAAAAAGAAGGAGTTTTTTACATGGGACAGAATAACAAAAAGTATATCAAGATGACCTCAAACTCAGAAATGAATGAAGACATTTTTAGTAGCCTCTCAGACTCTCATGACAAGTATGTGTAAAATAAGCACTAATCAAAAAATAGGTTAAGTACTAAGTAAAGCTAATTTCCCAGTCCTGCAAACCTGTGTGGCTCTATTAACCTTGCACACTAGCTTCTCAACTTTATTAATGGCTTTTTTTGTTTGTTTGCCAACTGCATGCACTCTGTGAATTCTGCCTTTGCTTTGGCGACAAGCAGAAGGCCAGCCTCTTGGCAACTGGGATCGGAGGTTTTAAAGAGATTGAAGCTTGACAGATAAGAGCTCAGGTGGCTTTCGGCACCCATGGGGGAGCAGCTTGTCAGCAACAACCAGCACAGAGAGCACAGGGCTACAGTCTGCTGGGAACACGCCTGTCTCCAGCCAAGTTGCAATGCACATAGGCATTTCTTCCTTAGCAGCTTGAGTGACTACCAGGTGTTATTACCTGCAGGCTTGCAAGGAACTGGGCCAGTGCAGTGACATCCCTCTGGTCCCCACACAACCCCTAGACAAGCTGCCACCAGAGAGGACTGCTCCCCAGTGAGTGTTCCTCCCTGTTCCCAGTGCCTGTGACTGCCTAGTTTTTCTGTTCCTTGGTGACCCATATAGTTCTTGTCCAAGGGCTGAGCAAAAAGAAAACAGAGTGAGCTTCTCCAGCCAGAAAGCACAGAGCAGACCCTTAGAGGGGTTTCTTTAGGGTAAAATTGCTTTTACTGTAATGCAGCTCTCAAGCTAACATCCCTGTAGATATGTCATATACATGTATGTTTCTTCCCCTCCTTCAGAAGAGGAAAAATTTTCTAGGATTATTTAAGAGCCCTTGAAAATCCTTAGGAAAATGAATGGGCGATTTCCCTCCCAGTGGGAGGGAAGTTTTCATTGGAATTGGCAGCTTCTAAAAACAAAATATACACATACACACACACACCCCCCCATGCGTGCACACACACATACAGAATCTCTCTTTAGAGCCTAGTATGTCAGGATGGTGGAGGGAAATAAAGATTTGCTTACTATTATTTCTGTATACATATCCTTCCCATTCACAAAAGACTCGCATGGCCCCTTTGTGCCATTATGTCTAGAAGCAAGAAGACATTTTTAATAGCACTGTCGCTTTTCAACCAATCCAGTGACAGATACGAGTGAATAATATAAATTCTCTAGCCATTCCTTGGCATTTATTTCAATGTAAGTGTATTTTTTTCCAAGTAGAAAACCCAATAGTAATTTATCAAGGGACAAATCATTTTTTGTTGGCAGTGGAGTCTGCAAAATCCCCATTTTTAAAGCACTAAATCTCCCTCCTTTGACAGGAGTAAGAAAGCATTAAAAGCTTTGATTTAGCTGGATCATACAAAATAGTTTCTCATAATTATCCTTTTGGATGATATATGCTTGTCTTTTTTCCCCTTCTTATTAAACCTGAGGTCTCCATTTTTCATCCAGCTGTATTACTAAATTAAATTGCCTTTTGTTGTATTCAAGTTAAGCACTTTGCCGAAAGCTTTCCTTGTTCAGGGAAATAACATTTACCCAACGTGCTCCCTGTTTTACTGTTTAAATTTACTGTTTGCAATTGTTTGGTTTGCTAAGCAATTTGAGGTTATTGTTTGTTTTAATAGGAATAATGAATCAGTGTAATTTAGTGTTGTATCTTAGAGTACAGTATCCGGGGCAAGAAAAAAAAAAACCAAAACAAAAAACCACAGCTCACAAGGAATTCTTATTTCGAATTGAAATGTAGATTGCAAAAATGACAGAAAGAGCTTCTCGCATGTCCAGCTTTACGAACTTTCCATTTTTATTGCTGCATGAAAAGGAAGTCATTGGCTATGAAAGAATTCCATGGGGGATATAGTCACGCTCATTGACAAAATAATAGAAAACTGTTCAACATGCCACCTTTCTTGGACAGTTTGCATCTGCACATTAAAAAATGGCTGTGGAAGCCAGAGGCAACTTCAGCCAGAGTTTGAATTCTGTTCTTCAAGGAGAAGCCTAAAATTTTATTGGACTAAATTATATAAAAATCTATACTAAAATTTAATAAAAAACTATCCATGATCAGCATAGCAAAATAAATTGCTCGTTTAAGGATTTATGAGATGCCGTTCAAGATATTATACAAGGAAATTAATTCAGAGGCCACTGTTTGTCATGTAGTTCTTTCCAGTGAACTTTGCCTGGGTGAATGCTCAAAGAGCATGGTGCATGTGAAACAGCCTCCCTGACCACTGTCCCCTTCTTGCTCAGGATATTTCAGATCATGCCCTGGGTCTGTCACTTGCCATGTCATTGTTTGCCCTTTCCTCAGTTGCAGTGAATGTCACTGTATTGGAACTGGTCTTTCCTGGGCTGTAGCAGTCAGACTTTACAGCCATGATAGCCAGATTATGGTCTATAAAGACACATGTTGCTGTCTTTAACATTGATCCCAAAGCTAATAACGGTATGAATTATACAAGGCCTGATAAATGTGGAATTGAAGGTGATAATACAGGTCAGTGCAGGTTTATGAAAAATAGATCATGCCAGACTCATGTGATGGGCTTTTGAAGAAATTCTAAATGTCATTGAGAAAGACTGACATCACTGATGTATATCTCTCTATGGGTTTGATTTCTGTGGCATGGTATCTTGACTAATAACTTAAAATGGTGAAAGATCAACATAATACACCAGTGGGTCTAGTGTTAAAGAGAGCTTATGCATGCTCTGAACTTTGCCAGGCTTTCCTGGCATGATCAAGTTAAGGGAAGAACTGGTTTCCTCTAGAAAGGTTGGAGCAGAGCAATGAAAAGGATCAGAGATCTGCAAAAGAAAGCACAGCGATCCATATAAAACAAGTAGACATGGGCTTAAAAATTGTACCTAGGAAGGTTTACTTTGACTACTGGAGAATGCCAACAGACATGGAGCTTGTGGAACTTTGCTAATTTGAGGGTTTTTTTAAAACACGGATATAGATTATCCTAACTTGGAGTAAGAGGAATGGAATAGGTTACTGCTGAAAGTCATGTACAACTTCCGTGATACAAGGACTGGTGAGAGAACATGCAGAAGAGGCAGGAAAAAAGAAACCCAAGGGAAAGAGTAACACACACTGTATGGGTGTGGAGCCCCTGAAAATAATTAAGTCACAAGTGATGGGTGCTCTGAAGATCATCAAACAAGATGTTAGAAACTCAGATGGCACAGGTACAGTCAGCAGAGCTGGCTCACATATTTATGACTGTATTTGTAAGATTTTATTGAAGGGAATGGGAAAGAAATTATGTGACAGTAGATGGGAAGGGAAGACTGAAGAATTTCCAGGAATGCCAAAAGATTTGTGGGGTGTGTGAATGTAGAGCATGAGTTTCAGATTGTTCTACAGGAAGTTATGGTCATGGTGGTTTCTGTCAGCCCTGAAAATCTCTGGATGTGTAATTTCTAAGGTAGCTTCGAAAATGTCTCCTGAAAGGCTCTATTTGCCCTTTGATTTCTTCATAATAAATTGAAAAGCCAGTCCTTTAGAGAGAAGCTTTTTCTTCTCAGTCTTATACTTCCATTTTTCCCCTGTTTTTCATCTAAACCCTGCTGCTGTAACAGATGCTGATATAACTTCTTGTGTTGATAGTTTCAGGCACAGCATTAGTTTTGTTGCCAATTTGATCATCTTTTTAATTTATTAATTTAATTTTAAAATAAATAGTCCATGGTATTTTTTTTTTAATCTTTTTCTTCCCCTGCAGTGCCCCCTATAAATGTCGTGAAAGGGAATGCAACCCTTTGTAATAAAACATTGTAGTAAACATTCAGCCTGTTGTATAAGTTAGGCAATAGGTTTTCTGCATGGTTTGTAATATACTTGTGCTGTTACTATTAGTGATTTGCAACTATCAGAAAGGTTTGTTGAGCTCCACCTCTGGGCAGCTAAACATTGAAAAATATTTTCTAAGGCTTATGAGGAAGACCTGGACCTGTAAGTCAGGGAAAGATTCAAATTTCATAATATGGCTTTTTGTTTGGGGCAGTTTGAGGTCACAAACTATTCTTTCTTTTGATATTTCAGTTTTTGCATTTCACGTAGATTATGATGTTGATAATAATTAGAGAAGTGTGGCCTGAATTAGTCTTTTTAAAAAGCCAAAAAGCAGTTTTAGGATTGCTGCCAATACTGCATGGATATTTGATGTGATAAAGGTACATGCCCATTGCCACATGCTAGTGAATGCTAAAATTTATCTCACAGATTCCCTAAGTGTAGTTAGTACTTTTTCCTTCTGCTAAGGCATTGGAGCATATAAGCCATACAAAGTCTTTCATCAGTTAAAATTTTCTGGCTTTTTTTCTGCAAAAAACAGCTCAAATATTACCGAAATGGAATTTGTCTGCACTGCTCTACACATATGCTCCTGCACTAATGATCACTTCCTGCTATGAGATTAATCAAATATTAATAAACTAATGATGAATGCCAGATCTACAGAAGCTTTCCTCTGGATTAACAGCACTTTTCATTGAATTATCTGTGAATCTACCTTATGGGCCAAAGCTGGTTATTAGTTTCTGAGTATTCTGAAGTATCAGCAAAAAGGCAGAAATGAAAGCAATAGTTTTCCCTATTGAAGTATGCCGCATGAAACATCCACCTGGTTTCCAGGTACTTAAAATCTTTTTGTTGTTTTGGATGGATTTTGGCTGGAAATTTGCATCAACTTTCAGATAGAAAACTCTGATTTGTTTCCAAAAAGTATATGCACGATACTACAGAGCTCTTGTATGATTCTGCTAATTATGCAGTCTACCATATATCTTGGATTCAGTCATGTTAGTAAAAATATTTAATTATTACTCATAAATGGGGGAAAAAACCCTACCCACATAAAATCTGCAAAGCTCTGCTAGAGTATGTTCCTAAGCTTCCCAAATTGTCATTTAGGCAATAAGAAATTGGGTGAAAGTAGGATATGAGACTGTCTGTTCATTGCATATGTTGATAACCTGAAGTTCTCAGCATGCCAATGTGTTGTCAGTTACATGGAAAAGGTAAGTTTTTACTTGGCTTGTGTGGCTAAAAAGATATGGTAGCAATCGGAAGACGTATTGCAGATGGATGAGAAAATGGACTGAGAAAACATTCCTGTTACACTTGCTATAGGCAATGCACGCTCTTCTTTAAGTAAGCATCTGCTAGCATTGGCCTTCAGACTTTCATTTTTTGTCACTGTATGGAGTCCTGTTTAGACTTGAGCTTACTTGGAGACTATCTGCTCCATTGGGTTTTCTCGAGGGATGTGTCTAGCCCCTCCGAACAAACTTGAGAGCTCTCTAAATAGGGGAAGCCACAGAAAAGCTGAGGAACCAAATGATTCTAGCAATGAAAGGCAAATCGCAGTATACAGACCTTCATTTGGACATGTCTCAAGACTTGGAGGCTTGGCTGCTCTGTGTTCTACACACGGACTTTAGTCTTGTTTGGAGGACCTACAAGGAGACACTACTGTGCCTGACACAGAGCATGGTACTCCTCGTCTCAGTGTGCAGCTTTGTGAGGTTTGCAGAAAGATGTTGTGAGGAGAGGAGAGATGAAAAACTCGCCTAGCCAGCCATATCAGCCAAGACTACTCCAGTGATCAATGAGGAGACAGAATTTTACTCGGCTGCTCCAAATTTTTCATTAGTACGTTAATGAGGCTCTGATAGCCTCAGGTTATTGAGAACTGGTGTCCTGGGACTTATTTCAGGTATCTGCTGATCATCGAAATGAATTGTTGCTATCTGACTCTATAGTTAAGAAACCTGAAAGGAGTGGCAGGAACTGCAATTCCAAAAGGAAAGGTGATGGTGCATATTATGAGAAGATATCAACAGACCCTCAGAAGTCTCTGGTATAGGATTTTGCCTTCACTATGGACGATCGTTAGGTACATTTCCTAAGTACATTAGAGTTGTGATGTGGGTAGGATGGCATTCTGTGTGTGTTCCTGGTGGCTGGCTCTTGTGGTCTGTGCTGACATTTAGCCCACTTCACTTGCCATGCAAACCCAGTATGTCATCTTTGAAAGCTATTTTGTATGTGGTCCTCTGTAAGTACAGTTAAGTCATGTTTGGCACTGATTGTGCTCCCTTTTTGCAGACCCATTGTCCTGAACGCACCCGCTGTATTAGGATTTAAGAATTTTCAGGATTGGACTCCCTATTCAGATGGCAGCATTAGGATGGGACAGTGATAGAAAGGGTGGATTTACATGGTAGTGATGTTATTTGTTTGAGTTGAGCTAACAATCTGATTTTATTGAGGTACTTAAAACTTTGGAATGCCCCATGAGCCTGAAAAGGGCATCTGCTTGTTTCTTCCAGCTTTAAGGGTTCAGTATTTTTATCGTTTTAAAACAAAACTCATCTTTTTCCGTAATTATTGCTCATCTTAATGTATTTCCATTATAAAAAAAAACCAAAAAAACCCATCAACCAAAACCCAAACAAAAACCCCACTCCCAACAAAACCCCTCCGGAGTCTGTTGAATGAACTTCTACAAATGTAATAACATTTAGATTACATATATCATGCTTGTGGTGAATAGAATAGTTGAGGAATAGGTCAGAATGTCAGAGGAAGATTGAGGACTGACACACTCGCTCTTATTTTTAATGAAATTATGCACATCTGGGATGTATTAGGGAATATGTAAATTGACTCAGATTCAGACTTTTTAGAGTACGTATAAGAGATGACCAAAAATCAGTACAGAACACGGTAGAACTACAAAGCAATGCAGATATTTATTGTCCTGAAAGCAATTTCTGGCTCCTTTGTATCCCACAGGTATAAGTTGAGGGCTTCATTCATTGCCTGCTGGGATTTAAATGTTTCCCTTATTCACTGGCCCTGTAATTTAAATAGAAAAATCACTATGCATTATCATTGCTTGGCAGTCTTTTATCTAATTATTTAGGCCAGCCCTTTTCTGTAACTGAGAAAGTTGTACTGATAACAGGCAGGTCAAGTCATAACTTCAAGAGACATTAATAAAGTGGTTATTCATTCTGGTGTTTCTTTATGTTGATAGAGAGCCAAGCCTGGATAGGGGGATCGGTTCTGGAAGTTACTATCCTGTTCTAGAGAACCAGCAGCTCACCTCAGCTCCTCTCGTTGGGAGATGATGGGAAGGGGAATCCCAGGATGGTAGACTGAGAAAAGCAAAGGCAAAGAAATTGCGTGTGATACAGGGAGGAAGATACCGTTTCACCATAGGTTACACCAGTAGTTGTGCATTCTAGAGAATGTTTTATTAATGCCGTATCACATAACTTACGATGAATGTGATAATTCAGTTGTGTATACTTGAGCCTCAGTCATTATTATTAGGAACAGTAAGTTTCTGATCTGTATGAAGCTTCTTCAATATAGGATACCTCTTCATGGATACTTTTTCAGAAAGAAGGTTCATGAAGGCTTGCCCTTTTGGCAGTCTCTGGTAGCGCTGGGCCTAAACTCGCCTTTCCACAGCACCTGATAGCTGTTGAGCAAACCTCATTTCCTTCTGCTAAATAAACTTTTTTGCCATTTTATCAGCTGAAGAGGATATTCTCATAATAGTGGTAAGCGAGTCTCCGAGAATTCAACTCCTGCATCTTCCGGTGCTGCTTTGTGGAGCATAGTGAGTAACAGAGAATTTAATGTTCTATTCCTAAGTCAGACTGTTATTCAGAGGCAGTCTGGCAACTTCATTCAGATCCAACAAAATCCTTGCCATAACTGCTGGTTTCTCCCAAACTGGCAAGTGGGAAGACCAGAAAGATGTGAAGTTGGTTTTTTGGATGTCGTGATGGCAACTTAAGTTTGTTAATTATCTTTAAAACTATTCTTTCTGCAGTTTCACCAGACTTACATATGACAAAAAAATGAAAGGGGAGGAATTCTGAAGTTTATTATGAAATCAGTTGTGAGGCTGTGATGAAAAAGTCAAATATAAAGCTAATTATCTATTTTTTTCCATCTATGTCAAGGCTTTCATTTATTGAAACTTCTGATCAAATGCTTAAGTCCACTTTAATCCTAAAGCACTTGGACATAAGGCTAAGTCTTACTAACATTAAAAGTGACTAAAACTTAATGAGTGCTTAAATGTTCTACTGATATGTTTGGCTTTATTAATTGGAGGTTAAACTACTCTTCTTGAGCCCTTTTGATGGTGAGAGGCTTCATTCCCTGAGCCCCCCCCACCAATGGCAGCATCCTTCCTCCGGAGCACCATCCAGACTGAGACCTCCAAGGTGCCAGGTGCTTTCTCCAGCTGGTGCTGGAGATCTGAGCAAATTAATTGGTATGGGGCAGTCTGAGGAGCTGTCGTTTCAGTCCAGGCAAACACTGTCACAAAGTTAAACTTTATTCAATTAATATTTTCATAGAAAGTTGTTTCTGATGTCTGCAGGTGAGGTAGCCAGAACCTAGCTACACTGAGCTGCACTGATATTCATTTCAAAACAATTTAAGAATGCAGAAACCAAGAACAAGAACTGAAAATTAATAGTTGCCAATTCACTGCCTTAGCACCTGCTTTTATTGTTTCAAAAAAACCACCAACCCTCTGGCAGCTACGACTGGCTCCACCAGATGTTGAAAGGAGTTTTTAAGATGAATAGTAAAGAGTGTGTCAGATGATGTAAGGAATATTAATTTAAAAAATAGAATCATACCCTTGTCAGAACTGATACAGAATGTAATGAAATATCAAGGACAAGACTGAAAAGATGTTTTTAAAAAAAAATTTGTGTAAGATATGTTCATGAAAGTCTCTTAATGAGCCTCAACTTCCTAGTTCTTACAAATATGGCACAGGTTTCAACCAACAATTCTTCTCATGTACGTTGACTCAACTCCTCGCTTTTACTGGTGACATGAAGAAATGTTGTTTATTAACGTAGTCGTGGGGAAATTTCATCTGGATATCTGGATAATATCACTACCTGATAGCCAACTGAAAAGAAAATCAACATATATTGAACATTGTCTTTATACCCACGATGAACTTCTGATAATGTGTGTTTTCTTATACATACGTACATGCATGCGTGCCTTGAAGGTGATTAGAGGATATTTGCATATTCAGAAGCTCCCATTAAAACCAATGGGATTTTGATCCTGCAAGTAATTTTACATGAAATTTTCATTAACAGAAAATAGGTTGTTATGTCTGGATTTTATTTTCACCATTTGTGCTTTTGGTGATTTGCTGCACATCCATGAAGGAACTTCTCTTCCCTTACTTGCTGTTGGCTAGGCATAGGATGGGTATCAGCAAGGGCTGTTGTGTGTCTCATTTCCAGCTGTGTTTTGGTCTGGAGTAGAAAAATGGTTAAGTTTGTCCCTGCAGTGTCATTGCCTAAAAGGCTGTGCTAGGCTGGAGACTGCTGCGGAAATTGTTTCCCCATTACTGTTAATAATACAACATATATAGAACAGAATCCCCTATTTATCTCTCTCCTCTCATAAATTTGACATTATCTGTAATCTTTTCACATTACTGCAGAGATATAGGTACAGCCACTCAATTAGAGTGTGACTTCAGCTATTTGGCAAAGGGCTTTTCTTTGGTAGTGAGCATGGATTAGATCCATCTATTTTCAAGGTAAAATTTGGCTATAAAAGAACAGTTTTGTCATCTATCTGTGAAGTAAATTTCTACTTCACTATTTCTTAACAAGCAGTAACTGAAATCAGTGGCTGTTACCATTCCTCAGCTGGGTTAGTTTGTTTGGTCACCTTTATCCAGGCATAAAGAGACTCCTCAAGTATAATACATCTAAAACATTTAAAGCAATTACTTATTGGGTAGCACACTCAAAAATGAGCTAGGACTTTGCTTAAGTATCAGTATGCTCACTGGCCCTGATAAAGCACCTATAGACTACACACTGTCGCAGGAGGCATCAAGTTATGAGAAGAAGGGTTGGCCTCCTAGGATGAATCTTCAGTGTCGCTGAGTTGCTGTCTCCCACCAGGTCCATCAAAATGGTAACACTGACAACTTGACCGGATTACCCAACCAGCCTCCCTGGTTTTCTTGCTTCAGGGGTTTGTACTTTTCCATGTTGGTATTTTTCCTTTTGAATCCTCGAGCTACTAACGATCCCTGGTCTCCTCTGTGCTACCTCCACTTGCCATTTTACCTTTCTTATTGTTCTGCAGGCTTTCACATATCCCTAGGATATGTGAGGAAAACTGCTAGGAAAACTTTATAGTAAGAGCTTAATTCTCGTTGGGGTTAGCATTTCTAGTTAGCAAAACTTTCCTTGCATTTATACATCAAACTTGACCGTTCACTTTTTTCTACTTTTAGTCTCTTTGCTAAGGGCACAGACTGTTACTTTATCTCTCTTCACAAATGCAGACCGTGATGGGCAAAGCTGCAGGGGCATCCACCCTTCAACTATTTGAAACCACAAATGACTCCAGGAGACTGCCAACTATTAGCACCCTTCTGAATCAAGCCCGTTAAAGTAATTTCTTTAGAATTACATAAATAAATAAGTAGAAATTTATGCTGAAGCAGTGTAGGTTTGGCACTAAATAATTTTCTTGCTGGAACAGGTATTTATTTGTCTTTTCAGGCAGGATAAGAGAAGCATATATTGAACTAATCAGACTTACCAGCATTCTGCTACATGAAAGAGAGGCCTCTCATGTCTGAAATCAGGACAAGTTAGTTGAAAAAAATCCTAATGAAATTTAAAAATAAAAATCAGTAAAACATTTTTTACTTGAATTCGAATCTGTATATTTCATCGGGTAATAGCCTGAAAATAGAAAACTTTTTATGTAGATCATGCAGTTCTGAAGATGAATATTCTTTCTCATCATTTTCCTCTCTTAGTTTAATAATGGTGCCTGTGAGAAGGAAGGGAGTTGGGATTTGATGGAAATCTCTCTCTTTGAATAATTTATAGTGAATTTTGAAGTTAAAAAAGTGTGGTAATTCTTACTATATATTGCTGTCCTTCATAAATTCAAGAGGCTTTGTTTGTATAAATACTTAGAAATTTCCTGGACCATGCCTTGTTCCGTTAACCCTAACTCTGTACACAGACTGCAGTCTTTAAAAAAAAAAAAAAAGTAGTACTTTCCATCTATAAACCTGTATTAACATTAAATTGGCAACAAATCTATACCTGATTTATTGTAAATTCAGTACTGTTGTAAATTCAGGTAAATTCTGGTAAATTTGACCAGGACTTTACCCAAATAGCCTTTTTGAGACTATGCTAAAGTGTGGATGTGTAAAAGGTAGTAGGTGCTGGTCCCGCAGCTCTCGGTTGTGATTTCTGTCTCTCCCTGTTGTTCAGATACTGCTTCCTGTGGAAGACCTACCTAAAGTATAAATTGAGAATTTGCTTGCAGACTAGCAGAGGATTCAAATCATTTTAAGTTATCTTGAATCCTGATAATTTTGAGTTTTTCTCTGGCTTCCCGTTTAACGGTTATCTATAACTACAAGTTATGGTTGTTTGTTCCACAGTATTGTACTTTATGGTGCAGGCATATCTAGCCAGCAGCACTTAGACCAATACGTCTCTCATACTTGCCCTCCACGGGAAATGCGAAGGGGTCTCCTGGGGACAATCTTAAGGCTTTGTGACATTATAAGCTCCCCCAAGGACACCTGAGAATTTTTGTATCTTGCCATACCTTCATATTTTCTCTGTGAAGCTGGATGCACACCAAACTCCTCTATCCCTTATAATCTTTATGGATAGCCTTATAATATGTTGACAGAATTTCTACTGAGTAGCAATAAATGATGATGTTGAAGATTTAATTGCTCAGGGTTACTTGCATTTGATTGCAAGAGCAGAGTTAAAACCAGAATGTGTTATGTAGTGTCTGATTTGCTTACCTTTCTTATCTATTTCAACACAGGGAGTATAAATTTTATACACCTAACAAATGACCAAGACTGAAATTATGTTATAGTACTGTTCTGGGTACAGTAGCCTGTGTATTCCTATTGTTCAACAATGCAAAAATGTGCTCATCAGGACGTTACCTC
This sequence comes from Gavia stellata, assembly GCF_030936135.1. Classification (NCBI taxonomy): domain Eukaryota; kingdom Metazoa; phylum Chordata; class Aves; order Gaviiformes; family Gaviidae; genus Gavia; species Gavia stellata. The sequence continues at coordinate 14,535,024 of NC_082611.1, read as the reverse complement.
TTCTGGAAATACAACTTTCTTTTTTTTGTTGTTTTGGCTTTTTAAAATTTTTTTAAGCTTTATTTTCGGAGCACCCCACTTTTCAATGTGAATAAGGTCCTTAACTTCTTTTATAGCAAAAATAAATTTGTTCAAGTTGTCTTCCGTGCTTTCATTGTCACTGAAGACTTGGTCCATTAAGGTGGGAGTCTGTTTTTTCTCTGTTTTAGCAGTGCCTAATATAAGTGGATGACAAATAATTAATGACCCCCAACTAACACAAAGTCACTGTGGCCTTGGGATTTTGTGCATCCCATAAAAATCTGTTCACAGCTCTGTGTTTCAAAGATTTGGAGAGATATTTCTTTGACAGCTACATGATACAGTAAAATGGAGAATGTGTATTTGGCCAGGAAAACTTTCTCCAGATTATGTATCTCGGCAGTCAGTGTTGCAAGAGCTATGTAAAGGTAATTGATAGTTTAAGACCTTAACAAAATTCATCCTGTTGGGCTTTTTATAGAAGGCTGGGGAATCCAGCTGCTCTGCACCTTAGCTAGTCCTATAACATACTGTCACTATTCTTGCCTCCAGCAAAGGCAAGCTGAAAGAAAGGTAGATCATCCATCCAGTCCACTGAACAGAAGAGAAATTGCAATGTGAATGTTGCCTCTTCAGGAGATCTGTCTTACTTCTGAAACTATTTTTCTTGCTTTTCTATATTCCCTTCTTTAATCCAAAGGAAAAAAATCTGGTAAAGATAATGAAACAAAAGGGAAAAAAACCCCTTCAGAATGCTCCCTGCTCTGTCGAATTAAAACTAGTAAGCAATCAGTGTAGTGTGCATCTAGAAACGATATAGAGTATGCTTTTTTACAGTGCTATGCTATTTACAAGAAGTAAAGCCCGGAATGAGTTATGGAAGTCATTTCCTCATGTATAGAAGTGAATTTTATCACATCTCTTGCCAACTTTATGTCTTCTACTTTATCACTAGAGTTTCTGCTGGCTTATAGCCACTGTCCCATTTTAATAAAGAAAGGAGAGAGGGCCTAATCTGGAAAATGCTTTAAGCCCATGTTTAATTTTAAGGCTGCTGAAGAGTTGATGACATTGGTGGGGATGTTCATGTTCACATAAAATGTACTATGCATGTGTTTAAAGGCTTAGTTGGATTTTTCCCAAAAGGGGGTTGCTGAAGTCCTGTGCAGGTGTTTCAAGTAACACTATTCTTAACATCTGTGAAAGCTTCTCAGGGAATTCAGAAACTTTGGTTTGGGTAAAATACAGCATGATTTCTAGTTGTGATTTGGATTTGACAGTATGTCTAGAAATGTTAATTATTTGTATTTGAAGGTGGTGCTGCAACAGACAATACCGTTACACACTTTGTTGCAAAAATCAGGACATTTTGTAAAAAAGTGGTGGAAGGGAAAACATGATCTGTTGGATACTTCAGGAGTTTGATGGAAAAGCTGAATTTTGAATTTGAAGCAAAACAAATCTTTCTTGAAAATCAGAATGAAGAGAATGGTCTCTCCTACTTTTCCAGTTTGATAAATCAAAATTTGGAAGTGTAAACTGTTTTCTTTGCTATTAACAATAGTGCTTCCATGTGAAAATGTCTACATAAGAACGTGCCCAGTATTTCTTAGCATCTTCTAGGTTGTTTTTGTTTCTTCCTTTTTGTCTTGTTACCTGTCCCATAGTTCAGGTGGGCTGTGAGAAAATCCCAAACTAAGCCTGCCTTTTTCTCTTTTTATATGCTCCATCTATTGTATTTTGTATGTTAAATAATTTCTCAACCTGCTTTGCAGTAGCATTCATGCATGAATGATACTCGGATTTATCATTCTTTGGACTCATTTGTGAATTCATTGTAATAAAACATAATACAATTTTGACACTTTTGGATGCAGAAAACATAGCTGCTGAAGTCTCAGAAATACTGAGCTGATCCAGTTGTTCCTCCCTCTGCCCCCCCAAATAACTACAAATAACTACAAATAACTTCTGCTACAAATAACATGGATTTCCATTTTGCCTGTGGAGGGTACTGCATTAAGATGATGTTCTTAAAATGACATGAAAACATCCTAGAAATGAAACAAAGTCAGTGTGACACTATTATTTTTAATTAAGTTGTGATTAAATCTGGTCAATATCACAGTTTATGGCTTTGTGAAATAGAATAATTTTGTAACTGCTGTCCTATTCTTAACATAGGTAAGTGAATTGCTCTTTAAAGTATCATATACACTTTTAAGTCTTTATTGACATTGCTAGAACTCCGAATTCCTTTTAGAACATAAGCTACATTTTACATAAGTGTTGTAAAATGTGATCGTTCCATAGACCGTATTGAATTTCATGGTAATTTCAATCCACTGAGAATATTGGTGAAATAATTTGATGAAGATAATCTCTTTTCCCAGTACAAATTTTCAGATTGATCTTTGTTATCTTAAAGTCTAAATAATTATTTGTAAATTATTTAAGTTGATTGTGAGTACTAGATAATAAAAAGTTGAGGACTTAATGAATGTATTTCACCTTGCACTTCTTTTCCCTCAATATTGTAAAGAATTAACTTGGTCCAGGAATGTTTGCCATCATAATTTCTTTGAAGGAAATCCTAGAGAAAATTATGTTTAAATATTCACACTGAAAAATCAATTCTAAGAATAAAGGTTTTGAGGGAAAAGGCTTATGGATATGGTGAAGACAAACAGATTTAAATTTGGCTTGATGCTGTTTGTGCGCCTGTACAATATTGAAATCTGATTCATTTGGCCCTTTGTCATTTGGAAATCTAAATCTTTTGCCCTTATCTACATCTAGTGCCTTTACATTTGCAGCAGTTTTCCTAGCAATTTTCTCACAAATGCATGCGAAAATGTATGAGGCTGTATAAACAGCAGTGACTGTGATCAGTGTCGTCACAGGTTTCCTATAACTATTGCTACTCACCGTTCAAAGTAGGAATAAATGCTAGGTTGTTGGGGGTTTTGTTTGTTTGGATCTCCTATCAGTTTGCAAGTTGAAAAAAACCTCTGACAGGTGGTATCCCTGGCACCTTGCTGAGAGGCAATGAGCTTTATAAGGAAGGTTTGATCATCATAGCTACTGCCTTCAAATGGACATAGCAGTTCTACTTAGCCTGTCAAGCATGGAGGAAATTGCTGTAGGTGAAATCACCTCTTACCGCAGGCGAGACCAGCTTTCTAACACGGTGTCAGAGCTCTCCTCTGGCAGCAGGCAAAAGAGAGTATAAACCCAAAACGGTCCTGTGGGAAAAGCCCAAACAGAAGATCTTTGCAACTGCCTCTTTTTGATGTCCCCGCGTACTGCCTCTTGCACCCTGTGGTACAACGTGGTTCCTCTGAGGGTAAAAAGATGTGAGGAAAAGTGGTGGGATGGATGATTGTTTGAAGGCGTCTAACACCAGAAGAGGCACAGGGAAGCGCGTAGACGTTGGCGAACGCGGGCCTCTTGGCCTCCGTTCCCGCTGGGTTGCTGGCTGAGAGTGCGGTCAGCGGTGAGGGAGACGAACGCTTGCGGTGGATTTCAGAGGCACGCCGGGGCTTCCCTCTGTTGTGAAAGGCAGAATGCCTTTCTGGAAGTCAGGTTTCCTCAGCCAACCTGGAATCGATACGTTAAACTGAAGCTAAGCGGAAGGCAGCAGATCACGGCACTGTGCTGGTGCGGAGGGGCAGGAAGCGGTTACAGCCATGCTGCAATTTAAGATCAGAGACAGTGTGGGGACCAAATGCAGCCTGGGGCCCCAACACTTCAGTCACAGATGGACACAACTGTATGACTTGAACAACCTCCCGTCCAGGGGGTGTGTGCTGCGGGGCCCCAGGGCTCCCCCGGCGTCTCTCCCTCCCCTGTGGCGGGCACTGCCAGTATAGTAAATTGCTGCTTCTGATCGGATTGCTTAAATCGCCTCAGGGCCTAATGGCCGCCTGGCACTCGCTGCCCACCCTCCCGCAGGTGGGTTGTGCTGGAGGAACATGGCTGCTCTTACAGCCAAGTGCCTCCCTTCACCCATGGGGCTGCCAAGCCTGCGAGGGGCAGGTCCAGCCCGGCCGACTGCCCCAGCCTGCAGCCCTTAGAGCAGTTGGTGGCCCGGGTAGGGCTGTGCTACCACAGACAGATCCCCACGCTTCTAGATGTTTAGCCTGCTGGTGGCAGGGATGGCACCTGGAAATACCATGCCGAGATTTCTGAAGGCCGGTAAAACCCGTACTGCAAGAGGGGCTGCTGTGATGGCGTGGGTAGATGTGGTACCAGGCGTCAGTTATCAGAAATATGACTGGTGGAACGGCAGTTAGAAGGGCTGGCAGCCTGCAGGGACCTCACCTGATGTGTGATTAGCAGTTCAACAGCATGAGCTGCGGTCTGGCTGCCAGCAGACGCACAAAGCCGAGTCCGTCAGGTCAAGAAGCAGTTTAATACAGTAGGTGCTATGTGCAAGCGCAGATAAGAAAGGCTGTAAGTCAGAGCTGTGAAAGGTTTCTCCGTCCCCTGTGCCTGCCCAAGAGCACAGCCCTCTTTAGTTTTGGGACGTGGGTTTCCAGGCATGATAATAATAAAAATGAGTTGTTATAAGCTTTGTTGTTTCCTCTTTCCAGACAGGCAGCTTCAGGTCTTACGCAACTAAATCTTTCATGTAGTGAAACATAGTCGCTCATTTTAAAAAGAGCATGGCTTGACCTCACTAAAGTCACTGCATTAAAGGCTGACCAAAAGGACACCTGGCCTTTCTGTTTGGTCAGGAAGATCAGGAGTTATCTTAGCTGGCTAGGAGATACACCACTACTAGGACAGTAGGTAGGTATAGGTAGATAGTTATCAAACCTCAGAAAAATAATATTAGGCCCCATGGACCATTAAAGGCCATTTTAGTCACTAGAGATTTTGAGTACCTGAAGGTAATAGGTATTTGTCTTAATAACAGTTTTTCTCTGCTGCTATGGAAGATATTTTTTTTAAAATTATTTTAACATTCTTTTATTCTTAGGAATTTTTGGTGGGGATGGAGAGATTTAGAAGGTCACATGAGATAAAATTTGTAGCACAACCACTTGAGCCATTAGAGAATTAAACGAACAGCCTACATGGCCAGGACAAGACCTGTGGACTCTTGGAACAGAGGTGAATTTCACCTGTTCTCAGGAAAGATTGATTCTAAAAGCTGCTCTGCTATCACTGAAGATTGTTTTTTTACACAGTATACTCCTCCTGCATATTTTCAGCAGCTGAAGAGCAACATGTTTGCAGACAAACCATAAAGATCAGTGTTTTTCCTTCCCTCTAAGTCTTCCAAAGATCCCGGTTTGATCTCAGCATGATTTTGAAAGCTTTGATCTTTTAAGGTTTAATTTAGTCCAATGACAACATGGTTCTCCAAGGCAATTCACCTTTCCCTGACTTGTTTAAAAGAAGAAGAAAAAAAAAGGGTGAAAAGGAAAGGCAAAAAACACTTTGTAAGTGAGGAACAAAACCTTCATTAGAGAGAAAGCATCTGAAAATCTCCTCTCCAGCAAAATAACCCTTTGCAATCCCATTAGGCTGCCATCAAAAAATTGTTCTCTGGGGTGGTATACTCTCTGCACACCCTTGTTAATCCATTTTGAGATACTAAAAAAAATTCCAAATAAATAGTTTATTAGCTTTGAACTGAGAGAGTAAATACATTTTAAAAGTGTAAAATTGTTTCACAGTTGTGTAGGACAACCTTTGCTAAACTAAAATGGAAATAAATAACAGTTCATTGTACACCAGCTGAATCTTTCTTTGTCAAACACTCAGCTCCAGCCCTCTGTTAAAAATCTCATTATATCTCTCATCACATGGCTGCACGTTCAGTTTAAGTTGCAACAAGAATTGGCTGCAGTAGCCATATCTCCTGTAAGATATGACTGTAATAATGAATGTAGCTTTGGAACCTAATTCTCTTTCTGTTTTCCATCCCTGTATGACAAAGGGAAGGTGCTGGTAGGAGTCCTGAAATACGCTTTTGCTCTTGCCTTTGTTGGTTGTTTGGGGGAGCACTGGGGTGTGTGATTGCAAGCATGGCCTGTTTTATGGTCATTTGACAATCGTCAAGGAGCGCATATAGAAAATAGGTGCTACTTTTTAACAGGTGAAATTAAATGGAATAAGAGTACCACGGCTGGAATGCTGCTAATATATTTATTTTGTACCATACTGGTGGGTAATTGGCATTGTAACGAAGACCACTTGTCCGCTTACCCCAATAAAAGTTATTGCTAGTTGCCTGTACCAAGGGCTTAGAAAGAGCTAAGCAACCGTAATGTGCTTAAATGATTATGTAATTCTGTTCCCTAGAGGGGGAAAAAAGAGTTTCTCAACACAGTTGGTGATGAGCTTGTTCCCTAGAGCATGAAACATTAATCTACATTTCTAAAGCTTCTTAGCTGAATGTTAGTTAGTGGCCTGTGAACCCGAAAAGGTTCAGAGCAGGGTGAATTATTAGGGGGTGATTGGTGCTATGAATTTAGTGCTTCCTTTCAGTCATTGAGATCTGTCTTTGTGTGTACTGAATGTTGTTCAAAATTACAATTGAATGCATTTTCTTAATTGCTAGTAATTTTTTCACTTTAGTTTTCATTTCATTGCTTGTTTCTCATTCTTTTCATTGTCAGTTTGATGCAACAGAAAAACATGACTTGCAAACAGCATTTTGCCTTGCCATCATCTTGGCAAAGTACGGTGGTGTTTCATCTCATCATCATTTTGGCAAGTGTATAGAAAGGATTATGTAACACAAACGTATACTTTTAGAAGGAGAAAATTGAGTGTGGGATATGAATCTTCAGGCACTCAGCATGTTGGTGTTACCAGTAGGGTTTAAAAAGAGACTAAAATGCCATTTGTCTGCATCACATTATATTGCATTAAGCTTTTGAGGTTTGCAGCATATACTTGAATAAATGAGTAACAAACTATTTTACCTCTTGTAGTTCTTAGATTGACCTTTTTGTCCCTCTCCATCTAACTCTGAAACACTGAACACTGACTGTAGTGAAAGACAAATTAGGATCAAATAGATGACGTGATGTGCTATTAAGAGAACCATTTGCAGTGTGTTGATGATGAGCTAAAGCTTAAACTTGCATGCAGGGTGTGTAGAAATTTTACCTAGCTCAGAGTAGCCATACCTATTGCAAGTTTTTTCTATTCTGCTACAGAAAAGGGGTGCAATTGGAGATCATCTGGAAATTTTGCCTACCAAATCCCCTGCTCCTACCTCTATCCAGTCTGTGGTATTTTGATTTCTACGCAATTTTAACTATTCTGTTGTTACTTGTTGAATATTGTATACTGCATTTCAGGATTCAGTCCAGTATTCTTAAGCAATATTTAATATCTATTTAATATTAATATTCTTCATCAAAGTCACAATTTTATTTTAAATAATGATTTTTCTCATGTTTTTTAGCCATTGATCATGTTATCATGGTTCTGTACTCAATATGACAGCTTAGAAACTTTTTTATTTTCTAATAATGAAAACTGAGGTTCTCATGTTATCGTTAGCATCTGAAAATGATAGTTCTGGCCAGCATCAAGAGTAATGAGACTTTCAGTTTGGTCACAAGAGAGGGTAAAGCTATTTGTTGTAGCATTTCCAATTTTTTGCTCAGGTGAGAAATACTAGAAAAAATATTCTAATGCATTTTGACTGTCCGCTCTGTTCCAAAAAGGATTAAAAAACCTTCTTTCATATTAACTTAGAAGGAAAGGTTTGGGATGTTGTTTTCTCTGATACATTTCACACATTTCAGTACCCCAGGTCTAAATAATTTGGAACTTCAGGGATATGTGGAATATAAACCAAGCCCAGTATCAGTGATGGCATCTAAGACAAATGGATTCATACCTTTGTTTTATACCACATCTTGTCAAATTGGTAATGTGTTCACATTAGCTGATTCTACAAGTTATACAGCTTTATGTGCCCACATATCTAACATAAAAATCAAATCCTTTATCTTTTCCCATCATTTGCTAGGTAGCTCTCTTCCTCTTAGTCTTGTCTTTTTTTTTTTTTTTTAGAGGGATTTATGATAACTTACTGCATTATCTAATCGCAGAATGCAAGGAAGAATCCACATAATTAAGATTTTAATTAATTTTATGGCCCTAACTTCCTCATTTTGCCAATAATAGCAAAGTGAAGGGAGAAATTTACAATCAAATCATAACAGTAAGTTTGATAAACTATAAGTAAAATTTAGTCTAAAGCGTTATTAATCAAGAAGACAGCTTGACAGATCTATGGATCTGTTTGTGGTTCTTTGTCTGCTATGCTAAAAAGGTTGATTGAAGGTGGAATTTTAACATACTTTATGTGTATTTTCACATAGTTAAAAATAAGACATCATTCAACTGTTACCTTGTAGTAAGATATTATGGATGTATTCAAATGCTAAACAAGAGTTGGTTCTTCCGGGGTCCCAAGGAGGTGCACCCCCATGAGAATTTTATTGAGAGTCACATCAATAAAGTCTTTGTGAAGTACTTGTCTCTTGCATTTGGCAAGGATGCCAGCGGCAGGCAGCCACAATGTATGTGCCAATAACCTGCCCAGCATCACAATGTTTAGAAGAGGAAGGACTTAGCACCTCCCTTTTGAGATCCCCATCGGGTAAAAAGAATGACAGCAGCCAGTGGAGTAACGTGCTGAAAAACAGTGATCCAGGACACACAGTAACAGTGGGGCTCAGAAGGGCTGCCAAGGTGATCTGACAGCTGTTAGTGGAACTGTGCACTCAGCACTGATTAAACAGGTTGAGTTGCTGGCCTGGGGCTTAGGCTGTGCTTGGGGAGGAGATCCGAGTGAGGCTTCTGAGAACAATAAATCTCAGATACGTACCAAGAGCAGGGAACAGAAGATGTTGCTGCAGCAAAGCAGGAGTGCAACTAGATGATTCTGTGAAACAATTAAGTTCAGGGACTGGGGAGTCCCATGGCTGTTGCCTCAGCCTAGAGTGAGATTCGATGCTCGAGAAGGAGAAAACTGGGTCATCCAGGAAGAGTGTGCATGATGAACGGCTGTACGCACCAGCAGAAGTGCTGCCCGTGTGTTCTTTAACCGAGAGCCCTGGAGTGTTGTGTGGCTTCAGTTCAGCCTATAGTTGGGTTTAAGGTTCTGAGAAGAGGACATGGGAGCCCTGTAGAAAGAAAGGGGCTCAGAGATGTTTCGGATAGTCAAGTGTGGGTTTAGTCCTAGACATATCCTCTGTACAGTCTTAGCCTTGGACATCAGCTGACTGCATAACTACAGGTGAAAAAAGTCACAAACCATAATGATTTTGACCCTCTGTGTTAGAGGATTTGGTTTCTTTTCTTCTGGAACACGTGATGTTACTCAGAATTAGCGTTCTGAAAACGATCAGTGTAAACCCCATGGGAGGAATACAGTTATTACTTGTGTAGGCTTGTATCTCTGGGATTGCCATTCGACTTGGCTTACACTTTGGGTTTGGAGAAGCAGAAATGGGAGCCTTATAGTGAGGTTGACTTTGCCAAGGTCAGATGAGGGCTGGTATTAGATATATTCTCTTTGCAGCCTTAGGAATATTACCCTGTGCGATTGGTCTCAGCTCACCATTAAGGTTAGAGTACCGAGAAGGAGAATTAGTAGACCTGTAGGAAGTCTGGGACTGAGAAGAGATTTCAAATGTCATCTGAGGCCTGCTACTAGAGTTATCCACTGAGTGGTCAAGGTCCCATGGCATTAGTCTCTGCCCATTGTATTTTGGCAAATTTGGTAAATCTTATATTGAGGACTGGGAAGTCTAGCCCCATCAGAAGCTCGGACCCCTCTCACTCTCTCTGAATCTTGTCTCCCACACTAAGTGCTCTGATGCATGGCAGTGCTCTACTTAGCACTATGGCACACCTGAACTGCTGGAATAGGCCAGAATCTGTAGTACGCACATCAGTGGACGTACGCTGCAGTTGTGTATAGCCCTCAGGATGGAGCTGCCATTGCGCTAATCTGTCCTGTGATTTACTTAGGTAAATGCAGTTTATAATCTACTTTTGTTATTGATGTTTATGTGAATTTTGTGAAATATCACCTGTTTGGGGTTTTTTCAGTATTTATATTGATGATATGTTTTTTCTGGTTTGACAGTTTTTCTTGTTAATCTCTTTTTAATAAAAAAAAAAAAAATCTGTTCTTCTGCACATGCCTTCAAGCATGGAATTGAGAGTCATATGTCTCTGCACCTGTCAAGGGTATACAATGTGTGACAAAGACCCAAAATGCGACACAGACATTACTGAGGTTGGGAATGTAAAAGGAGTGGGACCCATTCCCCCAATAAATAGCTCTTTCTCATATATAGGCTATCTTAATGATGTTTTATTTTGGATTTAAAGTATTCTCAGTATGAATTTTTGTTAACACTGGCATGAAGCATTGGGACTTTGAGGATAAAATAAATTATGTGTCTTGAGTTAAACCATTCGTGACATATTGTTAATAGGTAACCATAGGAAAAATCACTGCAATTCACAATTCTGGGGAAAGAAAGTGGGACAACATGAGCAAGCACATTAGAAAAAAAACACTACCTGCTTTTTCATCGTTCAGAAATGTGAAGTGGGCTAAGCTCTGCTTCTGTATTAATTCATGGCAAATCATTTGCCCAGTTCTGACACTAACAAGAGTCAGTTTCATATTTGCAGGCTCCCAAACCTCCCATGGTAGTTCAGTGCATTTCAGCATGATGGCTGATCAGGCCTGCACTCTGACACATCCTGCACTGATCATTTATCACAGTCATATATGATTTATTTACTTCCGACCCTTCCTGAGTCGGCAGGCTGCCTTCAAGATAATATGGCTACTCAGTTTAGTTGTGCTATAAATTAATAGATTCATTTCACTTCACACTCACAGATTGTGCTTGCTTGGGTTTCCTTTCAATTAAAAATATAGCGGGAGTTACTGTTGAACTTCAGAATGTTGATTTTTGACTAAATTACCTTTGGGTGTAACTCTGACTCTGGAAGAATTTAAACTTTTGCACCTCTGGAAAATTTGGTGCTTCCTTTCCTGTTGTTTTGCTACTTTGTTGTATGGTACCATTGCAACTGTTTTGTTCTTTATAGTACAGCAGAAGTTTTGTCCCACCATGTACTTGTATGCAAGTCAATCTGGGGGCATTTGGGATAAAAACGTATAGAGGAGCTGGAGCCAAATTTCTTTTAGTACCCTACTAAAGTGGAGATAGCATTACCCATCCCCTAATGTTCCTGTTGTAAATTCCAGCATAAGAGAGCATGATGGAAGCAGGGGTTGCAATGCTTGTTCCACAAGAGATGTTATTCCAGGGCTTCTGTACTGTGAGGCTCCAAATTACTGCCCATCTGCATTATATCAATGCTGGGCATTTTTTTTTCTCCCACGGAAGAGTACTGACAAAGCATGGTTGAGTTTTACAAAGATGTCTAATTTTGTTTTTAAACAATTTAGAAATGTATAATCTAATTCTGGGGATGTATTTTTTCTATCTGCCTTTTTAACATAAAAGAACATGTTAGCATTTACACCTCATCAGAATTTGGGGGTTCCGTGAGGAACTTTAGTTCTCCTTTGGCTACATCTGTGTGCATATTCCCGTAGGCATCATCTGTCATAAAATCCTTAGGTGGTTATAAGGTTTTCCATTCTGCTGAGACTCCAGGCAAAGCATCAGAGGAAGTATCTTCACTGGAACCTGTTCCTTTGAAGTAAAAACTCTGCCAGTCCAGCATTAACAAAACAGTATCAAAATGTATGACAAGTCTCTGGATCGTTGTCACACAGACTATGCTTTATCTGTAACAGCTATGAGTTTAGCTCATCTTTCCTAAAACGAGTCCAGTAGTAACACAGATCAGTAAATGTTGCAGTCAGTGCTGCAAATGGGAGATTATAGATTGTGTGCATGTATGTGCTGTGACCTTTCAGAGTGAAAAGCAAATTTATTTATCTATCTTTCATAATTCTCTCCGTTTGCCCGATCATTGCCCTTGCTGTGCTGTGTTATAGCTTCTTATTAGCTTTCCCCTTTGTAATGGAATATTTTACGTTGGATACTCAAATATCTATAAAGACACCAGTAAAAAAGTCCACATTTACAACTTAACGCAGAAAGGGCTGCGGGGTTGTCTGTAATGTCCCTATATTGGTATTGGACATGGATTTAGTAGCAGAGAGATGCAACCAAGATGTTCCAGCAAATGGATTTATTCTGGTGCCAGTTAGAGATCAGAATGTTTGCACCAGGCTGTTAGTAGCCTTCCCTGATAACCTTGATACTAGGTCTCTTAAGACTAGGGAGCTCTACGAATAAATGTGGTGAAAGTTTCAGAATGTAGAGGTAGGTAGATTCATTAAATATTTATTGTCTTTCAGCATTGTTCTTTTCCTTCTGCAGAATCATCTTGTCTCTCACGAGAGAAAATTGAGGTCTATACATTTTTGGGTATCAGACTCTTGGACATGGCTGTCACCGTAGTAATCCATCCTTTTGCTCTTGGCAGCTCCTGAGCCCTTCTATAACTCACTACTTTGGGGTATTTTTTTCCCCGTATCTCTGTCTGAAATATGGTCCTGAGCTTTAATCACTTGTTTGATTAAGCATAGTTCAAATTTATCTGTGGGCTTGGGAGGTTTTGTATCACTTCTTCAAGTTCCAAAGACGTGATCCTGTCTTGCTTCTACAGCTATGACATCACGTGCATGAAAATCAGTGCATCATTTTTTTCTAAACTTTGACATAAAGTTCGTGATCCACTGACTGTATGATTATCTGCAATACCATTTATTTGGGCTAATTATGCATCCCTATGTGAACTGATATGTCTAGCTTTATCAGCTATCCCTCACCGTCCTTCCCTGGAATTTTGGTCAAGAGCGTAATACCTAAAGATTGGGTTAAAGAATCTGAATAAGCAGTCTGAAGTTAAAAAGCTGATCACAGGGCAGCTTTTGATTAAGTGCTTGTTAGTATTAATTGCTTTTGAAAATCCATTGAAAATCATGTTGTTTGTTTAGTAGCCAAAGTTTCTAGAGTCATGTTCTTGAATTCTGGTATCTGTCTTTTTAAGATCCGCAATTCCATTCATGCTTTTAGCTAACTATTTGTTGTCCTAAGACACATCTGGGTTATTCAGAGCCCTTCTTGACTAAAATTATTCACAGTGTCATAATTTTACTTTATTGGTTCAGTATTGGAAAAGCCAAGTGAAGTCAAATGCTTCAGATTCATTCCTTTAAAACTAAAATATTAAGCTTCTGACAGTGTATAAAAATGTTGCATTTGAAAAGATGTGCTCTGATTTAACTCTACACAATTACAATAAATTATCACTGGGATAAGGCTAAAATGCTAAAGAACTTACTAGAAAATGTGTTCCCATTAAATCATAGAGTAGAAAACAATTTTATTTGTATCAATATTTATTGTGAAATTATTTCTTTAACAGGGAATAAAAAGGAGGAGGGAACCCCCCCTACAAAATAACTGGTAACTATCATGCCTCAGAAAAGCAAGTTATAAAAGTTAATTTACTTCAACACAGACAGAACCGCAATTATGTTAGATGTTGGGCCTTTTAGTGCATTAGTGGAGAGAGTTTGGGTACTAGGGCAATAAAGGTGATATGAAAAAGCCGTGAAATAACCAGCATCCAGAAACTTAAACTTTCCAGAGCTTTGCAGGCTATTAAAACACCCAGTCTGCAGATGACCAAAGCAAGTCCCTGGCAGCAAAGTGTTTCCAGGACAGGATGGGGGTCTGTTGTCTGTCTCCTGTGCAGAAGTCTGGAGCCCAGAAACCTCCCACTGGGGCTCAGCTCAGGCACTGAAACTGAAGTTGCTTCCCCCACACCTTTTTTTTTTCTTTATCTGCAAGGTCTCTACCTTAATCCTGGTCTTGTTTTAATCAGACATTACTTCTGCAGTAATCAAGCTCTGTAGAATTGGTAATTATTTATCATTTGAGGCCTTTTCCCCTCTAGGCTCTGTCTGTTTGATTTATGTACCTGGCACTTCCTTTAACAGCTGCCACCCTGATATGTATTTATTTACAGCTAAAGAGGAAAGAAAGTGTACTAAGTTCAAAGCCTTTAAGCAATCTGAACATTTCCTTTTAGAAGAACATTACATAGCAATGAAGTGTGGAAACGTAGCAAGGCGAGCTTGGGAAACTGAGACGTGCAGAACACCTTACCTTTCTGACCAGGAAAAAGAATGTTCCAGTTAATAAGTCTATTTTTTGAAACAGGAAGATGGCTCTTATTTATTGAACAATTTTAACTAGATAAGTTTAAGGCCTGAGTTTTTAAGGGAAGATTCACGTAGGTTATTTTGAATTTCCCATCCTTAAACACAATTGTGAACAGTTTGAAATGTGATAATGGTCATCAACAATAAGCTCTCAAACCTGGACAGTGACTAGCAAACTCATCCTTAAGTACCTTATACCACTATATATTCAAGGATGAGTTAAAATCTATCCATGACTGTACTTGTAGCCATGACCTGTTTTCCTATGGTAGCAATGAACTTATGTTTTCAGTGTTGCGTGGAACTACTTGTGTTCAAAATATCAAAAGACTTCTGAGCTGAATATGGAGGGGTGGAGGCCACATCCATAAATGGTTTTGATTTTATTGAGATAAGTGGTTGGATGCTGTCTCCTGCTCTCTGTGACTAGGAAAAATAGAGAGGTTCCTTTTCAGAGATGTGTTAGTTCCCCCTCAAAATAGCATTTCCTCAGTAACACAAGGGGTTCGGGACACCCGGACAAAAGCCCCTTTCCCTTAATACTGCCCCAGGCTTGCTTCATCCCATTCGTGCCTGGGGACAGTTCAGATGGATTTCTTTCTCAGTCCCACTCTTCCCTCACTGTGCAGGCTGGTTGCTGAGGCAAGCCTTCCAGGATGCATCGCCGCTCATCAGCTCTTTGCGGGTGGAGAGCTTTGGGGAACTGGGAGCAGGACTGATGTGCAAAGGGGTCCCTTCGTCTTTAAATCATTCTGTGTTTCGCTTGCCTGCATCAAAGAATTTGGTCGAATATAATACATATTCCTTCTGAGGTGTTTTGGAGAGTGGGTTATATTTTTTCTTTTATTATTTTGTATCCTTTTATATGCATGTCATTAGGATTAGGGACCACAATAGACTATAATTTCAAAAGCTTACTATACTGTTTCCTCCTTCCTTTCCTGTTTAATGATCCCTCTTCAGCAAAATGCTGAAGTATGCATTTAACTTAACTTGCAGAAATCCATTCCTGTTCAGAAATTCACTTAACAAGCACACTGGCTGAAATCTTGACCCCACTGGAGCCTGATGGCACTGTCTTCCTAACACTGCTTATTTTAACGGGTTGTGGGTGTGCGTGCGTGTGTGTGTGTCAAAAAACAACAAAAGAAAGAATTTAAAGTAAATACTATATGAAGACATGATAGCACTTAAAAATTGTAATACAAAGTAAGTGATGTGGTAGCAGCGATCCTCAAAACTCTGTGGTAACTGTGAAAGAGAAAGGTTTAACTGCCATTTAGTTGCAAATTATGTCTGTAATCTTAATGAAATTTAAAAAAATGTGGGAATATCTAAACAATCCAGAAAAAAGGAGTTAGGTGGGGGGTTTTTTTTGATCATTTACAACCTTGTTAGAGGTTGTCCTGGCATTTAATCCTCATAGCAAATTGTTTAGTAAAACAATAAGGCAGCCTATTCAGGTGAAAGTTATAACTAACTTTTACCTAATTACAAAAGTACAGTCAAACTTCGGATATTTTACTTCTCTCTCCCATAAAAGCTTTTTCCTGGAAAAGTTTTGAGAGCTCAGCATTTATTTATATCATCAGAGACCTCAAGTCAAAATCTCGTCTTTTATAATCAATACAATAAAGCAAAGACAACTGGAATGTTAAAGATGGTTTTCTTTTATCCATTAAATGAGGTTTAAAAGCTTTGCTTTCTTTCTTTCCACCATGCTAGCCCTTAAATCTTTTATCGCATTAATGCCAGTGGCTCAATACTGTGAATTTTGTATCCTGAAGCTGTAGCGACTTAACAAAATTAACAGAATGCACTGCTCTAATGCTGTTTGAGCTTGAGTGAACGATGATTCGAATGACCCTGTTTGGACATCCCTGATATTCTTCAGAGTTTAAAACTATGTTTCACTCTCAGTTCTGCCTGTGGGAAAGATTAATAGGCTCAGTTCATGAAAGGAGAAGTCTTCCCCCTCTCACCCCTACCCCCCAAAACAAAGAAAAAAAATACCAGGCAGGTGAAAAGAATTATGTACAGAGCAAAGACATATCTTAGGTATAAAAGGTAACAGTTTTGGCTGTTTTTTGTCTTGAGCTTTTTGCGTGTATTGATGAGGAGATCTTAGAAGACATGGAAAAATGTAAATTGGGTTGTGGCCTGATATCTGGAGCTTGATTTGGATTTCGAGTCTGGGTTCAGCATCCCGGAGATCTGTAGGGTTTCTCCTCCTTCATCAGTAATATTCCTCTAACTGTCGCCTCTCTTGTGTATTGTAGTACGGCTTTAAAGTGTATTCCAGGAGAATTGCCTTGTTCAGTTAAGATATTAATACAGCGGCAAGATATTAATACAAGGAGGCACTGCTGCATGGACTGTCTTTGATGCACAGTGTTAATAGCAGTAGATTAGAATTAAAAAAAAAAAATCTGCAAATCAGAATGTTGTTAAAATTAATTTACTTCTGTTCATCTGAGATTGTTACTAAGATTGTTACTTCCAGTGAACAAAAAGATTGAATGTTTTAATCTCAGAATCTGTCTGGGAATAGGGTTTCTTATAACTAAAAAAATAAAATTCTATGTTTTAGCCTCAAGATAAAATTTCTCTATACCTATAAGGTTATATTAAATAGATTATATAGATGATTTTTTTTTTTTGTTGTGAAGCTTTTAGTCACTTACATTGGTTAGTCTTTAGTCTTCCTCTACAATATGTTCACACAATGAAGTTGTGCTAGAACTTACCTGATGATGATGACAGGGAACCTCTGGCTACACAAGTAGTATTATTATTTGTGTGAACGTAGTGCTTCAAAATTGATAAGCAAATATACTGGTTAACCTGTGTTGAAAGAAGATGCTGTAAGTATTACTTTTATTTGCAGGAAGAAAAGAAATAAATAAACTGACTCTCAGAACACACTTAGAACTTGGGCACTTCTACATTTAGAGTCTGTGATGAATTCTCTGGATGATGCAGCAGTACTTTCTCCTAATAAATTCCTATTAAACTGTCAGAATATTCAGCTATTCAGTCTTCCTTTCCTGATTTTGCTAGTCACATTGCAATAGTACATCTGAGGAAATGCAAACGTTTCTCGTGTTAATTAGAAGACTGGGAATCCTTTGTTATTTACTGCTTCCATCATCAAAGATGATTGCAGTTTTCGAAGAACTGGTGCGTTTGCTCATGTTACCATTTCTGCAGAGAAACTCACCAAATGTATTCTATCAGTTCAGCTTCCTGCGGACCAGAAAAAAGGAAATAAGCTTTTATTCTTCTTTACCACACTGATCTGGGACAGACATCTATGTGAACACTGTTTTCTTCTTTTGCTAAACAAAACATGGTGAAATGAACTTGACTAGTACAAAGCAGGGCTCAGCTACCACGGGGGATTGCAGAGAGACGCATGATGTATTTCAGGGAAGAGGTTGGGCAGCAAAGCCAAGGAGCAGATAGAGCTGTTATCTGAATGAGGTAGCTGTGTACACAGATTGGTTGTCTGCACGTTACCTACTAGCCAGCACTGACACCATGTGAGAGAGTGCTTCTAGAGATTTGCTATGTTCCTCCTCCCTCCACTGGCAAAATAGCCCTTACTGTTGAGCTTCATAAGTTGAGAAGTTGTGAGTTAAATTCCACAGAATTTTAAAATATGATCTCTGTTTGCTTTCCTGCTTCTTAACGTGCACTTCCTTATGTCCCTTCCCTCCCCACTTGCTTTCCAAAATGCTGCCAAAAGCTGATTGAGGTTTTCGATGGAATCACTACAATGGGCAATGCTGTTATAAAAGCTTGTTGAGATTATCAAGGTTTGATGCTTTTCAGTGGTGGGAGCTTTGGAGAATTCCCACTAGCTTGAGGTTGGTTCATGGGGCATTAAAAAGTTTACCGAAAACATTTCTCACAACCCTTCTCCTGGTCATAACAGATGAACAACTTCCAGATCACTCGGTTGTTCAGAACCCCAAAGAATCCATATTGCCTTTAGTTAGTACCTGGTTAATATCCATGCCCAGATATTTCTTTTTTTCATGTTACTTTTCCTTCTGATCAGCTGAATATGTAGCAGGAATTTGGCAAGATTGTCTTCAGAATGAGAGTTAAGGACAAAGTTTATTAAGAATGTCATCTTGTAGGTTTGGAATTAAATGTGTTTCAGCTAAAACTAATGCACAGCGGTGTACCAAGCCAGCCTTGCAAGGTAGTAAATTATTGCTTAGAAGCTTTTACAAATTCATATTTATGTTATGGCAAAGAAGTTTACCTTGGGAACAGTATATTTAAAACTGTTCTGTGAAAAATTGCTTTACTGGATTTTCACATGGTAAAACGTATGCTTAAGAGACATCTTGTTTGTGTCAGATAGTGCTGTGTAAATAATTGTAGGTGATGGTTTTAAAGTAAAACATAAATCCCTTTATATTAAATAATTTAGTAATACTTTGTGTGTTTTGATCAAGAGATTTGGCACAGCTAGCTAAATAAGCTATTTTGAAGTAGAAAATATTACACGGTGATTAAGACAGAAGACCTTGTTTAAGATTAAGAGTTGGGCAAACTCCTAAAATAATGTTCAGAGCTGATATCTAAGTAGCAGGGATATTTTGAACATTTTTGGAATATTTTAGAAATTTAAAATAAAGTTTGTGGACTAATGATGGCTCTAATAGTCTCTACTGCAGCAATGCTAATGTGGTAGTTCTGTATCTGCAGGCTTTACATCCTGACTGTCCAGGATCATTGGGACTTATTGATCTTTCTCAGAGTAACTGTGTTACCTATAATAATAACAGAGAGACATTGAGTAAGAAGTGCAGATAGACATAATAATCCAGGAAGGCTGGTGTGAATGATGTTGCCCAGAATTTAAGTTTTTCGTATGTCCTCACTAATCAGAAGTATGGACAACAGTGAGTTTCTTAGATGCACGCACTGAGCTAACCACTGTCCGTAAATGACCAATTACTGCTTTTACCTTTTTGTACATCAGAAGCAGTTAAAAGCACTACAAATATACCAGTGAAAACAGGAGGAGATTCAGGACATCTTTCTTCCTATTTGCTGGTCATCAGAGTATCCTTGTGGGACTATTTCATCAAGACCAACAAAGTTTAACTGCTTAATTACTTCCCTGATAACTCATGGAGGAGTTGTGCTCTGGGAAATCTTCTGGTACTATCATATGTTTTGTGTTGCACCATGAAGATTGCATTGGTCATAGTTACTAAGCTTCTGTAAAACCCTGGGAGAGTTTTCTATCAGAAGCAATAAAGTTAGTTCAGCTTATTGATACTCTATAATCTCCAGGTTTTTTTCTTATCTCTGTTACGTATCTCCAAAAAGACAGAACTTCTCAGCAATCATGGATTGTGACTGAAGTTAGGCATAAAGCTACATACCAGAATTTTGCTAGACTTGGTCTTTCCAGTCTGAGGAAGCATTTATTTGGGAGTTATGTTTAAAGTTTATAATAAATATCATACTTCCTTGCAAGGCTGTCAGCACATCCTCATGCTTCACTCTGGTGACCTCGTTGTTACGTGAAATCATTGCTGTAAAGCGAGGTGACACTACAAAAAAGTCTACTAGGGAAAAATCTGGAAAACAAAGTGAACAGAAAAAATCATGGTTAGACTGTCAAATCTTGTGACTCTGGCTTTAAGCATCTTAAAGGTTATTAAGTATAACTAGACTAATAATAGGAACCACAGTTTGAACATGTAACCTATTTTTTAATCAATAATGTGGTTTTTAGGTTTTCTTGAACATGATAATATATTCTACAGTAATTAGAAAATCTGCTTTTGGTCTTGTTTTTCTGTAAAATCTGTGGTTTTAAAGAATGATTATAAGAAGTGATATAAAGTCTTAGTTGCGCATATAAGGTTTCTTTATGTGAGTGAAGAGCATCTTGATTTTTAGGTTGCATGTTTGCCTTCATTACATAGGAAAACTATTGTTCATATCTTCATTCTGAGACTTTCACTGTCTCAGAAGAGTTGAAATTGTTTTAAATTGAAATTTTACTAGCTCTTTGATGACCTACCATGACTGTTATTTTAGCTATGGTACTACATGCTCACTAAGGACAGGAAACTCTTTCAACTTCTCTGCCAACAACAGATGATCTCCTCTCATATATCCTGAGAAAATGTTCAAATGTAACTTTTATTACAATGATCCTTTCCCTTCCTTTGCAGAATTCTGTGTGGAAAAAAGCAGTGTTGAAACAAGAAGTAGAAAGCCATTCTCCTTCAATACCATGTCCATTAGAACGTCTGTCCTCCCCCCATGTGACGAAGCACCAAGAGCTCAGGTATTGTTAAATTACTCTGTATTCATGTGAGGTCTAATTGCAAGTGTGTATGTCCACGTATAATGCAAACACCTAGACATGTTGTTGGAAATGTATCATATGGAAGTAATCTTTTATCCAGTAAGACTGCCGCTTGTTCAACTCTCCGGATTTTGGAGTTCCTTACAGTTTTCAGACCTAGTTGAGTTTTTTTCACACGTCCAGTTTTACAGAAGTGGATGCAATTTGTAGCTTTGGACTTAAACAAACAAACAAAACCAACCAATCCCCAAACCCTCAACTGAGTAAGCCTTAGGGATGTCAGATGACTTTCTCTTTGGTTTCTCCTGGTACACTCTACAACTTAATTTTTAAATTTATCCTGAGGTCAAGATCTTATTCTCTTTAAGTCTCTCTACATAAAAAGCCAAACATGGAGGATCTATCTTAAGTAAGAAGCCACCAATTTGAGTTAATCAAACTAGGGGTTTAAAGACTTCATTAGACATAATGGGACAATCAATAAGTTTTCAGCATTTGATTTTTTTTATTTTATTTTATTACTTTTCCTGTCTTAAAGTAAGAGCACTTACTGTATCAGCTCTTGTTTTTGTAATAGTTTCTTACTTTTCCTACTTAATTAAATCTCCTCTTCTGCCCAAAGAGTTATTTTCGATAGTGAAAATGAAATTTAGGCACCATGTAGAACGTTTACATTTACAGCAGAAACTAACTGACCTTTACATAAGGCTCAGTGAATGCGCTAGATTGATAGTTCACATTCCTCACTTTGAAATAGGTATAGCTATTTCTGAAGAATACCAATTCATTGTCGCACAATGATCTAAATCCATCTGAAATCACTGTATTTTAATACTTAGAGGGTGTCTATAATGGCAGAGAGGGAGGCAGGAGTCCTGGTTTGGAGTTCAAGGATAGAAAATGTATGTCAGAAAGCTCTCTCTGTATATCACATATATTGTGTTCTTATGCTTTGTTGCAAATGTCACAGCACCACAGTTGCATGGAAAGTAAGTCTTAGCTAATAAAAGGTTTCACCTTTCTCTTCTTTCTTTTTACGATACTTTATAATAAATATCTAATAAAATATCATTGGTTATTTGCAAGTATTTCTGATACACACTGATGAGGTTTCCTCATAGGGGAAAGTCTGTGTTCTGTACAATGCTGTTCAGCATTTGGAAAGAACTTTCACCACTATTTTTATGTTAATATGCCCTGCTTGTGGTTTTCATCATTTAAATTTTGTTGAGGTTTGTTTGGTTTTTTTTTTAATTAATTCATTTGACATTTGCTGTAACTTAACATTGATCAAGAGGAAGTCGTGTGGTATTTATAGAAAAGGAAATATGTCACTAGTTTCACAGGTATTATCTAACGATGTAGAAAGCTTAAATATAATTAATTTGGTCACTGAAATGGATTGGTGGCTGAATTAATGCAGTATATCTGTGTATGAATTACTGCTATAGGTTGCATCCCGTGAAATGAAATTCTTCTGAAGAAGTGAATTGTGTTTTCCATCAGTTCTCTGAACATGGAGAATATAGGACAAAAACTAAGAGCAGAATTAAAAAATAAGAGTACTACCTATCTTTATGTTTTGTCAAATATTTTTCTTGTCTGGAGATGAGCCTACGTATATCTGTGAAGTCAACAAACCCAAAAATTCTAAACCAAGAAAACTAAGGGTATATAGAAGATGCATAAGAATATATAAAATTCTGTAAACTCCATTTCAGGATCATGGGACAGTGTAAAAACAGTGGAGAGTCTCTGAGGTTGCTTTGTACCAAGGAATCATTTCAATGGAAAATTACAAAAAAGTGCTGACTTTCCTGATGAGCTGTCAATAGGAGATTTAGGGCTCCCCATGTGCCATCAGCTTGCTTCAATTGATTACAGTGTTACTATTCTGGAGTGTGCTAAAATAAAGGTTAGAGAAATCCTGAGGATATCAACTACCTTTATCAAACTGCACAATTAAAGGTACAGTACATAATCTGAGAACAGAAACCATCATTCAGAAATAAGTGATCTGCTTTACTTGGAATGAAGAAGTTTTTTCTAAAAGTCATGAATGGCTGCTCAGAGGAGTGGACTTAAACTGGATTGTTGTATGTTTCAAAAGAATAACATGGTAGATTATATACTGTGTTTCACGTAGGATTTGGAAAGATGCTTCAGTCAGAATCTGCATAGTCCCTGGTGTAAAGTGGCTGTGTTAAAATTGATCCTTATTTTTGTGAGCAATTGGAAAGTCCACTACTTTTAATATCTCCACAAAGGTACAGAGAGGCATCGTCTGTGGACCAGTGGCGAGGCTGGTTAGGGTTGTGTTTATGCTTTGGAGTCTAAGTTGGCTGGTAATTGACCTTCAGCAGCTAAATATTGGGCAAAATACTATTTCCTGCAAATTAGAAATTATATTAATATTCCTTAATAGGTGTAGATTATATTTAAACTCTCATTCCTATTTTAAATTTTATTTTGGTTTTTGATCAACTACGTTAGCCCAATAAAGCTATTAGGAAAGAAAAAACATCTAATAATTTACTCAAGGAAAATACCATGATGTCATAATACTTTATCTCCACAAATCAACTTCCCAATTTACAGAATCACAGAATCGCTAAGGTTGGAAAAGACCTGTAAGATCAAGTCCAACCATCAACTAACACCACCAATTAGATAAATATCTGCTTGGTATGGTGTTGAAGTACTTAACATTTTTGAAATTGATTATTTTCTTTAAAAATATGTTATCACATAGTCAAATATAACACTTCAAATGAATCAAAATTTATTAAAACGGTTTTCTAGGAATTTTTAAAATAGTAGCTTTCAACTCTGAACAAGTAAAACCAGAATTTTGAAACATTCTGATAAACGAAAGTTCATTTTTCTCTATCAGCTCTAAATGTTGCTTGTTGAAAAATGTTTCAAGATATTGAGAATGACAGTAGTGTATTGTGGGTTTCATGAACAGCTGCAAGCGGAGTGGTGGTGTAATACATTTATAGCTATAGTAAACTTAAATTGTTGTAGACTCAATGCCAATAATTAACATTTTCTAATGCTTACATGTTGTACTTTAATATATTTGTATAAACATATGATAATAATAATAAGAAATAAAAGGGACTAGGAGGATTTGGTGTATAAAAGAGCAGTTCAGGGTTTTGAATCCAGAAAATCAAGCTACTACTGTCTATGCAGCTTTTTCAGAGAATATAAACAAGATGGAATCCCATGTAGTACATGACTAAAAGCACTTTTGATCAGAACGTACGGTAGCAATCATTAAATATATCATGTGCAATGACACTGGGGAAGGCATTGTTCTCCATTCTGCTCAATGGACCATGCTGGAACACTTGTTTCATATCTTGAAACCATTTATGATTGCTGTTAAAGAAGTCAGTGCTTTAGCAGTGCCAATGAATCAAGTAAAGTCATCCCATTCATCTGTCTCTTAAAAACCAAATATTGGAGAGAATAAAGACAAACACAGAATCTAACCATACCAAAAGTTGCATTAAAAATTCCTGTTATCTGTCAGTGGAATGTGCCAGATCAGGAAGGAAGCAGTCTGTATTTTGTTCAGGTTTTAGGTTTTTGCCTCCACCTCAATCCTTATTGTTAAAGTAATCTTAATGAAAGTAAAAGTTTCCAAAGGATAAGCTGAGTTTGTCTTTTCAGTAACTGTCCACCTGGAAATTTGGCTCGTTGCAACTCAAATGCAGTTTTGTTTGTTGTTTTGCTTATTTATCCTTTAATGTGGCCTCGTCTTCCTCCTTTGTAACAAGGACATAAGAAGGAAAATGTTTTTATCTAATCTTAATTCCTGTGAACAATCTCAGTTCAAGGTGAATTTATTTGACTGACAGACTTGAGCAAACTTGTCTGAACTTTTTTTCCAAGTAGGTAGGTCATTGTACATTCAGCCCTCACATACAGAAAATTACAAATTCTAACCAAGAAGGGCAGGGTGTTTTGCTTTGTTTGTGAGTAGAAGAGGACTGCCTGGAGGATTCCCTCTTTAATGCCAGTAAAAGCAGACCGCCAGACAAGCTGGCTCTGCCCGCAGTTTCAAGCTGTAATGAGTGGATCACCTCTTACTGTTAAACAGAACCCCATTTCCAAATGGATCTCTGAAAGGCATGAAGAGGTGGCCAGAGTGGATTCCTTGCAATTCTTAGACCATATTCTGCAGGGCATAAGTGGCATCGTGGAATACATGTCCATCCAAGACATGAATTCTGGCTGTTTTTTAGACTATTTGTACATTTACAAGACGTATTTGGAGCCCCCTAAGCAGATGCTGCACTCATCAAACTCATGCTTCAATTGCTCTTTGTCCCGTTTTCTTTCCACTAAGATTGCCCTCAAGGCTTCTGTTCCGCAAAGCAGGCAAAACGTGTTCATGGTGACGGGTGAGTGTTGGGAATACTGGGAAAATGAATGGCAAGGAATAACATGATTGATCTGAAGTCATCAGGATTGAATCTGGGTTCAAATAACTTTTGAGATTGATGGGAGTAATGGGTGTAACTGACAGAGGCTGGGAAGCAGGAATTTTGATATCTTTGGGATATGCTGTTAGCTGATGGGATCTTCCACTGAGAAAGGAAGAATGTTTCAGAAATCAGGGCAAATCTGATTTTTTAAATTCCAGCCTTACAAACAATTAAATACAAAAACTTGTTATGAGTTTAGCCATGTCATTTCATCTGTGCCTCTTATGCTAACGTTTGGTGGAGAGGTAAATTTTTTGTGGTACTTCCAATGTCTTCCTTATTGTATATTCCCACTGAAGCTATAGTTCAGAACTGCTTTTGATCAATAGCTGGTTATTTATGCTTCATTACCTTCACGTGTTTAGACTGTGAGGTTTTAGGGAGAAGGACCACACAAAGTTTTTTTTCCTGTGTCTGCATGGTAGTACTATATTAGTTTTTTATTTCAGGCTAGAGTTAAAAAAAATCATGATGGCTCCTAGCAGTAATATTGATGTTCACGTTGAATGCAAAGAGAAGAATAACAAGGGCTTTTTTGTTTCTTGATAATGAATAACACAGACTAGAGGTGTACTCCTCAGTAAGTCAGTAAGAAAAGTCAGCCAGTAAGAAAAGTCAGTCAGTAAGAAAAGGAGCTGCATAAAAACGTTGTGTAGATGTATTAATTGTTACCATCTGTATTTTGAGATGTTGGACTGGGGAGAGGAGATAGATTATAGACTAGAAGTTACTGGTGTTTTATTCAGGATCATAACCTGGGATAAAGAACTGCATGTGCATGCAACTTGCCCTGTACTGAAAAGGGCAAATGGAGTGGAGCTTTTAGCATACTTGCCCAGTGCCTGAACAAATATTCTCTTGCTAGATAAACATCCGAGATGTTTATATGTGTGATTCAGTTTCATCCTCAATGCGTGGCAGTGGTTGCAACAAGCAAAGATTTTAGATTTCTCATCTACTCCCTGAGACAACATTGTAATTATCAATTTACCAATTTGTCAAATATTGCATCTCCTACAGTTACTGTCACATCACTTGTTAGAAATCCCAGATCCCTGGAGTCCCAGATAAGCTGCTTGTGTGAACTAGGTAATAAATGACCACTGTGGGAGCTCCCCAGTGCTCTCTCTTGATATCATCTGACATTATAAAGATACTTGTTGAGATTCCAGAGAACACAGAAAAGTGAAACATTACAAATGTGCTAAAAATGTGCTTTAGAAAATGGAAGATGGTTTCTAGATTCCTCAGAAATGACAGGGTTAGGTTCTGAAATGACTGAAATCAATAAATACAAATTAAAGCTGGCTCAGCATTTGCCTGGTATTCTCAGATTTGGAAGACTGTCATTTCAGACCTCAATTCATTGTTACTTCTAACTCTTGTGGAATGAGGAGTTCTT
Source organism: Gavia stellata (assembly GCF_030936135.1). Lineage (NCBI taxonomy): Eukaryota > Metazoa > Chordata > Aves > Gaviiformes > Gaviidae > Gavia > Gavia stellata. Next base: position 14,508,478 of record NC_082611.1, on the reverse strand, counting down.
TTTCAATAAAGCTGTATTTGCTAAATATTTATGCACGCGCGCACGCACAGATGTATACACACAAATTTACTACTGCTTGTTATATTAGACAACATACATGCCTGCAAGAAATTTTCATAAAGCTCATTCCCATTTTGGATATAACTGTATTGTTCAAGGAACCATGATTACGATGTCACTGGAGACTTAAGAAGCTCCTTTCAAAGCAGGTGAATATGGCCTGTGTTTTATATGGGCAATGTCTATATCTGATAATGTCAGTTGAATGCTTCCAATAACTTCCATGGATTTTGGATCAGGACTTCATCATGCAGCAGCAGGCAAGGTCTTACATTTAAAATCCCAAACGAATGATTGCTGAAAAAGTAAATACGGCTAATGAGAACCAATTCATTTCTACAATCACATCACTTAATTTATATCTGAATTTAGGCATCTGTTTAGTTTTCATTGAATTTAGTGCTTAAGAAACATGTTAGATTCACAAGCCTCCAAACTATAGTTTTTTATCTGCCTGCAGAGCAAGTATAACACACGCAAAAGCAAAAGAAATTCCCCTGTAGGTCACTGCCAATAAGCTCACCTGGAGGATCACCAATTAGTGTCAAAGATTTTACAGCACAATTGACCCATATCCACTGGGACCAAGACCGAAACCATCAATTGTTGCTTAGAGTAGGACAGTGCCTTCTTCTACAATCAACTTTCAATATGTCAATAAATCACCGGGTTTTATAGTGGATCCTTGGATGTAATTAAAATTTTCATACCAACTGCTATGTATGAAAAATTTAAAAATGCCAGGGGACTGCCCTAAAAATTATGCAAATATTGCCCAGAAAAGATTGTAGGTTTAACTTAGACCTGTATATCAAATATTAATACAATGAGTCATTCCATAATGGACCTTACCAGCTAATCATAAAGAAAATTCAGCAAGAGTAGTGCAAAAATCATCTGAAATAGCTGGTTTTCAACCATCTGTTTTCTGAATAACTATAGCAGTAGGATTGCTAACTAATGGAATGCAGGCTGATGTTGTATTGTTCAGCTTCCAAGGAAAATGTCTAGGCTGAAGGATGTGTGTGCAGAATGAGTGCTGGTGCAGGACTGCACCTCACCAGGAAAAACCTTGTTTACCAGGTGGCCCTAGATTATTCCTTTGCTTAAAGGCTGGGTTTGTGTCAGAACACAGTTCTCAGCTCTTCCTTGGCCAAAAAGTCGATTTCAGTAGTCTTTTGGTTGACATGGAGCAACAAAAAGGCAGCAGGTTGAGGCAGATGTGCCAGAGGCGAAGCAGTGTGTGTGTGTATGTATGTTGGGGTATGGGGAACTGATGCATAACTAAGAGTCTGACAGTAGGTTTTGTCCAGTGAAAGTGAGTTTGCTAATTTGTGGTAATGATGTTATTACCCAGCGTTACAAAATTTCTCTTAAGAGCTTTTTCATGTAATCATTCACTTGACGAAAGATAAGGGTTTTTTTGTGCATTATTAACTGGAGAAAAGACAGAAAATTAAAGAAAGACCGTAAGGTGTTGCATTTGGCTGTTGGCAGCGCTCCTCTTTTATGCTGTAAGCTCAGCTGCTGAATACATTGCTGACACGAGCACCTGAGGCAATGTCTATGGCTTGGTGCTTCCTTTCTCTTACAAAGACCATTGTTTTCACAACTGTTTCCTATTTATGCATTTTAGGGTAAATGCCTCAATTCTTCTTTTTACTTGTTTTCCAGCTACTGAAATGCTGCAAAGTTTTGGATTAATTCAGCAATAGCCCTGTAGACAGGCTAAGATTTCTCTGACGCCAGAGTGAGTTTTGCTTCAGTTAGGGACAAAGGATTTAGCCAGAGATGGTAGACTACTTATGTAAAACATTAAAGTTTCTCTTTTTGTTTCAAGTATCACACCGTACTAGGCTGGAGTCTACTTGTTTTATGCTATTAAACAACCCATCTTTTGTCGTACAGGGGAACGATACCTGATTTAAGATAATATATTTTCTTTGCTGGGTCTGTTTATGCTTGGAAATTATCTTGCTGTATCCATGTATTGAAAATTTATGAAAGGTACTAACATATTTCTTGCTATATATTTTTTCTGAGTACACTTTTGTAACTTTAGCATGGTTTGAAAACTATTTCTTGCCCACAGCTAGCAAGAAACAATGATTTCTGATTTCCCAAAGTGGAAGCCAGTCAACAGCATTCCTCTTTATTGCAAAGAGGGGATACAATAATAAAAAGACATTTGCTGGTGGAATATTGCCAATAAAGTACAATAATACATTAAAACAGATACTTAAAGTTGAAATTTATGAGTTTGTTTTTCTGTGCCAGTCAACGTATTTTCATATGTTAACATCAAAATGCAGAGTCTCAGCAAAATCTTTAATAAAAACAGCAGCCGTCAAAAGCAAGTGGAGAATTTTAACTTTTTATGTAAGGAGTTTATATTGTGATTTTGTTTTTTCCTTTTTTTCAGATTCAATTTTATTTTCATATACTTTTTTTTTCTAATAAAATATTCATCAGCTTGTTCCTTCGTATACCCTTCAGTGGAGCTCTCAGACCAATAATGTCTCTGTTCTGCCCTTTCCCTTTGCAGAAGATTAATTTGGAAAGTGGGTGTTTCAGTTAGAGAATAGCAAAACTAATCAAACCTGGGGATAGCAGTCTTTTTAATGAAGGTAAACAGTTTATATATTCTGTGTGTTTGCAGTGCTAAGACCATAACTAGCTCTGCTCATTTTCTGAGTAAAATTATCCACTATAACCTTTCCTTGTTTATGGGATCTTCTGGTATTTAATAAACCATTTTTGTACTGGATAATTCCAGAAACAGTTACTTAGAGTAATGCCAAACAGGCAGTGCAAATCATCTGATAGTTCCACGGAGTTACCTCTTTGTTTACCCTGGATCTAACCCGGTTTGCCAGACTCCATCGGCACACGTGTGCGTGCAGACACACAACACAGTATTCAGAAATGAAGGGTGCTGCTTCAGGACCAGAAAAGTCAGTTAGGGTCAGGTTGGTAAAGTACTCACCAGTTTACTTACTTAATGCCAACCAATCCGTTTGTACAGCCAAAGGCACTGTATTGTCTCTAATGTGCTTAGAAGAAGGTAAGGTAAATTTATTTATATCACTGCATAATATCATCTGGAGCCCTGTGAAAGGTGTAATTAGGTTCCAAAAAAACTAGTTTCAAGTACCAAACTGGCCAAATCTCATGACCAAAAGGATAATGACTATTTTTCAACCTGCAGACCTCTGTTTATAGATGGCCATACAATGGCATTGATCTAAAATGGGTCTCCTATTGACTTTCACTTGAGGTCTGTGCAAGGACTGAAGACAGCATGCAGCCTAAAGCCCGTCATGCAGAAAAATAAGACAGGCAACTGCAGTATGTTCATATTGCACCCATTGAACTGGTGCTGTCTGAAAAGGTGCGTGCAGGATAACTAAACACAGTAAAATTAGGCTGTAATTTTACATTTCTATGAATCTCATCTGATTTGAAGACACAGGAGAATGTCTTTTATGGAAAAATAAAAAAATGCTTTTTCTTTTTTTTTTTTTAATGTGAATATTAACCAAAGTCAGTTGGCAAGGCTTGCAGTCAGTCATCATCTGTGAGCATATCTGGTGGTCAGGGAAAGCATCATGGCAATGTTTCAGGTGCTTGGCTTAACCTAACTCCATACGCGCTTTGCACCTTAGTGATGTATGTTATGTCTAAGTAGGATCCAAGCATTTAGGTGCTTCAAGATTTTATTAAGCTTTCAGAATTAGTTAATAGGTAAATGAGGTAACAAGTTGCAGGTCCATAGGAGTATTTTTGAGGGACTCTGAGAGCATCAGGGAGCTGACAGATTTCTTGTACTGCAGAGTCAGAGGAAGCAGAGGCAAAACATCTTCTAGTGGGCTTTCAGATCATATAAGAACAACTAGGAGAAGACATTGTTGCCTTTTGAAACAATAACTGGCACTTTTGTTAATATATAATTGGGGGTGTATGTGCAAATAAACATGTATCCAAGTTGTTACCTGGCTAGAGTATGCTGTGAAGCAAAAGTCGATGTTTTTAGCTTTATTCACAGCATCAAGGCCTTTAATTGACTCAGTTTGGACTAGGTAGACTAAAGAAAACATTACGTGTCTCTGCAGTTGTTGTTACAAGGGTTCTGTTATTTTCCGTTGCAGAGTTGAGTGTGATAGTAGGGACAGATTCACATCTGTTTATAAGCAACAATAAGGCCTCACTTATGTGCAATAAAAAAGTGAGGCCAAAGGTACAGTGAATCATAACTTCCAGGCAACTTAAGGTTATTTTTTTGGGTTTTTTTCCCCACTTCTGAAACTGTTCAAATTTACGTCATAGTAAATAAATTAGTAATAAAAAAAAAATTATTAATTAACTTTACTTTAAAACAGCAATTAACTCAAAATAATTGTTTTATTAAATATCTCCACAGTAGTGACTGCCTGAATCTGGCTGGTTTTTTCAGCCAACAAGCACTTTCTTTTTAAGGACTGTTTTTTCCCCCCTATATCCTTTGTCTGACATTGGCCTTTGCTAAATGGTGGTAAAGGAAAGGTTACAGTTCTGCAGGAGGCTGGCTGTAGCTTTGCTTTTGGCTGGTAAGCATCTGTTGTGTGGGGTTTTGGTGTCTGTCATTCATCCGTCATTCCCCGCTCCCCCCATTATTCAGATAGTGATATTTTTAATAAAATTTTTTTGAGATTTCCTTCAATCCAGTTATGTGTGATACAGTGAAAAGATTTGTTGTCTCTGGTTTGAATATCTACTGGACAAAGGAATAGCTCTCGTCTATCACAAATACCATGTAGAACAGACTTCCAATCCTTATCAGATAACTCTTTTAAAAAGAAATTTCAGCAAGGAAGCAGAACTTCACTGTGCTTTAAGTCTCCTGATGCTTTCCTTGTGCAAGGTTATGTGTTGCAGATATTTCTGAGCCTCAGAATTTCTAAATTTAATACGTGTTTAACCCTGCATACTAATCATGTTTTCCAGTTGGTGATGATGTTAATGACCAGAAATCATGGTATAAAGCAAAGTGGTACCCTTACTATTATATTACATTTAGCATTGTCATTTTTTATGACACTAGCAATTTTCTCTCCTCTACCCTGCTCTAGCTATGTTCCACATAGAACATCTTTGAAAAATTATTGCATTACTTGCACATTTCTGTTGCTTTTTTTGTTTTGCACTTTGAAGCTCTGAATGAACCCAGACAAGAAACCAAAATTGTTAAATACCCTAGGGTGAAGGAATCTAAAGAAGACATAATAATTTGCCTGGGGAACAGTGACAAGTCAAGTTCAAGGTTATTTCTCAGTAAGTGCTTCAGAGTAGGAGGCAAATGAATTGCAGAGGCAAGAGGTAGTATCAGAATGTCATAAAGGACAGAAGGGAATGTACCTGGGTCACTGTCAAGCTTTCCAGTTCTTTCCATCAGATTGATACTGGTTTATTTTCAAGTTGCTATTTAGCTGTTCTTAATACTGAGTTAGATGGAACTTGCAAACAGATAAGATGCACTGAGACATACTGGCTGCGCATCACGGGGGAAACATGAACATTATTTAACATCTGATGATAATATATGCGTGTAGACCTGTAAGGTCTTATATTGCTGTCAGGAGATTTGTATTTGGCTTCCTCTCTGCACCTTAGGGCAAAATAAGCCCGTGTACTGGTACAGGCTGGGAGCTGATCAGCTGAAAACAGCCCTGCTCAAAAGGAGCTAAGGTTTAGAGCAGGGCAAAAAGAGTGCGCTCTCGTCACAAATACCACAAACCACCTATCTGCAACATCTGGAGTGTGGCCAACTAGGTTCAGGAAAGTTGTTACAACCCTCTTCATGGTGCTGGTCTCACTACCCAGAGTATGAGTCTTGATTTGAGACCTACAGTTCTGGAAGGATACTTGAGAAACTGGACAGGGACCCGCGGAGGGTTATCAAGGTGTTTGGGGGCCCAAAGCACATGACTTGTATATGCAGGTTGAGGGACCTATGCATGTTTAGTACAGCAAAGATAGAATAAAACTGATCGCTGCCTCTGACTGAAGGTAGCTACAAACATGGCAGAGCCAAACTCTTCCTTCTTGTGGTAGTACCAGCAGAGACATCCAGGGGTGATGATCGTGTATTATGGCTTGGAAAGTTCAGACTGGATGTGAGGGTTTATTACCTCGTTATTTTGCAAGGGTTAATTCAGACCCTTTGTGCCTGGAGATCCATATTTATGCTTAGCTGTTTTTGTGATCTTCCCGAGTGCTAGAGGATGGCCAAGATTACAGATCAAAGTTTCTAAATTTACAAGAACAGCCTTGATAACTGCAAGCCCCTGCAGCAGGACCTGTGGAATGTCACCACCTGCTCTGCTACAGATGTCATCAATCTCTTGATTAGCAGTCATAACCCAGGGTTTCTGCCTGATGACTTCCTGGAATGCAAATCTCTTGTTAGAGTTTTCTCACAGTCAGCCTAATAACGTACGCTGTAGGGAGAGACGCTATGAGATGGAGGCAAAAAAATGCCACGTAAGGTACCAAGTGCAAGTACCTCAAGTAGAAATATATTTAAGATGCCCAGGCAAATCTGCCATTGTTTGCGAAACAGGTTTTTGGATGCAGTGACTGTCCTGGAGGTTCACCTTCAGTGGCAGGGAGATCATTGGCCCGAGATTAAGGGACAGTTTTGGTGGTTCCTTCTCTCAGTTTATAGCAGAGTAAAATGAGGTTTTTGAGGCAAATAAGCCAAGGTACTACAAAAATTTTCATGTGACATAGTCCAGCCTTTACTGTGCCACAGCAGAGCCCGGCTGTGCCAGGGTTGGCTAATTTTTCTCCCTGTATGTTACCAGTAAGGCTTCTTTTTTCTGTCAAGTATATTTTAGAGACCTTTAATTAGTAATTTTCACCTTTGTGTAGATAACAACACCCAGAGATTTTTTAGGCTTTACAATAAAAGCACATTATAATAAGAATAAGTTTTTCCAGATTGCATCAAAGTCCCATGCAGCAATTCTCTCTCTATCTCATGTTTATTTTTCGAAACATTCTTTGACATCTGTAGCGGGCTTGTGGTGCTGGAAGTGCTTGGTTTTAATGGCAGGATTCTTACCATCTCTGATTTGAGGCAGCAGATGTTGAGTATTCTAGTAGGAGATTTCCCAGCCCCATGTCTTGTAGATCCAGTCCTACAACCAGAGCCTTCTCCAATCTATTGCGTAGCACAGTCCTGCCAGGAATGCAGGAACACATGTAATCTGGCCTTCTTGTTCCATAACAACTTACAACCTGCAAACATATTCTGTACAGTCCTTCATAATTGTGGAGTTCTAGAAGAAGAAAGGAATATGTTATGTGTGTAGGGAAAGTGGGAATGGATTAAAGGTATCGAGCACAAACACAAGTCAGACTGATGCCAGGGGACTGCATATAAGATTGTAGTTAATGCAGAATTAGAACTCTTGTTTATTACCCTCCCTGCTTTTTGGAATAAAAGCAATGCCTTTCTTATAGTTACTTAGTAATTAAAAGCAAGAATTTGAAGTTATAATGTAAGTGCCTGCTAGTGACCTACAGCTTGTCTCTGTAAGCATGCTCATGGGGAGACCCTAGGAGGTTTGGGGATGTTTTTAAATAGCACCGATACAAGTTCTTCATGTTGGTCATCTAATAGCCTTAGTTTCATCATGTAACTACTTAGAGCTATGTTGGCCAGCGTTGCTATTTCAGTTTTTATATTGGAAAGGAAAACATATTATGCCAAGTTGACTACATCCCAGAACAGCTTCTGAGTCTTACTGTGGTCTGCATAAGCAACTGGCAGCCTTAAAGAACCACAGATCTCTGGGAAGAAAATGAGTGCTGAGAAGTGGCAGTGGGAAATAAAAACTCTTTACCTAGGTAGAGAAGGTCCAAGGGCTGGGTTTTTTTATTTGTATCTCAGTAAATATCTGTAGCCTTCATTTATACCAAGCATAAATCTACCAATATAATAAGCAGTATGTCTTAAATGAACTAATTTATGCATGCATAGAAATCACCGCCATGTGATATTTTGCTGAGTATGGTCATCTTGACCGGTATGAGATTTGGACCACTGAGAACTGGACACCTGAGTCCCATTTTGAACTCATACTATCTTGTTCCCTTTTTGAAGCTGAGTTCCTTTTTGAAATACTTTTCACTGGAGGTTTGCCATATATCACAAAACCATGCTAGAGTAAATACAGATGGAATATCGAGCTGCTTCATTAAAATCACTGTGATTTGTGTAAGGAGCTTCAATCTATTCATACCTGACTTGTTAGTTTAGATTCCCTTACTGAGATATTGGTCAGATTTAAATTAATAAGTGGTGGCTGCAAAATCTTAATTAAAATGATACAGTTTTGTGAGTAGACAAGCACTCTTTATTTCATGTAAGGGTGGGTATATCTTCCTTCTGTTGGCAAAAATCTGCTTGTAAAGGTGCCAGACCAAATTAATTCCTGTGGTTAATATTAGTGACTTAATTAAATTACCAAAAATTATAAATCTGACCCTTCAATCACAACTACCTTCAGTTGTTTAGGGAAAAATTACTTTTTTGGGGTGTGTCTTTTGTTTTCTGTTTTCCCATTGGATAGCAAAAAGCTTAATAATAATTTAAAAGAATCCCTCACGTTGTTCAATTATTTCCTTTATATGGGGCTTGATTCTACACTGCTTTGCAGTTTTTGTGTTACACTAGCAGGGTGAATGTAAAACGGCTCAGAATTACATTTTTAAGAACACAGTGCCTTTTCCTACCCATTTGCCATTCGCACAGCACTGGCATAAAGTCTGAAATAGTGTGATGACAGTGTGGGATGAGATCCTCAGGCAATCTGATCTCCTCGCACTAGAAACCTGAGAAATCGTGCTGAAGATGTTAATGCCATGCCATTGTAATTGAGAGGTGCATTTTGGCCTGCTTTGCATAGGTGTAATGGTCTGGTTATACAATATAGTGAGGGCAGCAGAGAAACAGCACCACAGGTTTGGGGGTTTGCTTATACTCTGCTAGAATTCTCGTTTGTGCAAGTTCACCTTCAGAGGTACTGTACTGAATATAAAAATTACTGCTAATCTCCATACAGTTCTCCAGCAGGCAGAGGTAATAAAACTCAGGTTGCTATTCCTTCCCCCCCCATCCCACCCCCTTTTTTTTTTCCCCCACTTTTTCTCCTTTGTCCTCTGCAGAGCTGCTTACAAGTACAGCTGGGAAATAATATAATGTCTGGTCTAAGAATATATCATGGAATCCACTTTTTATCCCAAGAAGACTTTTTTATTTCTTTGCAATAACTTCCGTGGTAGGCATAGTCTAGATTCATTATGGACACACAGAGGAAGGGGATTGTATGAGCCACTAGCATGACTCTTGCTATTCTTTTGTCTCTTCCTCTCACCCTAAATAAGTATAAACAACATGTAGACAAGACAAAACCTCAGCAATGAACAAAAGCTGCCTGCATGTTATCCATCAGTATTATTTAAGTAGGACATGCTGGGCTGTTCATGATACACTCATACTGTAAGTGATAAGCTATAACGAATGGTATTCATTTACTTCTCCATTCCAACAATAATACAGCAAAGACAATAAATTTTCCTGTTTGTTCTCTGACCCACTGTTCTTGGGTTAAGCAGCATGTTTTGTCTACATTTGTCAGTTGTTACAAGCTTCTAGCTGCTGCGAACTTGGGTATTGATGAACCCTGGAAAATGGAGCCTTGAATAATGTATAAAGCATTAAACATGCAACCATTTCACTGGGAAAAAGGGGGGAAAAGTGTGTTATATGTTTTCTCTGTTGTAGCTCCTTCATTTACAAAACATATTTGTCAAGTCTTTTGCTAAGAATAATGCCAGGATGCAGTTTCCCATCATTCTTGTTAATGGGACTGTCTTAGTGTTACAGTAAACAACCATAAGTCTTGTGTCTCAGCCATTGTGCAGCACGCTTAGTTTTTTCAGCTTCCTATTAAGGGTATTTTAAATTTGCTGTCTACAGTCATAGAAGTGGTTGTGCGATTTCTGGTCTTGCATCAGGAGAGGGGCACTAAGAAAAAAGGTGTTTTAAAAGGCAACGGTGTACTTGCAGGATTACTGTGGGACTGAAGTGTGTATACTATTGGGTTCTTTAAATGCTCAAAACTTATTCCTACCTGTTACAGCATTTTAGTACTAAAAAAGCAGTACTGATTCATGCATTTTGCTGAATGAATTTACATGATAAACCATCAATATCTATTTACTTTAGCAAATGGAACTTTCTATCCCATTTGTAAGACCAGAGTCCAAGACTTCAGTGTCTGTGAATCAATGCAGCTGCATTAGCTTCAGTGGGATGGTGCTGATTTATATCAACTGAAGCTCTGGTTTGTTACATTCTTGCTCTTTTGGAAGCATGTATCAGAGCAGTGGAAAAATGCTGGATTTGATTTAGCCCCTGTTTGACATGCCCCAGAATTCACCATTGCACTGGGAAACCAGTAAACATGAAGATTTTATTGACAAGGCCAAGGTTGAGAGATTCTGGTGAACTCTGTGGACAACAGTCACGGTGCTTCCATTTGTCCTGTATCAGTTCTGTAGGTAAACGAGACATGTGATGTTTAGAGCTGGCAGTATGTTTCCACAAGGGCTAAATTCATCTGCAAATTCAAAGATCTCATTTAAAAAGAGGAAAATTATTTCCTGCATACAGCTGTCAGATTTCTAATCTTAAGCATTTCATGATTTAATATGGTTACCTCTATAAACTAAGAATACTGTCTTACCTTGCCACATGTAGGCTTCTGCACATAAATCCCATACAGAGAGTTCTGGATGCGCTGGGATGAGAATATAGCCTATCAATTTCCTCGAGTCTGACACTCCTGAAAGCCTAAAGCACTGTACAGAGGTGAAGAGTCCATGCATGCACAGAGACATAGCTGCAAGACTCCCATTAACTTTAACATAATCACACAGTTAAATCCCTGCACATTGTACTAAATATTTGCCCCAATGTGTGTTTCTCCTCAGCAAATAATTTGTCAACAGAGAAGCAGAAACGTTTATGACACGGAGAGGAATGTGCATGTAATTGAAGGCAGAAATATAAAAAGTATAGGATGCGAATCCTCTTTTCTTACCTTTCTTGGAGGTCTTCACTATCCTACAGATGTGATAAGGAAACAGCCACTGGAGCAGAATATCTCTTTCACATAGACAGCTGATGGGATTTGTATCCAAATTATTTTGGCAGAGTTATTCATCAAGAAAACAGAAGGTGTTATTAAAATGTTTATACAATAAATTGATATATGTACCATGTATTACTAGTGAATTATTTCAGTTAAGCAGGATCGATACATTTGCTCCTACAGGTGAATATGATGCCTTTGGAGTGAGAGTTTTTATTACGGTTTTAGGATAATTTTTTTTTTTTTTAAGAAAAATTATTTTCTGAAGCTAAGGATTTTTCTTTCCGTTGCTGTTGAACACATAGCTTTCTGATCATCATGCTGGGGAATACACCCAGTGGAAACTTCACAAAGCTCTTTGTGGTTATCGGCATTGTTTATTAGCATTTGAAGAGATTAGCTCTCTGTTTTTTGATGCATATAGGCTCTTCCTTTTAGAATCAGTTGTCTGAGGCTTCCTTCTCCTCCACATATGCACTAAGGGTGATTTCATTGATCCTAGGAGTGCAGGTTTATGGTACGTTAGCATGTGGGTGTCTATGACAGGCTGATGTTTAACCTCATGACTTCATTACCAGACTCCATCGTACCTAGTATCTCAGGATATTGTCAGTCTATGATTTTGAATCTCTGGCATTACTTTCAGTTTTTGATTTACTGACTATGTTCTTAGCATGAACCTTGCTAGTTTAATTCTCATCAGTGCTGCTGTCTGCAATTCATCTTCTGAAGAAAATTATGGATCCACTGAAAAGCAGGAGGAGATATATAATTCAAGAAGTTTTCAAGATTCATTTTCAGGAAGATGAAGTGCCGACCACATTATATGCTGAGTAGGGTTCTTTGAACAGTAACAATGCCACCTGCAGCACTAAACATGTATTATGGATAAATGTTTTATTGCAAGCAAGCTGGGAAAAGAAATGGTCAATCACTATTGTCTTTCCCAGCAGAATAAAGATTCTTCTTTTGCAGCTGTAATGACTTCTGCAAAAAAAGGACACACTAACATAGAACTGGGTTCCATTTCTGTGACTCTCACACATTTACAATAGGTAGCACAGTCCATGCATTTCTAGAAGAGATAAGCAGAAAATACCTAAATACAGTGCTGTAAAGGAGTATAGAAAACACATTTGCACTGCTGCAGTATGCATGATTAAAGTGGTACATTCTCCAGAGGGAATATATGAGGGTACCAGTAGGTGCTGCTACTGACTATCAATAACACTGGAACAACGTGTTCTGGTCTCCATCCTACCATGTAATTAAATTAACAGTTGCCCAACTTTACATCATTGATGTTGTACAGTAAAACAGCATATGAAGGGAGAAATATTGAGCATTTAATTCCAAGCAAGAAGCTACGGCTAGGTGACAATGCTGGATGGAGAAATAAGGACAGGCTGAATTCTGGGGTTGTTTTATACATTAGGTTATTGAAATGATTCCCAGTGGAACCTGAAGAAGAATTTGGAAACTTAATGTTTATACTACTTTCCTGCCCCTTTATCTCTACTTTACTCCACCAGTTTCAAGACACTGTAGTGATGTAAATTGGGAGTGGAAAAATAACTAGTTCCTGAAGAACAGGGGTCCTGATCCTGCTTCTCTGAAGTCAACAAGATCAGCAGTTTAATACTGGTAGGATCAAGCACAATAAAAGCAGAGATTAGTATATGGTATGGTTTGTGTAAGAAGTTACCTGAAAACATTTTTTGCATCCTGAGATAAAATAAAAAGTTAAGAATTTCACATTAAAGCATCAAAAATTCTGTTCTTTTCAACAACTGTCTCCTAAAAACCAATTGGCTTTCCAGATCTTTGAGCTGCTGAATAATTTGTAACAGGTAAGATACCTAATAATCTTTTTCTTCCCCTTCACAAATTGTCTGGGAACACTTTAAGAGGCTTTCAAATGATCTTCTGGGTAAGAATTATTTTGCTGCTCTGCTTTTTCTGACCTGTGGCTTGTCTGTAGATTGTGCGTGAATACTCAGTGGAATACTGAGTGGAGCTCGGAAGGGCTTTGGGAACAGGAACAAAATGTCTTCTGTAGAGGAGGGTCTTGATGAAAGAGCCACTCTTCTGAAATCCAGAACTCTAAGCTAAAGGTGCTAATTATTAAATTAATTATTAAAATTATTAAATCACTAAACCCTTTGGGGTGGGTTTCTTGCAGAGAGTTACCTTTATGATTTAGGATAAACTCTGAATTTCTCGAATTTTGGACTTCTTAACTGAAATACAGAATCTAAGTCAGTCCAGCAAATTTGTTGTTCATTTTTCCATTCCCATTTTCATCATTCTTACCTTTACAAGTATTTTCTTTCTTTCTCCCTATGAATGTATTTTTGGGGTTACTGTAACTGTATGTCCTCCACAAAAATTACAAGAAAATCCTTTGTGAACTTCCTTTAGGGGCTGGAATTTCTTTCATTTTGTAATTTGGCTTCAGATAGAATTTTTGTCTTAAAGTTTTTTATTAAACATGAACAATTCCATTCTTTTATATTGTGTGTTGATGTTGTGGCCAAGTGGATTGAGAAAAATGGTATGTGATTGGGATACATAACTCCCATTGATTGGGATACATATTCACATTGTAGATATACATAGGCTTTTACTTTTGCAGATGAAGTTGTGCAATGTTTTTAAAAAGATTTGCTAAATGTTTTCAAAATCTGATGGAATTATCATCTACCAATAAAAATAGTTGGAAAGATAAATGAAAAGTGACTGAACCAAACAATAACTATAAGTACACAACAATTTTTGTATTAATGGAGATGAAAACATTTCTTTTCATCAAGCTTCCAAAGTTTCTCTTGGGTGCTTTTCCTTTCCTCTCATATTTGCAAAATTAATCAACCCAGAACAAAAATGATGACTTTTAGAAAAGCTAACACTTGGTTTGTATATAACAATAAATTGAAAAACACTTGCTCTCCCCACTTCTTTTATGAAAGCTGATTTTTAATACAGTCATGATTAGTTACGTCATTCACTTGAGATCAAATAAAAATATATTGATCACATGAGTAATTCTTCCTTGATTGGGCACCTCCCTCAAAAGTTCTCATTGCTTCTCAGAAAACAAAACGTGATTCTCCGTGCTTTCTCATTCAAAGCTGCTAGATGAAAATGAACTTTTAGAAACAATCCAGAATCCATTTGTCAGGATAATAACGATTCTCTGAAACAATTCTTTCTGCCTCTTCTCGCTCCCCCTACCCACATTAATTATAATGCTCTAACAGAACAGAGCTTGATTCCCTTTTTTATTAAGGTTGTTTCACTCTATTATTGATTAAGCTTATTTCCCATGATAAATAACCTTCCTGTCAAAAGATGATTTATGAAAGCCAGTGGTCGGTCTTTTTCCAGTTTGCTTTTCCTGTGGTTACATATTACATATTATCTCCTGCTGACTGGTCTGGGCAGTCTTTGAATCTACAATTACTGGTCCTCATTAAGAGAACTGAATTTTAGTGCTGTAAAAGGCTTGGAGATTTATCAGGTGAATCATTCAATTTCAAGTTAGAAACAGAAGTATCTTTCGAATGTGAGTATATAGTCTTGTGATATGCCTTTAAACCTTCAAAATGTTAATAAAGTAAGGTCACCCTGCATTGCACTTGTGGAGACCAACTCCTTGGAAGCAACATACCTCATTAACTTTTTTCTATGTCTTCTGGAATATAACAACCATTGACCACAAAGGCAAAAAACAAAATAAAAATAAAAATCTGCAATTGAAGTCATACACTTCTGGAATGCTAGTAGTCCAATTTGGATGGCAGTGGTTCTTTTTCCACCATATGTATTTCTACGTGTATATATAAAATGCAAAAGAGCTTCTTAGAAGACAACAGTTCTGGTTTATGCAACTCTTGAGATGGAGTAAGTGTGGTTTTGTTCTGATATGATTTGTTCTGTGATGTCAACAAACCTTTTGTCCTTGGATTTAAGATAAAATGTGAGGTCTTGTGAGTTCTTTTTACTAGGTGGAAAAACTGAAAAGGATACAGGGTGCACCTAGCCTGTTTATTGTACAGGATGTAGCTAACCTGTTTATCAACGAAAACTGTTTAGAGGTTTATGTCTTGACTGTATCAAGAGCTGAGCACCTTTCAGGGAGTGATTTGTCCAAAAACTCAGTCATGTGCCTTTCTTTCATATTCTCAAAACAAAGTCTTCATCTGTGTCTGGGCTTCCTCCACTGCTTTTTCTAATTGTATCTGTGTTTTCTGTTTTCCAAATAGCCAGTCCTCTATTTTAAATATACGTTTCAGGACAAATAGCTCAAGACCAAGGGAAATGTAACTTGTCTTTTGGGTTGCGGGATTGCGACTGTCTTTTGTTCTGTGCCTGACGCTGCAGAGTTCTGATCCGCAAGCAAGTTTTCTCTGCAATAGAATAGTACAAATGACCAGTCTTAAAAAAGCATTCTATAAAGGAATGTCACTGCTTTTCAAAAATCCTGAAGAAGGCTGACTGTACAACCCCAGCTTTAGTAACATTTTCACATAATTCACATTACAATTCTGTATAGATAGATGTTGCATTAGACAGACCTAAAAAAAAAGATTGGTCTTACATACCCTTGAACAGTCTCATGAAAATCCTAGTGCTTATAAGTGAAAAAGCATAACGCAAAACCTAACATTATCATTGCTTTAGTTCTCAGTCTTCGTTCCTTCCAGTCGGGGCTCTTAATAGAAACTAATGGTAACTACCTAACCAGGATATTTTCTTTCCTGAGTCGGTAGCAGAATTAGAGTCCTGAAAAGATAGCAGGCTGACATTTGATGTTTTTAATACCTAAAGCCAACTTCAAAGAGAATGAGTCAATGTCACAAACCTAGCAAATCAGCAGAGACAAATATTTTTTACCTGTAGTAGCTCTGCCTTCAGAATTAATTTTGATAAGAAGCATTTTACAAATGTGATATTTTTTTCCCCTTGTATCCTGCTTACCTTGCAAAAAAAAAAAAAAAAAAAAAAAAAAATTAGGGTCATTTTTCTTGTCTGCTGTTGTGGGGCCATAATATTTCAACTCTTACAAATTTTGAAAGGACCACTTGATCCTGTGACAGGTGATAAAATCAAAGAGGCCAGTAAAGGACAATCCTTTTCTCACTTTCTTTTAGAGAGTGGTTTCTCTTAACGTGATACTCACTGCTTGTGGACAGCAGGTCCCTGGATTTCTGAGATCAGAGGTTGTCCTCGGTGTCAAAGATGTTTCTGTTCTCACATTTTCCACGGTAACTGAACTCCCCAGACCTTGTCACTGTATTATCCCTGTTTGAGAGACGGGGAACTGAAGTACAGAGAGCCCAATATTACAGGTAGCCTTTAGAAAAGAGTGAGTAGGAGCTGAGTCTCAGGCTCTGATCCTGCTCTCTATCACAGCCTGGGTGGTAGGACCTTGGTTGGCCGAGGCGGTGAATGTGCTGTAACAACTCAGTGATGGATGCTGAGATTAAGAGCTGTGCACCAGCCACCTCAATAGTCATTTTTCTGGGTAACCGAATTTTGTTGCATATTAAAGCAAATTAAGTCACGATTGTTAAAAAGCTACTCAAAACATCTCAGAATGCTACCTGCAATAATTGACAACTATTGAATCCAAATATAGAGTTTTGACTCTCTGAAATGAGGAAAAAAAAAAGGGGGTCTTGTGCTCTGAGCTGCTGAATGGCTGTTCATTATACAGAATATTCTGTAGAAAGGACCTGAATTATAAAGATGCACTCATAACCTATTTGAAATTAGGTAATAGTGAAGTCATTATTAAGTAACCAAATCAAAGAAAACAAATTGTATGTCAATACAATAGGCCAAGGAAGTTAAAAAAACTAAATATGTGGAACACATTTAATTTTACCTCCTTTTTCAGGTTTAACTACTGAAAAAGTTATTTTGCCTGAACTCACTTATTCATTTTAAGCCTTTCTGGTCCAGGTTCCTTTCAATCTGCTTAGCAAGCTGCAAAAATGACTTGCTGAAGTCACTGATGGTTTGGAGGAAGATATGAATTAAACACTGAATTGTGAGAGTAAAAAGACTGGCTCTGTAATGTGCTTTAAGGACTTAAAGGTCAGTGGAAGGGAAGACTACGTGTCTTTAAACCGCCTTGTCTCACTCCTGATTGCAAAGTGCTCTGGGGACGGGAAAGGTCTGTATGTTGGTGATGTCCTGTTTGAGGCACATTAACTTTCCCTGGTGATCCTATGCCCCACGCAGTACCTCTGGAGCTACTGCCAGGATCCTGCCTACCCTGAGACTTGTGCACTGGTTGCTCTGACTATGGCCCTGTTTGGGAAATCTTCTAGGAGTGCATCTGAGGAACTTTAAGTTTTGCACCTTTGGCAGGGGTAGGAATATTGCATACTTTGTGATGTATGTTTCCAAAACAACAACCTAAGGCTACACAGGGACAAAGCCATGCATGTTGACTCTGGACTTGTGACTGCTACTGCAGTTCTCTCACTTTCAAATCCATTATCGGGAGCTGAGAAATTGTGTCGCTGTTTCACAATTTTAGTGAACATGGGTCTTTAACTTGGAAGTGTATCTGTTCTTGCTCAGTCCAGATCTTCGCTAGCTTTATTCATTGCCCATGTGTTATAAATCATTGCTTGACAGTAAAAGTGGTTATGCCTCTAAGCATTCAGAATTCACCGCTCTTGAAATAACCCACCATCCTTGGAATCATGGGGACTGATAGGTCCTTTTTGTTTATTTTGTAGAAGCATAGATAGCACTGAACAGAGAAACAGAGGAATTCAGTTGCTTCTATAAACTATCAATTTGAGGTAAAGCCTCAGATGATGACATTTGTAGTCACATTCTTTCTTTCTCACACTAAGGCAGTCCATCTGGAGGGTTTCCTAGAATTCCAAGAGTTTCTTGATTTCCTGGGATTTGTGTTTTCTTAAATGCTGTCAACAGCACAGAGACAAAAACCTGTATTTTGCATGGCATCCACTGTGTTACCAAAGCAGAAATAAGAAAAGGACATTTATACTGTGTGCTTTTGTCTCCCCAAAATCAATTTTATTTTAGAATTATGTTGAAATAATTTTTTTCTATTGTGCTGTATTTCAGTGACGTCTGCCTTAAATATCTCTTTTTGTTTTAGTAGGAGGCATAACATCTGAGAGAGGAGCTTGATGTTTCAGAGGCAGTGAATTGTTCTGATTTCCAGAAATAACCATGTTAGGAAGTAATGCTCTGATTAGTTGAAGTGTCTGGCACTAGGGATTCAACCATAAAAAATGGCCAAGGAGGAATCAAGAGGTTCTGCAGGGACAGTGGAGATGCAGGACATGTACATATTCCACAAATTTTGCAGCGAATGTATTGAATTTAGTATTCAAAAAGGATGGCTGGTTCTTCTAAAAACAAATAGGAAGATATTGCCTAGGGTGTCATGTGTTCTGGCCCATCACCATGGAATATACAATGATTATTATTGTTGTGCTTCATCAGTCAGATTTGCTTTGATTTTTTTTTTAATATATTTTAATATCTGGGATCGATTTCATATTCTTGGTGTATTGTATCCAGAACCTTCTAAAATGTGATAGTCTAAAAAAAACCCCCTGAATTAAGACAATCATGCACAGGTATCTTGCAAAATGTTTATCACTGAGTGGTCACTTGAAAATTATTACTGTGTCCATGAAAGAGCTTCAGCCTGTAATTTTAGAACCTACAGAAAGCGTTTCTCCCTGTCCTGCCACAGCTCTGGGGAAGTACAGGAGTAAGCCCAGAACACAGATGAGTAAGAGGTGTACTGCAACAGGAGTTATTCTGTGCAAACCTAAATAGGATAGATTTACCTGAGAATTACATTGTTATACTTTAAAGGGGAAAGTTGCTTTTCTTTGAGTTTGAAAATCTCTCAGAGACCTATCTGCCATGTAGCAAATCATTATCATTGTTTTTATATGTTTATGCTGCTTTCCCTTGAAAATGCTTTGGCTTAATAGTACTGAACAAAACAATGTTCAAAAGAAAATTCTCTAAGAGTAAATAAATGAGGCACTTCCCTACTAAGGGTATTTTTAGATAAAGTAATTTCACCATATCGAATCTCCAATCTTCAGGTATTTAAATAGCAAATACATGGAATGGATGAAGACAATTTACTAGGAGAGTTGAATAGCCACTTCAGAAGCACTTGGCAGTTTTATTATGCAGGTATTTCATTGTAGCTATGCTCAGTTTTACATGGCAAGGAGTTTACAGATATCATGCTCAAAGTTTAAGCACCATATTTGCCTCCTTGACCATACATAATAAGGGGCCTAACTCTACAAAGAGATCAGTAGGTCCTCTCCAGAATGCCTCTTCTCTCTCTGGGATGTATGTGGTGCCTTATTTTCTGATATACTTTAGGAAAGTGCGGTAGTATGTTCTCATACAGTTCAGCTTCTGAACAGCAGAACCCTTCAGGAGTTGGAAGACAGTGAAATAGGTGGAGGAGAATCCATAAAGAGAGGAAGTCCCCCTCTTATGAGGGGAGCAAAATGAGCTGGCAGTTTGCAAAAGGTCTGTTCTTATGAAAGAACCGGTAGAAAAGTCTGCTAAGCACACAGGTCTCAGAGGCTCTTTTCCTCTTCTTGACTGCTCCTACAGAAGGAAGAGTTGGATCACTGCATTCTGAACCCATACTGCCCTGCTAGAATAGGCACCTTACACGCTATACTACCAAAAATCAATGCAAAATTTGGCTTACATACATGGCACACTGTTCATTGTATGGAAAAATGTTTCTTTATTTCTTTTCTTTTTCCTTTTCAGAAAAATTAAAAAGACAACTGAGGGGAGACGTAAAATTAATATTGTTAATACACAACCACAAACATGTGAATGCAGAGGCAGCAGTTCAAGGAACATGAGCTAATGATTTGTGACCTTGGTTGCTACCATTGATACACCTTTTGACTGCTGCTGAATTTAGAAGTCCATTACCATCTTGGCTTGTGGTACATAACTGCAGAAACCATGTTTACCAACTAGTGTAAGAGAGAACAAGTAGAGAAAGAGATGCTATTTTCAAACTGTTGAGAGGTTATTATACAATCAATGGAGAGTGAAATTCCTACATTAGAAACTGTATAAAAGCACTTGACAACATCCTTTTACTCAGTTTCAGTAAAATGTATTAATATGATTATTACGCTACTTGCATTCTAAAGCATGATGCCATTATTTAATCTGTAAGAGCAAGGTCTTACTGAAAAATACTGTCAAAAAAGCTTTCACCCGTCTCCTGTGCTGGCCGTTTCTGCCATCCAGTTTCCATCTACCTCAGTGAATATGAATATCTCGGTGGGGTACTGACATTATTTTATGTCTGGTCATGCCACTGGTGCATGGATGTTTTATGAAACAAGGTAGAGCAATTAATACTTTCCTTATTGATTGTCCCTTAGTCAGAATATTCAGCAGCAGAATCAAGTCAAGTCTCAGCTGCAGAGGCAAAACTGAATTTTGTTGCCCCACAGACAAAGACAAAAATAAGCCAATTTGCCTTCACTGTTGGGTTGGCAGCACAGGATCCTATGGTGATGAACAGATTTCAGAGATGAGACCAAGGCTGGGTGAGATCACTGGCTTCTGGGGGGAATGAATTCTCTGAAGGCTGAGATATTGCAGGATGTTGATTAGGGAGCTAGTAATTGTCAATGAGAGGTCCAGGAGCAAAGTCTGACAAAGGTTTAGGGTAAGAAAGGAAGAGAAGACAGATGTGGGTAGAAGTGGTCTGTTGTTCTTGGCTGATTTTTGGAAGAGAGTCAGTGAGTTGCACCAGGGGGCTATGAGTAGGTTTATTTCTTTTCTGTCTTCCCCATGGACCACAGTATTAACTCAGAGCATTAACATCTCCTTGCAGCCCCTCCTCCAACAAACACACATGGACAGGTAGATGTCTTTCCCTGCAGCATCTTCTCCCTTGTCGATCCTCGCTTTCTTTGATGCTGTATATGGTCTCCCCTCACATGCTAGCAAAAAAGTTCTCAGGAGCACGCTTTATTCACCTTTCTGCTGCTTTGTGAATGATTGCTGAGAGTGATCTGTGTGTGCCTTGAGAAGAGGAAAGACGTAGGGCCATGGCACAAAGCTCTGTAGGGCTACAGAGGGCCTGGGCAGAAAGTCTTGCTGCTGTGCTGCCTTTGAAAAGGGCGCTGCAAGTACTGCTGCACCCAGGGGACCCATCCGCCACAGCTGGCTGTCCCACATGCCTGGATCCTGCCTTTGGTTACAGCATGGGGCAGAATGAGTGGGAGAGAGGGGCTGACTCTGTCTTAAGCAACTACCCGCTTTGCCTCTCAACGTCTAATTATTTTCAGCGATGCATATTTTTGCAGAATCAAAAAGAGAATATTGTCATGAGGTTGAACTAATACAGTTTCACAGCACCAAGACCACTCTATTTAACACCACCATGGAAGCCCTCTTCAGCGATGGGACCTCATACTGCTAACCAATCTCATAGTTAAGTGCTAATTTTCAGCTATTTTGATTTACTTTTAGGCAACATAACCTAAGTTGTATGTCAAGTGAATCTCATTAAAGCTTTTAAAGTGCTTTCAGGTCACTTGGATGGAAGGTACTAGGGAGATATTATTCTATGCAACCATAACTGTTTGTTCATTTAACAAGCATACATTTAGCTACTTTTTAAAATTACATGAACATTTTATATTTGTTTATATTGTTATAATTTATTCCCATTTGTATTTAGAAAGGAAAGTTACAATGTAATTTTTTGGTACTTTCTCAAAGCTTTTCAAACAGGTTTACTGACGTCCCTTTAAATTTCCATTGACTCAAGAACGTTTACCTCTATGCAGGCCTCCTTAACATGTATAAAGCATCAGGATGAATGAGAAATTGTGCTTAATCAATTCTGCAGTAAAGTGCTTTGCGGTTTTTATTGTGTTATTTGGTCTAGATTGAAGTGACACTCATATTATTAATTTGTTTGCAACAAGGCAAATGATAAGCCTACATCCATGTTTGAAGTAAAACTTAAATTTATAGGTGCTTCTACCGTGGAACTTAACAGTTCCCTCCCCACTTCCACTCCAAAGAGTGAAATCTAATTAGTATCAACAATCTGGCTATGGCTAAAGCATTTCCTTTAACAAAAGTTTTTAGGAAGTGCTCTAAAATTATCAAAAATGGAGGTCAAGCAATGGCTTTATAACACTCCATTGAGCCCTTCTGTGTGCCAATATATATTTTTCATCCTTAGCTTAAGGTTGTATTAATAAAGAAGAGGTCTGCTGCACATTATGCATCTTCTGATCTCGGCTGTTTCACACGAACAGTAAGCTATGAAACTTCAGACTGATTTTTTTCTATAATAATCTGCTTCTGTTCTTACTGATGAGGATCCAGTGCTCCTCTTCCTGACCTTCCATGTTCGCCAGCCAATCAAGCCTGAACAGTTTCAGCAGTGTTAAACTTCACAGCTATTTCTGTTACTCTGAGGTCTGTCCCCATCGATTTTTAAAAAGTTAGCATGCCAGGAATTCATGTCAGATGTCAGCAAGCTTCAGAGTCACCAACGATAACCTGCTGTCTCAGCACATTGTAGCAGAACAGAGCATTCATGTTGTTCTGCTCCTGATTGTCTAGTGAATTGGGAAAACATTGTGCAAAATACAGCAGCTTCACTGGTGGGAAAAATTGCTGAACAGCACCTGCATAGTAAAGCAAGACCATCTGCTTATTTTCCCTACCCCCTATTTCTGTGTCTGGGTATCCGTCTCATTTTTGTCAGACAGGATCATGCAGGTGTTTCCATGAGAATATATGTGTATCTATGTAAGAAAGAGAGAAAAGAGAGAAAGAAATCAAGACCTGGACTGTGTTTTCATACAACAAGGAATTTCCCCGTGGAACTCACTGCTACAAGATACCAGCAAGGACAGGAATTCGTCAGTGCTCATCAAGCTGACTGGGCTATTTATCAGGAAAATGTAGACATTTATGAGTTTGGGTAGTTTAAAATCCATATAATTTAATCGAAAAGGGTTGATGGGATGTAAACTCTTCTTTCAGAGCATAAATCTTTTTGCAAAGGGAGATGGGAAGAGAAACTTCCTGTTACCCTATTTATTCTTGTTCCTATGTGTGTGGCAGTTTTTATATTTTCTTGTATAGCGTATAGTGATTGCTGTCACAACCACTCTATTAGATCACATTCCAGGTTAGTAATTTTTACACTCTAATACAAGTACTGTCCTTGGACAGTAAGAACACCTTCTGCATTTTCTTTTTGTTATATGACGCCTAGGAAGGTAACACTACACTAAAATTTAGCAACTTCTGCTGTTGTGGGAGCAATTGTGCCTCTTCCCTACTGGAGGTTTCATAAACCTATTCACTGTAACATTCTGGTTAAACTGAAGACAGCTTGTATTGATTTTTTTTCTTCCTCTTCTCCTCCTCCTTTTTTTTTTTTTATTTCTTGTGCTTATCCATGTGGAGGACAAAGAAAGAATCTAACAAAGTATTTTTCCCTTAATCAGGCTGAGAGAAAAGAAAGGTTTCAAGGTCAGTTACAGTGCAAGATGCCTTTTATGACCTCCATCATCCTGTCTATTTCTTCTGCCTTAAGAAAAGAGGGTTTTTTCCACGACACCAATTACGATACACTGTCTCACACAGGATTTTTCCATTCAGGTTTGTATTTGCTCTCACAGTGAAGTCCCAGCTCTCCCCCGGTGTTGTTTTGGTGATGTGAGCTTCTGACCTTTGGGAAACTATCCTGAACTTCATGAATTCCTTCATCCTTCACTTCACTTATTACAGCTGGTGGTTACTATTTGTCTTATGCTGTGTTAGCAAAACACTGTGCAGATGGGGAATATAGATTGCTTCTCTGAGGCTAAATTGGCAAAATATATAATGCAGTATCAATTGCCCTTGGTGCCCCAAATTCCTGCCTTTGTTAACCAGGCTGCAGCAACTGTTGAAGTTAATCTGTCCGCTGGCTGGGGAAGGAATGTCAGAAAAAGTGAAGGTGCCTGTCTCAGGTTTTGTCCGATTCATCCTTTATTTATTTGGTGTAGTTCCTGACTGCAGTGTTGTCTGACGTGCTTGTGTGCTTTAAAGCAGTTATCTTCATAGATCCCTCACGATGTAAGGTAGTACTTACTGTATTCATCATTTACACAGAAACATTGAAGCATGGTGAAGTTGCATGATTTGCCGGATTTTCCATGGCATGCCTGACAGAAGTATGTGAATCCAGACTTCTTGACCAACCTGGTGGTCTAACCTCAGCTTTTTGTAATTTGGGACATAAATATGCATTCCCTTGGAAAGCAGCTGAAACACTTCAGGACACTCCTGCTTTGTGTCTCTGTGTTCAACTGAGGTTAACACAGAGCTTGTTGAACAGAGCTTCCCAATTTGCCCGATTTCTGAAGGTGGTAGGCTTGATTGCCTCAAGCTGTGGGGATGATAACTTCCAGGTGAGGGTATTGTATAGAGGAGGTGCTGTGTGTGTGTTTTAAAACCCCAGCTTTATAACACAGAAGATTTTGAAACATTCGGAGGTTGTTTATATGAATTCTACTTCATGGGGAAAAAAATTGCACAAAGTCTTCCTGAATTTGTGATAAGCAAAGCAGTTCCCACTACATAGAAACATGAAGTGTTAGCAGGGCTGTTTTGGAGATAGCAAAAGCGTTCCTGCTTTTTCATACTTTATATTGTCATCTCCATCTACACCTTAATGAGTTAATTTATCCAGTGGTTATCCTTTTCTTCCAAATTCAGCATTGAGCTGATATATCTGTTTGTGTGTCTTTATTGTGGGAGCCTCTTGACAGCATGGTTAGAACTGGTTCAAGGTTACTTTAGATGGCAAGTTTAATACTTTGGTGCACTCAAAAAAGGCACTGTCCCAGTCTTTCGTGTCCAACGAACTGACATTTCACCTTACTTGTGACACTAACAATCATTAATGCAGTCTCTCCCCCCACCCTTTCTTTATGCATTTAAGAAGTTTTACCTTTATAGAGTTTTAGAAAGTATACATTGCACAGGCTTTTTATATGAATTGAAAAGTTTAACAGTTATGCATACAGCAGTGTAATATGGTTATACCATATGCCACGAATGGTCAGATCAATACAGTACTCGTTACTTTTTGTGTATACATTTAAACTAAAGCTCTGACTGACGTGATCATCGTAGATGACTTGAGAAAATGAGGTGGGATCAGTTACACTTGGAGCTTAGCCCTAGGGTAGTACCTTGCTTGCTTGCTTCTTTTTCACAGATTTGGTGGTTGAGCAGTGATTCACTCTGGTTCAGCTGTTAAAATTGCATCCAAAATGTTGTGCTCCCTTTCCTCGCTCCCAGAAGCTGGGATGCTTGTTTGAGGCCACCCTCTTTCTGCCTGAATCACAGGCTCAGAAATACCCACCTCTTAAGAGGGGTTCCAGTCCCTATGTGCTCTTGGGCCCCATCCTGGAGACCAGCCCACATCTCTTTCACAAGACACCTCTACTGATGAGTGGTTACACCTTGTCTTCCTCTAGCTCTGGCTTGAAGGGTTATTTGTAGGTCCTCTTATATGTCTCACTTAAGAGCTACTGCCCTTTTTTAGAGTCCTCCATAACACCTGAGAGCCTTACACACCTGAAGCAGTGTATTAGTCAATACAGCTGTGGAAAATCAGGAAGAATGGCTTTTGAAGGAGGAGCTTCCACCATATGAAGTGATAGCTGTTAGCACTGGTGCTGAGCTTTTCTTCTCGCGTGTGTGCTGTGAACGCTGGGGAAGTGCCTCCAAGGTAAGCAAATTCTAGTGGTTGTTGTGCTTTATTATTTAAGGAATAGTTGAGTCTTATGACTACAGTCTGAAATGGCAAAAGGCCCTCTGTGGTAGTGAAAATAATAAAAGGTGTTCACTGCTACAAAAGCAAATGGTCAAAATGTATGGTGAGAGATACCAGATGGATGCCAGTCAATTGCAGCAGCAAAAGGGAACAGAGAGACATTTCTGTTTAGTGTGATAAACAACATCTTGCCTTTGTAGTGCTGTTGATCTAGTATACACCAAAGATGTTTTGCTGTCTAATTTCAGGAGGTGCACAAACTCTTTTTCCCACAACAGTCAAAGGCACTTAAATGAGAGTTAGAGCAGTCATTAATGCTGCCTCGAGAGGTGGCTTCTTGACATGGTAAAGAGCACGGTGGCCTGACCCCACAGATAGAGGTTTGGGTGCGGGCAGCTTACTATCACTCTCGCTGCTTTGCGAAGCAGAACCTGCCCGTTGCTCAGCTGTCTCTTGGGACCAGAGGAGCTTTGCCGTGTCGCAGGACAGGTCCATGGGGCTTGTGAGTGAGAGTGGAGGTGTGGTTGTTTATTCCTTTGGGTCTCTGGGGTGGCTGTGTGCACTATCCCTATTCTAAAACAGTGCCAAAAGAGAGACTGAATCTACAGTGAGAGGGATGAGGAGGGAAGTGGTGGCATGGCAGAGACAAATAAAGTGAATATGAGGATAGAAGGGCTTTTTTTAAGCTTTCCAAAGACAAATCAATAGATTTACTTTAGGATGAAAGTGAATTTAGACTCATAATCTTTCACCATGTGCAACGTTCTGCAACTATAATTGAAGGCCTATTTATATTACTGCCATTATGATCAGAGTAAGACAGCATTTAACCGGATATAGCTCTGCTTCGTAGGTCAGCTGGTGGGTATCTATAATATTTACATTTTTTACACCACGCAAGTCTAAATTCTGAAGTGAGTTTAAGAAATTATAGCTTTCCTTTTTCATTATTTACTGATTTCAGGAATGATAAATAGTATTTTATTTTAAAGACTACTGCATTGCAACAATGTTAACTTTCCAGAGATAACAAAGATTAGCATGTTCAGAATTAAGCATGGGATATTAAGGTAAATTCTTCTATTGGGGCACATGCTGTTAAGGGGAATTATGCATGGTCATTGAAAGAATAGTCTCCATTGTTTCCAAGTTACACAGTTAGCTCTAGTTACTGCAGTGTGCTCTGCAATGCACTTTGCAAAAAATTATGTCCTCTGGTGAGATAAGAAAGGACCATTGCATTATGTTGGTTATTAAGCATTTATTGTTTCTTTATTCCCCATAGTTTGCAGCCACAGC
The DNA here is from genome assembly GCF_030936135.1 of Gavia stellata. Classification (NCBI taxonomy): domain Eukaryota; kingdom Metazoa; phylum Chordata; class Aves; order Gaviiformes; family Gaviidae; genus Gavia; species Gavia stellata. The sequence continues at coordinate 14,481,043 of NC_082611.1, read as the reverse complement.
GATAGTTGAATGTTAGTTTACAAAGAGGCTGACTGCCGCAAAGCTCTCACTTACACAGCTATGCAAAATGAGAAAGAATAAGGAAGTTTTCTTTAAAGGCATTCCATCCCAGAGCTGCCCAGAATTAAATGCACAGCTCTCCAAGAGTGTGGGGCAGTCAAGACAGACATGGGGTCTCCCCGTTGCTTTGAATGTCTGGTTCCCTAAAAGGGGTATTGCTTATGCACAGATGACAGCAGGATGACGCTATGTGGTGCGGTTAAATACCGCAGCCTGGCTCTCAGGATTGCGCCAGGAGTCATCTCCCACCTCAATTACAGAGCATGAATAAAACTTAGGAGCCCTCATATTCAGCCTTGCCCTTTCCCACAACTGCTCGTTAAGGGGTTCAGTAGAGTTGCTGTTATCTCCTAGGAGTGCAAGACAGGGTCTCTGTTGCTATTTGTGGAGGGATTTTCTTCTGCTGCTTGAAAGCTTTAGAACTGGTTTTCTTAAAAAAAAAAAAAAAAAAAAAGAAAAGAAAATTAAAAGTAAAAAGCTCCTTACCATCTGGCCATAACCTTGTACAATATGTTACATTTCAAACTGCGAGAAATTTTTTATGATCAGGTTATAATTTGTCAGTCACTTACAGATCTTTAAGTTAAAAATGTATGGTGCAGAATAAAGTTGCTCTGTATATTGTTTTCTAAGATGAGTGGAAGGAGAAGGGAGGAAAAAAAAGACACTTGAAAGTGTTTTAATTGCACAGGGATGTCATTGCCTCTAGCAAGAGTTCTCCTGCTTCTGTCATAAATTTTTCATATTGCCTCGTGAGAGTGAAAACTGGAAACTTTACCCTCTAAGTGAAAGTCGATGAACCTCATAGCAGCCTCAGATCCCAGTAGCCTTGCACTCAGGAATATTAATTTAATTAAGATCGCTACAATAAATTCTGCGAGGGAACTCTCCTGGCACCTAAGGTAACTCGTGCAAAGAAGGAGGGGAAAAAACCAGCAGAGCCAGATTTGATGGAGGGAGATACAGTAGTAGCATGTCCTCAGAGCAGTTGTACGCTTATCGGAAGTGACAGCTAAGAGACGTGTGAGACCTCCTAAAGTAGATGACAGAGGTTTTAGTTAGGAAAAAGCACACGGTCGCAAATAGTGTAATCATTTTGTTTTCACTACACTGACCCATCTGTAGTCTGAGAAAACAACCCAAAATATCTTTAAAAATTGCCTCTCTCCTGGGAAGTAGAAAGGCTTTTGCAGGACAGCACACCTTTGGGCTGTTTGCCCCCCACAAGAGTCACCCAAACCTGTAAGACCGGGAATACGCTGCTTCGCAGGGGCATCTGCAAAAGGCAGCTAGCGAGCTCCCTTCGCTCTGCAATGTTTATGGAGACAAGGGGGATGGAGCTAAGAGCCAGGGCCCCATAGTCCTCTGAGGCTTTGGACTAGACATTTTAATTTCCTGCATTAGATTAGAGAGGTAGGATTAATTAGAATTATATTATAGGAGGTGGCTGACCTGATTTACCCAGGTGTAAGACAGGAGTTGTGCCATTGCAGTAGATGGTACTGCATCTTTAAAATCATGCAGCTGAGATCAGCTGAAGCTCCAAGAGGGGTGACAAGCAAATACCACATGCCAATTACTACTTTTTTTTTTATTTTTTTTTTTTTCCTCCTGAAAGTGGAAGCTGGGCATAAATCAGAGTCAATGCCACAAAAGATATCAGGATTCTGCAAAATTCTGAAGAAAATGATATCCCAAAGTTAAACTATTTCACATTATTGGCTATAAAAATAAAACAGAGCTCCCTGGGAAGTTCAATCTGAAATGATAGGCCTAATAATTGGGCTTATTTTGTGGCTTTTAAAAGCTGAGATTTGCTTAAGAAAGCCTCTGTTGCAGGGGTTGGGCAAAGTGTGTGTGTGTGTCACCACAAAGGGAGGTATGAGTCTTCTGGTTCCAGGCTCTAATTCTAAACCCAGGGCTATATATTTGTTTATATTAAAATAATCTTTAATGTAAGTAGTTACTGCTTTATTTTCTCGGAACCTTTTAAAGTATTTTCTTTATTACAAAATTTGGGTGTTCAGCATTATGAGAAGAACAAACCAAGCATTAAGTTTTTCTTTGCCCCCCAGGCTTGGCTCTTCTTATAAATCTGTTGCTATCTAAAATTATAGGAACGGCATCGCTTGCTAAACTCTTTTGTGCGCAGGGACGCGGCTCAGCATTCTGCTCGAGTAGGGCTGCTTTTCACATCATCTAGTTTGAATCTTGGTAGGTCCTTTTAGTTCTAATTTTTTTGATAGTTTCGTTTTCTTCAGGAGGGATGCTGATGGTATGATGTACTCTCTAGAACAAGTGAAGGTATCGGGGTCAGGCCAATAACACTTCCTAGAATGAGTTGTCTCCAGTGGGACTAAGCACGTGCTCTGAAGAGGGGCGAGTCTGGTGAGACAGGCAGATATGCTTTCAGGCTGCAGGCCACCTGTGAGGTGAAAAGGATTGTGGAATTTAATAGATAAAGTCTACTTTTTATTTCATAAAATGTTCCTTGAATGTGATTTGTATTTTATTCATGAGATTTAAAAATTGAGTTGAACGACTAAGCTGACAGAGAGCACAAAATGGCTACAAGGCTACTAAAAATAAAGCAGCAAGAAAATAGCCAGTTGTCTGGTTTGGATTTCTTTATTATTATTTTACATTAAGTAAGCTTAGATGTAGCATGATTTTATTTTTTTTTTCTTGCCTATTCCTCTATCTGCCCTTTGCTAAATGGCACAGTTCAGTAAGATGCATAGATTGGTGTTACTGCAGGCATTATAGAGCCCTCAACTACAGTATCTGTTCCTCATATTCCTTCAGGGTTTATTTGCAAAAGGGCAACATAGCCAAATGTGATATTTGGGCTCTGGTTCCCATTAAAAGAAAACAAATGCAGTGCTACAGGAAGGCTCCCTTGTTTCAAGGCAACGTGTGGCTACTTTAACAATTAAAATAAAGGTTCTTTCCTGGTGTTTAGATTTCTTGCGTGAAGATACTAGGCAGGAGCTATAGGGAGAAAAGGCAAAAGTAAACATTTTCCTGGATAATCTTGCAGTCACTGAATATCAAAAATAAAAGCCAATGATTGCTGGCCAGTGAAGTGTCTGCCAGGTTTAAAGAGAATTATCTTCTTTTTTCAAAATCCTGGTTTGTCTTCTAGTAGCATTGGATCAACCCTTTTCATTCCCAGGAATAATGATAACTAATTCTGTTCTTGTTAGTGCTCTAATAAATTTTGAACAACTCTTTGAAGCTGCATGTATGTGTACTGCCTTGGGAATGGAGTAGGCCTAATCTTCCATCTGTTTAAGCTATAATCCTTCAAAATTCCCATTTGACAGGGTTTCTGTGGACTTGAGACCCAGTCCCCCACCCCTCTTTTTGTTTGGTTTCCTTAATTCAACCCTTTCATGGGTAAGGTCCATGGTTTTGATTCCTATTTCTTACCTTCCCACCAAAGAGAAGGACATTCAGGTCATTCTTCTAAGGGAATGCGTGCAGTGGTATTAACTGAAAAAATAAAGATAAAATGCAGTAAAATAAGAGGGAGTTTGAAACTGTTATGGAAAAATGAGGTGTTAGTCTTACTTTGTAATGTTTTATTACTCGTAGCACAATATTGCTAATAATGATAGGCGCTTTTGAAATGGTTAAACGGGATTATGCATGACCTCAAACACTCAATATTCTGCTTCCAAAACACATCAAATGGGATAACACCTTATTTCAAAAGAAAAGGGCGGGGGCGGGGGAAGTAGTATTTATTATCAAGGCAAATATAATGTTTTATTTGAAAGGTTATTCTGGGAGGTTCCTGGACAAGCATGAGAGATTTAGTTGTTGCAGTTGGGTATTTCTCAGCAGTTATTTCATGTTAAAAGGCTGCAGTGCTTTGTCATCGAAAGTGTTTGCTTTCTGCATTCTTTCTGGCATTCACTGTTATTCTGAGTGTCTTAAATGTTTATGTTCAGGATCATGATCAACTGACATTCTTCACTGCAAGTGAAGGAGCTGTTATCATTCATGTATGACTTCTCAGGAATTTTCCTATACGCTTTTCAAGTTCAAAACTATAAGCTTGACTTTGGGTCTTTTGAAACTAACTCTTCTCTCCATCTTCTTTCTAGCCACTTTAAATATTGCATTCTGAACAGTAGCTTCCTGTCTGATGGAGTAGTTAGCAACTACCCTGATCCATGTGTGTGGGTTTGCCAGCTGAATTATGCAGTACTTGCGAGATAACAAAGTTACAAGCCGGCTTCTAGTTAGCTTTCATCCTTCCACGTGAAACGTGTACATGTTTCACGTATTACTCTATAATTTCTCTGTAGCACATGGAATCTTCAATATAACTACTCATGCCTATACAACTTCTCCTTGTATCTTTTTAATATAATCTAATAAGATTCTAGGGTTTTTTCACTACTAGAAAATGTTCTGCCAAAATACATTTCTCCTTATTTTTGACTTTGATCAATTGTCTATCTTTTCTTACTTTTTTTTTCCTCCCCCCTATGAGCTAGTGTCTGGTTTCATTTTAATATTTTTAGTTTCTTACAATGTAGCAATATAATATGGAAAATGCTGATGTGATCCTGAGGTAGTCATACCACGAGGATTTTGCTTTCAACAAGAAACAATATGATTTGTAGAAAATATGAGAGAGGACCCAATGTCTTCAGATCATATTGGTTAATAGATTGATTGTGGTCCCAGGGGCCAATCTTATTAGTCTTGTTCACTTATGGGGGGTGTGAGCAGCTTGCTGAGTCAGCACGCTCAGGCACATATAGGTGCTGGGCTTTCTGCTGCTCTTCAGACAAGTTTGGTTTTTTGTAAGATTTGAAACTTGGTTCACTGCAAATGAGAATCTTACTTTTCAATACAAATTCAGATAAATGTTTAAGATGTATCTCTTCTAGAAAGATGTCAAAAAATGTATTCACTAGGGCTGAACTTCTGTGTGGACAAAATTGGGCACATCTTTCTTAATGCTTTTCTTTATAACTGTATCATTTGGAGTAGGAAAAGGGAAAAATGTCCTGAATCTGGGCCTTTGGCCAGAGCTGAGCCCAAAAGATGAATTATTTAAGAAACAAAGCAAGATGATAGGTTCCAGTAAATGTGGAAGATAATTTTTTTTGTGTGTGAGCTATCACACTGAACTTGAAGAACGCTGTCAGAGCTATGAGCTGCCTGCCCTGAGGGCACTAATGGGTCTGAACAGCCTCACTTGGCCCTAACCACCCTCTTCCCCTGGGCCCAGGAGCCCCAGAGATGCTCGGCCCCGGCGTGACGGGTGGTGTGGAGTGCCTGCCACCCGCGGGGCCCGCACTGCGGCTCCTCTCCAGCCTCCGTTCTTGCTGCTCCTACAGGGCTCCCTCAGCAGACAGACCGCGGGCCTGGTTCACCACCTTGTTCGGGGCTGTTGATGGTCCCTGCTGGTAGCAGGGCACCCTGCTCTGCCCATGGTGGGCAAAGTCTATGGGGACGCAGCCTGCTGGGGCGGGGGGCATGGCTGGCACTGGGGTCACCCTCCGCTCCCAGCTCCCTGGCACCCCCTCTACGAGCTGAAGTTTGCTTAGAGACGTCTCCTCGTAGTAAACTTCTCCCGAGCGCTGAAGCTTTCTCGTGTCTGCCAAGAGCAGTACGAATTAATGACGACAAGAAATGACGTAAGTGAACTGGAGCCTTTGGGAAGTCACTCCAGTGTGTGAGCAGCATGTCATGGGACAAGCCAGGAGGGAGGATGTTACTCCACTTTCTTGACTTGGGCCATGAGTGCAGGCATTCGTGCCATACAGCACGGCACTTCATCTAGGACATCTTGGCTCACCAGGAAACCCCGTGAGCTACGGGATGCCTACAGCCATGTGCCGTGGGGCAGGGGAGCAACACAGGGTTTTCACTTGTTATGCTGTGTGAAGGCATGGTGGGGGCTGTTAGGTGGTGGCTATGGAGGTGCCCAGTGGGTGCCTGATAGGAGCTGTCAGGGCTCCCCTTCATCCTGCCAGATGGGGAGGTTTCCCTTCACCAGAGACAGCCTGCCCGTTGCGGGGCACAGAAAGCAGGGGTGAGATGGTCAGGCCCGCTTCCTCCCACAGCATTGGTACAGGCTGACTCTCCCTCAGCCTTTAAAGTAAATTCAGACTCTTGGGCTAACTGCTGTGTTGAAGGTGGAGGGTTTCATATTTTCACCTTTCTGACAGGCAGCCTGTGGCTCTGCTTGCCCCCTCCCACAGCTGTGACTGCCATTTTGTTCCCCCTCTTCCCCAGCTGCAGGTAAAATGCTAACAAAGCAGCCAGTGTCTTCCTCTCAGATGGGTCTTTATTTTTCCCCTCATGTTGCTATTGTGTTGACAATTCCAGCTGCAAATGTTGTGTTTGACCTTCAGTAAGGGAGCCTGGTGATTTGAATTCATTTCAAACACTTTTCTGACAGCAAGCCTTAACCAAAGCCCTTAAGGTTTCCCCTACAAAAGCCTCATGACAGCTTTGCTTGAGGCTTACAATGGTCAATGCAAGTGGAAGTAGTTTGTAAACTGTAAATGGCCTTATTAACTTCCTTGCAGCACTGGAATGAAGCCCAGGTCTTTGCTAGGCTAAGTCTCAGGAGCTGAAGCAGGAACCCCCTTACACTTCTCATCATAGCAAATCAAGCTTTGTGGGAGATGCATGATCCTGCTGAGAGACTCCTGACACAAGAATATGATGGAAAATGACAGTATTTGGAAAAGATGTTAATTAGTCAGGGTTTCAACCTTTTGCTTATTTGTCATGGTCAGAGCCAGACAATTGTCAGTTTTCCTGCTAAAACCAGGTGGTTGCATTACTGGTACACTGCCGTGCCTGGCCACACTTACTATCGATGCGATAATGGAAAGGGCAGCCTTGCACCTTGTCCCACTTCTGGCTGCTGGGCTGCTTGCGTGTTCTTTTTGATTCCAGTTCTGCAGTCACAGCATTAGCACAGTTTCATTGGAAGGTCCAGGAGGAAATAAGTTGCGTTCAGACTCCTTTCTGGGTTAGGTGTGGGGACTTGGCAGTTTAACTCTAGTATGTCAAAAGACCATTGAGTGAGATGCTTATTTTCCCACCTCTTGATAGTTCCCACCTATCTTCCCTTTATTTTATTTTCAGACCAGATGCTTGTAAATACTGACCATGATTGCTAAAAATTCTGTCTTATTAACCATAACATTAACATCTATGCCACGTGTCATATTAATCACCAGAACTGCTATGAATACATATGACAACTACAAAAATAGCATTCTGTCCTCAAAAATGATCGCACTCCTTATAAGAGCCAGATTTTTATTCTTAGCTGCCCAGGTAGGCGGCCACAACTATAAATTGCATGTTTGTGACCTAAATTACAGATGAAAATCTGGAGCTTCTAATCACTAGCCTAAAATTGTAGTTAATTTATACCTACCCATCCTGCTGTAAGTGCCTTCAGGTGTCAATTTTTTCCTTCTCAGTGTTTACAGTTTTCTTGTCCCAATATATTTAGGGAGTGTCCTCTAAACTGTTATCATTAATTTTCCTCCCTTCAGAACTTGTTCCATTGTTAAGATTTACCAGCTTGCAGTTACCCAACTTGCTTTTATTTTTTGCTTTTTAAATTCACCATTTGCTATTCTCCAGCTGTACAGTAGCAATTCCAACATCAAAGGCTTAGTTAAAATGCCCTGAAGCCAAATGAGTGACTTTGGAGGGAGCAGGCAGATACATCAGTTTACAACTCATGTGCGGTCAGCAATGGATCCTTTTGACTATCGCATTTCATATTTCCTTGGTTTTGTGGGCTGTTAGAAGACAGCTATGGCTTGCGTAGAACTTGTGTTCTTCATGGTTTCACTTATTTTAAAATGTTTGTAATACAAGAATAAGGTTGGAAATGAGACAGTTCTCTACAGCGATTTTTATAGTCTGAGAACATACCTCTATAGTATTTCTAATTTCGCTTTGGAAACTAATTTACTAGTTTATTACCTACTGTAGGAAATTAATGGTAGGAATTCTTGGGAAACAACAAAAGGATTGGCACTGTGTGTTTTTATTAAAGTAATAGGAAAGTTTTCATGGGCAGACATTTTTGGCTTAGGAATTAGAACTGGATGAAATATTGAAGTTTGGCAGAATTCCAAACAAAAACATTTTGTCTGGAAAATTCTTGGGGGAAAAAATTGTCATCTACAGTAGACAAAATGGTCTACATTGCTCATAGCCTTTTAGGCTGGAAGGAAGTCAGAATATTGGGGGTGAAGATGTCATTTATGGTGAATAAGAACTATTCTCATCTTCCTTTGAAATTTAAGCAAGATTTTAATATAACCTTTCAATCTGTTTATCAGGTTGAACAACTTGAGACATAAATTCTCAGTATGACTGACCAGAAGTAAAAGTCTTGTAATACTGACATATTGAGAGGACCTGCCTTACTTTTAGTTCAGTTTCTGGATTCAAACCAAACCTCTAAGCATTCCAAATGCTTTTCTAAACCAGACCTAAAATAACATTAGAATATTGCTATTCTTAATTAGGCTAGTTGTTCTCCATCTTAGGGAACTTGCAACAGTCAGACTCTGTACTGAGCTCTGCCAGAAGTAGGAGCTTGAGTTGTCTCAGCTGTTCTGGGGAGCTGTACTCGCACATGGAGAAATTGAGCAAACCTTCGTGTTCCGAAGAAGCTTGAAAGACTTCAGCTTACTCAGACCTTAATATTTTGTTTTTACATTGGTAGAGAATATAAAATATGTCCTGTATGTGTTAGTTAATTGCTGTTTTAAATCCATTTTAAAAACAATGTGTCCTAAATTTAAACAGATTCAGGTGGTCTAGAAGAAGCAGATGGTGAAACTGCACCAAAAAGAGAGCAAGAACAGTCTTGCTTAATATGTAGTCAATGTTTTTACTGTTTTTCTTCTGTACTAATAGTTCCAAAGAGGTTTATACTGTTTGCTGTTCAGCTGGGAATTCTAGGCAGACCATTCTGTTATGTTCTAATGTGACATGTGGTATGGCTCCAACTGCTTGATATGTTTGTAAATAGGCCTAGAATTATTTGGTGCTGATTTGTGACATTTTACAGAAATTTTGAAAGAGTTCATGGAACTCCTTTTGGGCTGTCCAGTGACAGCACTATATTTTACTGTGAGTGCCAATTTCCCAGAGCCAGCTCCTAACCTTTCAGAAGCATGTCCAGGGAGACCTGTCAAAGATCTGAATGTCCTTCTTCCTCAACTCCTTCCCCCCCCTAATTTCCCCTTGTGGATATTACTATCAAATCCAATACAGTTTTGGAAAAAAAAAACGTTTCCAGCTTGTTCTGTGGCAAGAGAAATGTCTTTTCAGAGGAGCTTTGAAAGTTGTAACTTGCTACCTTCTAAGCAATTTGGAAACAGCTAACTTTGGATGTTTTCTTGACAGTGCAGGAATTCTGGATTATATTTTCAGGAAACTTAATAGCATTTTATATACCCGGAGAACTGGCTTTCAATGAAAGACTGCTGTGGAAAAAAATTGAAAGCAATGTTATTGTTGATGTGGGAACCGTCCCTTTCACAGAATCTGTTTTCTTTCTCTTCCTTGCAGCAATTCAGAAATCTCTGTAGAAATCTCTAGGTAAGAATGGCAATGTGGCTGACTTCTCTCAGAATACGCGTGCAGATGATATGCACAATGTACTTGCAGTCTGTCATTTCCTAAACATTTGACTTCACACAGGAATCTATTTCTATTTAAACACGTTGCACCCCTTGACTATGGCTCAAATCTGTGAGATCCATGGACTAGAGTCCACGGAAACCTCCTAAGTGCTACAGAAAGGTGAAACCTCTGTTCAATTAATGTTAAGCATTCACTGACCTGAACGTTACACATGCAAATTTGAGAAGGCTTTTTAAACTTTAGCTTAATGTGTGATGTGACAGGGTGTCATGTGATATTTTGTTGCCCAAGCCATAGGGTTAATGTGAGCTACTGCTTTTTCTCTTTTTTTTTTTGGAATTGATATACTGTCATGCAACTATAGAAGTGTTGTATAAAGGTGTTGAATTATGAAAACAAAGTTGGATTAAATCTGAGCTTCCTAACAGAAAGTGCACTTAAGAAATCTTTTCCTCCTCAGTGGAGTGTCACCCCACAGGCAGGAGCACTGTTTTTGTGCTCTTTCATCTTGCTTATATGTCCAGTGATAAAAACCAGTTTGATCTGTGCGCTCCGTGTGAGCCTAGGCAAAGTACTGGTTCTGCTATCTGTAATAACAAATTGGAGTCTGCAAACATACTTAATTGACATGGTAAAATATTTACTGTTCAAAATCTTAAGAAGGTAACACTGCTTTAATGCTCAAAAAAAGTATCTCTTTTAGTTGTTGTTACAACTAAGTGGATAAATTGCTTAAGGCACCACATGCTTAGAGAATTGAGGCTAATGGAATAACTTCAGTTTTGTAGTGTTTTGCTAGCTGGTACAATTAATCTAGAAAATGCTTTTAAGAGGCACACTTTGTGCATTGTGGTTCCCTCTGCCCTTTTTTTTTTTGTGAAGAATTAAAATGCTTCCAGAGCTCTTACCTTGTTCTTAAAAATACAAAGGAATTTACAAAAAATTGCATTCATTTCAGAGAAACAAAGTAGGTGCTAGTTACTAGATTTTAGAAACTTTCAGTGGAGGGAGGAAATACTTATCGGCGCTCTCTTCATAGAAGGAAAGAAACTCTAAGTTAATTTAATTAGGATTTTGAGCTGATGCATGTGTGTGACAAAAGCGTGACCTGTATATGTGAATTTTTATTTCTTTATTTTGGGTGACTGAATCTGGAACTGACTCTGAGCTTGTGACATAATTAGTACGATAGTGCAAATCAGCCATTTTTGAAAGAGTAATTTACTCCATATGCAGCTTCTCAGCAAGAGCCCTCATTAATCAAAGAAGGCCATGTACATCAAAGTGTTCCTCGCTTGCTACAACAACATCCATCATACAGCTAGTAAATGTGCTGTGGCAGGGTTTGATAAATATAATGCCTTTGATGTGCTGATAATTCTGTGTATTGGCATGCTTCTGCCTGGAACTCCCTGGGTGTGCACAAAAATCTAAACCAGCCCAGGTCTCTGTTCTAAAATTGTACCGAGGCTCACTCCTAACTCTCTCAAAAGCCAGCTATGTCTGAAGTAGGACTCAAGTGCACTTTCACTCTAACTTATGATTCAATGGGGCCAATTTTTTTATTTATTTTTAATCTAGGTTCCCAGATGCTACAAAATTCCTTTGTAGATATATTTACATATAGATGCAGCTTTAACTGACAAGAGCTTCTGTTTGTTGAGGCACTTGTATTTAATATGGTATATTCATTATTCTGTATGAATGCGCAGTAGAGTTTTAGCATAAAACTTGTAAGAGACCTCATATGACATGACATGATAAAGCATAGAGTGTCAGAGATGGGAGGTGGCATGGTCTTATGGAAAAAAATTGTAAATAAGCTTTGTTAAATGAAAGTGAATTTGGTTTTAGGAGCTCAGTCCTTCAGGCATGCAGGATGTGATCCGTTCATTTATATTAATTCACTGCCCTCTCTGCAGTGTGTCTACTGCCAAAGTGAATGATTGAAAACTCATCTTCAGCAAATAACAAAAATGATAACATATGAAGGTTTGTGACAAGTCAGAGAGGGGAAGTCAAATTTTTGCTCTGTTTAATGCAAATTGTAGTGTTTCAGATCTGAATCCATAAAGAACAGCAGCTGTGCACTGAAAAGCAGTACTGGTGCATCTTCAGTTACACTATTTACTGAATTATAGTTTAATGGAAGGACAAATTACAAACTGGCATTTTCACCCTGACTGTGTTATAGATACAGTATGTCAAGTCCCTGTTTCTTTTGCTTTCTCACAAGCTGCAGAAGCTTGCTTTCCACTGCCGCTGACATTTTTTCCTAGAGCAGAGTGTGAAAGCAAAGGAGGGAAAGGGCTTGGAGAAAAGTCTTTGCCCCCTGGGTGCAGGCGAGCCCCTCAGCAGCTGCCACTTCAGCCTGTGGTTTAGAAGCACGTCTGCCATCCTTCCCTCCTCCGCCATATGTGGCATGTTGGGGGTTATAAGACCAGCATGAGCGAAGATCCCAAAGCCCTCTCCCCCCACTTTCTAGCCTGCTGGGTCCTACTTTACCTGCTTGGGCCTGTGGTGGCCCTTAAGTGGGATGCATGGAAAGCAGGGGCAGATGTTACCTGCCAGTACCAGAAGCAATTTCATTTACTTGGGAGGTATTTGAAAAGAAAGGTAGGGATGAGGGGAGTGGAAGGGTGTTTCTATATGAGATCTCAACTGGCTGCTCCTCTGAGAGGTTTAACAAACTTTTCTCGTCATCTCTAGGTACTTTGACTGGGCGAAATTTGTCTCCCTCGTGGTCCTAGTGGAAACTGGTGGGGAGGAGGGGAAATGAGTGACTGATAGACAACAGGTCTATGGTCTTTCTTGTGTTATTGGTGGGTCTTGACCCTTGTGTTAGGGCTTCTAGAGGTTACTGCAGCTGGACTAATTGGACAGCAGGAGAGAACTGTCTTGCTCTATGGTTTTATGGTCATGTCATAGTTAGGGGGGAAATGTCCTGACCAAAGCCTTTTGCTCAGCTTGCTCTTGCATATGTGCTTGGTTCAACAGCATTTGCTAAATGTAGTCCTCCTGTGAAAGTATGAGGGCCGCTGAATACTGAGCAGCTTTCCAATGCATCTCAATTACAATGCCAGCTGTGCTGAGCAACTGTATGCTCCTCCATTGTTAACATTTGTAGAGTGTTCAATCATCCTCTAAATGTGTCATTTGTTATCTCTGATAGCTTGCAGTAAGAAAATATGGAAGGACTTGAAGAAAGAGTGCATGTGGCTCATAAGCACCCAGAAAATGTTGAATAGTTCGCTTCCCCTTTGATTAGGTTGGGTTTTTTAAAGTTAAGCGACAATTGTGATATAATTTTTATGTAGCTTATTGCATAGCAATTAATTCCTAGAAAAGTAAAACTTAAAGTGAACAGATATTTTAAAAAATGCGGTAGAAATTCTAAAGGAGATCTGGCTGGAACATGCTCAAATTATACTCCAGGCAAGCCAGTAAATGCATCTCAGTGGAAACAGGGGTATTGATGGAGAAGGATAATCTAGACTAGTTTGTAGCCTGAAAGTTGTTTGTTGTGCGCTTACTTCATGTTTGTTATGGTTGGAATGTAACTGGAAAAGCACAAATACTAATGCTGTGACTCCTGCATTTTGTTAGTTTGAATATGCACGTCTGATGTGCAAAGTAGGAAAAACAGTACAGTGTGCTGTTTGCATTATTGCTTCTCTGTAAGCTAGCTCTGCAATTAAATACTAAGATATTATTAAAGTAATTAAAAGAATCAGAATGAGGATTCACTGGAACTTCCTCTGGTTTCTCTCTTTCTTGGTGTGATCTCTGGTGTTCTTGGATGCTAACTTTTGATACTGAACTTTTTAATGGCAACAGACTAAACATCTCCGAAATAGTTGGGCCTCTGCTGAAAAATGTGTTTATATAGATAACTGATTAAAAACATTTATCTTGTACTACTGTATCATGTAAAAGAAATTAGGCACTATAATTCTGCCCTATGTGCATAGGGTTACCAATACTACTAGACTAAAGCTCAGTTCTCCTAGACATGCAAATAGACTGAATAGCCTCTGCTCCATGTGAATAGGATGGAAATCAACATGAGGTTTTGACAGCTCCGAATCACATAATCATAAATGAAATCAAAGGTGCTTTTATCACGTCTGCTCTGAAGGCTGAGATTTGTTTATTTTTCTGGTGATAACAGGGTAGCTTAAAAAAATCATACAAGAAAACCTATCTTACCCTTTCCTATTCCATTGCTTCCCATATGCTTAGAAATGCCTTCTTGATTGGCACCATCGTTTTGAATAAAACGAGGAAAAAAACAGGTCCTTTTTGCCTTAGACGCTGTATCTGAAGCTACAGCTTGGTGTTTTGTCCTGCCACATAAAGCTACTGAATGACTTAACAAATGCCTTAAAGACAGTAATGGGTACATTAAAATGGTATCATTTTGAAACTCTAATATCTGGAGAAAGATACCCATTTTAATGGAATAATCTAGCTAAACCATGGTAAAGGTAAAAATGTTCCAACTTACCTTCTCTTCTTTAATAAATTTTAAAAGTGTAGAAATTTAATCTTACTCTGTCAATCATTCAATTTAAACAAAGCCCAAACTCTAAGATTTTGAAACCCTGAGGAGCCACAAAAAATGTAGCGATGTAAATCGTTTGACATTGACAGTGCCTTTGCCTTATGCCAAGTAGTTCAGTAACTTCTGAAACCAACATAAAAATCTTTCTCAAAGCCAGGGGAACAAGCGGATTGAATTAAGCAAAGGTCTCACATAAATATATTAATATGCACACTATGACTAAGCTTTTCAAAAGTGACAGGTGATTTATTTTTTTTCTGTTATCACAGTTTTGATTGATTGATTAGCAAGGATAGCCGAGTATCCATCCTCAGAAGCTAGGTCTGCTTCAGGATGTGACCTACGTCATGAACACAAGAGATGAGTCATTCTAAATCAGTTGATTGCTTTTGAAAATCTTTGTTTGCCTCTCCTACCCTGTTCTGTAATTTGCTTCTGGGGAGTGTGCCATCATTTCTTTAGATAGCATGCAAAGTGCATTTCATATGTTGGAAAAGTGGCCTTTATTCTGCTTTGTTACAACCTGAGGAGTGAGAAAATCATTTATGGTGAGGAACCAACTAACTGTGAGAAGCAGTGGGCTTTTCAGAGGGACTTGAACATGGACAGGATACGGCAATTACACTGCTAACCATGTTTCTTCCTATTGTAACACTCACAGGGTAAAAGATCCAGCGAAAATTGTCTTCTATTGAGTTTAAGCCCTGGGTATGCTATACACAAAGGTGTACAGCAATGAAAAAATGTAGCTTGAATTCATATATCAAAATAGAGAACATGGTGGTTATTCTTTACTAATTTTAAAATGTCAACAGTGATTTCCTGAACTTGAAGCAAAGAAACTACTGATCAAAGTTTTTCTTTTGAGTGATATGACAACAGCCTGATTCTTGTAATTTTATTTTTTTTTTTAGATGATGAATATTTTATCATGATCTGTGCATAACAGAACAACACCTATTCACAGTGCAGCAGACACATCCATCAGCATACTGAGTCTGGCTGTTCAGTGCCAGGTTCTGGAGATGTCAGACAATTCTAAACTTCTGCTGTATAAAGAACATTCATTATTATTATTATTTACCTACTTTATGGGCAGAATGCAAATGATGATACTTGCGATCAATTTTTGCCTCTTTCTTTGTAAGACTTTCCCCATCCGCAATCCGGCAGGCATGCGTATTGCCAACTGAAGGTGGTCTGTCAGGAAAATAAAACAAACTTTATCTTGTGAAGTGGGGAGCATTCCCAATTGCAATGCACTGGGTAACATGAACTCCAAGTGAAAAATCATTTATCAGAATTATTAGCTTTTTAGTGATAATTTTTTTTTGTGCTTGTACCTGTGTTTAATCAACTATTAATATTTTTTCCTCCTCCCCCAAAATGTCATATTCTGAGCATGGGGACTCTCATACTGTGGGAGGGGGGGAGAAGCTGTGGCACCAAACCCTGTTGTCTATTCTCAGACACTTTAAAAGTGTGATTCAAAATCTTTTCATTTCTTTCATTGGTCATGAAGCATTTTGAGTTGGGCCACTAAGAGTGCAGCTACTCTACTGTTTTAGTTCAGACTGGGGTGTGCTTATGAAGGAAATCTCCCAATTTTTCCCTTAGTGAGCTTTGCTTTGGAGCAGTCGTGGAATACGTGATTTAGAAACCTTACAAATAAAACTGAAATGGAAGATATTCTCTAGGAGCATGCATAATGCACCACAGTCCATGGGATTAGACTAAAGCTAGTTTTGAGTTTTACACACACACGTGTCCAGGCCTCAGTACGAACTGTTTCATGCATAGACCTGTTCCTGCTGATCTGTTACTTACTAATGTAAACAAAGTCTAAGTTCACGAGCTGTGAAGATCTAGGATTACATTTACTTTGTTCTTTAGTATCTCTTTGAAATTGAGATAAGGCAAAACTAGGTAGAGGTGAAAATGTCCTCAATTCCCTGTCTGTAGTTCAGGTAGCATGTACCTGAGCAGCAAGAATTCAGTATTGTTTGGATCTCCCTTGAGCCTATTACAACATATTTTTTAAAAGTAGGATGATGTTTTAAAATATAGAGGAAAAATAAATTGTATGAAATGCATTAGAAGATAACAATCTCGTAGAAAATATTAAACCACAACATTATTTGTCCAACTGTAACTGTCGACTTATTTTGCCAAATTACATTACACTGGCATGAATTTACAGAGCAGAAGACTAAAGTTTATGGCTCATTAACAATAACAGTTGTACACCTACACTGTAATTCCTGAAAATGTATTTTCTCCTTTAGTACTGCATATACTGTGTGGAATGACAATAATTACAGAAACTAATTGAATGAGATAGTCATAACTCTAAAAGTCATATTGCTCATTTCAAAATGGTTTATTTCCTGAAATAAACAATCTTTACGGAGTGAACAGACATAACATCCCTTTAAGTTTATTAAACTCATTAAATTTCCTTAAATATGTTGAAAAATGAATGCTGTGTATTTAATAGAGGGTATAGATACACACAAGTATGATATTCATAAAAATTAAAATGGTTAAAATGAAATTTCAGTGAAGCAGTTTGTTTCAAAAGTTTGTTTTTCTATAGCTAGTGGAAAATAGCATAAGTTTTCAGAATTTAATAGCAAAAGTTTGTTGAAAAGTGGAATCCACGTTTTTGTCCTTGTATGGGCACAGGTGATATCCTCACCAATGGAAGTTTTAATGATTGCACGGTCAGAACAAATCAATCCTTCCCATTAATGCAGAGTTATACTTCCTCAGCAGTTGTCCCTTCAAGTGTGCAGTTGCAGGTTTGAGGAAAAACTCCAAGTTATGAAAACGAGGGCTGTGGATGCACGCGCATCACCTCCCTCTCTCCCCAGACCTTGCAGTAGCCCACAAGAAACACCTAGAAACAGTGTGTTGGATGTTCCTATAGCAAAAGGTGGAGGGATCAGCTGCTGCGCTTCAGCAAAGGCTCAGTGTGGCAGGCAGCAGTCTGGCAGAGCCCTCTGCTTAGAGAGTAGCTGAGCCATCACGTTGTGGAGGGCCTTTCAGCAGAAAGACCCAACCCTTTTCACACCTTAAAGGGGAGGTGACTGTAGGTTAAGGTTTTCATGAAGAAGAGGTACAGACATACATTTCACGGCGTTATAAGAAGGAATGTGAAGGAACTGTTGTACAGGTGAGTTCCTGTGCTGCTGTGTGTGGAGCACAGAAAGTGCTACCCTATAGCTCCTGTTAAAAGTGTGTAATGGAGCATTGCTTGAGGAATGTGTGGTTGGGGTTGGATGGGTCCACCCTCACTCTACAGTTATCTTCAAAAACTTGGGGTTTACATGTTGGGTGTTTTTCTGCTGAAAAGTTCTGGGACTACAGCAGGTAATCCTAATTCTGCACTAGGTTTTTGTTTTGGTTTTCTTTTAATTGTGGAGTCTTGCTTTTATTGTTGTTGTTGTTGTTTTAATAGATGATGAAGCATTACTTGTAGGAATTAGTAATGATTTCAACAATTCTAATTTCCAGAGGTTGTTTCCTATTTCAGTTGAAGATGGTATGTATGAATTTGGACCCTTGTTAGTTGATACTCTGTGGTTTAATAGTAATGGACTACTGTAAAACAGTGTAATGTATGATGTGTTTACATATAGTACAGTCCTACTCTTCCCACTGCACACTTCTGAGATTATACTTGATTGTTGCTAGTAGTGCACTCATTCTTTTTAATGCACTGAGTCTTTTAATGCCTCTATTTTTTTCAAAGATTTTGGTCTGATTGCGTTATGCTTACCGCGGGTGCGTTGTCTTCGGTAAATGGGAGCCCACATTTGGAACAAAGTAAGAAAAATTATCTTTAATCAACAGTTATCTGCTTTGCTCCATTTTGTAGGGTTTTTTATTTATAAAATAATCATGTGAATTTCCTGCTGGTGGAGACTTTTAATACAAACTCTTTTACTTGTGAATTGCTTCACCGACGTTGATGCTGACAATCTTCATCAACATTTATCCAGTGTGTCATATAAAACAAGGTGATAAATATACCCTTGCACCCTAGGGTGTTACATGTACAAGCATTTTTCTCTACTTTGCTTTCTTTTACCAGTCACTATATCGCTGGACTGCAAAACCTAATTGTAGTATCTTCTGCTCTCCTAAACAAGCTCATTTTTCTCCAACCTAACCCATCAGAGGTGCTGTCAATCAATGAAAAACATGTCACACACAGATCAGGGTGGCAAAGGGCTGCAGTGTTTAGGCTATTCACAGGAAAGACTTTAAAACATTTTGTGTTAAACCGTAGATTTTTCTATTTGCAGTCTTATCAAATGAATCCTAAATTTTTATCTGCTCTGTGTTTTCAACAACAAATTGTAAACAAAACAGAGAAATGCTAAGAATAGGTCTGTATCATGCAAGAAAAAAATCCAAGACTAAGAAGGTATTTCCTCCTAATAATTTTGAATATGGGACCTGGATACAGCCAATTTCCCTGTCGTATCACAAGTGACTATAATGGAATCTAATAACCATTGGAAATTATATTACCTTGCACTTTCCCTGTATCTAAGGGGGACAGAAACCTAAAAGCAAGTGGATGGGTCAAAATAGGGTGACTTTGACTCAAACTCATAGGCTACAAGTATTCATTATAAACAAAATCTGTCAAATCTTTTCACTAATAAGGGTGTAGATCTTATTACAGCCTCAGGACAGTAGTAACTTATTCTCTGACATATTATGTGAATTTTATGTGCCTACTCTATAGAAAGTGCACAGTTTCCATAGCAATTTTGATACTTCTATGATACATGATGTGACAACATGTACCATTTTTCCTTCTTCCATGATAAATTGTCCCCACCACTCACACGCTAGATTGCTGCTAGAAATCAGAATATCACTTTGATGTCACTAAAAGTTAATATCAATAATTAGGCTTAGATGTTTGTTTTGGCAAGAATAACTTCTTTATTATTATTGCACTGCTTCATTACTTAGGTTAGCAATTTTGAAACCATAAATCAAGACTGAAATGATGAAGTCTAAGAATTGGTTTAGAAAACATTAGGGATAATCCCAAACTTACAGGAGGAAGAGGTCCCATATTGACGTTGAAAGTTTCGGGGTGGGGTCGGGTCATTTAAGAGTATCTCTCCACACTTCTTTGTCTCTGATCAGCATTTACACACACCTAAACAAGAGGCATGAAAGAAAGTCATCAAATGGCTCCTTGCCTTTGGTGACTAACGGCATCTCACTACAGGTGTAGAAACACAGGTCTGAGGTTTGCTCCAAACTGCTGTGAAACTCCTCTCCCCCTAGACTTGGGTGTAATAACAACTGCCTGAGCACCTCAGCTGGGAAATTGAAACCCACGGACACAGTGCTATCTGTTTTGCCCCTTTGGGTGCATTCAGCTACAGACAGAACTGATGAAACTCTTTGTTAGCTCCAGCTGCTGGCTGAGACTGTGCAGACAGTGGTAGGATGCTCTAGGTAAGACTGGAGCGTGTTCTTTCCAGCCAAAACCATGCACCTGGGTAAAAGGCTCCTGAGCCTGCTGTGCCCTGCCTTTTCACTTGGCCAAGCCTCCCCAGTGTTCTGTGGCTTCTCTGAAATAATGGTGATGTGGAGTGCTTGAAATTTCAAGTTAGTTCTGTTTGGCAGGTTTTTAAACATAGTCATTTCTTCTGTTTTTTGTTTTGTTGTTGCCCTGAAGCTCATGAAAACTGATTTAGTGGCTAGTTTGGTGAGAGCACAAAAGCAATATGGGCTCATTAAGATCCTGGGAAGGCTAATTCAGTTCCCCGTGCCCCAATTTACTCATTTGAAAATTTGATACTTGCAGTTACCCTCCATGGAAGGTACTCTGACTAAGTGTTAACTAAGTATCACATGTTTTTGATGATCCTATTAATGAATCAAAAAAGATTTATCAGTAAATATGTAAGGAATTTGCTAATATTTTGTTAATTTTAATAATGGAAACATAGACTATGTGAAGAAATATTGAGATACGTTGTTAATATGAAGGCATTTTGGCAGAAAAAATCCTATTCAAAATATTTCGTCCTTGTTTGTTCTATGTATATAAAAGTATCCCTTTTTGAGTTGCAGTCTGGTGGACATTCTGAGTCACTTGATACCTCACTTGAGATGTGTCACAGAGGACTCATTGAACGAAGAGCATGATAACTCACTGAACTGTCATTGTAGCAGCTTTTTGTTTGGTAAAAGACAAAAAGGCCTTTCTTTGAAAGCCTCTCGTGACATGGATAGCTCATTGGGTGAGGACAGGGTAACTGAAACAGGAGACGTAGTAGTCTTGTAGGCTTGTAAAGCTAGGATCACAGGCAAGGACTCAAATTTATTACTACCTGTAAATATGTCTTCCATTAAAATTTAGTGCCAAATCTTACAGAAGTATCATCAGGGGTGTCTAACTGAGTTGAGATTCCACTATCTCCTGCCGTAGTTGAAATTAATTGTTAAGATTAATTTTTCTGGGAGAAACTTTTTATAAAGTCAACAGACCGTAGGTTGCCGAGCATGCCCGCTGTTGCTTCACTTTGACAGCACACAGTAAACTAATTAAAAGTTGCATATCAAAGTGGATGGAGGTGAAGCAGGAATAGGAAAGACATTCACTGCTCATGAATGTGATGAGAAGGGGAGTTTATTTATCGCACTTTGTAGTTCTTGTATCTATTTTACTGTTATACTACTCAGTGTATTGATGCATCAGAATTTTGAGACTGTTTGAGGCTTAATTTTTTTTATCTGTGACAAGTGAACATCATTTTCTTTTGGTTTTGCTTTGTGTGGTGACTTTAGCTACAGTGTTTTTCTAGCTGTAACATTTCCAGCAGTATGGAAAGTCAATTAGCAAAGAAGTTCAGTAGATGGCTAACCCAAAGGACGTCTGAATCCCAAAATGATGAGTAGGACTGCAGTAAGCTACCAAGGTTGAATAGGAATCATGTACCTACCGTGTGCAGGGCTGAATTTCTTTAAGCATATGTTTAGTGCTATCTATGTTAGTACCCAGTGTTGTTCTGGACAGATCAATGTTTGTTTGTAATAGATCATATTAAAGGTAAAATATGACTTTGCATAAAAACTCATTGTTATTAAATTATGCAGTATAGAAGGTACATTGATTTACAGGTGTAATATACTGTTCTGTCAGAGAGCTGTATTGGTTTCTGTTAAGTATATTTTCAGTGAAAATTACCCATTCTATATAAATACATGGATTAATTTGTAGGGCACTTGGAAGCTTTAGATTTATGTTGATTTTTATGTACCAAAAAGTGTTGTTCCATAGTGTATGCCAGTAATATTGGTTTACATTGGTTTTTGTATTAAAAAGAAAAGAAGTTGATCATCTCTCATCATTGATTTAGCAGTTAATTGTATTGCTTTTACAAAAAAGTCTCGAAAATAGAATATAAACTTATTCTGATAGGCTAACACAGATTCCAATTGGCGAAACATGAAACAGGAGGAACTTGTCAGCATTATTATTTCTTTTATTAGAGTTGCAAATACAGTCTTGTCATATTATTTTTCAGTAGAATAAATGCTCCTAGCAAAACAAATTTACCATGACCTTGCTATTGCACAATCCTAACTAGCTAAACATATTTTGGGGTTTCAACTACTGATATATCAGTTTCCTGGTGACCTAGAGAAAGCTGTGGAAAAGCTTGGCAAATCTCCATTAAAAAAAAAGAAGGGAAAATTGAGCTTTGAAAATATAGACCACATATTATTTTTGAAAATATGCCTTATTTTTTGTTCTGTTACACGTAGCTTTATGGCTGTGTTCTAGGTGGCATTATAATATCTGTTAATTGTATCTTTTTGCTGATGGTCTGGGTTCAAGCTCTTTCTGTTCTTGAAGCGTTTTGCACAGGGGCAGGGCGAACCTAGAGGTGGAGGACAGGGAAAGAACAGTGACAATGCAGCTCCTGTCCCCATGCTGAGTCTCACTTATAAATGTTGTATAGGATAGACAGCCCTCTGTCTGATCTGAGATACCACTGCCCCTTGAGAGAGGGTCTTGGAGAATACCGTGAGAGCAGACTGAGAGCATAGGAACGTAGGGGAGGAGGGCACCAATGGTAAACAGGTCTTCTGGTTTATTGTCTGGCATGACTTTAAACTTCTGTGAATTTACAGCCAGCTATTTCAATTGATTCATTTACCTTAGTTTTGGACTTGCCTCATAGCAATATAAAACCTGTAAAAACAGCCTGCTTCTGTTTTCTGTTCAATTTCTTGTTTTCTTTTTTATGGATATTATTTTTGTTGGGGGTAGGGAAGGGTGGGACTTTGACCAACACAATTCTCATTAAAATATTGCTGCCAAGAGAAGACAGATTAAAGCCTCTCACCTTACCTTGTTTCCATTGTACTCTCTCCCAGCATATGTGTTAACATGGTAGTAAGTCTGTTCCTCTGCTCCCTTTGCAAATGTAGTTTAAAAGAACAATAAACTGTATCACAATAGGTTGCAATATGCGAGAAAAAAAATTGCCTAGACAGATAATGGGGGTAATCTGGCAGAGCTACATTGAAGCCTTAGTGAGTTCCTGAACTTTGCTTTGTTAAACAGAGGGCAACACTAGAATGGTGGGTGTTGATTTTTACCATTTTTCTATTTCTGTAAGAATACATTTTGCTGAGGTGCAATGATCTAATCCTTTCTGACTTTCTGTGTCTGCATCTGCCCCACCACTCTAATCATTTTGCCAGAGCACAGAGCTATGCAAACCAGATGATAATTTAGCAGAGTTATTAGAAAGCTTGTCTATTATTTAGTGGAGGCCTAATGACACATTTCATCATGTTTTTTTCCTGTATGTAAAATTCCAGGCTGGCATGATCTTTCAAATTCAGCCAGGCATTTGGGTTAAACGGGAAGTTGCTGAGAAATTCTGAAGAAAAAAGTAGTTTGAACATAAGACTAATTTGATAGAAGTCAGCCTGTTTTCTGCATTCATTAAGTTCAGATTTGCTTTAATAATGTAATTTCTATCTTCAAAGGGTTAGGAACCCAAGAATTCATTTTCTTTATAGTACATTTATGGATTAGATGCATCCACTTAATTGTCTTGGTAGTTTTCAGTTCTGTGTTATAATGAATTC
This sequence comes from Gavia stellata, assembly GCF_030936135.1. Taxonomy (NCBI): domain Eukaryota; kingdom Metazoa; phylum Chordata; class Aves; order Gaviiformes; family Gaviidae; genus Gavia; species Gavia stellata. The sequence continues at coordinate 14,457,612 of NC_082611.1, read as the reverse complement.
TATCTGCAACTATTGAGAAATGACAAATCAGAAGTGACAAGTATTGATCAAATATTTTCAGCAATCAAATTTTTTCAAGCAAAACCGAAATGTGAAAACTTAAGTATTTTTCTGGATCATATCTCTTATCAATAAGTGTTTCTATGGAGAAAACTCTAAAGATTGCATTTGGTCTCTTTTTGTTATGATTAATTTCATTTTGACTTTTTTGTAAAGTGAAATCAATACAAATACCTTACAAATCATTATAATATCATTGACTGTGCTACACATAAACCAAATTATATACATGTAGATCAGGGAACTGCACAGTAAAATCAAACCCAAACAAATAACTGTAAAGTAACAGCCTGGTAGGGATCTTGCATAAACCACCATGTTTCATTGACAAAGCAATATATTTAGTAGACAAAATAATATGTAACTCTAATGAGGTGTTTAAATTTCAGTCCATGTTCACCTTGTAGTATTTCTATTTTATGAATGAACAGAACCATTAAATTAAAAATGAAATGAGGTGGTAAATCATTGATTTGGTTGTATGTGAAGTTGCTGTACGCCTCTGGATTTTTCTAAAAGAAGAAAAAAGCTTGCAAAGCTCTTCTAAAAGTGTTGCCTTCATCTTGGCTATTTTCCTTTTATTTAACTAAAACCCCATTCCTTCTTTAAATTCTGATTTCTTGGAAATCAACAGCAAAAAGTCAGGTGCCCTAACTAAGCATGGTTTTGTTTAATGGTCAGGTAGCTTAAACCATGGGAGCATCGCTTATCTCATTACTTTGTTAAGGAGTGGCACTTGCTGGTATCCCAGAAATCTCTTCTGTTTTGCCATAAAATGGTTCCAACTTCCCCAAGGACTCTGGTTGCTTTAGAACAATCAGAGTTTGAATGTTACAATATTAGGCAGATCTTTACGTGTAATTAGACAATCACTGTGTGGCTGCGCTTGCAGAACTCCTGGTTGACACTCCTCATTTCACTTGAAGTGCAGCCCTGTTAGTTTGGCCCCTGGTTTCAGGAGTGCGGTGGCTGGTCATCTTCCCGCTAGGGCTGGTTCTCATGCTATCCCTTCAGCACCCCCCAGTTTTAGGGCCTCCCTGTAACCTGATTGCTATAATATTGAATTCTTCATGGTTTTAAGGGCAGAGTGGCATGGGTCTGACTTCTTGAAGTGTCTGAGGCCTTGCTGATGCTATGACTATTCAGAGAGAGCACTATAACGGAAACTTCACACAATTCTGATCATAGTCACCATATTGAAACCTTTCGGCTGCACAATGTTCAGAATTTCTGGTTAGGCATAGGATGGTAGAAAAAGGCCTAGTTAAGGCCTAGGCTTAATAACTGGCTATAGACCTATTTCTTCAAATAACTACTGTTGTGCTAATGCTCTACTTCAGTTTCAGCACTTGAAAGATAATGTACTGGATCCTGCTACAATAAGTGATGCTGACAGGAAGAAGCAGTGTGCCATTTCTTTGGGCAACTGACATTTTTCTCCAGGGAAATTGCCATAACTCTTTAGTAGTTCCCCTTCAACCCTCAAATTTGTGTGCCTCGCTGGAATCTGTGTCTTTCAAGACATGTCTTAAATCAAACATACTGTCAAAGAACCAAGAAGTTAAACCAAGAAACACCTACTTCCTCTTTGAAAAGTGGTCATTCTCTTCATCTTGTTAGTGGCCCTAGGTGAAAATTGTTGTGAGAAACCTGTGAGTCCTAACAAGACTGTTATTGCACCTGGATTAGTTCTCTGTCTTCCAGTTTAGCTCAGAGCTGTGCAGTGGCCTTCAACAGATCACAGACAAATCATTCCATCCAGGTAATTATTCTTTTCCTGCTGTTAGAATAAAGGCATGACAGTTCTCTGCAATTCTAGTCTCCGTGACATTTAAAGACTTCTTTAGGGTCAGCAGCCACAGAGTATTCATATGCATCGTGATGGCCCCAAAGTCTGCAACTGTCACCTCTAAGTGAAACAGAAATGAATATTACTGTCTGTCTTCAGAAAATTTTTGACGGGCATAAGGCATAAAACCCAAAACCTCTTTCTGCCATCAAACCCCAGTAGTACTGGCCTCTCCAAATAACTTCTAGTATTGCAGCTGGGTTACTCAGTACGATACTACAGCCTGAACAATGGCAGAATTTATATTTGAAATAGCATCTACTTGATAAACATCAAACTTAATGGGGAGACTCCAAACTTCAAAGTTTTTCTTCTTTTACCATTAAATGAACTGGATTGGTAGAAGATATTACCTCTCTCTAGTCTCTTGAACACTAAGGGTTATTCTGTCACTGATACATGTAGCTATTGGAAGTAGACTTCATTAACCATGTGGTAAGGACTTTGGTGACTGAATTTCTACATATGAGTGTGTACTTGCATTTCAGCTTTCCAAAGTTCAAGATATCTTTGTGCTCACTTTCTCTTAGCAGCAAGGCCTGAGTTTTCATATTCAACATACTGGTTTTGATGTCCAGACTTTGCCTCTGAAAATCAGGCTCTTTTAAGTGCCTAAAAGCAGTCGCTGTGGGAAACTTGAGTCTGAAATGATAAATCTTCACTGATACAGAATGACCTGCGAGTAAGTTAGCATTGTGTACTTGGTTGTAAAATGTATGTTGGATACATAAGACATGACATTTTTGTTCTTTCTTTTCCTGATTGCATGATCTATGTACTTTGCTGTCACGCAAAGAACTTCAAATCTGCACAGGCTAAATAGTATATTCTATTCAAATAAATTGCAGAGAGGATTGAGTAATTTACTTGCACTTTGTAACTAAGCAGTCTATGGAGAGAGAATAATTTGCTGAAAGAAAGAACAGGTACTTTTCACAGAATCACTAAGGTTGGAAAAGACCTGTCAGATCATCAAGTCCAACCATCAACCCAACACCACCTTACCCACTAAACCATGTCCTGCAAGGCCTCGTCCACACATTCCTTGAACACCTCCAGTGATGGTGACTCCACCACCTCCCTGGGCAGCCTGTTCCAGTGTTTCACCGCTCTCTCTCAGTAAAGAAATTTTTCCTAATATCCAGCCTGAACCTCCCCTGGTGCAACTTGAGGCCGTTTCCTCTTGTCCTGTCACTAGTCACTTGGGAGAAGAGACCAACACCCACCTCTCTGCAACCCCCTTTCAGGTAGTTGTAGAGAGCGATAAGGTCTCCCCTCAGCCTCCTCTTCTCCAGACTGAACAACCCCAGCTCCCTCAGCCGCTCCTCATCAGACTTGTGCTCCAGACCCCTCACCAGCTTCGTTGCCCTTCTCCGGACACGCTCCACCACCTCAATGTCCTTCTGGTAGTGAGGGGCCCAAAACTGAACACAGTATTTGAGGTGCGGCCTCAGCAGCACCAAGTACAGGGGCACGATCGCTTCCCTTGTCCTGCTGGCCACACTCTTTCTGATACAGGCCAGGATGCCGTTGGCCTTCTTGGCCACCTGGGCACACTGCTGGCTCATCTTCAGCCGGCTGTCAATCAGCACCCCCAGGTCCTTTTCCGCCAGGCAGCTTTCCAGCCACTCTTCCCCAAGCCTGTAGCTTTTTGAGTGACAAAGTCAGAAAAGGCTCTTTTGCACGACAGTTCATCAATGGAAAATGACAAGATCTGTTGCAAATCTTCTTTGCTTTTGATTAATACAAAAAAAGGTCCGTTGTTCTGAGTTGGTGTACTTACCAAACTGTTTTCTGTCAACTGTGTGCCTTTGGCATGTTCCTCAAAGGCTTTTAATTCTGGTAATCTCCTGATCAGGTATCGTAAAAAGCAGAGATGATAAGGTAGTTTGTTAACTAACACCGTGAGATTTGTGTACATACAATTGGTCTTAAGCTTTGTAGCACCCCAGTACTGAAATGGCCTGTGGTTCTTCTGTGAAAGTAGTGTGCCTGTATCCTGCACCCCTGAGCCTTGTCATTGATGTGACATGGCCTGGATTGGCCAAAAGGGGCTGCTGAGTTATGATTTCTTGGTCATTTTTTCCATTGGAGGTCACTTACAGCCTTTTTTTTTCCCCCACTGTTTGAAAAATGTTTTGTGAGTCTGTAAAAAGCCTCTGAAATGAATAACAATGAGGTCAAAAGAAATAAAATGAGCTTGTTACCATGATGACTGTTGAAAATTTATGAGACCTGCTTTGTGCCAGCACAACAAACCCAGCTGCCTTCCGCCCATCTCCAAGAAAAATGCCCTTTATAAAAAAAAACAAACCCAAGAAATCTTACATTGTTTAAGCGCAAAGGTGTGGGAACTTCTCAGCTGGAACAGCTGTTAGATTCTTCATGCTTCAGTCTTCCTTTTTTCTCAGACAACATTAAAAAGCTCTTTCTGATTTGCATTGTCTTTTTAAGGAAGCCTGTTAAAAAAATCAAGCAGAACCCTTTCACTCATTTAAGAGGGGAAAAAAAAAAGGCAAAACTGATTTGCATTGATTGATAAAATCCCAAAGCAGGTATTCTGTGATCACTTTATTCTATGATAATCCACTTATACCCAGCATTGGAATATTGTGGAAATTGGGGCCTTGCTGTGCCAAGAGCCACATAAACTCGTACTAGCATAGTCCTGCTCTTGAAGGCAAAATGGCCATAGAGGAATGGGAGGAAAAGGGTGATTACAGAGGGCAGCATACAGATATCAAGTGACTTAAACTTAAGGTCACAGCAGGAATTTGTGCCAGAGCTGGGAGCTGTGGATTATCTGAACCCTAGTCAGTATCTTTGTCATGGGGTTATCTAGTCTTCTGAGGATGTACTTTTTTTAGTGAAGAGTATTATTTATGTGTCAATATGTTTACTCAGTTTCATTCTTGTTTGCAATGATAAATATCACTTTATCATTTTAATTCTGCTGAATGGAGGCTTACCACACCATCCAAGATCCAAATTATTATGAAAGTATTTTTGTCTTATTTTCCTTTGAAAAATCCCTTAAGGGTGCTTTAGAAATCTTGAAGATCAGTTTGCTTCAGAGATCACCCAACAAAAAAAGTTGGGATAGCCTATAGCCTTTAAGGAAGATTATTGTATTGACTCTGATTTCTCTTTACAGTGTTTGATGCTGCAGCACTTCATGCATGCTGACTGGTATCATGGAAACATACATACTGGGTCTGGTTGGGATGGAGTTAACTTCCTTCATAGCAGCCTGTATAGTGCTGTGTTTCTGATTTGTGACCAAAGCAGTGTTGATAACACACCAGCATTGTATCTGTTGCTGAAGAGTGCTTACACAGTGTCAAGGCCTTCTCTGTTTCTCACTCTGCCACCCTCCAGCAGGTAGGATAGGTGTGGACAAGAAGTTAGCAGGGGACACAACTAGGACAGCTGACTTGAGCTGACCAAAGAGATATTCCATACCGTATAATGTCATGCTCAGCAATAAAGCTGGAGGGAAGGGCAGTTAGCTTTGACCAGCAATTTACGTCGCCATCTTCCATGTCCTCTGTTTTATTGGTTGGTGTGTTATCAACACTGCTTTGGTCACAAATGCAAGACGCAGCACTATGAAGAAAACTAACTCCATCCCAAACAGCCCCAGTTTGTGATCTCAGCTTGTTTTTGCTGAGTGCAAAGTTCTGGGGTGATACCCCTGGGTCACGTGAACAAAGAAATGCATAGCAGTTAGAAGCGCAGGACCAGTTGGGGAGAAAAAAAACAACGAACAAACAACTATGCACAATCTTTTAAATGAAGTGTCCTAAAACTAGCTTTGTGAGGCACGTGGGGCTTTCTTGATAGAGTGCTGTTATTCTACTTCATAGCTGAAACCCACTCATTTGTTTTCTGAGCCTACTTACAGAAAGGAATTAGAGGAAAGGGTAGGAGAGAATGGAGAATTTAGATCTGTGAAACAGTTATTATACACAAACTGTGTCTTTTTTGGTGGTATTTTTTCATTCTGTTCTACTTACAATGTGACCAAATTTCTGTCTGATGAATCCAATTTCATTAGAAAGTCAGTTTTCTGAAACATGTGTCCCTTTCTCCTCACCTTTGACGCTTCCTCTTAATATAATTCATTTACACATTTGACTGTTTATTTCCTTCATTGTCCTTTTTTATCTGCCTGCATTTCATTCTCTTGCTGAGTCCTAACAGGACCCATTTTTCCCCACAAGGTCTATATCAGTACAGTGCCACCAGTGCAAGACATTCCAGTGATATATTGCACCTATACATCATCAAAGCAACAGGGTTTTGATAAACAGCTTTCTAATACATCATTAGATCATCACTGATGGCACTTTGATGATGTATTATATTAGTACATCATCAGAGCACTGTCATTCCAGTGATGTATTTATAAACAGATGGTGCTGTCATGCAAGAAAGAAGGGAAAGCAGAAGAGAACATTTCACTCTGTTACAGTACAAAGTGTGTCCCCACCATTCATTCAATGAGGTTCGAGACAAAGAACCTGTGAAGGCATAATGGTCTCATTAGGTGTGCTAGCTCTAAGTCCATTGAATTCTCTATCCCAGCACCTGGTAAGCAGGCAGATAGTCTTTTTTGGCCAGAGCTCTTTGAAACGTATTTTCATGTTCATTGTCACTCAGTCATAAAGTTATGGTTATATATAATTTTTCATAGTTGCATGTATAATTAAAATAAATCTTATTTTATATAGACACACTAAAATTGTATTTCTAACATAGGGTGTTGCGCTCAAATGCTCACATTAGGAGACGCCAGCGCAGCAGCAGATGCACTTGGCACACCACTAAACATTAAGTGTTACTCCAGAAGCTCATTAGAAGGTTTTCCCCTAATTCTGTAAGGTTGTTTTCTCCCCTCAAAGCCATCACTTTGAACAAGCTTGAAGCTGCAAGACAATATATTGATGAATTTCTGATGCTCCTAAGAATAATTTTGTTGGGAAATACTTATACTTGTTAAGTAATCTTTCTCTGTAGTAGGGTCAAAATTTTTTAGGTACAAAAAAAAAAAAAGGAAATTATCATTTTCATTTTAAGAGATACAGATCTTGTTCTGTGCAGTATCATAACTGCTAAGATAATTACTGAATTTACAGTCGGCATCAACTGTTTTGAAAGCTAGCTGTGTAGATTGTTAGATAAACTCTTCTGTTACTATTTCCCCTAAATGAATAGGATCATCAACACTTTCCTTTGCTGGTTTTGTGCATCTGTTGCTCTTGTATTGTCTTGCTGAACTATACAAGTTTAACTACTTTTGCTGAGGAAGTCTTGATGTTTCTTTTATAGGTGAGGAAACTGAGAAGGCAAAGATCAGGTGAACTGTCCAAGTCACACAGGAGTTTACACTGGGGCTAACTAACTCCAAATACTCTCAACCTTGGTCCAAAAGCACAAATGATGCAGCAGGTAGGCCAGTTTTATGCCATGATGTATTTACAAGGCTATGATTTGGGATGACTGTGGTGAAGTATGACCGAAGTTCTTATCTAATGTTATTGTTGAATGTCCGCTTTGGACATTCAATTTTCATACGCTTTTGGTAGAGTTCTCCCTTTCTTCAGTTAAAAAGGAGGATATTTCTAGGAAGACATTTTTCATGTTTCTTTACAAGATTAGTCATCAAAATGAAAACTCTGTCCTCACAAAAGATATGCCTGCAAATATATAATATATGTGCAAACAATTATCACAAAAAATGTATTCCAAATATTTAGCTGTATTGGAACAGGACAGGAGGTGACATGCAGTGAGATTTGCTTTCCTAATTGTGTCTTATTCCTGTGAGTTAAGAGTAAAAACTTACTGTGCAAGAGGGACTTCAAGGTTAAACACAGCTTCATTTTGCACATAGAGAGATTTGCCACGTAGAATTGCAGATGAATCTGTGCTTTCTTAGAAAGGACATTCCAACAAAATTGCATACGTGGCAGTGGATACATAGGGGAAAAAATGTATATGTCTCCTTCAGCAAAGATTCATCAAAAGGAACATAAGCATGCTGCCTAATCAGAATGGTAGCCAGCACAACGTAGTGTCTAGCTAAAACTTTATAAAATCACTGGCAGTGATTATTTTCCCATTGTTTGCCTTGAGTAATTATTGTTCTGATTCTTGCATTCCCGTATGCCTTGTAAAGTCATGGAACAGAAAGAATTTCAAGACCATGAATTTCATAATTGAAACACATGAGACAAAAATTAGGAAAGAAGGAGATACTGTTATATTAATTCTACAGACAGAGAACTGAGCACAGAGAAATAGACTATTTTCCCTGAGGTCCCTGTGTCTGTAGTAGAGATGAGAAGACATGCAGAATTTCAGTGTTTGGTTCTAGTGTCTGCACTATAATTTCACCTTGCTGCTTGGCTCATGCAGTGAAAGCACCATGCTTATATAGAGGGAGGAAAAACCAAATCAAAGCTGTTCTGCAGCTGTACTTCCTTTTAATGCAAGAGTCTCTGACCTGGGGAACACTAAAGCATTCCTAGGTCTGCAGGGTCCCCCTCAAAAATTGGGTTGTTAAACTCAAGAGCTGGGGCAAGCTCCAGTCAAACTGAGCTGGTGCTAAAATCCTTATTGCATTGAGGGAGGAGTTTGAATTATATTACCATATTGTATTTTACCAGATCTGAAACCAAGTCACAGAAGACATCAGTAATGCTAAGGATATGCTAGGCTGTGTTAGCAAGTGTGTACCAGCAGGTCAAGGGAAGGGACCCTTCCCCTCTGCCAGGCACTCAGGAGAGCACATCTGGAGGTTCTTGTGTGGTTTAGGGTACAAGACAGGCATGGACAAAGTGGAGTGAGTCCCGCTAAGGGCTACCGAGATAGTCAGGGGGCTGCAGCACACAACATATGAGGAGAGGCTGAAAAAGCTTCCCCTTCTGAGGAAGACCTTGAACTAGTGCAGTGGCTCTTCAGGGACAGCTTAATATGCCTAAATATTGTGCAGCTGTCTTCCCTAGAGGTGCTGTTCTATGTTGCTTGGGGATTCAACCATATGATACGAAAAAAGGAAAACAGTGTTCCAGCTGTGCTCGGTCGAGGTAGTGGATCTTATACTGTGGAGATTTGCTGGCCAAATAGGAAACAGAAAACTGTGGATATATGCAAGTCTCATGAAATTCTCTGAAGCTTGGCATTTGGAGAAAGATAATTTAGTTTATTGGAGGTAATGAAAAATATGGCTTGGCCGCCACTGTTTAGCAGTGTTCTGTGCTCAGAGAAGGAACAAATCTGGTGCCAAAACTATTCATGTTAGATTTATGCAGTCATTAAAATTGAAAGTAGTGGGGTACTCTGTACTCAACGTATTTTCTAATGCAGGGATGCAAACAACTTCTTTTAACCCTGGTGAGCATTTTCCATTTGAAAGGTCTGTCAGGTTGAACTCTAGTGTATGAGCTACTACATGATTACTCAAAGAGTGCAGCAGGCTCTGAATTTTTCTCAGCTCTTTCTGTGTGGCATGCTACCGTAGCCATGGCATTTGTAAGAAGAGCAGGCAGGGTCATCTAAGCCATAGTAGCAACCTGATTAGGTGGTTTTAATCGCACAAGCGTTTTCAGCTCAGCAAGGAGTGGGGGATGGTTGTCTATAAATATTCCAAAAGTTGTTTTTAGGAGAATATGGTGACAGTTATTGTAACAAAGAGGAATAACATCATGTAGTAGAAACAGATTCCTTTCAGAAGGAAACAGTCTTAATGCTAACAAAAGGATCTCATAGGACATTCAAGTTTTCTTTTTTCCCCAATTATAGACAATGTGGTTATCTCTTTTAAGATATTCATATATTAAAACCAAAATGTGCTCAGTCAAAATAGAAATTGCCATCAAATACGAATATTTGATTGCATTTTATACAAATGGATATAGGAAAATGTATTCTTAATTAATGGTCACTTTCCCATTATTTTGTACAAAAACTGGATGAAAAGGAATCTGAAACTCCATTCATGTTTTAAAAATTCCATTTATTGGTCATCTGCTTCTTTCAGTTACAGTCTCTCTATTGTAGTCAAAGACGAACACATAACTAAATGGAAAAAATCTGTTTCAAGGAGTTGATGAGTATGGGAGCATAAAATAGTGCTAGTGCCTGCAGTCCAGGCAGGTTCACCCCAAACTGAAGTCTATTTTATGTGCAAGGGTGAAAGCGTATCTAAAGAAAGCATGAGACTTTGTAACATGTTTGGTTTTTTTTTTTCCTTTGGTGAAATTGGGAGGGGTAGCAGTGTTTGGACTACTGGAAATACATAGATTGCTCTGAAGGCAAAATTTTAAAACAGTGTAAGAATTTCTGCTAAGTGAAAGGAGATAGTGTTCTCTGGTAGATAGTAGACTAGATCATGTAGATAGAAGGAAGTAGACTGAGATGAAAACACATCCCTTGACTTGGCACTTTTAAAGTCTAATTTGTGATACTGTGTCCAGTTTTGGTACCCCAGTACAAGATGTTGATAAACTTGATCAAGCCCAGACATGGGCCCCAAGATAGTCAGGGACTGGAAGGGAGGGAAGCCAAGGGAAAGAGGCTCCATTGAGAAAAGTTAAAGGTGACTTTAAATTTATAGCTGTTACTCTTTCTTCAGAGTTTTCTTGTTGGACAAACCCATCATAACCCGCTTTAAAGAATATTCTTTTCAAATGTTACATTGATTGATATGACCTAACATTTTCTACTCATTTGAAATGTGAAACCTTCTTTTTTGAAACAGTGAGGTTTAAATTGGAAAGGCCAAAATTATTTGGCGTGTGGGCGATAGGGAAATACCTCCAAAATGGATGTCTGAGATCGTATGTGAAAAGATAAAAAAAGATATTTTCATTTTAAGCATGCAGAATAGAAATCTGAGATACTTGGAGTCATGATAGGATTTGTCAGTTGCATGAAGCAAGTATTATTTAATACCAGTTACGTATAAAATGAAATAATTTGTTATTCTCAACTTGTCTGATTTGTTTTTTTATCCAACAAAGATGATTCCACGAGCTTTCAGCAATTATTTTCTATATTGATCCAGGTTAAGGAAATAAACTCCTTTCTGGTCTTTTGCTTTAAAAGTAAAATCAAAGTGTTGGAGGCCTTAAGTACTTTTTCAGATACAAAAGAACATTTGTATCAATGTAAGAATAAAGGAACAGATCTGAAATGTTGGTCAGCCAACTGTGTGTGTCGAAATTATTAGTGAAAAGGGAAATCATGCAGTTTGTTACTGCAAATGGGACAGACAAAGGGAAATCATGCTTTCTGTCAGAAATGTGAAATGAGATTGATACTGGGTAGTATTCCATTATTTCAAGATGCCAACAGTTTTGACACTCCAATTGCAATTACCGGAGATAGTGGCTCAGCAAATTGAGAAGGAAATTAGGTTTGATCGCATGAGAGAGAGCGCTCGCCATACAGAGTGCTCCCTCCCCCTTTTTAAAGGTATGCAGATTTGCCAGTAAGTTTTTTTTCCTCAAGAAAAGGGGGGGGGCGGGGGAGGTGGGATAAAAAAATATGATAAATCAGAGAAATCTCAGATGCTATGGAAGTTCAGGCTAGTTCATCACCTCCCCACAAATAAAGCTGATAAACACTTTCATTAATTTGGCCTGCTGTTCTATGCCATGTCTAATTTTCATCTAGGGCCAGGCTCAGGCTGGCTCCTTGTGTCCTGCCAACATACTCAGTCAACTCAAACAGCCACATAGAATTTCTTCTTCTGCTTTAGAAACCATCATCTGGATGAATTGCTTTCCCTTGTTGACATATGGAGTTCCTATAGAGATCTTTACCCTTATCTGTAAAATTTGTTTTTCAGAAATTTCTCGGGGGGGCAGATGGGAGGTTTGTTCCATGGTTGAATCAAGAGCAAATGAAGATGATATATATGGCTAGATACATTAGGCCATTTCAAGTATTTGGGAATCTAAGTAAGCCTAGTACTTTGCCGCTGGGTCTGCAGAACTGAGGTAAAGAAGAAAGGGATCTTCTTGACATCTCTCCCTGTGGTATCTTAAAAGATATTTTAATTGTTTTGATACTGGCATTGGTAAAAATGAAATGTATAGATAGAATGCAATGTTTGACATGAAGAGTGGGAGAAACCCTGCAAGCCAAAAATCAAAGCTGAAGCAGATGCCATGCTTTCCAGGGCAGCTGAATTCAACAGTCATTGCTGTGTATTTAGGGAGGCTATTTTGTTGAAGACTCACAAAAGCCTACCATACTGCCAAACAAAATAATAATCATTCAGTTGTCCAAAAAGATAAACATACAATATTAGAGGCATAAAAGCACATTGTGGCATAGTCGCATCTGAGCTGCTGCTGTTGTGGTTCTGTAACTCATGTAATTTGCTGGTCAGTTGCTATACAAACACATTTTGCATGGTATTTTAAAGTCTGAATTTAATGTCATCTTTTGAACCTGAGTGTTGATGCTCAACACCTAATGTGTCTAACTATGTGCTTAGATGTATATGGTTAGCAAACAATGTCATGGCTGTTTATTTCAAGCCAGGATTTATGCATGGGGGTTGATTTCTTTTCATAAGTGAGCAGAGGATCTAAATCATGTAGAACTGTGCAAATTTCCCTCCCTCAGATCACTGGTACCTTATGCAGTCCTCAAAAGATCCTTTGGGAATGTGGTAAACTCTTCTGGGAGTCAGGTTTGTAATGGCCAAATTTAATCTCATTTTACTTAGTCTGTCATGTGCTATTAATTACTGCTTTACAAGCACAGCCTTTCCTTAATGTGATATAGGGTTTTAAAAGCTTATGTAATTAAATGGGCATACAATGATCAGCAGATACTGCGGTTTAGAAAAATAATATTTATTAACTTGTAAAAATTACAGTGATTACAATCCAAGTAAATGCTACAGAAAACATGGAAAGCTCTGCCTCAGCCTCAGTGGTGAGGAGCTCCTATGTCCCTGCCCTCAAAGAACTGGACCTCGCTAATTTAGAGCAAATTTATTTTCCCAAGTAATCTCCCTGGGAGTTTTTTTTAAAAAAAAAAAAGGGGGGGGGGGGGAAGAAAAAGCCATTGCTGTGGGCCTCCTCTTCTCAAGGTCAGCGGATGGGTTTTACATTATTAAGAGAAATGGAGCAGACATCTGTAGTAATGTTGTTAAGTGAATGCAGCACATGACAACGCTGAACCCAGGACAGTTTATGTATTCTCTAACATCCTGCATATTCTTGGAAATGTGGGCCTCTGATCACCTCCCAGTACTACAGAAATAACTGCCTAATGAAAGAAGGGGGCTTTAAATGTCATTAGGTATAATAGAAAGGTCATAATTACAACAGAATGCTGTGTGGTCATGCAAGACATCAAAGTCTGAGGTGGTTTTGCTGTAGCATTTATGTAGCCTCCAGGGACCATTATTCTTTAGGAATATTCTAATTCATTACACCGTTACCATCAGCTAAACTCCTCTGTCACCTTGGCGGTGGGGTACCTTGCAGGTAGTTATATTGAAGATTGAGAAGTGTGTGCAATTTTTGCATGAGAGTTTGGAGGCTGAATCGGCAGTCAGTGCCCTTCTTTGTTCTTCTGACCATATATTTTTCTCTGCGAGGACTTAAACTCTGATTTCCGAGGCAGCAGGCTACTGTGGTGTGAGGTGGAAACAGAAATTTCATCTTCACCAGCAGTGAAAGCAGGCAGTGCAATTGACTGAATAGAAGCAGCAGCGATAGTAGTTTTTTGTCATACTAAGGCTGTGAGAGGGCTTCATTTGTCTTGGGAAGGAATTACGTTCAGCAGAGAGGTTGTGCAGTGTACCTGCCGCTTTCAGAGTCTGTGTCCCTATAGAAGGGGGCAACTGCAGGTAATATTGACAAAAATAGGTGTGGTTTTGGTCACTGGAATTAAGTTAATTCCTCACAGATACCGAAAGGTATGCTAATTGACCATCCCAATAATAACAGGAAGAATTAGTTCTGAAACAGAAGATGTAAAGTACTGTTAAAGTTATAATCAAATAAGTACACAGGAAGAACACTTATTCCAAAACCTTAGGTACATTCTTTACTTACAAGGTGACTTAACCTGCCTTCCCAGGATACAATTTTTTGTCCAAATTCTTGTGTAGTAGTTAAAGCATCAATCAAAAATCGTTGTAATTTGTGGTTCCAGCTCAATCTAAAAATGCAGGGGATGATTTGTTACCTGTATGTATATAAAGACACAACTTTTGCCACAACTAGCCTGTGTCAGGCTAGTTCCTGCCTGTTGACCTTTACTGACCTTTCTGTGTTAGGGAGTTCCCTTTATAATCTTTTTCCATTTATCTGCCTGCCTACTGCAGTCCTTTCCTGAAGGACTAAGGAAGGTAGTATGAAATGCCTCTCAAGTCATGGATAAACAGAATAGAGGTGATACAATAGAGAAGGATTTTCACCATCTTTAGATAAAGGAGGAGAGACTTGCAAGTGTGTATTTTGGTTTTTTTAATTTGTTCCTATAGGGTCTACTCTGTTTAAAGAAAATTATTGGAACCTTACTAGGCAAGATTTATCCACCATGTCAGTGGGAGGTTTGATTTAATGACCTCAAAGTAATTTTTGGAGACGTTTCAGTGATATCTGTCCATCTGCTCTAAAAATGACCAAACGAGTGCCTTTACTATCAACACAGTACACATGTAGGTTTCTAAAATATGCAGAAGGAATAAGTATATTCTAGACTAGGAGGATTTATCAATAATTCTGGAGAAAAATATTGCTGACAAATAGCATTAGGCATTTTTAGGCAACAGTCCTAGCGAATTTTGGGTTCATCACATTTAATTTTTGTCATTATTGCCTTTTAAACTTATATTGCTAATAAAAAATGGGAATGCAAATAACCAAATTGGCAATTCACTAAAAGGAAAAAAAAAAAAAAAAATCAGAAATTTCAGGACTTAATTCTGTCTCTTTTGTGAAACCATGGTTGTATGATCATGGTCAGAGGGTAGAGGTCAATGGATTATCCTTTATCTGGAGGCTGGTACCAAGTAGAGCACTGCAGGGTCTGTACGGAAAACCCGTCCTGTTTAATGTCTTTATTAGCGACCTGCAACAGATGATAGAATTGCACTTAGGTCAAATTTGCATATGACGCGAAACTGGAGGGGACCAGTTAATAGAGTGAAGGCAGGGCTGCTGTCCAGAGAGACCTGGATAGGCTGGAGGAGTGGGCTGACTGGAACCTAACAAAATCCAACAAGGAAAAACGTGAAGTCTTGCACCTGGCAAGGAAGCCCTTGCAAAAACACAGCCTGAAGAGCAGCAGCTCTGCTGAAAAGGATCTGGATGCCTTAGTGGACAGCAAACTGGACACAAGCCAGCAGTGTGTCTTGGCAGCAAAGAGGGCTGACAATATCATGGGCTGTGTTATAAGGAGTATAGCCAGTAGATCCAGAGAAGTGGTTATCCCCCTCTACTCAGCAGTCATTAGGCCGTGTCTGCAATATTGCATCTGGTTTTAGGTCCTACAATACAGGAAAGGCACTGTTAAACTGGGGGAGTTCAGTGAACAGCTCCCCAGATGGTCAGGGCTGGAGCACATATTCTGCAAGGAGACACCGGAGGAATGAGGCTTGTTCAACCTGGACAGAAAAAAGCTTAGGACCTATCAGCAGCCCACTGGTACCTAGAAAGAGGTCATCAAAGACTTGGAGGCAGGCTTTGTACAGAGGTCTATGGCAAGAGGAAGAGACGCATACACAAATTGAAACGAGAGGTTCAGACAGTAGATAGGGAGGGAAAACATCTCCACCCCAACGACAGTGAAGCAGTGGAACATGTTGCAGAGAGATTGTTCAACCTCCCCCCTTTGAGGTTCTCAAACCCTGATGGGATCGAGCTCTGAACCTACCTGGTCTGATCTCACAACAGACCCTGTTTTGCGCAGGAGCTTGGGCTAGATAACTCTCAAAGTCTCTTCCAACCTCAGTTTTCCTTATATCTTGTGAAGATCTTGGAGTTTCTCATACCACAGGTTGGCAGAATTAAGATAGAGGTCCTCAATTTACCATTGCATATCTACAAGTTAGTGATTTAATTTTAATCTTAACCAAAATTCCTGGCTTTATAAAATTTCTTGGGTTTTCTGCACCTATGTATATCTTACACATAAGGTACCAAAATTGGCTCCTTAAATTAATTCAGAGCATGTTTCTACCTAAAAATTAGAATATCAATCGTAATAGATTCTGTATGCTATACTCCTCAGTACAAACTTTTCATTTAAAATCTGCTTTCTTTCATTTATTTCCAGGTTATTAAAATCTAGAGATACCTGGTTTTCTCAGGTGGTCTTTTGTTTGTTTAGGGAAAAATTACATGAGCACTTCCAAAACACTCAGGCCATGGAAAGAAATACATATTGATTTATTCTGAAATTGAATGAACTATAATATACAGATGATACACAGGGACAAGAAAACTATAACTCCTCAGCATTCTGATTGGCTACTGATGATGTCATGATGCATTATTCAGTGATAATGGTTTTATTATGGTGTTTCAAGGAGACAAATGGTTCGTGAATCAATGCCCACAGAGACCGCAAAACAAGTTGCTTATTGATCCACAAGCTGTTTGTGTCAAAGTTTGCTCAGAAGAGAAAACAAAAACTATGTACTCCAGGGTGTATTCATAAGGATAATTTCGAAAGCACGGAGTTTGGATTTACATTCTAAATTAGCTCAACTCTGAAATAGGCTTTGCTCTTTAAAATATTGAATTGAAACACACGTACTGAGCCATGGAAAGCAATTTGTAGCACGCCTTTCTCAGCCATTGACTTTTATCAGCTATCAGGTTGTAGGGGTTCTGTAAACTCTCATTTCTGCTTCCTCATTTCCAGAAGATGTGTCAGAAGTATACTTTGTCTTTATTTTCATCATATGTTAAAGTTAAAAATGCTTTACTGAAAAGATCTGCCTTTTTGACGATTTCAGACCTTCAAAAGTTGGTGAAGTCAGATTAGTTGAGGGGTGCATTTCCACTCTTTGAAGTGGTGGAATATTAAAGAGCAGAAAATTGTTGGCCTGTGTAAACATGGAGCACTAGATCAGCCCTTTGGTCTCACGGACACAACTTCCACTAATTTCAAGAACACTGCACTGGAATATTCTACCAACGTAATCTGTCCCTGGGTTTCTGATTTTGCAGATCAGTGTCTTTAAGAATTCATATCCACAGCCAAGTCACTGAAGCTTAATCAATCACTATCCATCTGCTGAATAGACAAAACCCCATTTACAAGGTACTGCAATTTAACTTATCTGTTGGAAACGCTTAGAAAAAAGCTTCAGCAATGTCAGTTTAACTTGCAGCTAAGATTAAAATAGGCAACACAGAAATAGATATTGAGCTTAAGCAGGGTAATGTAGTGAATCACCTTAACTCAGCAAAATGTTTGAGTCTTCGTGGCTTAATAATACACTGAAAAAAATCCCAAATCCGTCTTCTCTCCGAAGTCATATTACATTCCACGTTGAAGAGAAAGTTTGTGTAAAACTAAGCTACCTGAAAGAAGAGAAGAGTTGAATGACGTTTTGTACCTGAACACTTCTGGTAGAATAGAAATATTTTTATTCAAGGCTAAGGAATAGCTGTGTTCCTTTCCTGTCTGTGTTTTTTCTTTCATAAGAATCTCTCACACATTTGAGGGCCTTCACAAACTGATGCTTGCTTGTGTTCAACAGCTTGATCTTTTGCATGCATTGTGTAAGGACTATTACAAAAAATATGGATCTATTTGAAATGTCGTCTTCTATTTCCTTTAGAGATGTTTTTAATCTAAGCAGAATTTCAAGGAATGTATTAGCAGATGAGATAATTCTAAAGTAGCAGTTAAGAAAAAAATACAATCTTCTAGCAACTAAATGATAAATATCTTGGGTTTGATTGTGTATAAATACGAGGTGGGACTTTATAAGATGCAGATAATCTAACAAATATGTATTCTGTACCCAAAACAGGCAGGATTTGAATGGCATGATCATGCACTGATCATCATCTCCTGCAAACTCCTCATTGCAATCAGCAGGAATTTTAGGAAGCTTAAATAGACAATATAAAGCTGTAAATCTCAATATGAGAGAACTTAATTTTTTGCATCCTGACACTTGTGCATGAAGTCCAAAACATGAATAATTCTACTCTAGAGTCTCTTAATTATTCATGTGCTTAAGCATTTTCAGGATTGAACATTTGCTTTCATTTTTATAGTTTTTGTTTTTTAACATAACATTCAAACCTAGTAGAACAATTCCAACATTTCGCTTCCTGGTGAAAAATCAAATGTTAATTATTATTTTATTTCAGTTTATTTTATTTCAGCTTTTTTTTTGTTTTATTTAAAGTTGTATGAGCAATGCTACAGGAATACTAAAGACTCCTTGATATGTTTAGACCAATTTGCAGAAAAAAATAACCCAGTTAGGAAAACTTCTCTAACAGTCTAACAATTCTAAGTTTTAGCTCATAAATACAGTCTTCCACTACCTGGTCTTAGGAAAATTATTGTTCTCATAGAACAGAGGGAGTAATAGTGAATTGTATTGAGCTAAGAGCTACGGGATAAAAATATTTGCTTAAAAAGGGGGGGAAAAAGAAAAAGAAAAACAGAATCTCCAATGCTACATACTTTGCAAGAGTATGTCAGATTTTCTCTGGTCTGTTGTACAACTACTTCAAGTCTAATACTCCCTCCATAACATAACACACAGTCAGCCTGCCTCTTCCTCTTCCCCTTAGAATTTCAGAAGTGTTGGAAGTCTTGACTGTCTCTAGTAGTAGAACTTCTTGTTTTCTCCACTGGTGGGGTTTTTTTTGTCTCCACCTGCAATGCTGATTTAAAGCCTCTTTCTGAGAAGACAATTAACAATATTTTAAACAAGGCTTGAGCATTTACCTAAACTTAAACACCTTGTTGTATGGTTTTAGAAAGAGGACTGACCTTGGCATATTCTCAGTTTTCCTAAATCAAAACTTATGTTTTTCCAGCCTTAAGTCAGGTCTAGCAGATACTTGCACTGTATCTTTACATTAGCTTCCTTTTCTTAACATTGCTGTTCCTGAAAGTCCCTAATTTATCCGTTTTGTGACCAAGGGGAACTGAACTTTTTCTCCACAACAGCATTCACAGTGATCTTCTATGAATCTCTTCCTCACTGAAAATCTGATTAACCTCTTAACAAACCATGCATTGTAAACTGGTCACTGCTGTGTCCCGGCTCAGACTGCCCTCTTGCCCACTATCTCCATATATCTCCAAGAATGGAAAATTCACAGCCTCTCCAGGCAGCATGTTCCAGTGTTCAATCACATCTGAGGGGAAAAAAAAAGCTTTTTCTGATGTTTAAATAGAATGTCTTTTATATTTTGGGTTGTGCCTGTCATTTCTTGTTCTTTCACTGGATACCACTGAGCTCCATCTGGCTTACTTTTCACTGCTTGTGAATAAGGAATTGATAGCAAGACTAGAAAAGGTCTATTGATTATTTAAGTCAGCAAAAGGACAGTTTTTAAGGCTGATGAATAGGCAGAGGAGAACTACAGCAGTGAGAAAGAGACAGACGTTGAAATGAATAGTACAGGACTTTCTGGCACCCAAGTTACCTGCATGGTCTGCATGGTAAGGACCAACTCCAGAGTGGAAAATAGATTCTACTGTGTGGTTATGTCCTTACTGAATTATTTGGCAAGACGTAAAGATGTGATTTACAAACCTCTATGCACGGTTAGAAAGCCAATTCTTTTTGTTAAATGAAAGCCTTTGCTACCAGACCAAGCCACAAACTTAAAAACTGTTTGTTATGCTGCCTTCTTCATCCACCTGTGGACTGTGTTCTCTGAAGCATAATCCTGCAGAAACATTTTTATCAGACTATCACCTTCCTTCCTTGAGACATGACCAAAACACCTCTGCTGTTCCATCAGTAGTACATCAATTGTACCCAGCTTTTGAAGCATTCTCTCATTGATCCTCCCTCTTTCAAGAACACGTGGAGAAGCTGCTAATAGCATTGTGTCTCTAAAGGCTTCAGTTAACACCAGTTCTGACATTTGTAACGCGAATGACACGCATTCATGGGTATAATATTTTAAAATCCCAGTAACTGTATAACTTGCAGCATTCTCTACTCTCCCCCTACAACAGGCTTTTGTAATATTAATAAGAGTCGCAGGATCCCAAGATATGCTCAGTAGAGGTATTTTGCTGAAACTTAATGTATAATACTATGCTTTTTAATTCTTTTATCAAAAATAAAGATCCAATAAGGAAGGATGATATTTTTGTGGAAAATGAATTATTGTCACAGTTAATCAGGAAAAATCGTTTGGCAGAATTATTCAATTTGGGTTTGGATTTTCCCCACCCTGGGCACAAACTGAACATGTAAGATGCCATTATTCACTTTTTCATGATTTTGGGTGGGAATAACTGTCTATAGATTGATTATGATCAGAATATTAGGATGTTCAAATCGCTTTTTTTTGTTTACTACATATTTTGGACTGATCACAACACATTTCCGAGTCCAACGTCGCCCCGGTTTCCAATTACCTTACTTTATGAAGTAGTGGCGATAGCACTAAGCTTGAACCGTTTGATGCTCTAGCAATATCACATAGTATTCAGAAATGCATCCATTCAGAAATACATCAATTACACTAACAAATTATTATTTATTTCTAAATTATTAAGCATAACATGATTTTTAATGTAGGTTTACAAATGCATCAATAAGTAGTAATGACTTCTATCTCATCTGAGTGTACACTTGGAAAGCTTTTGGGGAGCCTCAAGCTTTTATAACCCTGATGAACTTACATTTTTAGCAGGTGGTAAAATCAGAGGCAGAATTTTTGAGACCTGTCAATCAAAAATAACTCTTTTTTTGAAAACTCCTAGGAAAAGTTGAACACTTACAATTTATAACTAGGCTCAATAACTAGTCTCACTTGACAAATTTTTGTGGTCATGTTTGGGTATCCATTCCTTTCTCTCTTTTAAAGGTTTTGGTGGTATGTTTCAGCTTTTAAAGATTAATTTGCAGTCTCCGTAATTCTTAACATTTCATATACTCTAAATGGCAAATTAGATCCACAGTGATAGAGATTTCTCCTCTGAGTCCATGTAGTTTTCATTATGAAATCAGCTCAACTATGACTCAGTTACAGTTTCTTTACACATTTTTCTCAAAGATGCAGTGTTATATATTGTAGTGGTTCAACTCAGCGTGCTGTCTGAAATTGCTGTTGACTAAGGCATCATATATAGGTGTGGCAAGGAATTGCCTGTATAAACTGGATACTTTTAACACAGAAGTTTTACATCTATCTTTCTTACCTTCCCTGTATTCTCTTCCTTTTCAATGCCATATTTGAAATTCTTTCTCTGCTCATCTCGTACAAAGTCTGTAGCAAGTATTAATTACATAAAGCATAGTAATTATTGTTTTTTACTCAGGAATTCAAGCACCCCCTTTATAGTATGCTCCAAAAAAAAGAAAACTTAATATATCGAAATTCTTGAGAACACCGAAAAGCAGCACAATATACTGTGTCTCAGCCTCTTAGAACAGACTCTACTTCCTCTGCTTCCTTTCAAATTATTGTAGGACTGCAAATAATTTTCCAGATTAATTTTTTAATGACCAGTATAATAATAACTTAAAAGCTGCATATGTTCTATCAGTGAAAATAGGAATAGCTGGGGTAACTTGGCACATGGACTGGAAAGTGGAATAATGTTTGATGTTGAATGAGACAAAAACCTTTCTCTATATATAACTGTACCTGCATATATACATATATGTATGCAAGTGTGCATTTTTTTCTCCCAGCGGGTACATTTAAGTTAGGTTCCCATGAAGGCTTCTGTAACATGTTCCGTTTTTATTACCAGACCTGCCTGTGTCTCATGTATGTGCAAGTTGTGAGCTACATTGATTGCAGCAGGCTCTTTCCCAGAGAATTGCACTGAGTTGCAGCAGCAGCAGAACACTCGGTATTTTAGTACCGTGCCCTGTGACTGGGAAGGAGAGGGGGAGAAGCCATGGCTGAAACGCATTTGCAAGGGCTCTTTTATCACCTCTATGGTACAAATGTCTATTCAAGCCATTTTTTACCAGCTGGAAATCCAGTCTCTGATTACACTGCTTGCCCAAATGCTTTTGCAAAATGGGTAATGTTTCTGATTTAAATTAAAATTTTCTTTCCCCTGAAGCTTTTATTGTAAGGGGGATGCAGAATACAGTGTACTTGAAAGACTGCTATACAGAGGAGTCTGCCCCCCCCCCAAATGTTTTATGCATGCTGATGCCTTCCACAAGGCAGAAACAAGTAACTTAAACAATACAATAAATTTTACTGAGACATAGATACAGGTCTTTTCTGGCTTGTCTATAAAGTGAAAAATATGGAATGATTTGCTTCCCCTTTAAGGAGGTTATTAGCTTGCTTGTATCTACCAGAGGAATAGAGGTGCACACAGTCTCCCATTATTCACCGGGTTTTTAATCTTGATCCCTGGCTTCTGTGATAAGTTATTGCTGGGGACTGGAATTGCTTGGGGAGTGATGCAGGTGCCTGAGGGCCAGTGAGTGGCTCTGTTATGAGAACTGGCTCTAATGATTAATGGTAGGATGCAGTGCACTACTGCTGACTTCATTGGGAAATACAACATTGTTAATTTTATCATTATAAACTCCCATCACTGCAAGAGAATGCGTCTGCCTCCAAGATGGTGAATTTGATAAGAAGGCTTTTCTGATAAGATATCTCGTACTCCCAGAGAAAAGCATTCATGTTTAATCAGGGAGTATTTAACTTGCAATCCAAATGTTACCAAGTAATACATACAGGTCATTTTAAATTTGTGCTCTACAATTCAGGTCATAACATTATAAATGAGTTTGTATACGCACTGAAGAAAGAATCAATATAGCACTGCTCTTTACAAAGACTGTCATAAGCCAGAGAAACTAAATATTTTTTCACTTAAAAGGGGGACAGACTTTTTAATGATTAGTAATACTGCAGGCAGATAAACGTGCACACACACACTCACACACCGGGAACCGCACTGTGAAGTACTCAGCAACTTCTGTTGTTGCTGCTGTCAGGTTCTACGATTTTGGAGTAAACCACTGAGGATAAGAGGGATTGCATACTCTCCCTGTTGAATACATAAAACAGGTCATAGGACTAGTATGCGGTATTGGGGTAAGAAAAGACTATAGTCCTTACCTTGCTAATTCCCTTTTTAGGCGTTTGTGGGATCAACATGTATACTGCTGCCTTGCGGAGAAATTTGTACTGGTTTTGGCTATGGTAGAGTTAATTTTCCTCATAGTAGCTCGTATGGTGTTATGTTTTGGATTCCTGACGAAAAGAGTGCTGATAACACACCTGTGTTTTAGTTATTGCTGAACAGTCCTTAAACAGTGTCAAGACCTTTTCTGTTTCTCATGCTGTCCCGCCAGCGAGTAGGCTGGGGGTGCACAAGAAGCTGGGAGGGGACACAGCTGGGACAGCTGACCCCAACTGACCAAAGGAATATTCAATAACATATGACATCGTGCTTGGCAATAAAAGCTGCAGGGAAGAAGGGTTACATTCCCCCAAGATGAAATTCCTCTTCAGTCTCAGCAAATACCTAATTTATATCGATGATTTTGTACAGTCTTGGCTTAGCCTCACCAAAGTGTTCCTTCACTACTCTTTACAGTACCTTCACTCCAGTTTAGATTTGTACCTTTTCTTCCATGCCCTCATCTCCCATGCCTCCCCCAGTACCTCGTATCCTCCTAGCTACTTCTTTGTTTCCAAAAAGCGGTTGAATGACCAGCATTTTGTTCATTTTGCTTGCGTTACATGTCTTTCTCCTACGTATGGGGTTTTTTCCTCTTTAAATGAAAATTCTTCAGGTTATGGTCTTTCTGCCTTTTTAAACAACGCCTGGAGCAGTTTGGCTGTTATTTAGTAGCTCATTAGGTCATGCTAATACAGATGATAAAGACTTTATCAAATTTGTGAAATTTTCCATGAAGGTAATATTAACAGATATAAAGAAAATTTTGAAATCATGACTACCTTTGTCTTTTCATGAAAGATATCCAGTCTAGGAGTTACGACATAAAGCAGAGAACAGCATTTGGAGGTAATAAGGTGATTTTTATGGAAAAGCTAATGGGGTAGTGTCAGTAGGTCATTTTAAAACTAGGTTTACTTGTTTTGAAACTGGAATAACTTTATAAAACTGAATGCAGATTGTCTTGCACTGTGACTCATGTTCTTTATGTACCGTGTTAATCATTTGATCTGACCCACTCTAACAAAACAGATTTTGTTACTAACGTAAATATCGTACTTGCCTGTTGTTTGAATGCAAACTACTGTTGTTGTGACTCATTTTGTAACCTTGTCACACCTTTTAAGTGACGTATTTGGTACATGGACGGGGAAAGCTGTGGAAACCGAGAGTCCTGTCATTCAGTGGACCAACTGAACAAAACACTAGAGTGAGAACGTGTCTGGTTCTCCCATTCTGGTTTTAGACCTACAGCAAATGGTTCTTTTGTGAGGGGAAAACTTTGACATATCAGTACTGAAACAAGTAATGGTTACCTACTGATAACCCGGAAATCAAAATCATAGCTAACAATTTCCAAAGCTTAAGTTTTGCCACTTCAGGTTGTTTTATGAGCTCTAAGCTAAATGCTGCAACACTTCCTGACTTTACACGGTCTGGAAGAGGGAGGAATGGCAGGTTGATGTCTAACAACTCAAGTATTCATAACCCAGAAGTAATGGCAGCTGGTAGTATCAGCTTAAGTTAAGTAGATGATACAGTAAAAGCATGTAGCTAAGTGGATAATGGGAATGCCACCCTGGATCTCCAGAGAGATTGTAATCCATAGCAATTGAGATAACTCAGAGGCACAGAAGAAGTGCTTAGATGACTTGGATGTTAATGTGTGCAGACAGAAACTGCTGTGCATTTTTCCTGATAGCCCTGAAACCATTGTATTATCTGTGTTGTATACGCATCTGTTTGTGAGCCTTGGAGTATTCTTCGGCGCATTGTTGGAAATGCAATTTGTGCAGTGGCACAAAAGAACTTCATGGCTTAGTAAATGACTAGCGGAGAGAGACAGCTGACTACTTCAGAGGTGAATCTCAGAAAGCTGAAGATTTAGAAGTCATCACAAGAAGAAAGACTTGACCCAGGTTTGAAAAGGGAACATGTGCTGAACTAGACCAGATTTCGAATTGTCTAATATCTTGTGCGAAAATAAACACTAGTGCCTTGTGACTGTAAAAAATTGTATCTGATCAAAATAGTGGGAATGTTTTAAACTCATTTTTCACTAGTGTAATGTTATACAACGTACAGAGCCCCTGGAACTCAGGCTGACATTCTGTGCTCAGTCACTTGTACGTTAGTCTCTTACAGGCATTGGAAGGAATTTTTTTCCTCCAATGTGTACTTGGTTATATGTATTCTGTTTGTTTTTCTTCCTTCCTCCGAAGCAATAGAAATCGGCCATGGTTGGAAACGGAACACCAGATAGGATAGGAAAGTGCTTTGAAGCAATACAGAGAATCCTGTATCCTCAGGTCCGAGGTCAGGAATGAAGGCGTGTTTGGTTTTGGGGGGTGATTTTGTTTTGTTCTCCCCTTCTTACCCTCCTTCCTGCCCCCAACACCAGTCATATTGTTAGAGCCCTTTGAGGGAGATTTATTCTTATGGAAGATGGAGAGCAGTTGAAGAGCTGACTTCATTTAGATCTATATCTCTCCCTCAGAGTGTGATGGTGTCCTTAAGAAGAAAGCAGTAAAGCGATGTTTACCTCTGACAGCTTTATTAAGAGATTAAACATTAACTTTTATGCGATTCTTAAGAAACTGATGAGCTAGGAAGCCACTACTCTCTCAAAAAGGCTGTTCCCTGACTTCGTTAGGGCTGCACTGGTTGTACAGTGCAGACTAGTGCAGTGCTCAGAGCAGATCTGTGCTGGGTGGAAGGCCTTCCAAAAGCCTTGACACAGGAATGTAATCAAAGACAAGTGTGCTGGCATAGAAAAGGCCTGGATGTAGCAAAGACAGACTGGGATAAATCTGAACCATGTTAATGTGCTTTGTTTCTCTGATAAAAAGTTTGTCTCTTTTAGGTTTAACTTGAAGCCTAACAAATGAGAACCTGAGCAGAATACTTTGATTAATATTAAATTTCTAACTTGACTGAACTGTGATCCTGTTTTGGGAACTAAGGCAGGTTGCAACCACCATATCACCTCAGGCAGTAAGGAGTATCTGTCCTTATCACTTATCTATCACCATAGTGAGAAGGTACATAAATCCTTCCTGGTTATTTCACAGCAGCTGAGCTGCAGTACTTTTCCTGTTTCACAAATATGAGGAAGAACAACTTAGGTTCAACCCATTCATTTAGGCTAATGCACTTAGAGATGTTTTCTGCTATAGGGTAGGAGTATGAAAACAGCACAGTTCAAGCAGTGAATTGTAACTAAATAATGCATCCTGATCCTTTAGTCTTTCTGCCTGTGCCATGCTACTTAGTCTTCTGAGGACTGAAGTTTTTAGGAATAAGAGGGCATTTGGGTGAAACATGGCAGACGATTGGAGTGGATGGTCAGTTTTTCCCTCTCTAAAACAAAGTTTTATAAAAATCTACATATCGCTAAATGGCATGTTACCCAGTACAAGTACTGCTGTCCTTGTAGTGTGACATGTGTATGTACATTATACTTCCGATACATGGTTGACAGGTCTAAGAGGGACAGAGGTCTTATATTAGCACCACAGTCTCCTTGGGTCCCAGTGTATGATGGTAACATTTCATCTTGAAGGTGCCCAGACTACAGTGTTCTGTGTTTTTAAAAAAAAAAAAAGCACCAGTTCTCTTGTAACCTGCTTTTCCCGTATCTACTTGCAATATGCATATCTGACAAAACACTACTTTTATATGTAACCCTTTCCAAAAGACAGAAAATTCCACCAAAATGGTAATAATCCATCACCACCACAAAACTGTGCACTCTGATTTTTGAGAGAGGGAAGAGCAGAACTTTTTGAGGATTTCATAGGCAGCATCTGAATTAATCCTGGATATAGTATTCCACTGTGGTTCTGTGGTCTGCTGTGTGCTATTAGAAATACCATTCTTCCCCTTATTTTCTTACGTAACTGATAAGATCAAAAAACACCACATTTTCTACCTACTCAGGAATGCTCTTCATGGTATAAAACATAGCTTAGAATTTTTACCTTAGCAGACATTATTGAATAGTCTGTTCAGGTGTCAGAGTAGTTAGGAAGTGATGAACTTTTCAGTAGAAAAAAAATTGATCCAATTTAGAAGAAACAATATATATTGAAATACAATTTCGAAGCCCCTTGGATCCTGAAGGCCACCTTCTCTGCCAGCTCAGGTATTCATGTACAGCTGTACAGTTGAGAAGCTGACATTGTGATTAGCACAGGTAGGAACAACTGCACAAAGGGTATGGCAGTGGAGGTTCAAACTGTGATATTCTGCTAAAAGAGAGAATCTGTATTTTTGTGAAACACTTTTAGATTTTATATGAATGATGAGAAATAGAAGCACGCATCCACCTCAAAGTAGTCACAGACTTACCTTATTCTTGGTAGTCAAGCTTTGTGATCTATAAAAGCAGTTTTCTAGTACTCTTACACTTGGGTAGTTACTGTAGCTAGGCATGAACAGGAGTATGAAAAAGGAGCAAGTCATGGAATGGAGCTTGGTTTGTTTTTTCATCTCTCAGAGATAACGGTGTGAAGCCAGGAGGCTGTTCTCTGCTCCGTGACACGTGTGTTCTGGGCTGGTGTGTTTGTATGTCACACAGAAGTTGCAGAATGACAAACTGAAGTAATGGTAGGATTTTGCTGTTCCATACCCTGTGGTGTATGCAAAATAGTTGAGTCTTGACATTTAATAGGCTTGACACCTTGAGTTTCCATTTTCTACTTCGTTGTTTGAAAAGCCCTTACACCTCTCAAGGCATCTTTTCATCCAGAGTTCTTCATAGAAAGTAGAGAAAAATCATTGCTTCTAGGCTGTGATTCCTCTTACCTATTTTAGATATCCCTTTTTGGACAAGATGATCTATGCTCTAGTAGAAGTGTCAGTTGCCTTCCACTGGTTATACAAGGATAACTAACTGAGATATCAACATCTACTTTGTGAGCACCTGAGTTACGGCAAGATGAATCCCCTTGTGACTGAGTAATACGCTATCAGTCAACATAGCACTGCTTCTAGCAGTGGAAGGAACACAGGTGTTGCGCTTTTCAAGTGCTAGTTAACTCCATACATCAGTGAGTCCCTGGAGGCATTTGTTGTCTCTCCTTCTTATGTACTTCAGATCATTGCCAAGAGTTGCACTGCTTTGTTTTTCCACTCCCATAGTGAGAGAAGCTACATAATGCGGCATCTAGCCTAGAGTCTTATTTGTAGAGGCTTGTGCATGAACTTAGGGCAAAACTTAGTTGCCCTGTCAGCATCCTCTGCACTGCTGAGTGTTTAGAAGCAAATGTGATAAAGAAAGTAGAAATGCAATTAACAAAGACCAATAGATACAAAAGCCTAGAGCCAGTTTTAGCTACTATTTGTCGATCCAGGCTGCCATAGGACCCGTGCTGAGACATGGAGTTATTGCAAAGTCAATAGTAGTGGCGTGGCTTTCAGTAATGATTTCAAGTCAGTCGTGATATGCTGCGGAAAGTACTGCAGTCAGCTTGCAGTGTTCATCCTTGCCATTAGAAGTTTTGAAGCAGAGTCTTTTCTCCTTGTTCTGGTGACATATGCTGCCTGAAAGCTTTGTAGCCTGCCGATGTATGCCACACATCTCTTTGCCTGCTTTATCCACAGAGGAGAGTTTTAAATAAATAAATTGATAAATCTTGACCACAGTACATGTGCCTCTTTAGACAGAACTTATCAATTTACTTTTCACCTGTAACCATAGAGATTTGTCAACCCCCAACCTAAGGGCTATTGCTGCCATTTAGGGAGCCCCCATTTCCGACAATATTTTCAGGATTTTTAGAAAAAATGTGAGTTTCCATTTTTGGTTTCAAGTGCTGAAATGTTAGGGTAATCCTTGTCATACAGTGTAACTACACTATGAAGATTAGACAGTCTTTAAACAAAGATCAGAGGAGAACATCTGGGTCTATGTTGATGCCCTACAGTTGAGCTGAAGCTCTCCAGACAGCAACAAAGTTGGAAAGCATCTCTAAGGAGCACCAGGGACCTTGTGGCCTGAGGGCTTAAAGTTTATGTTTTTTGTATCCCAAACACCATTTAGTGTTTTATAATATTTACAGTGCTCCTGGTGTGCAGAAGATATTAGGTCTCCTAAGACTCTGTTCAGGACGTTTTAAAAATGTCTTGAGAACTGTTATCATCTACTTATCAGGGTTTTGCAAACGATATCCCTATTGCTTAGGTTGCTGAAATACTTTTTGAGAAGTCCAGCACTGTGACAGAAGAGAACTGTGTGCAGGTCTTCAGTAATGATTAAGCAAAGGCACAGAAGAGAACGAGAATCTTGTAGGTATACGTGATTCTTTTTTCAATAGTTTGTTACTCCATAAAAATACAAAGGGCTGAGATAATCCTTGATATGAAAAATATAAAGGCTGAGAAAAGAAGAGCTGCATAAAGGAAAAGAAAGCATTTTTTTAATACAGAAAATTCAGTGTAGTTTTAGTGCTAGTGGTGTGATTTATACTTTACCGCAGAGTCACCACAAATAAGAAGGGTCTTTTAATACTGTAATAAGCTTCTCACAATGGCAGACAGAGTTCTCCTGACAGAGGTTAGGTCAAGGTAATATATTTAAGGGTGGAAAAGCAAATTGCTTATTTGCACTGAAGATGGAGGCCAAGTTGGACATCAAGGCTTTCTTTTAAGCTAAGATTTTTGTGCCAGGCTTTTTCATTATTTCACTTGTTACAATTTATGGAGGTAATGTTCTACCACATTCACAGTCACAACAGAGGGCCATGTAAACCAGGATCTGCCTTTTTGGCAGAGGCCTTTGGGGATGTGACTGGAAAATATTGAACACAAATTGTGGGGAATCTCCTTTCTTCAATTCAGCTGTTTTGGAGACCAGTATGCTTGCTGGCCTTGTAGCAGTCAAAGAAGTGCAGTTATTAGTTACCTCACTAATTTCACTAAAGCTGTTTCAATGAAGGGTATCGTAAGTCCAGTCCTGTTCACAGAGTTCTTATTTCCAATCCTCTGAAACTGGGTAGAACTAAATTTAGAAGAAGAGGGAAACTCAGTGTTGGAAATTTTTGGCATTAAAAAAAAAACAAAACTCACCTCTATACTTGGCCATACTAAGCATAAGGTAGATAGGTTGATCTGGGATTGCAAACTACAAAGAATAAAAGAATAAGTGATACTTATTACTTGCCCTTTCCTGATCCACCATGAAATCCATATATTGTGGATAGTTTCTAATTTGAAAATAATAGCCAAGATGATGGAATTACCTAGATTAAAGACAAGGGTGAATGTAATTCCTACAAGTCTGATCTACACAAGATGGTAAGTTCCAGTTTAAAATCAGTTGACTGTTGTGAAGAATTGGGTACATCAGCAGAAAATGCCAAGAGCCCTGTCTCCAGACTACAGCTTTTGGGTTTTCAACTGTAGGTTTTGAAATTAGCTCTGGGTAGGATATCCTCAGTTGAGGCAAATTAATCTGGTCAGCATGAAAAAAAAATTAAGCTTTTTTGAGGGGGTGGGTTGGCTCATGATCAAAACAGTAGCTTTGATTTCATAGTGTTTTGTGGCATTGCTGCTTAATTCTTTTCATTTCAGAGACTTGTGTCTTAAGGAAGTGTCTTATCCAATCATGACTTTTATCTATTGTGATGAATAAGATCCATTCTGAGTGCATCAGCCTATTTTCAGCCAAGACTGATGGAGAATTAATAGTTTAAACATATTCACTTCTTGAACATAGCTACTAGAATCAAGAATTAGTTCTCCTTCTCCTTCCCTTCCCCGTAGCAAGATTTCCATCAAAGTTTCAGAGTTTACACTGTATTAAATTTGAATAAAATCCCATCACAAAATAGAAATCTATAGGAAACCAGCTTTAACTCTCTGTGCACTCAACTACTTCCTTTAAAGAGAAACAAAGACAATCTCTAAAGACCTTGAAATGTTAGTGGTAACTCGCCTGCACTTCCCTGGAACTGTACCGGGACTCCCAAGAAAATTACTTTCTTGCTTTACCTGATCCCTTTTCTGTCTGCTGAGAAGGACACAGCTGTGCGAGAGAAGTTGCCGCAGCAAAATTCCCAAGCAGACTTTTTTATCTTTTTTTTTTTTTTTTTTATTTAGCATATATAATCACTTTGCTTCTGGGTTGCAAAAGACAAATACTTCTCCCTGTCACTGGCCCAGAATTCAACACACATCTTTTTTCTGGAAATCTTTTTTCCCCTTTGCTGAATTTGGGGCCAGCATAGCTTAATCTCTTTTAAACTCAAATCTATGTGAAGTGCAAGTGAGAACACAGGTATGAGTGGAGCTCTGGCTTAAAATAGCAAACAGTAGTAAAAGTATCTGCTGTTCATTTGGGAGAAGATAACAAATGAGACCTCCCAGGAGTCAGCAATGCAACTTCACACTGTTTCTCATCTATATAAATGATCTAAATAGAGATAGCAATGGTAAACAAGCAAATTCTACTGATAGCAGAAGTATCAGGGAGTAATAAGCCCAGAGCAAACACCAGAGCGTTCAGGGGATTTTAATCTACTACATCTGCAAATGCATAATTGTCAGCCTTTTCTGCAAAAATAATAGCGTAAGATAATAAGTACAAATAAATGTGGCTGAGCAGCAGTATGTTGTACAGACATTTTAGCAAAGACCTTGAAATTAAAAAAAAAAACAGAACCTTGATCTGAACTTTAAAATGCAACTTTGAAGTACTGACAGCGAGCCAGGGTACCACAGCAGATTGCTATAAAATACCCAACTTTGAAGGGCTACTGTTTGTAAAGTTGCACCATTATAAATAGGGCCTTTCTGAATATGAGTGCCATTGTGATAAACAACCTGTAAAAATTAAACGAAAGTTTTCTTTCCTTAAGACTCTTTATTTTTTCCTGGAGTTTAATTTATTTAAATTATTTTGATCAAAACCTTAGAACCAAATTAGACAACTGTGAATGAAAGATAGTTCATTAAATAACAATATTTTGCTCCTTTGGGTTTTTTTGGTTTTATCTCTTTTATAATGCTGCAAGATAAGTAGGTATATTCTGATAACCTTCCTGATGCTGCTTCTTATTGTAGATGTCTCTATAAGCTCTGTCTCATAAGCAGATGTTTTCCTGAGTCTCTGATCATTTTCCTTTTCCTCTGCCTACCTTCTTCTATTGCTGTTGTATGTTTTTTGTGAAGTGCGGGCAAAGTGAAACTCAGTAGCTAAAGCATCCAAGAATACTAGCATCTAGAAGACTAGTTAGAATTATTGCATGGCACCAAGTCATATGAAGATATACTGCATGATCTTAAGAAATGCTGTCTATGTCATGGATTATGGAGTATGTAAACAGATGGGTAAAAGAAAACAAATCTACACATACACTTTTTTGTGAGGGACAGATTCAAGGTGTTTATTTCAGAAGCAGAAGGGATACCAAGCTCCTGCTGAACTGCATTACTTAGCTACATGTTCTTTATCCTCACTCTCCCTTGATTGAATGCTAGTTGGTTGGGTTTGTATCGTTAGCATTTGGTGGGCTCTTAAAAAGGAAGAGAGAATTGTTTTCTTTGATGGAAAAGGAGCACCCTCATGAATGAGCAGATGACAAGTGGACTGATGACTTGTTTGTTAAGAGTGGAGTGAACTAGGCTGAGAAGGAGCAAGGAGAGAGAACATGCCTGGAAGGATAAGAATGAAATAACTGGCACAGCAATTCAATGACTCTGTGCTCAAAGAGACCAAAAATAAAGATAATCTTATAATCTGCATTTGTAATCTGAAAGTGGGTGAGGGTCCTCGGTGTC
The DNA here is from genome assembly GCF_030936135.1 of Gavia stellata. Lineage (NCBI taxonomy): Eukaryota > Metazoa > Chordata > Aves > Gaviiformes > Gaviidae > Gavia > Gavia stellata. Next base: position 14,424,557 of record NC_082611.1, on the reverse strand, counting down.
TGAACAAAAATCAGACTTCAGAATAAGAGAATTCTGTGGATTTCTGGTCAAGAAGAGAGAAGCCTGAGCATGCTGGCCAACAGAGCTGGAAGAGAAAGGGAAGAAAGTAAAAGATAGTTTTGCTGAATATCAAAGTCTTAATCTACTGATACTGCAAGATTTTTTTTTTTTTTAAAAGTATCTCAGATGCTCCCTTCCAGGATGAAGGCTGTCCCTGCTTGATACAGTGAGGAAAATCCTAAGCAGCTGTGGAAGCCATTTGCCAGGGAATAGCTCTAGTGCAGATACCCACAGTGCCAGGGAACAAAACATGATGCAAAGGTGGTTTGGGGATTTGGGGTTTTTTGTGGGTGGGTGGGTGGTTTTGGTTTTTTTGTCTTTTTATTTTCACAGGTAAGTTACTCTTCACAACCCTTTCTATCTTTCAGCATTATAACACAACTTACTTTAAGCGTTACTGTTTCTGAAGAAACTTCTCTACTTCAGTTGACAGCAAGTCTTCTCTCTTGCCTGCTTGCGATACTTTAACTGGTGTTTGGTACTTTTCATGTAGTACTTCAGACTGTAGATCACCTTTGTATTATTCTGCATTCCCTCTTACCCTCCCAACTCTGATCTGCTCTCGAGACCTCTGCTTAGTTTGATGTGCTCAGAAAGCCCATCTAGCACTCTTGCTTTCTGTGTTGCTATGGAAATCTATAGCATAATGTAAATAACTAATAATGGCATGGTATTGGGGAGATAAAGTTAACACAAACTTAATGAAAGCAATACTGGCAATGATAGTTACCTGAAAATGAATTTATCAAAATCAGTTAGGTGTTAGAGTGTATGTTAGAAGCAGATTCTTGAGTTTGCCTATACATAATCAACTATTAAGTGTTTATTCTCATCGGCGGCATTAGTGTGTTTGGCTAGCCTTGACACCTCCCTTTGCATAGAAACTATGAAGAACAGCTGACAGCTGTCTTGGCAGTAAATTACTGGTAGCCCAGACAGTCCTGAGGATTGAGAGAACAGCTAGTTGTCAGGAGACAAGAAGAAAAAATTAGAATATATATGTCTAAAACCTTTAAAATACTGTTATTTTGGGACCTTTCAGGCTATTCAGTTTTCCTCGAATAGAAGGCATTCTTAAACATTTCTTATTTATTTGTATTACAGTTGTGTGTCAGAGTTACTGTCATGGACCAATGCCCTGTTGTGCTAGGAACTCTAGAAACATCAAACAGAAATATAAAATCAAACAGATAAGGAGCAGAAAGAAGCCACAAGGCAATCTTGGTTAGTCTCATCTTGCTATTGTTGAGATTCTGTAGGCAGCGTAAGACAGGAGCTGAAAAGAGATGAGGTGATTTTGTTGTTGTTAATGGGGGGTAAGGGTTGGGGGGTCCTTTCACTTTCAGAAGGAAAACTATGAAAAAAAAACCAGTTTGAAAACTAAAGGTTTAGAGCTTTTCACTGATATATCACCTCATTAGAGTATAAGGGAAGAGCTAGGTAGGATATATACTTGCACAAAATTATATAGTAGTACTGACCTGAAATACTGAATGACCATGGTCCATCCTTCAGTTTTCTTTAATTAAAACAAATGTATTGAGGACAGAGTGGTATAATCCATCACTGGATTAATGGGAAGGAGAAAAGCTTCAGCACTAAATTCTAAGTACGCTAATTTTCCATTTTATCACCTTCTGATTTTTACCTAATTGTTTTGTGGAGATGTGTTTTCTCTTCTGCTGATATGCTGACATGTTATAGAAGCCACCCAAATTGAGCTTGTTGGCCTGATTCCAGCATGTGCTCTACTCTGCTGTTATGGTAATTCAACTAGCAGAGGAACAAAATCCATCAACTGAGGAAGTGTGGATTTTTACTTTACAAAACTTCCTGAGAAACAAAAGCTGTGAAAGACACCTGAAGTCTGATGCAACAAAATCTGGGGCAGAGGGAGGAACCAACACCCTCCTCTTTAACCCCTTGCTGTGCATATAACTCGGTGAGGTGCATTTTGCTCCTATTTGCATCTACAGCCAATCCATTTATGTGTTTTTATATGTAAATTATAGTGGAAGTAGGTTCAGATTCTGCTCTGGTTTACCTCTGATGTGGGTTACTGGAAGTATCGAGTGAGGCTTTGCTTCACTGTTTTCATCTCTGAAATCTCTTTTACTCAACTCTCTAGAAACGGTGATGTGTTTTCTCCGAAATGCAAAGTGCAGTGCCACTGATACTATGTGGGTCCGAATGACTCCTGTAACTGACCTGGTGTAATGCAGGGCCATTTTCTGCTGGAGGCTGGTACCTCCGTAAAGCCTCAGGAAAAGAAACAAAAGCCTTCTAAGCAAATTGCAGCATTTCTGGAAAGTTTTCACTTCCAATTTTTAATAACTTTTTTGAGGAGAAGGAGCTATACCAAATTGTAAAATTATATTAAATAATTTTCACAATTTTTCTCAATCTTTCTAAGCTTACGGTATATTAGAAAAATGATTCTTAGAGGTTTTTCGCTGCCGATTTCTATGTGTCCCATTGCTTACCTAGAGAAAAAACAGTATGATATATAGCATAACTAATTAGTGGCTGTGAGATAAAAAGGTACATTTGTGCTCTACATTTCCATCACACAAGGTTAGGCCTTGTAAATTAGATGAAACACATTAATAATCAAACCAATGAGGTCAGATCCATTGTTCTTCTCATTCTCTCCACTTCTGTTATGATAATTTTACACTTCTTGTGCTCCACAATTGAACAATGATTAGTTTCCTAAATACTACATGAGTTTTGACAAAACAAACCCCTGCAGAATCAAAATAAGTAATTTCTATTCAGCAGAAATGATTTTCACATTAGCCTGCGTGGGATATTATACAGCCCAATTAGCACAATATGTGGACCTGTATAATAAATAAGATACAGGAGATCTAATACACTATGACGCTGTATCAACAACGTTTTGCAACAGAAATGTGTAATGGTCCTGTCTGTGTCCAGTGAAATGTGGGGTGCTGAAGTAATAAGTTGCTTCCCCCAGGTGAGCTTTTGATACCCAGGAAGTGCAGCACTGACAGTGGGAATGTATGTCACCAATTCTGCCTAAAGCTTCTGGTGTTTTCTGCGTGGCAGTGTTCTTGGCCAAAAGGGATGCGCTGGTGGTGCTGCTAACAGAATTTTTATGAATGATTAAATCTAGTCTAGGTTTTGGTTGGGGTTTTTGGGGGATTTGGGGGCAGGGATGACTTTTTATTAAGGGAGCAGGAAAGGCACGATTTAATATTGTCGATAATACGTAGTTGTTTCCGTGAAAGTGAATGTGAGTATGGAACCGGGGGGAGATGAACAACCCAAGCTTACATCAGGGCTGAGGAAAGACTGAGGCTCTTGGGGAGTGACCAGTCAGTTATAGAAAACGCTGCCTGTCTCCTCGACTAGTTTTGGGGGTGTGTGCGTGGAGGCACGAGTTACCCGGCAAACAGAAGAGATCACAGCTGATAAAACTGCTTGGAGTGTAAGTAAAAAGAATAGACAAAACTCTAAGTCTTAATTGGGAAGGAGGGTGCAAGGATTCAGGGGACCTTAAATCTTACAGTTCTTAAAAAGGTTTAGAAATAACAAGATGTACAGGGTGTCTGTGCCAGGCCCTAGCGGGGAGGGGAGCTGCGGGGCCTCTGTGAGGAGCGGGCGGGGCTGCCCTGTGCCGGACACAGCCGGTTCCGGCCGGTTCCGCATCAGCCCCGCCACAGGGCACAGCTGAGCCCCTCAGTGAGGCCGGTGCCGCCTCTGGGAAAACGTGTTTGAGAAGGGGCAAACCCTGCCCCAGCGGGGAGGAGTGAGGAAACCGGTGTGAGGAGCAGCCCTGGGAGCAGCCGGGGGAGAGCAGGAGGAGGGGCGGGAGGTGCTGCGGGCGCCGGAGCAGAGGTTCCCCCGCAGCCCCTGGGGAGACCGTGGCGGAGCAGAAGAGTGTGAGGAGGAAGGAGCGGCAGAGAGGAGCTCTTATGGGCTGAGCACAACCTCCACTGCCCATTGCTCTGCACCGCTCGGGGTGGGGGAGCAGGTAGAGAGGAGTCAGGAAGGAGGGAGTGAAGTTGAACCTGGGAAGAAAGGAGTGGTGGAGGAAAGGTGTGTTAGTTTTTGTCTTTGTTTCTCACTATCCAATGCCATTTTAATTGGCAATAAAGTAACTTAATTTTCCCCAAGTTGAGTCTGTTTTGCCCATAATGGTAGTTTGTAAGCTATCTGCCTGTCATTATCTTGACCCGTGAGCTTTTCTGTCCTATTTTCTCCCTCTGCCCTGTTGAAAGGAGGAGTGAGAGAGCAGCTGGGCGCGCGCCTGGCAGCCAGTCAAGGTCAGCCCAGCACATAAGGCAACGCGAAAAAATTTCATCACCAAAAATCCTAGGAAACTAGTTCATTGCATCATATACTGTAATGTAAAGAACAGTTACAACTTACTCCGAGCCAGGGCTCTAGTTTATATGAGCATGATCTCTGTATGTTGAGTTGAAGTTGTATCAAACTACACTTTTGGAAAATTGAAGTTAGAACTAGTGGATAGAAATAACGGATTAGATTTTATTATTACTTGTGATGGTTGATTTGGTTTGTATGATGGTTGGTTTGGGTGCCTGAATGAGACATTCTTTGCAATGTCTCTTCCAAACAAGATGATGTCACATTCTGCTTTTTCTAAAGCATAAGACAAAAGTCATCTCCCCTTCACCAGCTGAATACTTCTGAAATTTTGGAGGAAACATTACAGTGTTTTTCCCTCATGGTTAGGTTTCCCACGGGTAGCTTTATTTTCACCTGATGGCAAATCAGTTACAAAACCTTCAGCTTAGGAAGGTATGATATAAACAGTTGTTTGGTTTGTTTGGGTTTTTTATGAAGGAATTCCCCTTGAATTATAAGATGGTGTATGACTGTAGTACTGGTTTATCAGGTACCTAGATTCTTAATGCCATGAGAAACCTTTGAATGGGCTGTGCAGAACTCTGCAGAACTACTTACCCGGCCCTTATTACCATGGAGACCCAATTCTGAAAGGCATGACACCTTATTCACAACCAATGGCAGAAGCAAGGTGTTATTTCCTTTAATGCATAGGTATATAATTTTATCTTCATAAATTAGACATGTATTAGGAAGCTGTAGATTTGTTATCCCTGCCATTCCTTTGCCTTTCTAATTAAGCCTAGCTCATGTTCACCTTCATCTTCCAGTCCTATTCATTACTATTTTATTTTCTGGCTCTAAAATGCTCTAGTAGCCCATCCTCCCTTTCTGGCTAATTATATTTGCTCCACATGTTTCCACTTCTGCCAGTTCAGCACCTCTGGGAGCAAAATCAGCTGTTGAACACTTGAGACTCTTTTCTTTGAAGTATTTTATTAAACGTAGTTGGACAGCCAGAGGACAACAGGAGAGTCAGGATGAAACAAGAAAGAATTTAATGGCCTAACATTTTTAGGCTAACTGTTCCAGGGTGATGCTTCACTTTTATTGCACGTGATGTAAAACAGTACTAAAGTTAGTCTGCTTTCCTTCCTCTTTTGCCCAAACCCATGTTGTAATTCTCCAGTTATCTTTTTTCCACTTAAGAATACTTTTAGTGAAAGTTTTACACCAAGCCTGTTTTGGTTTGTAACTGTCCTCAAATCACAAGTCTTAGCTGTAATTATCAATATTTGTTAAAATTTTCACTACATGCTCAAAACAAGACAAGAAAAACAAATTACCCAAGTGACTGAATTATAAAACAGCTGTGACACAGCACAGTATTATTTAAAGATATACATTTAAAAAAAGGGACTTTTAGAGCTCTAGAGCTATGTGGAAAAACAAAAAGAATCTAGCTCTTCATTTGCTGCTTTTTTTTCTGCTGATAAAGCTGGGGTTTTTTTATAGTACTTTGAAAGTCCTAGAAAAGTGTATTTGCAGTTAGTCCTAAAGGGAAATAGATTTAGGAAGGAATTAATTTTAGTGAGCTAGAGCAGAAGATTTTTGGGACATTGCAATTAGGCTGCGATGAAAAGCACTTCCAGGAAGTAGTTTACCTTTGTTACAGATGTATTGTGTGTATTACTGAGTAGTTTCACACTGTAGTTTATAGGAAGTTAGCATTCCAAAGAGAAAGGAATCTCATTTTCACACACATGCATTATGCTTCAGAGCTCCCACATACCTTGAACAAAAGTGTGACCCTTACCCCTAAGAAAAGTGTGAAAGTCTTGATGCATTTAATTTCAATTTTGGTTTCTTTCATATGTCAATAGAGAAAATTATCTTAAAAAAAAAAAAAAAAAAGGCAAGCATATTCTCTGATGGAAAATGATCTTTGTTTTCTAGGGCAATAAACTTTGCCAAAATCTTAATTCGTCAGTAAAGAGCAGAATATAAGTGTCTAAGAGAGATTGGAATTGAGAGGTGGTGGAGGGGTTGTATTTCAGTCCTCTACTAATTGTGACCAGGTTATCTACCTGGCATAGCAAATTTATGTAGGTATCACCAGACAGCCAAAATACTATTACACTCTATCAATTTTGTGGGGATTTTTATATACAAGCAAGTGTACCTGAAACAAGTAAATGTTTCTAGGAGTAAAGCTTTTCTGAATTTGTGCATTTTGTGATTGACACTACTGTCAATAGGATGCGAGCTTTAGTGGATCAGTGGATTCTGTTTGATCTGCTAATGAGTAACTTCCGTACTGCAGCTTCTCTCTGTGTTTTGGTGTGTACCTTCCTTACCTAACAATCTGTATACATAGAACACACAGGAAAATAATTCTCTTTGCATTTTCTTTCTAACTTAGTTGAAATTAGCTGATAGGTTCCAAAGTTGCTAGCTTAGGCATCTCTCATGCAAATGTAGTATGAATGTGTACCCTTTGCTTTAACAAGACTTATTTCTATATGCAACCTGCCTAAAAATGGGTTTTACAATGTGCTAGAGACCTTGCTAGCCAAGTTAAGTCCATAAAAACCTTCTCATGTCTGAGTTACAAGACTGATTTTTGTATTGAAAATGCTGAGACAACCTTAACGTAAAAGCCTGAACAGCGTCGTTCTAATTAGAGTTTACTTTTTAATTTTATCAGAATTCAACTCCTAAGTACTTTGTGTAAAGATTCCAAAAGAAACAAAGGATTAAATACTCATATCACTGCTTAAAGTCCCTTCAGAGGTTTATTGACTTTTGTAAGTTCACATACTATGGACTTGTAGAGGGTTTGGAATCCTTAATGAGAGCTATGGTAACGAATAATTCCCTTATGGGCTAGCTTCCCCAGCTGAGAGGCAGTCCCAGAGATATAAGGTTGATTTTGTCAAACACTATATTCCACAGGACAATTTTATCCATGCTGAACATGGTGACAAAATGCCACAAGGGACAGGATGAGGAGAGAGGAGAGGAGCAATAAGAGGACACCACTCCAAAATTACATTAATTAATATAGCTAGAGATTACATTATGTGTGACACTAACAGTAGAACTTCCATGAATAATAATAAGATTCAGTGATCAGTAGACTCTTAAGACTTATTTTAATATATCTCCCTGTGAAATACTGTCTTCTCAATTAGAGATGCAAACATTTAAGAGAAGTTAAGGGGCCTCGTGTAGATCATACAATAGATAGCAAAAATTAAGTATATTGGGTTTGACTGTCCTCTTTCATATAACCACAGAACACTCCTATCTTAATTAAGTAATTTTTGCTTCATTGTAAAGAATTAATCTTTTTATATAACAACTTAGTTTCCAGAAGTCATGGTCCTGGTTTTGTTATGTTAGTGCCCAGGCTTTATTTGGATTAAAGCATAAATTAGAGCCATAGTTTTGAATAAATTTTAAATTACCTTCAACTATTCTCTTTTTGTTGAAAACTCTTACAAACAAATATAAAATGAAACATGTTTAAGAATTGACTGTGCTATACACAATAAATAGAAGCACTTTTTATTCCCCCCACAGTAGCTGTGGTTTCCATAAGCAGGTGAGAAGGCATCTTTAGAGACTGTATCATCAATTTTTAAAGGCATAGCGTTAGCTAAACTGTGAGTTACACTGCAGATTTTATGTTCTAATGCTCTTAACGCATCTATCTTTCCCTCTAGTTTCATTTTATCCTCATAATCTGACTGATTCTTGGATAATTTACTCAGCAGACCTAAAATCAGCTTTGAAAAGTGATCAAGGTTGGGAAAACTTGCATAGGGAGTTTTGTGTCCTAAATCGCATTAGAATATGGGATTTTCATCCTTAAACTCAGTATAATCCTACTTTACAAAGAACTCCAGTGGCTTACTCTTTAGCAATAAGCCAAGGTCTGTATTTCCTTTTCTTCCAAGACATGCCATACAATAATTCCCAAATAAAAAGAGATGCCTAAGCATGTTTGACAAATTGAACTGTTTTCTTCCATTCGTAGTAGCCCATTGTGTGCATACAAGGCTTCCAAGTACCTTCATAATTGTATCTTTTGAGGCATACCTGAAGGTGTTTTATGACTGACTTCCTCAATCTATATGCAGATTTATACTAAGCCAGTAAATAACTTGTAACAATTTGTGTGGTTTGTACTCTTTGCAGTCCAATTCTGTTCATTTGTAAGCTGCTTCTATTCTTGTGCACATCAACAGTAATAAGATTGCTATTAAAAGCAGTTAATATATAATGGGAATACCAAGTGTAACTTAGAGGGGTGATTTTTGACACAAAAGCTTTTTCAAGCTTTGGGCAAAAATAGATTAATACTATTTTCTTTTGTTTTGCTTTTGCAGTCTGAACACAGCCTTGTGGCAAAACTCCCATTTCTAATTCCATTTATTTTTCTCTTATATATGTTATAACCCTCTTGTTCATTTCAATATTTCTGTGCTTTGACAGTGTCTTGAGGTCAGGTGCCAAAATGAGTCAATTGTACACTTCTGAAAATGTTCACACAATGTTTTCGGTCAACTTTTTTTTGTTCCAAAACAGAAGCTATTGAAAAGGGACCTCCTCTATACTGTTGACTCTGAGTATAAACAGAATTCATGGCTGCAAAATATATGTACAGAGACTTCCTTGGCAACAGCATCATTAATGGTGCCCATGCAATCTCTTCAGGTGACTCTTGAAATTATTTTGCCATCTGTAGTACTCCAGTTTACCAGAACATCAAACTGTCTTGATTGGAAGGGAATAATCTCATCTATTGTAAAAAAAAAAAAAAAAAAAAAAAAAAAAAAAAAAAAAAAAAAAAACCACACAAAAAAACCCACAAAAAAAAGACCAAAAAAACCCCTCCAATCTTCCTCCTCTGAGGCAGTCCCAAAAAACTAGTTTACTTTCAGCCTTCCATTAGTCTGATTTGTAATGTCAAAGAACCAAGTTGTCTCACTTTTGCCCAGGTGGCCACGAAGGCCAATGGCATCCTGGCCTGTATCAGAAACAGTGTGGCCAGCAGGACAAGGGAAGTGATTGTGCCCCTGTACTTGGTGCTGCTGAGGCCACACCTCAAATCCTGTGTTCAATTTTGGGCCCCTCACTACCAGAAGGACATTGAGGTTCTGGAGCGTGTCCAGAGAGGGGTGACGAAGCTGGTGAGGGGTCTGGAGCACAAGTCTGATGAGGAGCAGCTGAGGGAACAGGGACTGTTCAGTCTGGAGAAGAGGAGGCTGAGGGGAGACCTTATCGCTCTCTACAACTACCTGAAAGGGGGCTGCAGAGAGGTGGGTGTTGGTCTCTTCTCCCAAGTGACTAGTGACAGGACAAGAGGAAACGGCCTCAAGTTGCACCAGGGAGGTTTAGGCTGGATATTGGGAAAAATTTCTTCACTGAAAGGGTTGTCAGACATTGGAACATGCTGCCCAAGGAGGTGGTTGAGTCACCATCCCTGGAGGTATTTAAAAGACATGTGGATGAGGTGCTTAGGGACATGGTTTAGTGGTGGATTTAGCAGCGTTCTGTTAATGGTTGGACTCTATGATCTTAAAGGTCTTTTCCAACCTAAACAATTCTATGATTCTAAGAGTGCAGCACTAAAACTTGAAAACCTCTTTTCTTCTAGCTAGTGCAATGCAGCCAATGTGTGCAGATTGTCTTGTGTCATGCTGATTGTGGCTGTGTCCTAGCTATTGGAATTGCTTCTCTTCTCACCACCACCACTGCAGACATACTCCTGGCATTTTGATTGCTATGGCTGTGACCTGAGTGGCTTGAATGCTGCAACCTGATTTATCAAAATCCTCTTCAGATCTCTGCAAGTAGTGAAGTCACTGAACTTCTCTCCATCTAAACCTTGGAAGAGTATGAGAGAACTCATCAGGAAATGATGTTGCATGGGTCTGAGATAAGGCTTTGTCAAGGGGCAAACTGGAAGAGCACATAGGTTTTTCATGTTTTCCTTACATAAGGAGAAACCTCTTTATGAAGTACAGCCTAATGAGTTTGGCTGTTGGTTTCCATTGAACTTAGTGCAAAATCTTTCACAACTGTTAACATTTACTTAGAAAAGACCATATAGCCCTGATCCTGTGATGACATCTGTATGCTTATATTTGAAGATCCCTACAGGAACTCGGGGACTTTAAATGGAACCCACTTTCACAAACATAATTATAGGTGTGGGCTTCAGATCGTATTTTTGTTCCGTAGCAAGATATCAAGAGACGCCTACGCTCTCACTTTTTCTGCAGTTGAATCTGTGGTTTAATGTTTTCATAGAATAGGGAATGATTGAGGGTGGGAATTGCAGATCAGAGGAGAGGTAGTGAAATGTCATTTGTGTTGCATAATTTGTACTATCACTTGTCAACAGTGATCCCCTTAATGCCATCCCTTTGACAGATGAGCAAAGCAAGCTTTTAGAATTCTAAAGAGTAAAAGCTGGGATAAAAAGACAACCATGTTTGATTCCCTTCTACAGTTCAAAGGATTTGAAAGTCATGACACTGGTGGTTATTACTGTGGTCTTTGGAGGGATGCACAGAAGCTTAATCTATCTGATCAAACTGTCTCAAAAGATAAACCTAATCAAAACTTTTACCTACACAATTTCTACTATGCTTTTTTTTCCCCCCAGTATTTATTATTAGCCAAGGGAATAGCACATTCAGCATATTAGCAATATTAATTAACTGCTTTGCTGCTACTAAATGCATTAAGTATGTTCACCTGCCATCAACAGCCTTTGCTTCTGAGGACCTCAGTGCTGTCACGGGCAGATTTTAACTGTAGTGAAAGACATCACCCTGAAAGTCCCGCAGGAAAGGTGGAAAGTTTGGTAACATTGTCAGATAAAAGGTGCTGTTTCATAAAGCGATTTATTCCAGCAATCACACTTGTCCAAACCAAATGGTAGTCCAGCAAAAACAATCTACAGTATGAAATCTTTATTCAGGATAAGGGCTGTATTGCATGTAGGTGCCTATATGGGCACAAAAATAAAGACTTCCAGTCCCATTGGTGGGCCTCGAACTGAGCTGAAGAAAGGTAAGCTGATGCCAAGACACAGGCCACTTCCTCTTTTTTAAAATATCCAGAGGGTATGGACAATCAGCATAACCTCACTGGCAACACGGTTTTATCACCTATGTGGATAAGGCTGGGCTAATCTTTCTAAAACACATGATAGAGTGATACATAGGAGATTATTAAAGCTGTCTGAAATGGAAGCTAACGTACAAACTGAAATTGTAGGGAGTGAGCATTGCCCTTGCTGCAAAGAAGGTGAATGGTATCTTGGGATGCATTAGATAAAGTACTGCCAGGTCAAGGGAGGTGGTCCTTCCCATTTACTCAGCACTGGTGAGTCCACACCTGGAGTGCTGGGTCCAGTTCTGCATTCCCCAGCACAAGAGAAACATAAAGCTACTGCAGAGAGTCCAGCAAAGAGCCATTAAGATGATTAAAGTACCGGAGCATCTCTCCTGTGACGAAAGGCTGACTGAGCTGGGACTGTTGACCTAGGGAAGAAAAGGCTCAGAGGGGCATCTTATCAATGTGTATGAATATCTGAAGGAAGGGTGCAAAGAAGATGGAGCCAGTCTCTTTTCAATGGTGGCCAGTGACAGGACAAGAGGCAGTGGGCACAAATCAACACACCGGAGGTTCTGTCTGGACATCAGGAAACACTTTTTTACTCAATGCTTAGCGTGACTGAACAGGTTACCCAGAGAGGTTGTGGAGTGTCCATCCTTGGAGACCTTTGAAAGCTGTCTGATGTGGTCCTGGGCAGCCGCCTCTAGGTGATGCTGCTTGAGCAGGGGTGTTGGAACAGACGATCTCCAGAGGTCCATTTCCACCTCAACTTTTCTGTGATTCTGTGAATTTTGGAAGCGCTGTTTAATATTCTAATGACTAACCATCAAGAACTAGGCAGACGTACAATTAGGAAATTTGGGGGTGACATAGTCAGTAGGTGTTGCGATTACTGAAGATGCCAAGTTTCTTTGAGGAAGACTTAGAGCAGGATGAAACTTAAGACTACAAAGTGCTATGCGGTGTGCTCATCAATGAGTAAGAGTGCTGACTAGAAGACTAAAATATTGAAAGCAGAGGTGGAAAGATCAGGATGTGTCTGTCATTCAGCCCTAGGATGATGGTGAGCCATTAGCACAATGCAAATGCAAAAATAAGTTAATGCAGTTTTAGAATTTTGCGGGTCAACTAAAGAAGAAGGACTAAGTTCATTAGAAAGATGTTGGTATGAAGGTATGGAAAATATTGCATAACTACTTGTTTAGAAAAGATGAATGTAAAATGAAAGAAAGCCTTCAAGGCCTAGAGGATGACCAGAGGAATGGAGAAGCTATTTTGGGTGATGAGACTTAAAGAACTCAGTTGGTTTGGCTTAGCCGAACAAGAGCTGTATGCGAATATGATCATTGTTTTGTGAGCATGACAAGCATAAAAGTTAGTGCCAAGCTGGGAAGAGAACCATTGAAATTAAATGGCAATACCAGTACAAGATCATATTCAAAATGGCTAAGGTTTCTAACGATGACAGAAATGAAGTTCTAGAACTACTAGAACAAAAAACAACGTAGAAAGGAGCCTAATCTTATTTTCAGGGCAGCATTTAATAAAGTCCATGTAAAATGCACTACTATAAGCTTCCAATGTACTTACACTGCATTCATACACTGTTAGTAATCCAAATGGCAGAGTTATTGCCAGTTACTCTTAAAGGCCAAAAATTTCCTTTATCTTTGGTTTATTAAAGCTGGAGTGGGAGTAGTCTTTGGAGCATCAGAAATTGGCTGCTGTTAGTGTGTCGGACCGCGAGCTTTTAAGCAATACTGAGAAGTTTCTGAGGTATATACCTACTGTTCCATGCTCATATGGTAGAATTAACCCAGTTACCACATTCAGTGGAGGAAACGATTGTAACTGCAGTCTGCTTTGCTGGGACCAGTGGTGGTGTTTTGCCACTGTGTGGTAAATCACTGATTACATCCTCAGGCTTCTTTCCATGCATGGAAATTTCTAGGTAAAATAGCCCCAAAGTTGTGCTTTTGCCTTTTTCTTTGTGGCACATTGTAGTTCTGAAGCTCTTGACTGCTTGCAATATAGGTCTTACATTTATTGCCAAGTGTTGGAAGAATTTTATGCGTACTGTCACATAAAAGAGTTGGAGTAGAAGTCTTGTGTATCCTTCAATTAATGTCTATGATTTAGTCACTTGTCTGTTACATGAATCTGCCCTTCCAGTCCTGGGGCTGTAGAGAATAACCACCTTTTCTCACATGTGCCCAGAATACCAGTTGCTGAAATTCAGTTTGATGTATCTCCTTTAACTGCAGAGAAGTACAAAAGTGTTAGTCTGTTATGCATGCCAGAACACATATACTTGTTCATAGGATAGCTATGTGTTATATCACATCCTGTCCACAGTTTAGAAGAGATGGATTTCACTCCCTCAAGCCACTTACTTCTATGTCTCTGAGCAGAGTCAGAATACTTAGGTAAAGGAATTTCAGGGTAAGAACATAGAAATTAGTTAACAAAATAAGTGCTCTTTTCTACATGCTGGAAAACATTTTAAATTACTATTTTGTGAGTTGGTTTTAAATTTGAACTCTTGTGTACTGTGTAATAGATTAAAAGTCAGGTAGCTATAAAAGAATTTCCTTTGCAGCTTGAATGGCAGCTTAGTTGTTTACATGTCTGGTAAGAGTGAGTAAATAAATCGGGGAAGGGACTGTATGTGGCTAGAATTTTGCCTGTTTCATTTGTTCTTTGTGTCTTTTTTCAGTTTAGTCTTTCATCAAATAATAAATGTTTCTAGTAAGTTGTAATATAATACAGGAAAGTATTGCTATAGTTTCTTCTGTCTAAGAACAAACTTATTTGACACTAGGTAGAATGGTATGCCCAAAATGTTCCTCATTTTTAGCCATTACATAACAACTCCGGACTGTTTCATATATTCAATTATCTTATCTTTGCTAAATGGATTGCAATATGTTAATGATTAGTTGAAATTTGGGGCAACCTGAAGGGCTTGGGGGTTTTGAGTTCTTAGGATTAGGGAGGGAGGTTTTGAGAATGAACTTGAAGTGCTGAACAATTTGGGGAGAGGAATGATAAATACTGCAAAAGGATTCAAAATAATTTCTAATTTATATCATTTTTGATTGGTAGTCATGAGGGATATTTTCAAAGGTCAATAGAGGGGTGGAATGCATAATTAAATACAGATTATTCAGGAGAAGATTGGAGGTTGAAATATGAGCAGGTTAAATTTGTATCAATAAATACTAAACATAGGATGACATTATTTAATTTCAGTCCAGAGTATATATCACTCCTCAACAAATGAAAATGATGTATAACTGCAGTTTCCGAGCTGCATATTAAGCGTAAGAGAAGTGAAGATTTGATGCACATGATTTAGAATACAGAAAGGCATCAAAGTTGAGTATGAAGAGGACCTGCACAGTGTGTGTGTAATTGAATCCAAATATTTACACCTGTGTGCTAAGTGATGTGTTAAATAATTGAAATTTATAGAAGATGCAGGAACAAGCCAATTTATATCCCATATTGGATATGTCCAATGTATATGGACTATTGAACAACAAAAAAAAGTTGTTTAATTCTGCTCTTTATAAACCAGAAATATCTATTTAGTTTGAAGATGTTTCACTGTTATACAAGAATGTGAAAACAGAATCACACCTCTAGTGTGCCACAAACTAGGGGTGTCAATGCGTATTTCCAATTAGAATTCATTACTTGGTCATAGTAGGACAGACCTTAAAGAACAAATAACACTAGAATCCAATTTTACGTGTGTTACATTGTTTAATGATTAAGTCATTTTGTTCGTAAGGTTCTTATCTGATTCACCCAAGCAACAGTGCTCTTTTATGTGTAGCAGTATTGTTCTTGTAAACGCAGTGGTTTAAAAATATAAGTGAGGTGGACTTTGTAAGGAGAGGCAATATCTTTTATTGGACTAACTGATGTGACTTGCCTGTGCACCTGACAGCTTGTCTGTTCTTTCCTTGCTATTTCAATTGATCTAGTAAGTAATATTGCCTGCAAACCCTGCCTCACTCTTATCCATACCCAGAGGTGGGGTGGGGGTGTGTGTATGTGTGTGCATGCGATATATTAGCAAAATGAAAAAAAATGTTAACAAAAATTAATTAAATTCTTAAGCATTTAACCTGAAAACTTATCACTTTCAATTATTTCACAGAATTTTGCCTTAAAAATCTTTCCAGACTGGTGATAGGAATGACAGTGGCAGAAATCTTCAGAAACACTGCTGCTGCACAGTTCTGTATTAAAACCCCCTAGGAAATGTCAGAGATGCACGTTCAGGAGCGTATGTGCTGAACTCCTCTTTTAATTGATAGATCTTAGCTTGTACAACCATACTACTCTGGACTGTCTAGGTGCTTTGCTGCCTAACTGACCTTTCTTTGCTGGACTGGAATCTTTAGGTGGTTGCAGAAACAGTCTCACAAAGTCCAGTTTGTCCTTTTACTGACTGCTTAAATTTAAGTAATTTATTAGTCTTCTGCTTGTGAAACCTTGGATAACTCTTTACTACTGATTTACCCGTGATCCTAATGTGGGGGAATGTGTGACTCAGTGTATCATATCTGTGTAAAACTAATACATTCAGCTCTAAGAGGTTCATCTTGAGTTTTGGAGAGCTGACAAATCTGTGTCCTATGACACATTGCTGGAGGATGGTCTGGTACCCTTAGGACCACACTGATGAGTTGCCATCACCTGAAGCTGCTTGTAGCCAGTGGAAGGTGGAGTGTGGGGCTGGGGAGTGCTGCTCCCAAATCTGCTTCAATCCCATGGCAAAGCCTTGTGGTATTTTGTGTTTTTATTTAAACTTAATACAGACTGCTTTAGCTACGACCCTCGTCCAAGACTTTACAGCACATTGCAACTTCTCAAAAAAAAAAAAAGTAGCTTAATAACAAAAAATGTCTACTGATAAGGTCTTGTAGATTTTTCTAAATTACATTAATATTTTTTATGGCTCTTGGCCTGAGTACCACCTCATCATCTTTCATAGTAGAAATATTTTTGTCTTGCCCAGGATTCCTTAGGAGATGACATTTCTTTGTACACTTTTAATAGGAATGTCGTCTTCGTTTTTGTTAAAAAAAAATTGTGTGAGATATCTAGTATAGCTAATTTTGGTCTAACATACATCTACTTTCTGAAATGAATATAGGTCTTTCATATCCTTTTGTTCATTCTGCTCAGACTATCAGGCTGTTTGTCTAAGGTTTATTCCTGTGTTCTTTTTCATAAAAGTGACACAGCTAAATGTCCTGCATGATTTATGGAAAATTATTCACGTAATTTGCAGCATTTTAATAAGAGCTTGTATATGACTAAGACTGTCTTAATCCAATAATACAGCACTTAATTTTGTGTTTCTTTCTTAGTGATTTTTTTTTTTACTTAAAAATAGTTTTAGAACAATTCTGTAAATATAAAATAGAAGAAGGTTAGATAGTACAAGATGTGCAAATATGTTTTAAAACAATAATGTTAACAATAAAAAGACCGACAAATAGTGAGAAGAAAAAAGTAAAAGAAAGAGTCAACGGAAGGCGGTTTCCCGGGTCTCCATGCCAGGTGCTTGCAGGGGCCTCTGTGAGGAGCGGGCGGGGCTGCCCTGTGCCGGACACAGCCGGTTCCGGCCGGTTCCGCATCAGCCCCGCCACAGGGCACAGCTGAGCCCCTCAGCGAGGCCGGTGCCGCCTCTGGGAAAACGTGTTTGAGAAGGGGCAAACCCTGCCCCGGCGGGGAGGAGTGAGGAAACCGGTGTGAGGAGCAGCCCTGGGAGCAGCCGGGGGAGAGCAGGAGGAGGGGCGGGAGGTGCTGCGGGCGCCGGAGCAGAGGTTCCCCCGCAGCCCCTGGGGAGACCGTGGCGGAGCAGAAGAGTGTGAGGAGGAAGGAGCGGCAGAGAGGAGCTCTTATGGGCTGAGCACAACCTCCACTGCCCATTGCTCTGCACCGCTCAAGGCAGAGGGACAGGAGGTAAAGGATTCAGGAATGAAAAAGTGAAGCTGAGCTTCAGAAAAAGGCCAGTATGGGGAGTGCAGGAAGGTTTTTTGTTGGTTGGGGTTTTTTTTTTTGTCCTTGTTTCTCACTATCCAATGCCATTTTAATTGGCAATAAATTAAATTAATTTCCCATGCTACCTGAGTCTGTTTTGTTCCTGATGGTAACTGGTAACTTATCTCCCAGTCTGTATCTCAATCCATGAGCTTTCCCATCTTCTTTTCTACCCTGGTCCTGTTGAAGAGGGGAATGGGAAAGCAGCTGGGTGGGCACCTAGCAGCCAGCCAAGGTCAGCCCAGCACCTCTAAGCCTTCTGTCAATCTATTGTTGCCACAGACATTCTTCAAGGAAACTGAATTTTGAGACCTATGTCTTTTTGTGTCCTAATCTAGTAGTCCAACCCATAAGCCAGCCTGCTTTCTTTAAATATGTATGTTTGCTATTAGGTGTTATAATACTAGAAAACACATGCCATTACCTTTTCCTTTTGGTCCTCTCTTTATTAAGGATGAGGTCAAAATGAAGTCACAAATTGATGGACTGTACTAAACAGATATTTGTTGTCCTGCCCTTTTCTTTTGCTCCTGCATTAGAAATACATGCCTTTGAACTGACTGTGAGTGAGCTTTGTGATGTTTATTACATGAATGTCATTACATGTAATGTCTATTACCATTGACTCATAACAGGGGTTTCCAGTTTGGAAGGGAAGGGAGCAGGAGCTGGGTTGACGGTTCCTACTAAGTACAGGATCAAGCATGAGGAAGTCAACCATTAATTCCATATTCCATGAATTATCTAACTGTACGTTACATTTTTCATCAATTACCTAGGCAGTTAAACATGGCTAGGAGCTGTGTGTGTTCAGGAGGCAAAATCAATTATATCTTCACCCAGTTAATAAATGTTAATAAAATTATTAGGTGGAATAAAATAGTTTAATGACATACCTCACTGACCATAGAATAAGTTATGAAATTAGAAATACTCCCAGTTGTCTGTATGTATAAATATATATAGTTCCTCCATATACTCTCTCTATATTTGTATTTTAATATTTAAATATAAATTGCATGAGACATGCAAGAACCCCAAAATATTTTACTGCATTCATCCTTCATGTGGGTGAAATTCATCCCTGATGGACTGCTAGGGCCATTCAAGATAGTGGAGGAAGTAATCATATTAAGTGACTTACTTAACCAATCACAGTGGAGTAAAATTTCTTCAGGCTGAATAGTGAGAGTCAACTCATAGGATAAAAAGTATTTAAGACTAGTTTGGAAATGAGCGCTCTCAAACTCTGAAAGGCTGGAGCCATCTTTTTGTTATAGACTTTCAGGAATTTATAAAATCAGTCCCTGTTTTAAATTATTACTTAGAATAGGAAGAAAAATTTCCCCGTAAGGAGTGTCGTAAATAGGAAAACATGTATGTGAGTTAATTATGAATAATTCATTCAGTCTGTGTTCTGCTGGATTGCTTGATACATTTTTTTATTTACAGCATTTCAGCTGTTTTATCATCTTATCCT
Source organism: Gavia stellata (assembly GCF_030936135.1). Lineage (NCBI taxonomy): Eukaryota > Metazoa > Chordata > Aves > Gaviiformes > Gaviidae > Gavia > Gavia stellata. The sequence goes on along the minus strand of NC_082611.1, from coordinate 14,405,479 downwards.
GAATTTACCCCAAATCTATTTCCTGATCTGTGAAAGTGCATTTCCTTCCTTTTATGCTTGAATATCTGGTTACGTTTCAGCTCTCTGTCTCATTACCTTACATTCCCATACAATGCATAATTCAGTTATCAGACCATAAGCTTAATTCATCCAAATAATTTCAAATTAATTTGCGTTATTCCTCTTTATTTTCTGTGTGTCTGACTGTATTTGTGCTGTTCAGAGTAAGCACAAAAAATGGGCACGTTATATTCTCCCTCTTTTATGCCTTACAATCCTTTTCTTGAAGATTGTTTTGCATTAGAACCCTGATACTCAAATTTAAGCACACACAGGAATCACAGGTAACTCCTTGGCTAAGGTGCCATAATGGCTGACACAAACTCAGCTGCCTTTATTATGTTTGAATTGAAAATAAAGAAATCGCTTGAGGTATAATTATCTTTTTACACCATCTAAGGAGCTAATGTACGCTCCTTAAAATATAACCAAAAAGGACTATAGAATAGTAACAATTTACCTCTAACTGAATGTTTTTAAACATTTGGTATTCATTCTTATTTTGCACCATTCACATAGTTTTGTGAAGAAAGGTGGGGAAAAAACCACAAATTAAGAAACAAATCAAATAAACAAAAAAGGGAAAGGGCATAAAGCATGTCATTAAAATCCTGTTATTACCATAAAACAGGGGAAAAAATCCCTTAAACTGTTCTTCTCTCTATATTACTTTTGTGTCCTCTCATGCTGCTTTTCGTCAATTTCTGATGAAAACTCACTGATTACTGAGTGGCTGAAATGAGTGCAGATTTTGTGAGCTTGTGCCATAAGAAGTTAAATAATGTAATTCTTAAGAAAATCATGCACCAACAGGCTAATCAAAGAGCTTGCAAAACATGGAGAATGTAAGGCTTGACCATAAAAAAAAATTCTACAACATTGGTTCTTTTGTCAGTTATAACAAAACCCTGGAAAATGAGGCCATGTGAGACATGCAGTCATTTCCTCTGTGAGCTGTGCTGGTGTGTCTTGGGAAGCCAGTGTGGCAAGGTGCAGCTTGCTTTTGTGACTTGATCCAGTGGTTGGTGAGACAGATGCCCTCTGGAAAGGATAACGTTCATGCAATGCACACATCAAAGTGGAGTGTGCTCCTGGTTACGCTTGGGTAGGGCTTGCTTGATGGCATCTGATACATGAAAGAAGATCAAAGATGGAAGAACTTCTAACGTTACAATACCTCAATAGTGGTAATTTGTTGGGACCAAATGTTTGCCCCAAAGAAGTTCAACCAATGAGCACCCGTCCTCTTAGCTGCCGGAACAACTTTTGGCAATTGTGGTTGGGTGCAGCAGTACTTTGTGTTCTACTCTAAGGCTTAGTCATGGCAGGTACAAAGTGCTGATACCCCACTGGAGTCAGTCCTTCGGAAGTGTGCTATTTCGACCAGCAGAAAAGCTAGCCATAGACTTGCTTTTTAGTGGTATTATTGTAGCTTGTTTAAACTCATGCTTAAGCTCTGTTGTGAAAAAGACGCTTTCCAGAAACATCTGAAGACATAGGCCTTCAGAGGTATTTAGGATTCTGACTACTGTGGAAGTCAATGTGGTTTAACATCTAAATGGTATTTAGCCCTCTAACTACGTTTGATGCTCTATTTTTAAGATACTTTTCACACTGAAGTCTCTGCACACACTCTTCTTTTTACTGCTCCTGAACCCGTGTTACAGAATATTGTATCGTATTTCTGTGGAAAGATGAAGAAAGTCTACTTGCAAGTTCAGGGTGGGTTGGCTGGTTTTTCTTTTTGTGGTCGCAGTTGAATTACATTCATTCTGACTTTATGAACAGAGAGATGTTTTTATTGAGTAATCAGTTTTAGGAAAGAGGAGCAATTTTGAGAAGCATGTTCCTGGAACTTTAAATATTATGTCGAGGAGGAGAGCAGAGTTAAGGAATTCCCTCAAGCAACTTGGTATCTGTAAGCCAGTAGGTGATTTCACTAGCTGAGGGAGGAGTGGAGGGGAAGAGAAAGCTATAGGAAGTAATTATCTTACAACTTCTTATTTGTAGCTTGGTTTTCTATTGGAAAATAATGCTGATGTTTCTTGGTAAAGAGTTTTACAGCTCCTAATGAATAAACATGCTTACAACTACCACTGTTCTCTGCCTCTCCCTCAATTTTACCTGTAAGCAAAAAGATCCCTCCTATACCTACAGGGACGAGGCCAACCTGATCCAAGCGCTGCCCAAAAGGCAATGCAAAGCCAGCCCTGGCTCAGGCACTGGCTGTCTCTGCCTCACCTGGCATTCCTTGTCATCAGATTATTCTTACAACATAGAATTATCTTATTCTGCTAAGAGTACCAGAGTGCATCTCACCATTAGCTGTTGGAGGAAAGCCAACCAAAACTGCACAGTGTGTCATATGCAGTTTGCCTTTTCTGTGATATATTAGAAGCTTTTTACACTAGCTCACATCAGAGAGTTTAGCTGTGGAGGTCTTCCTGAAGCCTGTATTTCACTGGGGAAGAGGAGCTCTCTATCGTAGTGCTGTGACGGTGATGGCTGTTTGTCAAAGGAAATATATGCAGAAAGTGGTGCCAAAGATCTACCTTGTAGTTAGGGTGGGAAAGCAAAACCAATGTAAGAGAAATCTGTTGGGATGTTACTGTTATTAGACAGGCAGACAAATGAGTGGATAGTTCCTGCTTGTTTTCTTACAAAAAAAAAAAAATAAAATAGTTCTCATCAGTGTTATCAGCTTAGCCTCAAAATTACTTTCCTCCCCATTATTGCTTATAAACAAACCTTTATCACAGATAGCTAGCCTGCTGAATTAAGACGCTGTATTAAACAGTATATTGCTTCTGTCAGGGCCGATCGGCTGTTTGTGCAGATAATAATGCCAACTGCAACAACAACAATCAGCTAGTGTAAATTAACTTAACTGTGTGAAATAATGCCTCCTATATCAGATTAGCTTGCTGAATGACTTTATCCTTAAATTAAAGCTTGCTGGGGCGTAATAGTAAATCATTTAAATGGTGCTGGGCTTTTCAGGTAATGTCTTCATATATTACTGTAATTTCAATTCGCCAAGGCATGCAGATGGCTGTAGTCTCTAGTTCCTTGTCTCCAAAGCCTCTCCCGTGCTGCCATTTTGTAATTACAGCGCAGGCATGCTGCCTGCTGCTGTTAGATTTCCCATGGTGCACCAGCAGCCAAGGCAATGTATTTTAAAATTATTATTCTTGTGTGGCCCTCATAACATAAATGTAAATCTTTTATGCTAACGCTGTCAGGGGTTTAGCACTAGGGCTCCAAGGTGCTCTGATGTAGAAATCACCAGCAATCCATCAACCAAATATCATTTGGGATCCAGAAAATGACTTGCATTTTGGGAGGACTGTAAGCAGAGCATTATTGTAAGGTTAGGGAGTGATTTTGTTACTAGGTTACTAGGTGCTTGGAAGCCTTGAAGGTGTTCTTTATTTATTTATTCTGCCATTGTACATGGGTGTTTAAGTAAGAAATTCTGCCTCAGCTCAAATGCCCAGTGTATGACTTGATGAAAGCTTACTGTACTTAATATGCTGAAGATAACATCTGAGCAAATAACAGCTCCCAAATTAAAAGACTTAAAATATATCAACAAGACCAGACTAAGATAGATAGCTGTTATAAAAGCAATATAGAGAAAGAAATTCTCCTGGGTCTCTGCTGTGAGAAAGAATGGGATTATTTAGTCCTTCATACTCACGTGCAAAGGTTCAGTGATTGCTTGGTATTAAAAATTCAGTTTTTATTGCCTACTGTTTCATAATTTTTTTAATTTGCATTTTATAAAAGGGCAACAAAATCAAATGGTTTGAGAAAGCCTTGTGATTGCTGTTAACTCTGTGTGCAAGTTATGCTTGCCACTGAATGCCGTGCGTGTTAGAGCTCTTCCTCAGCCGAAGGTGGCATCACCAAGTGCTGGTTCCGGAGCACAGTAATGGGACAAACGGCAATGAAGGTGCACCCATTTATTTATGCAGTTGAGGGTAGAATGAAATTGATGTAAGACGTTGGAGGTAAATAGCTGGGGGGAAGCATTGTGTCTGTGCAGCTACAGGATGCTTATGCTGGGTCAGTGTTAACTCAGGTGAATGCTGCACTTCTCTACACTTTTTATTTTTACTTACAGCTTGACCTGCCTGTATGTCCGCTGCTGGGTGACATATCCCACCCAAATTTCTGTTTTCAAAGCAGGGGCTTTGGGCACCCCTGTTTTCCACATCCATTTATGACAGGGATCAAGAAAAGAACCTGCTTACAGAAAGCCTGCAAGCCTTCAGGTGTCACGCAAACACAGTCACTTTTGGAAGCTGAGGCCAGGCTGCCTAGCTCTGAGGTTTTGTACAGCATTGTGCATAAATCAGTCCAAGATTTTTCTGATACTGTTAGCCTTGGCTGGGTCTGTGTACAAGTAAAGATTTAAGAGCATTGCTTCTCTTTCAGGGAGCAATAAAATTCAGCTGTTTCCATTTCTTCCACCTGAGCACTTCTGAATCTATGCACCAAGTTTAGCTTCTCCCATGGTGGTTGTAACCCCCTTGCAAATTGCAGGTCAAAGCGCATTAGTCTCTTTACACAATGCACAGGTAGAGAAAACAATCCTAACATTTGTAAGCAATTGTGGCATGTTGTAGCTCTGCAATTCCCAGGAAAGAACAGAAAAGTGCTAGGTCAATTGCCTCTTGTCTTTCTGGCTTCTCTCCAAAATTTGCCTCTCTCATCTTTTGGCAACCATCCAAATCTGCTTGGACAACACAGAACAGAATATTTGAGGACTGGGCACACACACTGCCACAGAGTGGCATTCCTCCAGTTTTATGTGATGCTGTATGCGCAGTCTGATCCTCATGACCAGATCATTCCTCTCCCAGATGGACAGTCAAGACAGCAGACTCTTTATAGAAGGTCCTGCTGAGCCAAATCTATTTCTCTTCCTGTGCCAGAACATATTAGACTTGCAGCTGGATAAAACAGTGGGCTGTGCTAACTAGCTGATGTATTTAAAAAGAGAGATGAACAATCAAATCTTCTCAGCATGTATCTCTATGAAAAAAATAATGGATGGGGATAGCATCTTTTTCTTGCAGGCTACAAGGACTTGCAGAAGTCTCTGTTACAGATGAGAACTCTCTTGAGTCTGGTGTTTTGAGGATTGTGGAAAGTTAACTGTTAACTATAACAATGTAAACCCGCTAAAAACTTCTGAAACTGAAGAGCGGAGAGATACGGTGCAAAGGAAAAATATCAGACGTCTCACCACTCTTGCTATGCTCTTCTTTGATATCGCGGTAGCTATTACTGGGTTTCACTCTGCTTCCTTCCTCTCCACTAGTGGCTTTGTTTTTAGAAAGCAATAGCCTGCATAGAATTCAAATGACAATATTGAACTGACCCCATACCAATCACTCTGCCATGAGCAATCTAGAGGCAAAGTCTAACGAACTTGACCTGAAATGCTGCACATGGCACATCAAAAGTGACATGCCAGTGTCATGTATGCCAGGAAGCAATGAGGTTAATTTGCATGATGTTTCTTGCAACATTACTAGCCTAGCTGAACGTTAGACAATGCTGAGCTATACTCTTAAATACGCTGTTCCCTTGTAGCCTCTGATTGCTATGCGATGGCTGGGAAGCAACTCTTTCCTGGTTGCCTTTCTGCACGAAATACTGGCAAGGTAGACATAGGTATCTTTCAGTATACAATGAATGAGAACGTACTTCAGCTTCCGTTAGCTGTTCCTGAATAAATTGAAAAGGAAAACTTGTATGATTTAATTGAGACTAGAGTAATATGTCATGCAGCAAAAGAACGATAAAAACTCCTGTTGTATTAACAATGATAGAGGGAAATAAACACACAACAATACTAGAGATTGAAAAATACACACACCAAGAAATATTACATAAGCACATGTGATGTGCTGCCTGCTTGTGTAACTGTTTTCTTCTCATTACTGTGATTCTGTCATTTTTAGCTGGGGATTGAAACCAATGGTCTTCCTGGAGAAGACCATGGAAGACTGAGGATTGCTCTCTCAAAAAAAGTATTCTGAACTCCTTGCTTCAGAGTCACTACTCAGGAGGAATCATTGAATATTAAGATCTGCTTTTCTTCTTTCATCAGCTCTAGCTGAGTACACTATATGTTCACTCTAATTTAACCATAGCTAATTAGAGCTGGGAAAATGGGAGTTTTGCTGTTGTTTTCAGTGGAGCCAGGATTTCTCCTAGCCTGTTTTTCTGCAGAGATCTAATACTCCCTCAGTGGGCTTAAGATTTTGATAATGATAATGACATAGCTGTATCATATCTCTGGGGGAGAAAGATGGCTAATTGTCAGCCACGACAAAAGTGTGATTACTCTTTAATTGTGTTCTTATAAAAAGGCATTATATGTATTTCCTGTTAATTGCCTAAGCACAAGAACTTTGCTCTGAAATATGTAAGTTTCTTGTGTGGGAAGGCCATAATAAAGCAATTAATTTGGGGTAAAATTTTTGTCATAGCACAAAGAACCACCTAAGGCTCAATCTTTACAAGGGTTGTACCCATAATTTTGGTAAAAGTGGTGCTAGTAGATGTGCACCATAATAAGGTGGGACCACAGATGCTTTTCAGACCTTGATATTTTCATAGTTCTGATGTTGTAATAGTTTCTGCCATATAGTGTGAGTTTATTGACTGACAGGGATCTGAGTTGGCTATAGGATTTCACCCTGATAGCACTTTTTAATATTATCAAAAGCCACTTAAACTTCTCAGTCTGGCTTGGGAGATAGAAGTAGAGTTAGCTTTAGATGTTTCCCAAATTGCTTTTTAGAAAGTTTCCATATTATGAAAATGTTACATTTGTAGCCCTATTTCACGCAGTTAGGCTTTTCGATAATATGCTGCATTTTATACCTCTTTTCCCACGCAAAGTGCAAACATCTGCTGCTAGAGTCCATGGCACTTCCTCTTGTGTTATGTCTTGCTATTTCCAGCCTTGCCATCATCTGACCTTGGCTACTTAATTCTTCAGCAGTCATTATTCTCTCTAGGAAGTCAAAAGGCACACTGAAACACCCATGCAAAATTTTCTAGTGCTCCCATTTCAAATTTAGATTACAGAATCACTAAGGTTGGAAAAGACCTGTAAGATCATCAAATCCAACCTAAAAAAAAAAAAAAAAAAAACAAAAACAAAAAAACCACCAAACAAAAAACCACCACCAAAAACCAACCACAAAACACACCGCAACCCACACCAAAACAACCCACCCACCCCACACAGCACCATGCCCATCAAGCCACATCCCACAATGCCATATCCACACGCTCCTTGAATACCTCCAGGGAGGGTGACTCTACCACCTCCCTGGGCAGCCTGTTCCAGTGTTTCACCACTCTCTCAATATCCAGTCTGAATCTCCCCTGGCGCAACTTGAGGCCATTTCCTCTTGTCCTGTCACTAGTCACTTGGGAGAAGAGACCAACACCCACCTCTCTGCAACCGCCCTTCAGGTAGTTGTAGAGAGCGATAAGGTCTCCCCTCAGCCTCCTCTTCTCCAGGCTAAACAAGCTGTTGCAAGCTGCACTAAAATCAGATGACAAAACTTGTAATCCATCTTTTTGTGAAATTAGGAAGGATTCTGTATATCTTTCCTTTTCAAATCTAAATGTAGGAACTTTTTAACATCTTTTTCTTTATAATCTTTAACTACTGTATATGTAATGGAAAACTGGTCTCCCTTCTGTGTCTGTGAAATTTTAAAAATTTGTTAAATATAAAAATATCAGTATGTCAAGTAAAATGTCCTTGCTTTCAGCTACTTAAGATGGCAGGACATGATACATCTCTGATAATATTTGATAACATGATCTGTAAGTTAGAGTCCTTGAAGAATAATAGAAGGTTAAAAAAGTAATTTCTTGAAAAGTTGTGTTAAATGGGAATTATGATAAAAAGAAAGTTGTAGAGCTGAAAATTAGCCTTCTTTCCTTGAGTTTGCAGGGAATGTGGATGAAGGAAATGCTAATACTAATCTGTAATCAAATATCATGGCAAGCTTTGTTTTATACCCACGAGATTATTTGTTTTGAATCTAAGCAGGGTGCATTGAAGAACATTCCCTGCTGACTTCTCAGTGTGGGCTGATTGCTCTTGTCTCCTTTCCTGTTAATCAATATTTTACTGTCCTGATGCAAGTGAAGGTAATCCAGGATTTCAATGGGGTAAAGGGAAGAAGAATCTGACCCTCCATGTTAATGTGTAGTTTACTTAATATTTTGCTCATAATTTTCTACAACACTTTTTTTTCTTTTCTGTAGAAAATAGGTGGGTTTTGTGTGCATGTAGTTTCACCTTTTCCTGATAATTATTTACCATGCTCCCTACTGCTCTAACCTGAACAGAACTGGAAAAAAAGCAGGGGAGAGAGAATCCTGTTGAAGTGTGTGTGTGTGATTTATTTACATCACTGATTGCTAGGGAAGTAGATGGAGCAGTTAATGGAAGAACACCTGCTATTGGGTATTCATATGTCCTTAGTAAGCCTTCAGAAGCCTAAAAAGACTTTATTATCATTAGCTAATTGAAACCAAGTTCAAAATAAGAAATAATGGCTATCATTTTTCCTAGCACTAAAGCTTGGATTCCCTCCCCAATCATTGTTTCTAGCTGTAGCCTCATCTGCTGATTACATTTACCTTTTTTATCATAAGATCTGCTGAAAACACTTTTGTATACAGTATTAATGGATAGTAGATCAATTGCAAGTTAATGGAAGTTGATTTTCCATAGTAACAGAGATCATATCAGTTCCTTTTATTTATTAAAAATCAGGCTAATTCTGGGCCTTTAAAACACACACACACTCTCCTCCTCCTCCCCCTCCCCCCCCGCCAAACCAGCATTTTGTACAGTTATGGGTCTGTACAAGCTGATAGAATTTCTCCGTTTACTCCAATGGGGCCATAATTTCACATTTACATTTTACACAGATTTACAAAATATAATAAAGGAGCAATGTTTTTCTGTCTTTTTTGTTTGAACCTGGAATAGGGACATGTGCCTGTAAATGCTTCTGCTGCATACATAAGTTCCTACTAAACTAGGTAGAGATTTTTGTGGATGGCAGGAGTCACTACTGTTAATGACCAGTTTCGAACATCAATCAAAACTCTGGCATTTTGTAAGGTTGATGTGCAGCCCTTTTTCTTAGCCTTCAACACCATCTTTCTTCCTGAGACTTGGTGATATTTTACGAAATCTATCATATAACCTCAGTTGCTCTGGACATTTTCTTCTAGGTCTGGAATGCAAGAGTCAGCAGCACACTACTATCAATTGTGCTAAAAGATACTGACAAGTCATGTATTACGAGATTTGACCTCTAGCCATGATATAAGAAGCCTGTGCAATGTGCCTTGAATTTCTGACCCTGAAAAACAAATAAAGAACAGAGAAAGTGTTTCTTCAGCTTCATTTCTTATAGGAGTGAGCCGGGAATAAGTGCCTTCTGGTTTATTGTGGGCACTGGTGGAACTTTCTTTTTCTCTAAAGTCTAAAAAAAGTATGTGCCCAGACTATGAAGAAGCAGAGAAGACTGAATAGTAGAACAGGAAAAACATGAGGAATCTCTATATCCATCTCTAAATCTAGACAAATGTTTGGAGAATTTCAGGAGTCTGATGAAAAAGAAATAGTACTTGCTTCAACTTAAGGTTAATCTTGTGACAATGACAGTGTGTTATAAAAATGGCTTAGTGACTAACATTAAGATGAAAAAAATTATCCTATATATTGGGTAGTGTCTCACTGACTGTATATGCTAAGAAACCCTGTTGCTGTGGTCTATTTGGATATTGGATTTTAAACCCTCCCAAACCAGCACGTACCATAACTGGAGAAAATCAAAGGTATATAACTATAGCTGTGTGGAATGGATTATTTCACGTGAGACGTGGTTCCGATAACAATTTTCTGAGCAAGCAATCTTTGATGGTAAGGACATGCTTATCTGGTCACACGATTTCCTTCAGTAAGAGAATGAGGGGACACTCGGTACAGACTCTGTCTTGCGTTTGATGGATAGAAGGTTTAGACCCGAGAGTCCTTGCGACTTTGCAGACTGCTTTTTTTAATTCCATTGCAAAGAGAGACTGCAGAGGCTTTTTCTCTGTACTTTGCCTTTCTTGGCAGGAAGATAGCCTGGATAAATTGAAAACTGTGCCAATGAGCTCTTGGAGCCAGTTTAGGGTTCAGTCCTGTTGGTTACGTAAAATGAAATGGAAAGGATTCTGGCCCTCGTTTAACATTATTGTATGGTGAAAATGGGAAACCTTTACGAAGCAATCATTACAAACCCATTAATTTTATACAACTCAGGTGTTGAAAACAGAGTTATGGTGCACTAAAGCCTTTAACAGGTCTTTAGTAAAGACTGTGCTAGACTATGTAGAAAGGAGAAGGGTCTGAGGATTCTCAAAAATTGTGGTGGAGAATAATTGGACTCTGTTGCAATTCATCTATGTGAGATGCAGAAAAATGTCAGATGCTTGTTGGTGCGACTCGTAGTATCTGTATTCAATAACTGAGCATATGATTGTGCAAAAGAGTTACTGGTCTCCCTCTCCATCTTTTCCAGAGTGCATCCTGTGCTAAGTTAGAGTCAGTGCCTCCTGCTTTACCCGTGTGCTTCTGACACTAGTTTGGATTGTTGCTTGAGCATGGCTTTTATATTCTCAGAGATGATCAGAAAGCAAGTGCCAACATGGGAGGCAGTCAAGGTTTTATGTTTCTTGTGTGTTCCATGAGAGCGTGGATTCAAACTGATCCTCATGGGGAAGTGTAGTGCTCCCTTAGCAATCACTTTCTTTTTTTTGCTGAGATGTCCCAACGCTATCATCTGAAACAAAATTCAATGACTGGGATATACTAAACCGACAGAACAGACTTAGTGGGGGAAAGTACTGTACTCCCTTACCTTTACTGCTTCAGAAAAAGTGGGTTTATAATCTCTTCATATAAAACCTCACTATAAGATATGGCTGCTTAGTGTAGTTGGTAAACAGCCTGCCTTTTAGTCAAGCGCATCTTTAAAAATATGATGCATCACCTTACAAAAACAGTTGAAGATTTTTCCACAAAAATCCATATCTTGTCCCATAAATAAGAATGTTAAATGATGAGCGCTTTCTGCATTATACACATCCCTGGATGTGATGTCCTTCTTGGTGAATTTTTGTTAAGAAACAAAATACAATTTTTATTGAGATCAATAAAAGATTAAGGTGACAAAGTGATTTATCGGCTGTAATGAATGCTCATTTTTTTCCCCAACAATAACACAACCAACCGAGAAGAAAAAAAGAGGATGCCATGGAGTGTTTTGTATTTAGCTTTGGTTTTACTTTGGGTCCTTGGAAAACTGGGAAACAGAGCTAAGTCATCCATCAAATCTTAAAATAGTGCTTAGAATGAGTAACTGCTGCTTTGGCCCTCAGACTGCACCGTATGGAGGAACTTATTATATGACCCACTACACACCAAAGTCCATGGAAAGACTCCTGTTAACTTCAATGAACATAACTCCAGTACTGCATAGTGAAAGCAGGAGAGAAACCAATTTATCAGTGCGTGAGAGATGCTGCTCACCATCAAGTCTTTCTTCTGATTACTGCAAGGCTGCAAAACCAGTTTGCCTCCTTGATGTATGATTTGATGTGCCTCTGAAGAAAACTTTATTTAAAAGCTTTCAAAGAGGGGTGGATTAAATGTCCCTGGAAAAAGATCCCCTGAATGCACTTTTTCCCGTAGGATCAACACCTCATATTGGTTTTCCCTTGTGTGAATTTAAGCAGGGTCTGTAAAGAAGCAGTATTAAAGCCGTTGTTTCTGACTCCTGCAGCTCCTCCCCAGCATTGACAGAATTGCTTTCAGTGACAGATGGTTCGTGAATCAGGGTATAGGAAATAAAACAGTGTTTTGCTATGTTGTTGCTGAGTATTCCAGATGAACTATCACCACTGGTGCTCTGAGATGCTCAGGGCACTGCAGGGGAAGCTTCAGAGGCGCTCGAAATTGGTGTAACCTAACTCTCATTGCAGAATATTTTTGCACCATCTATTGATTAAGTGGCAAATATCTAAATCTGCTTCTGTCTGGTTTGGGAAGGAAAATGTTAGAGGAATTGCTTTGCACACTCAGCAAAGTTATTCACACTTTGCGTCCCTCTGGCCATTGCTTACAGCCTGACCCAAATGCCTAACTTAGAGAGAACGGCAGGGTGAATACTAGCTGTCCTGTATTTCCGCAAATTGCCATTGACTTAAAAATATATGTTTTGCATATATGCCAACAGATAGACCTTAGCGTGCTTGTTTAAGTGCACAAGGTGAAATGAAATGCAAATTTGAATTATTTATACTGGAAGTGTTTGCTTTGTGTCAAGTGACATCGTACCAGATATATCCGAATACAGGATGAATCCCACATCTATTGTGTAAGCTATAAAGTGTAAAGTTTAGCATGATTATTCATAACATGAATAACAGTAGTAAAATACATCTGAAATCCTGAAATGGGATGTCAACTCTAAATATAAGTAAAATATATGAAAAATATATCCAATATATAACTCCAAAGATAAGTAAAATTTACCACTTATATAAAAGCAATGAGCCACACCTCACTAAACACAGATTCAGTCAAATATATAGCATAAAACCTAACCATTCCTAACCATTTATGAATGTAGTCATTACTGTGCTCTGCTTTTAAATAACATTTTTAATTTGTATATGTTTTACTGTGATATATTCTTTATCAGTTTCTTAGAGCACCATTGCAACATTTTATATTAAATTTAATCTTAACTGTAATTTCATCTTAATTTTTAATATCAGACCCTTTTCATTAGTTAATATTTTATGCATCTTTTTTTCACTGTTGTTGCAGCGTCCTTGAAATTGTTGATACCATTGACAGGAAAGGAAAACACAGCATTTCGTAGACAAGTTTTGGGGAAGGCATGTTGTAAATGACAAAGCTCAGGCCTGTTTTCATTGTTGTAGTCTTCTGTATGAGTGTTACAGAACAGAAGTGTTTCTCCTTAAACCCTTATGTCTTCCAGCAGTGAGATTCCCAGCCTTGTGAACTTGCACCAGTTGGTTGTACCATCCATCAGCTATTCTTGTCTTTTCATGAGCTTGGCTTGCTTTCTTTTCTTTTCCTGCTGATTATGTAGGTTATGACTAGCTGTAGAATATCTGGCAGGAGGGGAGGACTATGTCATGTGAGCATGGCAGAATGAGGTGCTGGGTTCTGCTTAAGCTGTTCCTTACTTTCTGAGAGCTGCTTGCCCTTCTGCAACCCCATCTCTACACACAGCAGAATTCAATGAATTTTAAAAGCATTGGTGCACCAGATTTTGCCTGATGGTTATTTGGTGCACATAAACAAAAAGGAACTTCTGTTCACTGCACATACTGAGCATCAACATCGGGGATTTGGAGTTTAAGCACCGATTAGGCTCAATCCCTAAAGAAGGTGTGGAGTTGGAGAGAGTCCCTTATGTATGGGAAGTGTGGCCAACTAAATACCAGTGAGAAGTGCCTGGAGAAAAGATGTCAGTGCAACAGACAGATGGCCCACTGCTAAAAGCAAAATAGGGTGGTGGCATCCGATTTTTTTAATATGTAATAAAAAATTTTTGTGCACAGAAAGTACTTGTTATATGCTTCTTATTCTCATCTGGAGTGTATAGAGACTGGGTTTTTATCAAGTTTGGTAATTCCTGAGACTTCAGAGTTAAAGCAGCCATCTGTACGTTGCTTTAAAACAAGAACTGACTTTTCAGCATGCATGTTTTTCCAACTCTATCAGAGAGGAAGAATATGTGAAATGTGTAGTATATCTTTGAACTAGACAAAATCTCATCTGGCAAAATAATCTGTTGGGACGGCATTGCTTTTGAGCATTCTGCATATTTAGAATGAGCTGGTTCATGTGTGCTCATATGTATATACAGCAGAAATGCTTGCATCAGCCTTCATGCTTTTTGGAGTGTTTCTGCTATTTGACAGATCCCGAGTCCAGTTACAATACATAACATGGTGTGCAACTTCAGTGGAAAGCTCACTGGAGCTTTCTTGCAATGGAGAACAAAAGGAAGTGGGGTAGAACAGGACAGTCAAGTCCAGTTATTAGTTTGATGTTCTAGAGATGAGTTTCTGCACTTAATCTTCCCGTATGATTGTTGGTCAAGTCACTTACATCTCTAAGCCTCTGTTTCTCCCACATTAAAGGAGCTAGTAGCATTGCTTTACTTTACAGATGGGGGTTTTGGAGTCTCAAAATTAGATTTGTAAACTTCTGTTTTAAACTGTATGACTGGTACAATAATGAAATAAAACCAGAGTTATCGTAATTATTGAGCAATTTATGCCTTTCCCCCGAGATAACTGTATTAATTTGGCTTAGCTGTGCATGCAAAATTGTGGGAATGCAAGCCCATGCTAACATGCATCACTTCTTTGTTTGGCATATTAGCCTGGCCAAGAAACCTTATAAAGCATGTTTGTAAAATACATTTTCATGTCTTAAGGCCATCTTGAAGATTATAGCTTCTTCCAAAATATTATATAGGTCCTTAGCAGAGATTTGTGATATGGGCTTCATTTCCCCTGCATCGTCCTTCACAGGGTCTTCACCCTTCAGTTGGGTGGAGGTAGTAGCTACCAGTCTAAAATGTGCTTTTTTTTCTTTTAATCCATCCACACATCTTCCGGCTGAGATAAACACTTTTTCTTCTCCATCTTCTCTTTCCTACTGCAGAGAGAAAGGCATATTAACATCGTTTCCTCTTTATGCATCCTATGCATGTTAATGACCATGTGTTCTATATTTTGTTTGTTCATTTTGTGATGCTTTCCAATAGGATAGTAATCAAAAGTATGTGTAGCAAAATGTTAGTGACAGCATGTGAATTGAAAAGTCTTTGCCCATAGATGGTCAAATGATATTGTGCATCATTTTGGAAAGAGCAAGAATAACTCCAGTGTTTTGAGGAGCTACTCTGATTTGCACAGAATTATTCAAAGCAAAATATGTACAGATGTGGAGCTCTTACCTATAGATATCTTAAAATTTATTGCTTTTTGATTATTTGAAACTACATCCTTCTTAAGACTCAGAGAAAGTCACAGACTGCTTATTAGTGTATATGTATTTTATTGGAGGAGATTAATAAATAATTTCTGTTTAACTAAGGTGGGTAAGACATTCAATATAGTACTACTGTTAATAATTGAAAGTTAAAGCAAACGTACAGCTGTTGCCAGGATTGCAGAAAACAATGAATCATGCATTTATGATTTTAACTGATATCATACAATCAGCAGGGAACTCTTATTTAGAGAGCTGGTTAGTGTCTGCTGTGCTGGTTAAAGCCAAATCCAGGGTGCTTGTATTAATGCAGCTCATGGAATGAGTCTAAATGCATAGAAATCGGAGGGCAGAGGGAAAAAGAGCAATGTGAGGTTTTTTATATTTATTGCTTTTTTAGAAACAGGATACTCCTGCTTTACATAAATTATTTGTCTTGGTTAAAGAGCACTAGCAGAGGACAGAGGATAAATAGAAGTCACTTTCCTAACAGAGCTGAGTTTTGCATTAATGCTGGGCAAGACTCATTGTGCTATAGGGAGGTATTTTGAAACAGGATAATACCTAAATGTCCTTCACACAGGTGTCATTGCAGGAAGATATATCTCTTATATATACTTCATAGAAGTTCATGAAAGGGAGATGGTGGTAGCAACAGTACCAGATAACTGTTTAGGATGGGAAGTGAAATTGCAGGTGTTCATGGTCTCAATATTTATGTATTAATTACTCAGATTTGCATAAAAGTAAAACAATTTAACTCATGTAAAAAAACCTATAAGCCAAAACGTCTGTTGTTATCAAAGATCCATCCGCTTATGGTCTTTCTCTGCTCCTTTCTTCCCATGTAAAATTCTACTGACTCCTCCTTGGGGAAGGAAGCTGCTATCAGATAAAGAGAGGAGAATAATAATGGCAGCATTAGCAAGAAGCTCTGCATAATACCACTGCTTCTGCCACGGTACCTCTGTCCTCCCTAGCAGGTTCCCTGAAGCAAGATGCAATATATCTCTTAGTTTGAATATTTCATTTCCAGGGGTACATCTGCTTTTCTTTCATGTTATATTCAGCGTTACCTATTTATAACACTTTTTAAAACCGATTTTCCAGCTTCTTGATATGGTACAAGAGAAACAGAAGCTATGTATCAGTGTAGCGATAAAAGGCATGAGGAAAAGGGGAAAGTAATAATTGGCTGCAAATCAAGTTATGAACCTCAAGCAAAAATAAAAGTGGAAGAAAGAGGGAAGACAGTTTTATAACCTCAGTAAATAGCAGAAATTACAATGTGCTGTGTACATTTGGTTTGTACTTTTATACTGAATTAGTGGATAAGGATATTTATCTGATGTTGTTTGCTCTACGCATAAACTCTTCTGATTTAGACGATAGATAGAAACCATTTATACAGATAAACACAGTAGGGGTCTAAACATGGATCCCTGTGGAACACCAGATGTGAGTAAATGAACATTTGATTTTCCTCTTGTCTGCTTCTGACAACCTGATGGATAAGAAACCATCTCCTGAATTCCCTTAAAAGCTGATAGCACTAATGCAGATAATAACATAGAGTGAGATATGATATTTATTAAATCTGCTCTCTAAATATTAATACGACAGCAGCTGTGATCTTTCTACTCTTTAACTGTACTCTTTAAGCACTGTGTCACTTGCTAACAAAGATAAATGCACAGGGCTGATGTAGAGGGTTTAGGACCACAGGGGTATTCAAATACTTAAGATTCATGCAATGTAGAAATTAATATTCTACATCACAATTGATTAAATAAAAGGAGTGTGAGAAATTCACAAAATTGTGTTTAAAATGGAAACAGATTGTGTGAATGGAATAAAAAGCAGCTATGTTAATTCTTTTTTGTCCATTGTCCCAGGTGAATCTAATGCTAACCGCTGAAGAGTGTATTAGCAGAAAGGAGCTTTAGTATTTCATAAGTTAGAAATATCATCTCTGAAGTGTCAGCAGTTTTATATCCATTTTTCTCTCCCTCTCCATTTCCTCCATATCTCTGAGACAAAAGTGTTACAGAGGAAGAGGCCACCAGGGGCCATGTCTTGGCCAGATGCTTTTATTCACTCTATCATGTCTTTTCCACAGTTAACTGTCAAATGCACTTGTAGTTCAAGCATTCTCATGTGCTGGGGGGTGACTTCCAGTGCTATAATTTCTTACCTAAAGCTAAACTCACCAACTCCTTCTCGCCAGAAAAGCCCATAAGCCCAGCACCACGCGGTCACGTGCTTCCTATTTATTAGCCCAGTTTCATTGACTTTGGCTGAACGGGCTTCACATTTATCAGTGAAAGCATAGTGAGGATCAGCACCAACTTTCGCACAGGTGATAATTCTACTTTCTTTTATGTAGCATAAATCTCAGTGTAGGGGGACAGGGAAAACTTAAAACTCACCCACACTCTTAGGAAAGCCTGTGATCTGTTGCCTTAAGCAGTTGGTTTCTTTGTATCTCTGGGAGAAAGCTACAGCGTCCAAACACAAACTGTGGACCTGCGTCCACGTTTGTGTGGAGTTTGAACAGCTGATCATGTGCAGCTTGTGTTGTCTACTGGCAGAGCATGAGGTGGTATTTAGCGTCAATGTTTAGGCAACTTTTGGAGTCCCGCATTAGGTGCTTGCACACATTAGTGTGTTCTTTGTGTTCAGTTGCATACAGGTGCAGAAGAGGAGGCACTATTTGTTTCATATCAACTTCTCTGGAAAGAAACTCAGTCCACATTAAAAAGCCACACTTGTTTACACCAAGACTAGATTGCTGAGATGACAGGTTTAAGAGGAAGAGACTACTTGGAGACTTTCTTGTGAGATTCGCTAAGGATCCATTCAGCTCAGCTTTGTCCAGCTAGCTGTCCCAATGTGAGCTGTTACACTTCTGGGTACGTGGTAAACTCTTCAGTCTGATGTTTCTGATACTGCAGTGTTTGTGGGTATTGCAAATGGACTATAGCTACCTTCTACTCCATTGCAGCATAGCCTTGCTCTTGTTGAGATTGTGGAGCTTTGTAGGCTCTTCTGCATCAAGTCTGTCAGTCCCAACTTGAATATGTTGATTAGTGATTTCATACTGGATTCAATAAACAAAGTAGCGGTTACTTTGAATAATTCTACTGTTAGGAATGAAAAGCTAATTGGCTTTGAAGAAAATAACCCACACACAATTTGTACCACTCCACTGACCAGAAATTGGACCATGGATAATTGAGATGATATGAAACACCTACTGCCTCATGCTCACAATTTTTGCATCCATTAATTCCTACAGTGTTTTGTGCCTGCCTACAGGAGGATGTTACAACAGCTTAGTTCATTATAAACAATTCTGCCCCATTTACTTTAGAATTTTGTGGTTGTTAATCCATAAATGTGTAGAATGCAAATTTGCAAACAAAGGAGCTTGGAGACAGTGACTCTTTTCTGCAATCCACTGTTTCAGTACAATGTTAAAGATTAAAATTTTATAAAAAGGAGAACCGCATTTTCATATAGATGCCTGTATGGTTATACTTGAACCTAAATGTGAAGAAGGTTTTGGATGGTAGATGGTTTGGGGTGTTGTTTAGGGTTTTTGTTTTGTATTGCTTTGGGGTTTTTTTGAGGACACGAATCACAAAAATGTAATCCAATCTTGTGTGCTCAGCTCCAAAACGAAATAGAAGTTTGATGTGGATTGTGGGAGCACAGAGTTTGTGGCCAGTATAATTACATTTGATTCTATGCAAATAAAAAATTGAGTGAATTCTGTTTCACTCAATAAAAATGTTATTCAACATTGTTATTGCTGCTTCTGTTCCCCTTTTTAGAAAGAGGAAGGAAGGAGTGTCATGGTGCTTGTGACAGAAAAATTCAAACTGTCATTAAGCATTGTTATTTTCAATATGATTCTAAAGTGAAATGAGGGACAAATTTTCACAGATTCAGAGTTTTGTCTTAATCCAAATGATGCATCTTGAAAAAGTTTTTCTTCTCACAGCTTTCATTAAATGATGTATTTTTAAGTCTTTCCACAGCATTTTAGGATGCTAATTGATGGTTCAGATGCCTTTCTCCCAGAAGACAACAAACTCTCTATCCCACTGTTAAGTAACCAGCAGATTTAACAGCATATTTTGCACTTTATATTTTCCTAGATCAAAGTTTTTTCAAACACTTCTGATATATGCTTTATAAAAACTTTGTAGTCTGGAGATCCAAACTCCTGTAAGGAAATTTAAACCTACTGATAGTAGGCTTGAGTTCCTTGGTTTCCTTTTACGGATCCCTTACAAATAATCCTTAAATGCCTAAGAGTAAACCTCTTGAAAACCACTGTTATGAGTTAAAATAGTCTCAAAATATAAAAATATCTTGTTTAGAAGGGAAATTTCTTTCATCAGATCTGGTAAATTTATGCTAACCTCAATTTTTCAGGCAAACTAGCAACAGAGTAATTGCTAAGAAGGGCAATAATTAGGGTTCTGACGTTATATTAAAAGAGGAAGCCTTCTTGGCATATTGAAGTCTTGTTTTCACCTGGCATTTGATTTGATTTCACTTTTTTCACTAGCACAAGTCTCAGTAAGAAATTGCTCATCTGAAATGGTACCCTGAGTGAATAACAATTTCTGTGAATGAAGTGGAGTCGCCTATTTTTTTGTCTGGGTCTGCAAGAAGTTGATCCAGTCTAACGGGTAGAGAGAGCAGCAGCATTATTCATAGCAATATGTAAAGTACCCTCTTGGGCTCACCATACATTTTATCTTTCATTATCAAATTGACACTTCTGCATGGGTAGATTCATTCTCTGGCAGGGAATACCACGGGCTATATTTCTGTACTTTTTCTCCCTCCATCCAGGCATTCTCTCAGTGCCTTGGTAAATCATCATGCTAAATCATTAATAGTGAAGAAAGGCATGCTACGTAAGCAATTATATACTGATTAATGTCTAAGTTAAATCCCTCTCTTCAAAGATATTGCTGACCTGCTGAGTATCTCCATCATACTCATTTTCTTTGTTCTTTGGTAGAAGCTGATGGCTTAGCAGTCCAAGCACAAAGGCAGGAGTGTTCTTAGATTCAAATCCTCATGCACAACACTGAACATGAACAGCTGACATTCTCTCTCAGAATCAACACGGGGGGACACAAGGGCTGAAAATCTTCAGTAAAGCTTTATCTAGCAGGTAAAATTCTGTGCATGCCCTCAAAACTCTCATCCTTGTTAACATCATGGCAGTTCCAGTGGTACTAGCAGCGATGGGAGCTCTCACAGAGATGGGCCATTAGTGCTGGCAGTACTGCATGAATTCAGCCTGCTGTGAGTAAGTGTAGATGACATGGTGCTTAAAATGTGGGCAACCATAAGTGCTTTTCTCCAGTGGAGGTCCCTGTGTTACTACTAACATGAGAATCAAATAGGCATTGGCTCATGTAAGAATGGTTTGAATCACTTCATTATGCAGGTGTTAGAGTCTGTACAACACAGGCAGGGAAACAATAGAATAGAATCCTGACTGGCGAAGCAGGGTGGGATTCAGGGGAAAGAGATTATATTTTGGTGTTTTCCTAGTGACAAAAAATAATGCATAAAATGCGGAACCTGTTGGAATTCCTCAAGATGTCTATGATGTTCAGTCTGTATAAATACAATGGTAGCATCTGTAAAGTGATTTTAGAGGTGAAATTCATTCTGAAACAGGACCATATTAATCCTTATGAAATTTACTGTAGGGTGGCCTTCCTGAGCAGAGGAAGACACCCTTGATAGGCAGCCACTAAAATCGTGAGCCTCTTTTGCTACGTTTTACTGACAGTTTTAATGCACTGATTTCTCCTTGCTGTATATGTAAATGTTTAACCACTTACACCCAAAAAAGTGCTCACAGTGGTGACCTTATGCCACAGAAATGTGAGTCTGTGCTATTAGCTCTTTGGGATGTAGGTGGTGCTTTCTTTTTGTGGTGAGGGGCAAATTACTGACAAATAGCATTCCCATACTTAGTAGCTAAAAAGAAAAAGGGCATACCAATATTGTGTGTCTGCTGACAGAAAGAAATATTTATAGGACATTTGCATTGATAGTGTTTTTAGACATTTTCTGTTTTTAAATCAGAAATAGGTATTGAAATATAACTGACAAGTTCCACCTTAAGTACTCTGGAAAATAAGAATCTAAGACCAGCCTCTTTTTTTTTTTTTCTTTCCTTTAGCTGAGCTGCCTATTCCATTGCATTGGGGTTGCGTGTTCTGTACTAGACCAAAGCCTGGATGAGAGAGCATGGTTCAGTACAGTTGTGCTGTAGTCGGGACTGAAAAGGCGGTAGCATGCTAAAGGGTGTTTTCTGTAACATCAGACCCCACTTTGCCACTCTGCATGAAAGAATGGTAACACAAGAAGGATGGCTTTGCAAACTCTTCTTATTTAAAGCTTAATCCTCTCCCACCAAGGTTCAGATCTCTCACTTTGGTATGCAGGTATCAACCTTCGATTGCTGGGAAGTGTGTCCAGCTTTCAACTGGGGATAGATACCTCCCCAGTTATGTAGCAGACTTTTAGCATGACCAGGGATATGCATTTTGTCAGATCCGCAAAGGCGAGAAGTTATCACTTCAGAATTGTTACTCAAGCTATCTTTTGTGCTATTAGTGCCAAAATATTCATTGTATATTAATTTCTGATTATACTGACATTCTGTGCCAGGTTCTGTTATAGCCCAAAGACCACATTGGATTGTGGGGTTGAATGGAAGTTGAATGTATCTTCAAAAGTATTCAGATACTGTACTGAATGCAAGCCCAGCAGAAAAGGATTGGTTCCTTTTGCTTTGTACAACGAATTTTTATTGTTTCACATATACAGCTCTGCACATATTTTACAATATTCACTCTGTTTCTTTAGAGGTACCACTGGGTAATGTTATTTGTGAAACAAACAGTTCTCTGGAATTTGAACTGTGTGCTACAGTATTTCAGCTGTTGTAGTCCGTGTTTTTTGGCAATCCAATTACCAGTAAATCCTCTTACCTGTTTCCCCAATTGAAGTTATTCAACACTTGACAAAGTCTGGCACAGGGATTCCAGAAATGTTGTAGCTATTAGAAGTTTTTCTTTTTACTTTGTATTATATCTAAGTAAGAATTTTCAGTCAGTCATCATGAAGCACCATAGTAAATTGTGCCAAGTTTGCACTTCTTGAAAGTGCCACTACACTAACGCTTTCTCATCTCCTTCCCCCATCACCTATTACCACTCCATCTCTGTTATCAAGTTAAGAAAATCTATATTCTGTGCAAGCTTGACTGTACCAGTAATAAGCAATGAAGTACCACAGGCAAAATCATTCAAGTAGCTCATGGTAGGGCTTACAGCTACACTCCTTGTGCTCCTCCAGAATAGACTTGTACATTGCCCTATAACCTCCTTAGACAATAGCCATCCTGCCTGATAAGAAAGGTCCTGGCCGCACACCCTGGGGCAAAAGCTGCAGTCCCTGCTGAGGTCCACCTGATTGTTCCAGTTGGTAGAG
This sequence comes from Gavia stellata, assembly GCF_030936135.1. Classification (NCBI taxonomy): domain Eukaryota; kingdom Metazoa; phylum Chordata; class Aves; order Gaviiformes; family Gaviidae; genus Gavia; species Gavia stellata. The sequence goes on along the minus strand of NC_082611.1, from coordinate 14,382,732 downwards.
GTTTTCTGTTAGCTCTTACCCCAGTGCAGGCACACGTGCAAGATAAAGGAGAGCATTAGCCTTCTGGATGAGCTCAATTAAAGTCAACAAAGAGTAGAAAAGCAAGCACTTAAAGTGCTACAGCAGTTTGGGGCTCATGGGTCTGGAATAAATGAAAGAATGAAATATTCAGTTGCTGCAGTAAGACATTCTGCGAAGAACATTTTATTGCACACAGTGTTTCTCCCTTTCATTCCAGAAGAGACATAAAATTAATAGCAATTTAAGGCAAAATATTCTCTCCTAAGCAATGTTTGGAGAATATTATGCCAATAAATTCAGTGTCTTTTAAAAAGTCTATTAATTTCATCAACTTCCTCAATAATTTGTGAAACAGGATGACTCATAGTGGTGGAGCTCAGGACACCTGTGATCTCTAGGTTTTATTGTCCTTGCCATTGACTATAGTTGTTTCAGCCTTTTGCACCTCAGTTTTCCTTCCCCCCAGCCCATTATACCCTGTCTTTTCTGCTGTAACTTGTGCACCATTTGAGAGAGAGGCTCTTCCTGCAGTATACCTACCGTACAGGGCTTGATTTCAGCTGGTGCTTCAAAATGTTATTGTAATTAAAAAAAAAATCAGATTTGTATATATTTTTATTAGGACAAGTAGTAGACCTTCTAAATGTTGATTTTAGTGATGTTCCCTTTTTTTGGTCAAACTTACAAATCAGGCATTCCATCCCCTAAATTGCACACACACCCTACCACCCCCCCAATAAACTATTAATATTAAAAGGGAAGAAATCACTGGTATTACATTGAATGTGTTCCTGGAGCAGAAGTCGTGTTAGTAAATTCTGAGGAAGAGGATTGAGGCTTAGGGCAACCAAAGCCTGTTTGGTTTGTCAGAAAGGAGAAAAGCATGGATGTAGATTGTTTAATGAAACACTGTAGAGAAGTGTGTTTTAAGCTGCCCATAATCATGCATTAACCTTCCTGATCGTGCTGGAACTACTACAGACTCTGTCGCACAAGCTCTCTTGCTTTCATGGATGGATAGCATCTACGAGCATCTTTATATTTCCCTGCTAAATCAAAACCCAAAATGTTTTCTGGGCTGAGATGTAATTTATATTATCAAAACTGCAGGACTCACTAAATCTAGAGCGTAATGGAAAGCAACTCAGTTTTTATTTAGAGATGCAGTGCAGAGCAAAAATAAAACTTAGATTAGCACTTGATGATAGGCATTGAAGCTAATCCTGTGCAGCCAGAACAGCATGTCACAAGGATAGAAGGAAAAAGCAAAGACGTGTTATTTGGTAAGAAAGTAAACAATTATAAATCTTAAAACTTCAGGTATTAAACAATGAAAATTACTGTATGAGTGAGGCAGTAGTAGAACATAGCAAAGGTTTGTGAGATACTGTTAGTTTATCTCAGGGTCCTGAAAATGTAATTTTATTATTGCCACTGTTTTATTACTTGTGCCCAATAATGTTTTAGAAAGGCAGAATGTTTCCCACATCTCCAAGGAGCGGTCCAGATTTCACAGTTTAAAATAGATGGGGAAAATGTTCAGGGAACATTAACTTCAAGCGGGACTTTCTGCTCTGATTGACAGAATTCATTACAGAAGGGGTGTTAGAGTTTTCATGCTCTTGCAACTGCTCAGCTGGACTTCAAGCCTCACTTCTCCAAGCATGATTCAGCTCAGATCCCCCTCCACCCTGTACTGATAACTTTTTTCCTGGTCTTTGTGGCAAACACAGAAAACTAATTTTGGTTAGTTTCTTAAACAAAACCTTGCTAGTTCCAAATTCTCTATTAAATCCTATTCAAAATATAACCTGATCTGAGAAAGTCTTTATTCCCTCTGCTTTCCCTCTGCCTTTGCCCACTGAGGTTGGACACTCCCCAGAGCCCAGTGGGGTCCCTTGTTGCTCACTGCCCCAGCTTATAGATGTAAGCACCACAGGAAATTTAGCCATATCTACTTAGGAATCGCGAGGATTTTTCACATCCCGTGAGGGCTGTCCCAAGACAACACTCAAAAGCATTAGGAAATCAATCGCTAGAGGAGCCAACTCTCTTAGCATTGGCGAAGTGTGTACTGAAAGATGTGGTGTTTGGGGAGGTCTCCCAAGAAAGGAATTTTCCTGCTTACCTAATAAGGCACATCCTGCAGTTTTCCTGGAGGGCTGGCTAGGAATCTTAAGTTGTTCTTTCTTTATTTAAAGGCTTTATTTAAAAAGGGAAGCAAGAAGAAACCTCCCCAGGCATTTCCAGATGCAAAGATTCCTGAAGGTTGAGAGTATTTCAAAGATGTTTGAAGCTGATAAATCTTATCAAATGCTTGTGACTCACTTGCAAGTCAGTCCTTCCTAAATGGGAGGTATACTGTTAGGTATTTATCCATCAGCTGCTCATACCAGACTGCTCTAAGGTGATGCTCAGAAGAGAAAGCTCATACAAGCTAATGTTAATTTGGAGGTTAGCCTAGGCAATTGTAAAGGTCCTTATTGGCCTTAAAAAAAAAAAATAAGAATCTATGAATCAATAGCAAGTGCTGGCAAAAGGTCACTTGTCACAGATAAAAGGCTAACTATCAGACCATCTAGCAGAGCTACTAACACTTTTTTATTATAAGGAGGTTAAAATAAACCCTAGATTTGGTTGTCAGATATTGTTCAGTCACTTTTCTTCTCCTTGAACAGTTCCATGCAGATGTTTTCTACCTGTAGGCTGCTCCTGAAAAATGACCAGCTACTCTGGAACACCATATAGAGCTTCCTGTGAGCCCATCCCAAACATTTCCCAAAGTATTGTGCAGCCAGCAGTAGAGCAGCTCTCCAGTCTGAGTGCCTTATGATTTATGAATTACTATGGTTTCCATTAAGCTGCAGAAAGGGGATAGTGTGTTTCACCCTGTGCTGAGAACCCCATTTGTTTCCGTTCCTGTCAGCAGTTTGCATAAGTGAATGATTTTATTTCATGTGAGAGAGAAGGCAAACACACAAGTTATCCCAGCAGTGGAAGATTTGTCAAATAAAGCTTTTAATAATGGTGTTATTTGACAGTTTTATAGTGCTTCAACTTTCGAGCAGTTTGAAGGTAGTAGGTTTTCAATAAAAATTAAGTCCTTATCTAGAAGAAACTTGGTCCCTGTTGTTTTAAAAGAACTAGTCTTGGCTGCATTGGAGCACCTTAATCTACTATTGAAAGTAAATCTCAATCGTTTTCTGTGTTAATATATCTTGCAATCCATCATCAGTAGGTGTTCTGTGTATTTTTTTGCCCTAGTATATCAAGGTGGCCTGATAAACCACCTTCCTAACCAAACTTGTTGGGCGATCATTATGTTTCTCACAAGAATAAATTATCCAATGTAGTTCTCTGCGGCTTGCTTAAATAGTCCAGCAGTGTTTCCAGTCACTCTTACTTATTTCTTTAATTTGTTTAAGGGGTCCAGTAAGTTATTCAGGTGAAGAGAAAAGGAACAGGGAAGTTGCTGGTTTTCACAAGGTCAGAGTTAATCCTATCTGTGTTCATAAATCATTGTACATCATAGGATAACTACGTAGCGACTGAGAACATGTTAATAGAAAACCAGTTCTGCATTGCAAGTTACCGTGCTTAAAGGAGGGATTTTCAAAAGAATCTAAATCTGCCTGAAATTCCCTGCCAGGTAAATAAACATAAGTTTAAAGCATTATATTATTTATAGATCTGCTACTTTTGTTACAGAAGTTGGTTGATCTTCACGGTCCTCGGAGAAGTTAGATTTTAGCACAAGCCTTTTACCGAAACAAGTTCTGAGAAAGAGAGGGCTCTATAACCTTGATAAGTGTTTGATTTGGACAATCGGAATAATAAACAATGGTATGAGTGAAAGCGGCACATCTTAGATTTAAATTATCTGCCTAATTTCACATATAGAGATGTCGTGGGAGCTAAGATGTGATGCGAGGAGATCCTGCCTCCAAACTGTCCTACAAGCTAGCCCCACACTAGTTGTATAGACACAAACTAGCTCCATTAAGCACAGAGCCCTTTCTCATGCTTAGGCATTTGATTTATATATTGCTATACCAACTGATATTTACAGGAAGAGGGTTCAGCTGCTATATACCTGGTAAAATCCATTCCCATCCTTTGTCTGCATATCAGACAGAACATCCTGCATCCCAGTGATTTCAGCTAAGTTTCAGGAATTATTAGTATTTATTATATATAACTAGGAATTATTAGTAGCCTTTCTATTCAATATTCTCATTAGCAGTGTTGTTAAAACCAAACATGCAATATGGCATATTTTCAAATGCAGTGCCACTGTTTTTCTTCCAGAGATCTTACAATCTGGTCCAGTAAACAAAACGAGCAGAAGACAGGAGCTGGAGGGAGGAAGGACAAAAAAACTGAAACAAGATTGTGAGCTATTGTACTGAAGCTCTTTTTACAAGCTGGTGTCTCCCCTAAGAGGGCTTAGGGGAATTTTTATTTTCTTTTCACTAGAACTTGCTGAAGAGTATCTGTTAAAGCTCTTGAAAGAGATTGTTCTGTTCGATGGCCTTGAAATCTTACAAGCTGCTCTAGAGTTATTGATTAGGTACGCTCAGTCCTGTCCTGCTGCCTCCCCTTCTACTACTCAACTGGGGTGTGCCAGCATGGCATGGAGAGCACCCACGTGGTTAAAAGCAACTTCTGTTTAATTCCAGGGGAACCCCTCTCACTGTTATCTAATGACTTTGATTAGCAAGGATCAGACTGGAGTCATTCTCTTGTTCAACAGCCCCTTCCTATTGTCAAGCCCGAGAGAAGAGAGGGGCAGAGACTGGGTTTTATTTGCTAATGGCTTGAGGCAATGACACCAGAGAAATGAGAGGAGTCTTTCCATTGGCTTTATGAAAGTTGGATAGCGTCCTGAACTTGTGCTGTGTGTATTGTTTTTTTATTTTATACCCAGTCAGCTCAGAGTCTCCCTCATGTCTCTTTCTCCCACAGTGCTCAACTCCTCTCTCTCATCACAGAAAAGTCTGACAGGAACTTTCCTCTCTTATCTGTCTCTTTCTCTGTGCTCTCCTCCCCCTCCTTCTCATTCTTTACCTCCCTCTGTCTCTCTCGTTCTCTCCCCTGCTGCTCTCAGATGGCTGGCTTTGCTCAAGGTCTGCAGGCTGGCATAGAGCATGCCTGGAACAATATGTTCCTATTAAATTTACCCTCTCTCATTGCTTTCTGAAATTAAATTGAATTTTACTCTCAAGTTTGTTTGTTGAAATCACATAATAAAAACATCCCTGAATGCAATCACATTTAATCAGAAAGCTTTCCAGCATTTATAATGATAAAACACTATTTAATAAAGGCTTGTTCTAGTGTTTTACTGAAAAGAATAAGCATGTGTCTTATTTACAAGAAATTAATCTCTAAAAGTCCTTCCAAAGTCTGAGTTATCTCCATGGGTTTACTTCCACAGCTTTCACACCGTTTTGGACACTCCAAGATCACCAAGATAGACAGAAACAAAACTTAGGTATTTTCAGTCTTAGTCCTGAGCTTTATTTTGTAGCTCATTAAAATTCAGACTGATATTAATTTCTTGTATATATTTGATCAATATTAGTATGTTCTGCATTTATGCTAATGACTGCATTATAGTTATTGTAAGACTGTTAGGCTTGGAACTATTCAAAGGCCTCACAAAGAGCACAGTAATGCTGTTCAGGGTCGGACCTTTAAATCAGATAAACACAGATCACAGATTTTAGGGTGCTGAGCCACTATAGTTGTGCCAGTGGAAGTAAGGAGTTTTCAGCACTCCTGAAATGTTAACAGTTTGCACATTTCAGAACCAAATTTGTGACAGCTGGACAAGAAGGTGTTCAGGGGTTTGGGAGATAAGTATATAGAATAGTATGCATTGCACAGCTTAAAATTGCTGTGGTGTTAAAAAGCCACAGGAATATTTCATTGTTTCAGAAACATTCTTCTTTGATTTGACTACAATGTGAAACAAAACCACAGCAGTATCACCATGGTAATATATAATAGGATATATTTCAGAGAGAAAATAAGACATGTAAAAATTGCAGATTGATCACCCTAGAAGGTCCTGCAGGTTTGGGCCACTCGTTGGCAATTCCAACATCTCAAAAAGTAGAACACTGCCGCAAGAATATGCAAAACTCCAGAGCCATGCTGTGCCTCTCTCTTATGTACCCTGCACATGTTTCATGTGCTGAAGACATCTTGACATCAATGGGGTGTTTTCAGAGCAGAATATGTTTGAAGTCTGTAATAGAAATCCATTGTAGAGAGAAGAGGAAGATGTGAATGTTGGCAACAGTTTGACAGATCTTTTTCCAGTAGTGCTTCGGAAGATCGGGTGCTCATCTTTTTTATTACAAATGGTGGTGTTCATCAAAGCAGACTGATGAGTCTCTGGCCAATTATGATTTTTCAGTAGTTTGCGTGGAATTTGTATTCGTTCCCTTATTAGACAGAGCGGGCACTGGCAGTACGAAAGTATCTTGTCTCAGGAATGCGGTGTGCTGTACAGACATACATACACAAAAAGAGACAGATCTGTCCTGGCAACCTTACAGCGTAAAGACCATAGCGGACAAAGGGTTAAGGATGAGAATGTACCAGATGATCCTGAACTTACTGGTACAGCTTTGTTAGTTACGTACAGGGTATTTTGCTTGCAAGTAGTCAAGAAGAAGGAAAAAAGAGACTGGCTGCTATTTGCAGGCCACCTTATTAAGCTGCCAAAGCAACTCTAGCAGGTTACCCTGACAAAGGTTGAGGGAATGATCTGAAGAAGCACGAAACTATAGCAACTGTTGACATTTTGTCCGAGAAGCAAAGTGAGAGATCATGGAGGAGCAGAGAAATGAAACTTACAGCAGAGAAAGCAGGAAGTGGCAATAGAGGAAAGGCAAGCATCAACATCTAGAAACGTTCAGCAAGTACCTGCTGTCCAATTCTACTGCCGACTTTTCCTCATTAAAATGGAAAGGCTTGGCAGCAACTGATTACTGCTCCAGAAATATCTGGATAGCTTCTTTTCTCAGCTACTAGAACAAATGTCCTTAATAAAAGTCCCAAACAAAGTAACTCACAGTGGCTAGGCAGTTCATTTCCATTTGAGAGTTTTTATAGTTTGTCCATATTTTAAGGGGAGATGGTAGGCTAACCTAGTGTTATCTAGCTACATGCACAAAGTTCAGCTATAAATAGGAATGAAGGCAGCAGTGTAGGCCCAATCACTGCTACACAGTTTGAGAATAAGCTGAACAAACCTCTGCTTGGAGAAATCAAAGGATATAATCATAAGCTGCTGTTGCAGGGGGCAGGCTAATGATGTGCCAGTGATTTTTATTGCCTTGGGTTATAAGACCTTGAGGGACCTTATGGTCTTCCCTTGGACCTGAAATATTTCCACAGTTCAGTGCTACCCAGTAGATATAGAATGGCAAAAGATTACTTCTCCATCACCTTAAAGATAAATCTTGAGACCTTGGCAACCTTTGGGAGAAAATATAATTGTCTTCCTAATTAAAATTGATTTTTTTCAGTGAATGTGCCCTTCTATTGCTATCCCAGCTGTATAACTGACTGTATCTCCCTTATTACAACAGATATTTATGGTCACCAATTGACAGCATACTCAGCACAGTATGCCGTGTGTATGATACCAGCTTTGGCAACAGATCACAGACCAGTTAATCCCTTTGCAATATACATATCTCCCTAACTAGTGCTGAGAATGGCTGTGTGATGTGGTTTTCCTTGTTTATTGGACTGTACCTGTGGGTGATTCAGGTGGCATGTTAAGTAAAACTATCGACCAAGGGACTAGGTTCCTCAATCTTCTTGTCTAAAGGAATTAGGTACCTTCCTCCTTCAAACGTCTTTGAAAATCCTGGGATTAGTAGTTTGAGTATGAATACCAGCCTTGAATGTTAACATTTGCAGAACTATGATGTTAGTATTCTTCATGGTTTTCATTGCTTTATTAGCTCTCCGAGGGTATAACTTTATCTTCACGACGGTCTGCTTTATGCTAATGCTTCTGAAGAGGGTTGTAGAGGTGCAAGTGATGTTGTGGTTTGGCCTTCAGTGTCTTCTATACTGTAGCAGAGGTAATAGGTGTATCTATATTGTACATCTTACTGTACTTTAAAGGACAACTAGAGAAACTCTTGTGTATGTTTTTGGGGCTGGCACTTTTTTAGGAGAAAACTGGGAAAAGAAAAAGGAAAATGTTTCCATCTGTGAACTAAAGAGAAGTCCTTGGGATACACTGAAGTATAATAAATGTGATAGTTCAAAAGGCATTTCAGAGTGATACCTCAAAATACACTGCAAGTTTAAAGGTAATGGAAAATGCAGCATGAGAGGGGAAAAAAAAGCCAGAAGGAAATGCTTGCAAAAGTTTCATTGAGCAGAACTAAGAAAGTCAAGTGACCTAAAGAGGAGTTTTGCTGTCACTGGGCTTTTTTCCCTACTCTTCATGTGTAGTACATCCCCTGACAGGTTGCAAATGTAACAACCTCCAGACATGAGTCATCAGCAAGGACAGGCCCTCTTGCCCTCAATGCTAAAAATAAAGATCTCGCTCACTGAGCCTAAGGAGCAATTCTCTATCTAGTAACTTAGTACGAGCCAGCAGAGCAATACAGAGGGAACACTCTGAACCACTGATTTATTCAACCTGGAGGCCTTGAACTTGACATGACTAACCCGAGTGCAGTAAATGGGTTCAAATAAATGCTGGCTTTACAGAAGGCACCATGTTTTATGACATATGGGATATGGGTCCAGGGGCTCTGGGAGCTGGTACCTTGGGCTACTGGTCCTGAAAATGAAGAGCTCCATCACCAGCATTCATATTGTTGAAAACTGAGCACTAGAGAGGATGCTGTGGATTACACGCTAGTAGAAAGAGATGCCTTTTCCTTATCCTTTATTGTCTGAATGTTCCTTTTTTTTAGCATGACAGTAATTACTTAACCACTCTTCCAGGAAGTAGATTTGAAATCTTCTTTTCAACTTGTGGTGAAAGCTATATCAATACTCTTAGATGTAGGGCAATGGAGGTGAGGGAGAAATAACTCAGTAGCTTGGCTTAAACCTAACTGAACATATTAGTCATGAAATATTTAAACCATCAATATCACACATTGATGTGCAAAATGTTTAATTATGTATCATTTCAGTTATTATTCATGTTAGATCTTAGACCTTAAGATGTACATACATTTAAAAAATAGCTCAGGAGTTGTATCAGGAGTGTAGAGCAGCATGAAAAATCTGAAGGCTGGCTGTACACTTTCGTCTTAAAAGTATGTGTCAGAGTTCCTTTTTTTTTTCTTTTTTTCCCTAAATTACTGAATCCTTTTCAAGGGCTCAATGCAAACAACATTTTTGCCTTTGGTAAATGTCTCTGGTAAAACAAGACCATTTCAAAGGAAAAGCTTCAATGTTTTAAGCTTAATGCCTCTTCTATTCTATTTAGGTCCGTTTGTTGTTTCCGTCACTGTATCTTAAGTGCGTGTAACTAAGTGTCTTCCAGTATTGCGTTAAGCAGCACGACTACCATCTGTCACAAACGGTTTGTTCTCTCTTCCCGACAGCAAAATTGTATGTACAGTGTCATGCTTCACATGTACATATCTGCTAAGTATTTTCTAGAGAAGGCAGAAGTAGATTGTTCAGCACTTGTACTAGAAAATGGTGAGTGCTGTGTTTGATGGCTCTTTGCTCACCTTAGTGGCCACTAATTCCATGTAGGGCAGCGAGATCTTTGCCTTCCAAGGGCACCTGATCACACCCTCAGTGCTGCCTACTGGGGAAATTTTCTCACTGTCTGTAGGGCTGCTCACGTGAATAATAATCATAATGAGGGAACAGGCTATTTGGGTTCTGGGCCTGAGTTCTTATGTTGCTATATTTTAATCGCAATAATTCCAGAAATGCTGCTGTGAAAAACACTCTACCTGTTTGTTTCTGTAGCTACCTGTGGTGCAGCTGCATGCCACTAAAAATTTGCATTGCCAAACCTTATGCTGGTAGTACATAAGCCAAATGAAGGGGACAGATGAGCAGCAATGGTGAGGAGAGTAGAGTTTTGAGATTTTTCTTTAGTAGTTTTTGAAATACTGGAATAAAAAATGTCAGACATGTTTACTTTTTATCACCTGTGCAGTAATAAATAGTGAAAGGTGCAAAATAGCCAACTTCCAGACTGTTGGGCTTGAGATTAGAATTTGTTTACAGGGACAGAATCTGGTCCTGCTGTATTAGCGGATTTGTTCAGTCATTCATATGCAACAGTAGTGTCACACAGTGACTGCTGAAACAAACACTAATGAAGGTATCTTTTGTTTTCTTAGAAATTAACACATTACTTTCTTCTCATCTTTAGAAGGCATTCAGAAAGACTGGATTGCTGATGCCTGTACCCAGTTTCAACTTTAAATTAGGGATTCGCTTTTTCTTACAATCCAAGTGCTAGTGGAATTAACCTAAGATAATTATCACTGATGGGCTGATCTTTCTGTCAAGCCTAGAAAGCAAGGCTGTCATATTTCATCTAAAATTTGCATAAAATTTGTGATTGGATTGCTCAGTTTTGGAAATCTATTTTAAGGCTTAAACAGGCTCAACTTCTCAGAAGTTTCATAGATTTCAACTGCAGCAACAGCATCTATGTAAAATAACCTTTAGGTGTATTTAGCTGGAGACCTAAACTGTGAGTTATAGATGCTTGTTCGACATGGTTTGAAACACTGAGTCTGGTTTGATGATTATTATTCTGGTGTTGCTATTTTTCCTTTGAGACGGTTCTCAGTGGCTGCCCAATGCAACTGCTGCTAGTGGAGGTTGTATACCTTGAGCAGTGTAACAAAGTGCAGCGCCTGCAATCTCTTACTGCCCCCGTGTAGGTGCATTATCTGTCATAAGAGTAAAACTGTGTTATTAGGGACTATTTGTGTCACAGCACAGCTCCGACTCCTCCTACCTCTGTGCTGTCTCTCGAGCTGTCTCCAGAATCCCTTCAGCTTCTGCAGAGACTTCAGGTGAAAATACATACTATTAGTGGGACAAATTAGCCTAACTTCACCTCTTGATTTTCTTCTTTGGGAGGGTAGTGACATCTCCTTGTTTATTATGTACCTCATTGGAGCAAAGTAAATCCATCCTTCTTGGTGATACGGTGTTCAGGTAACAATGGAAGTGAAACAATCCACGTAAATGATGTGCCCACAGGCTGCCTGCAATGCAGTTCTGTAAAATATTATTTGTAGATTGTATTTACAAATACAATCTCTGTTCTCTTGCACAGAAGGCCTTACTTGCACATCCCACCACTTTGAAGCATTTGATAGATTTAACCACATTAAAAAGTAGTGTTATAGGGAAATGTACATCTTACCTCTATAATTTACACCATTTCCCAGTAAAATGAAACTTTCTTACCTGCCCAGGCAAGATCTGCAGCTTCTAAAATCTATTCAGAATGGCTGCACTGCATACCAGTTGCCAAATTGTAAAGCTTTTCTGAACACTGTTGTGGCTCCAAAGGATTATTTATTGAACAGCCAAGCTTGTGAAACCTTCCCAAAAGCTGCAATGCAAAGCTGCCACAAGCATGATTCTATTGAAAATTCTTTACAGAAATGTGATCCTCCAGGAACAAACAGGGCATTCAGGTCCCACCAGCCTTGTAAGAGCACTTTCCTTCCCTATGAGTAAGATGACTAACAGAAACATGCTATGCAGAAACAACGTGATTTTCCATTGCCATACAGAAAGTTTTCTTATCTACTGCAGTGAAGTACAAGCATAAAACATTTTTGTGATGGGGGGAGTTATGTCTACTTGTGCCCTGTCTACTTGAAGGTATATACTGCACCAGTGGGAAGGCACTGGAGAAAATGGCCTAAGAGCTTGACTTGTGAATTCATGTGTGTATGGTACACGATGGACATGCTCAACAAGCAGCAAAAGCAGCAGATACTAGTAATAGCTATATAGGTGTTTTAACACTTTTCTGTTTGATTTCAGATGTGTCAGTGATAGCTGGAGGTTCCTTATTCTCAGGTATTAGCTGGTTAGGTCTGTTCCTTCTTTTAAGGACATACTGTCGACTGTAGTAGACAACACAGGTCATTTTAAACTGAAGCCATTTTTGTACTTAATTTTGTCCTTTCTTTGTCTTGGCAGTGATGTTTTAAGAACAAGTAGCACTCCATCACAAAGAGAGATGAAATATCACCATGCTAGGCATGGAGTCCACAAGTATTTTTTAATACTCTTAATTGGAACTGTTCTGGTTTACTTCACTTGGACAAAGATTTCACCTAATGAAAGAGCTCTGAGATAATCTGGGCAATTGTAGACTTTGACTAATCCTGAGATCAGATTGGTTTATACACACAGCTCCAGTTTGAATGCAGGGGATAGAAAGTATTATAAACTGTGCCAGCCAGGGGCATTTGGTGTATCTTGTTTGCTTTTGTGCACCAACAAATGGTGCATTAGAGATCTAAAAATACAAGATGCTGATGTACAAAACAAGAACTTGGAAGGTGGAGCGTAGCAGGTGACTGCCTGTTGCGATTTTTGCACAGGAAGGGTGGAAGCACCAGTATAGACATAACTGTGGATGTAACAGATATGTGCCACTGTAAAATTCCAACAGTACACAGACCTGTAAAGCTCTATATAGCAAGTTGTTCTCTTGGCGACAACTCAGTTGCATGTCCCACTCAGTGGTGTCAATTGTAACACGTATGGCGGTAAGTCTATGCAGCAGCGCCCCACAGTCAGTCAAACTGGAGCATGAGATGTCCCTAGGTCTGGTCGGTTTACCCATAGATACAGCTTTTTAAGCTTGCTAGGCTAAGAAAAAAATGTACTCTTAAGCATAATCTTCCTTTTGTAATTGCAAAACAGGTTCCTTCAGCAGGAAAAGTCTAGAACTTAATATGCAATTCTTAAGGGAAAAAAAAATTAAATGAGAAGAATGTCTATTCCCAGCCACCCCACAACAATCAAACTGACTTCTGTACCTACGCGTGCATTTTTAGTGCTAGTATGGTGTAGCCAGGGCACAAAATTCAGCTGAGATACAGTAGACCATCTGCCAGAAGGAAAACTAGGGGGGTGAGTGGCAAAAAGCCTCTAAGCTCGTGGGAGGGGTGAGAGCGTTGCTGGTTTGCTGGAGTTCAGAGCTCTGGCAAACAGCATACGCTGCGATAGCTCTTGCCAAAAGGAGGAAAGGAGGCAACAGAAGGGCAGTGAGTTAGATGGCTTGGAGAGTGACATTCTTTTGTGTCAGAAGTGGTCAGTATTTTACCGGCTGAGTTCCATAAATTGGCCCTGGGCTGTCAGTGCTAGTGCCAGCTGTTAACTTTGTAGCAGCCATAATCTCAGCAGGGACAAATAGGGAAAGATGTATTGACAAATGGCACTGAGCATAATAAACTGCTCATCTTTATGAATGCTGGGATCCAAATGATCAAAACAGATGTACAGTTTCCAGATCTTAGCTGCACTGTCAGAATATTCCTGGTTTCCTCTTGCATAGTCATCCATAATGAAAAGAAAACAAGCAGATTTGCCTTTCTCTTGGGTCTTTCTTTATTGCTCACTCAACATTAATTACAGAATATTGTTGGAATAGCAGACTGGCAGGCACCAGCACCCTAAACAGAGTATGTTGCTTACTCCTGTCACTTCTGCGTGTAGCGTATAGCTAAAATTATCCTCTGTACAGGCATAGCATTGACATGGTCATGTGGGAAAGCATCATTTTTGTCTACCCCTTTGTAAATTCAAGTTATCCTACAAAAACATGTCATGTTGTAAGGCATGGGAAAGGAAAATGAGTGAAGGCTGCCATTTTCCCATTGAGGCCATAAAAAAGGAGGTAGGGAGCCAAAGTGAAAAAATGTTTAATTCAGATCAGTTAACACAATGATTTCTTATATTTTCATGTCAAGGGAATTGTAGAGGGTGAAAAAGAAGACACAATGGAAATATACGCCTTTAAAAATATTTGAACACAAAAATTCTCCACTGATTTATATGTGATTTGCAGGTTCATCAAAATGGCTTTTATACTTAGTGTTGCCTGAAGTGTTTGGGGTCATTAGGGACTTTTCAGCTTATCAGATAAATCCTGTGTATCCTGCCTTGCTGTTTGACTATAGCATTTTTTAAAAGACTTGTCAAGTCAATGGGTTACCACATCCCTAAGGCAGTGCGTTTAATAGTTATAAAGTGCTGTCCTTTGCTAAGTGAAATACCGAGTGCTGAGAAGAGTATACAATTCTTAAGCCATAAGCGAAAATATGAGTTGTAATATATTTCCCATGTACAATAGGCATAAGAAATTCAGAATACTGCCCATTTTCACTCTGCCCAGAATGATAAGCATATTGCTTATTAAATATTAATATTATCAAGCCTGATGCATTAAGTTACAAGCAGAAGTGACTCAAAAATCAGAACATCTCGCATCTAGACTGCCCAGTTAATTGAAACCTAACCTCATACAAATGGTATGACTAGCACAATTTCCTGGTGGACTTCAAGTCATGTTCCAAGGAAATTCAGCCTCTCTGTTTGGCTCTAGGCTCCCAGAAAAGACTCGGGTTATTGACAAGGACTTAGGGTATCTTGTGCTGCCTAGGGCCACCTGCAGCAAGCCACAAAGCTGGCTGCCATGGAACTAGGCATTTTTAAAGCCTTAATACCTGTGGACAGAAACTTGCACAATTCTTACCAACTTCCCTTCTGCCAACCACTAGATAGCAGTGATGAATCTGAAAATCTCCAGATTCTTGTCTTTAGGTGACTGATATTTAGTAACTGGCCTCAGTGAATCTGACGAGAACTGTGCATCTCTGAGAACTGAGGTCTGTAACAACAGCATCCTGTGGCCTGCCAGTTGAATGGCAAGATGTTGCAGGCACCTTGTAAGCCAGAAGCTCCACAGTCACTGAGATGAAAGTATTTCTGTGGAATTGAAAACCTCTGATTTTCAAGGGGCTTCTGTTGGTTTTTTCCGTAAGTTGATCAGAGAAAATACTCTGAGCTGCACAAATATTTCCTTTTCTCCACTTTGTTTTGCTTTCCATACAGGAGCCTGACACACAGGGAAAATTATTTTAAAGCACTTTTCTCCCCTCCAGTATCCCAGAACCAGAAGAAAGTAGTAGAGAATCAGGACTCATGCTCACAAAGACAATCTTGTTTTTTAACTTCCCTGTGCCTTGTATCTTCTGGTTGGCAACGTGAAAGACACTTTAATACTTGAAATAATTTAAAATCTGTTAAATTAGAAATAGCAATTATACTGATCTTTTCTGGGTATCTGCTGGCTCAGTCTAAGAAGTAAAATCATTAAAACTCTTTCCTGCAGCCTGTCAAGAGAAATAATATTTAGTGGGTGTTGAATTTCATGTGATTCAGCTCAGTCTTGAAAATTGGCAAACCTTTTATGCTCAATTAGATTTAAAATCTGCTTTCAATACCTCATTCTTCATAGACCTGACTTTTAACGGAACTCGGAAACAAAGCAAACACTGACCTCCTCAAGCAGGGATAGCTGCAGTCTTTCTTAATGTAGCAGAAGTCTCAGACAGAACTGCTGTCTTTGTGGGTTCAGCTGAGCAGTTCAGAAGAATGATCTTTTGGCCCAAAATACCACAAATAGCATTACAGAAGAGTAACTTAACTACCATATTGTTCAAGTCAAGCATGCATGAAGTTACACGGAAATGCCATCAGACTTTAATGCATTCTCTTAGTAGCTAAGTAAGATAAAGTTAACTATAGCACAGATTATGTTAAGGCAGTGCACAGGATGAATATTACTTGTATTTTTGATATCCTGCCAAGTCAGGATATCCTGCTGTGAGGTACAGTGAGTTTTTGGTTGTACATGGCTTATTTTTCTCTGTTTTTCTTTACATTTATACTAAAGGTAATTTTCACATTTGTGACTTCCTCTGCTGCATTACACTCAGTCTTAACATTTCCCTTTTTGTCCATTTGGCATTACAGTCTGGCACCAACTCAAGTGGAGCACCCATTTTACTTTTTAAGACTGTGTGCCTAAAACTTCAGTTAGTGTTTTGGTTTTTGTTTGCTTTGGGACATGATACTCCCTTTTAACCTCCTACCGCCTTTATTTAAGTTTGCCCAAATCAAAGTCATCGGACTGTCAACAAATTTTAGCTCCTCTAACAAGAAAAATGTAGACAGAAAGGATTTGAAGAGGGTTTGGGTAGGTGATGAGATTTGACAGTGTGGAAATTGAGTTTGTGAAAATTGTTCTAACTTTTTAATGCTACCTGATCTTCTCCAGGGGATATAAATAACACATGGGATCCTGTAGAGATTATAAACCTGGCACATCCAGATTTTACTCAAGACCAAAAGTAGAAATTACTTATCTCCTAGGTAAAACTGTTCTCACAAGGTGTCCAGCACAGTTTTAGAAACCAAGAAATTCGATTTAGTACAGCTACACTTTTAAAATGCATCTTCAACTGAAAGCATTTAAAGGATATTTATTCTAACAGTATAATCTTTACCGGGTTCATTCTACCATCAAAAAGAAACAAGTCTTATCTTGGAAGTTTACAGTCTAAATAGACAAGAGGGACAGAAAGCAGGAGAATAAGAACATTATTATCCCTGTCTTGCAGGTAGGGATGTAACAGACTGCCTTCTCTGTCCCTTCACGTAAACTGAAGGACTGAACCCTTATTTTTGAAGACTGAGTGAACTGTCTTGACAACAAATCTATTTTATTTTATTTATACTGCCACCAAAAGTCTCAGGTTTTTTCTAGAACAAATGATGATACAGTAGCATTTTTATTTTTAATCAGCCAAGTAATAAGCCAAACACAAAGAAACCCAGAAATATTCAGGATTAATCCCAATCTGTTTTCATTGACTGTAATGAGTGTCCACTATTGATTTTACAGAAGCAGAATTTGGTCAATACGTGATCTCTTGCAAGTTATGACTCCCAAAACCCAGTAAAGTTTAATTCGTGGGCAAATTTATTCACAAGTTTTTTAGGATATTCAGATGTCTTCTAAGCATCTAGCTTTCTCCTTATATTTCATTCTTGTGTAATGAAACTGGTTCACAAGCATTCACTTGACTATTTCAGAATTCTGCTTGCCTGAATTTAATATCTGAAATTACACAGGAATGTGAATCATGATATAGTTACAGCAGTGGCTTTCATATGTACAGAATAGCCTTCATCTGTTTCAATATTTTGTTTAGCCTTATTGAGAAGTCTGCATTTCTTCAGTGTATGTTCTATATAATTATAAAGTTTCTGCTGCCATTGAGTTATGAGTTATTATATGGCATTTAGTTATTAAGGTAATATTAATGTTGCTGCTGGGAAAATGAGAAAATATGAGGGAGAGAAGAACCCTAGATTAATTCAGAGGTGCTATTTTCTTACTATCTACGGTCAACTAAAACCTTTTTTCAAGAGGGCGCACAGTCATTGCATACAAAGAAAAATGACACTGGAAAAATACAACGGAATTTGAACTTCCATCCTTTTGGATCCTATGGATCTATCCTTTTTCCTAAATCAGGTACTCTGGGAAATTCAGAGGCCAGACTTGAGCTTTGGGGCCACTTCTTTTCCAGCGGTTCACAACCTCTAGCCGCACTGTGCACTGAAAGCTGTTACCTATGGAATTCTGCTTTGAGGCTGAATTGTGGTTTGAGGTGAGCTCTCCTTGAAGCTGTGTATGGAGATTTTTCGGTGGACGTACTCTGCAGCTGTTGTCCCTGCTGGGCCTCCATTCTCTACTTAGATTTCTCCATCCATGAAACATTAAGTTCTCTATCAAATTTGGTTGAAATCGAGCAATGTGTCCCAAATTTTTAAAGACAGAGGCATAAAGACTGTATGAAGGTATGTGTCTCTCCTTTGGGAAACAAAGCTATAACATCCCTCCTGACATGTCAGGTAGCGGAGAAGTTAAGCCTATGTTGCTGGGGAAAACTCCATAGTCAACACTCAGAGTAGCTTATGGTACAGACTGTGAAATCCTTACCTCTTCACCTCCTTTAATTCAAGAGCTGATCATATCCTGGGAGTCGTCTCCCCTCATCTACAGCACTGGGAATTGAGCGTGCAAAATTGCTGGGGTGTACTCTGTACATCCCAGTGTTACCACTGACTTTTTTTAATCTTCGTGGTGATCAGCTCTATTATTACTGCTCATCATTTTCAGCTGTTTCATTTTTTGTAGGTCTTTTTTTTAAGTGACAGTTTAATATACTGCAGCTTAAAACAGTAATCCTAAAATAGAGCAGCTAAGAGTGGGGATTTGCCTGAAGAAATGCATTCATTACAGAAATCATATTTTGGGTATGAGGATGACATACCTTTATCCTGTCTTTGTGTGCTGCTGCAGTAATAAGCAGCTGCCCTGGGAGGAGGGCCAGGAAATATAGGCTTTGGGGTACGATCTAAACATGTGAAAGAGGAGGAGGAAAAGCTGCACACTTAGCAAGCACAGATGGTATGGCACTGTGGGACAGCAGGGCTTGTTGGAGGCAGTGTTAAGTAGACAGTTTGGGAACTGGCTGTGAGTTTAGCAGCTGATTCAATCAAACCACCTGCGCATAGCCTGGTTCCACCTTATTTTGCCTACTGCAAATTAAGAAGTAGAAGCTTGTATCTGAAGTATCTGTGCATAGTTACTAATACCATATAGGTGCGTGTACAAGCAAGTATACATGCACACATGTATGTAAAATATATGATGAAGGGTATGTTATAGCAACATGAATAAGGAACTTAAATTGTCTCCTTTTTCACTCCACCTTCTGATCTGATCCCGAGATTCTATTTTTAATACAGTGATGTAAAAACACTCAAGACAAAGAGATTAAAAAGCTTCTAGGTTATGATCATATTGATTTGGGGTTTGGAATATTAATTACAGATTAGTAAGCTAGATTTGTGAGTGGCATGATCCTAAAACTGTGAAATGTCTTAGAGAGAAAAGATCAGTACATTTTGTTACCTCTGAATGCATTGCTGAGTTTCAGAAGCAAGGAGAAAATAATGGTCTGTATAAACTTAGCTCTTCTCTAATAATTTGGATAAAAATTTGGCTTCTTCCCTCTTTTAAGCTCCCAGGTGGATTTTCTTCCTTATAGAGGGGTGCAGCGGATTAAAGGTTTATTTCGAAGAAGCTACAATTGGCTTTTTGGGCACTTAGTATGCTCTAGAGACATTAATATCTAAACCATTCAGGGATAATGGCGTTAGTTGTCTTTTCTCCCAACTAAATCATTTGAGTACGTTAACAGTCAATTTTCTGTTGACAGAGCATGAATTTCTACTGATGGGAATAGAAAGCTTTGTATTATCTCAAGCAAAACATCAGTCTAAACTTTCAATTCTAAGAGTATATCATTGGATCAGGGACTTTGTAGATGATATATTGCAGATGGGAGAGAGAGAGAGATATCTCATTTTAGCAGTAATGGGAAGCTGTGGACTTAGCAACAGATAAACCGTGTTTCTAGCTGGAAGTGTTGCTTTTAACCCAATAAAGCTTCAGACCACAAGCCACTCCTTCAAATTAGATTGTTAATTTTTAATGCATGTAGCAATTACTGATGTGACAGATAGCAGATCTGATCTTGCTCCCGTCAAACTCTGTGGGAGTTCGGGCATTGATTTCACATGGGGAGACAGCAGGTACAAATGCAGTTAAGTTAACAAGGCATGATGTATGTCATCTACGTACGTTTTCATCTATATATGTGAATGCCAGTAATAGGTACCATGTGGCTTTTGACATTAGAAGGTTGTTTTGAACCAGTCTAAAAAGCAGTTTAAGGATGGGTGAATATGTTTGACATAGTAATTCCTTGTTTCTGATCCAACTGCATGTGAAAATTGCAGTAAATTCACTTTTTGTTGAATACAAGCAGCAGGCAGAGTACAGCCCAAATTAGAAGTGGATCCTATCTTCATGCTTCCTACATTCTTGTTCAGTTCTGTGTTTTTCAATCTTCCATCTCTTTGACAAGATTATTTCTGCTTCCTAGAATAATACTCTAACTCGTTCTTTCACAATTGCCCCTTCTTGATGTCTTTTTTTTGCGGCATCTTCAGATGCCAGTGGCAGCTCTCTACCCTGTAATCTACTTCCACTTTTTTGGTATACAGATAGTGCCTCCTTTCTTTTTTACTACAAATATTTACTCGTAATGGTCGCCACTTTTCCTCTCCGATGTCCAGAAGATCAGCCCTTTCCTGACTTTGCAGGTTCATCACCCAAACATGTTATTCAAATAATGCAATTTACCTGCCAACAAAGTGAAATATTTTGAGAACTATTATTTGCTATTGAGAGCAGCTGCTTCTCAAATCTAAAAGCAATAAAAATGTATGAGTAGCCCATAGGTTTTGCTCCTCCCTCCCCCCGCACATCCAAAACAGAAATGGAGAAAATAATCTAGTATTAACTTTGTTTCTGTTTCGTCAAAGCAAAGGGAAAGAGAGAAAGGCCACAAGGCAGAAAACCACACCTTACCCTTAGAGTAGAATTCAATATAGAAAGGTATATACTCAGTGTTGACATAACTCTGAGGGGAGACTGACTGCTGTGAAAGCTGTTGAGACTGTTAAAATACATCTAGCACTAATCTTTTACCTGTTATTTAAATACTGCTGCATGTAAAATAAAAGTCAAAATAGTCACTTTTCCTTTTGTTAAGGGGTCTTTGCTAATACGAGATAAGAGGCAAAAATTAGGGAATATCACAACAGTAGTTGACATTCTTTGTCTGAAGCAACTATTTTCTGCAATAAGAATGAAAAATAATCTTATAATTAAAACTGTATCTTCTTGCATTAGGAAACAGAATCAATGTTGTATATAATTTGGCAAATTCCTGTCTGAAAGTATTAAGGATGATTCATCCCCAACTGAGGTAATTGTTTGTACTTCCTCCGCAGTCAACAAAGAAGAGACATTGCCACCTCCATCCCATTCTAAAAGACTATTCTAAAGTACAGAGTGTTTGCAAAGCTGGTAATATGGCCAGTTCCCAACTCCCGAATATTTATTGCATTGCAAAACTCTGCTGCAAATCTTGGTGGATGTGATTAACAAATTATGAAAATGGTTGTTCTCTTAATAGCTTTAATATTTTTATAAACTGGGATCTTGTTGTTTGCAATGTCTTGTATTGGATGGGTAGTGTCAATGGAGTTTAATTATGATTGCTCAGTTTTTAGTTGAATGTAGACATAACTAGCAGCTAACTGATGAGCAACAGATTATCAGCCTCTGCTTGTACATAGAGGAGTAATACAACTTTTCACGGTAAAGTAAAATTCATCATCCAAGATACTAGAGAGACTGACATTGTTTCATATTGTGAACTTTAGTAAGTGCGCTTTTGAGGACTGCTAGGCAAACTGTTGCTCCGCCGTATGTACAAATTTTGCACATGTGGATATATGACTAAATGCAGCATATTGGCTCTGAATAGTTTGAAAGTAAGAAGCTGTTATAAATCCTAGATCTAAAATCAGATCTGGATGCGAATGTTTGATGGGTTCTTGGAACTGAGATTTTGTTGTGGAGCCCCTTTCACACTTGTAAATGAATGACAGAAATTAGAGAAGTGTTCCTCTTTAAGGACCAGATCTAAAACCCTGGGTATATGCTTTTATAATAAAAAGTAGGGCCATGTTGTGGCAGCTCTTTTTAGGCATTAGTCACCATTGAATTCACTGTGAAATTCTGCATAAAACATGATAGCATGCTGTGGCATACAGCAATTGCTGTGATGGGATAGAAGAATATGGAGAAAACATATTAGAAATGCAGTGGGTAAATGAAGTTGACATGCCACATGGGATATTTTGAACTACATTTCACATTTCAGAGTAGAAAAATCAATGTAAAGGGAAAAGAACTTTTACAAAATGAGTATCAGGGGCTGATCACTCTTGGAACTTCTTTTTGGTCTCTGTTATCTAACTCCAGCATATAGTGAGAGATGTTTTTTCTGTCTATAATGTATTCTGCTGCTTTCTTTATAGTGAAAGAACAGCTGTTGAGCAAAAATTCTGCCCTTGGCAATATCTGTTAATTGTTGTGTTTCCTCAAAAAAGTCTAACCCACAACAAAACAAAACAAAAAAAGAAGGAAGGAGAGTACTGCAAGGTGTTTAATTTTCAAATATATTCGGTGACACAAACCTGTTAAAAGTATTTAAGAAAATAATTTTATTGCCATTGTTTGTCCGAGGCATGATCCAGTGCGTGTTGACTTTACAGGTGGGACTAAATGGGTCACAGCAGCCCCTTGGGTTCTGCCCACAGGGGTGTCAGTGGCAGGAGTCTGCTCCCTGGGAGGGAGCTGCAATCCTTCAGCCCCTTCCTCTCTCAGAGAAACCTGTGCCAGCTGGTAGCACCTGTGAGCAGATAGAGATGCTTTTGGTGGGCAGAACCACAGGAAAGGAAACCAGTATTAACCGAGCATCTGATTTCTCAGTTGTCCACATCCGTGCTAGTAAAAGCTGTTTACTGTACAGGGGAATTCAACATGCTGGAAATGGATGCTTGCATTAGGTCATCTTATTTGCCCTGCAGCCAGCTCAAAATTGTCCTCTATATTCTGTTTTCCAGTGATTTGCTTTGTCCAATTTTAACTGACCCAAATAACCAGGCTTTCATTTTCCTCTTTTTTCAGTCCAGTTGTGCTAAATCTTAGCAGCTGTTTCCTGTACCTGATCTGAATTTGCCTTTTCTTAATTTTGTGTTATAAATGGGGAAGAAGGGGGAGAGGGGGAAATAGAAACAATTGAATATAGTTTGTGGGCTTTTCTGGCTTTCTGATTTTTGTCTAGAGATTAAGAATAGTTTTACTTATTGTCATCTTGTCACAGTGCTAATTTTGCATCCACTAAGACACTTGGGAAACCAGATGAAATAATCTGATTTGGTTCACATTCTGTCTGGAGCGAGACAGCAGGCTAGGTCTTGAATGGAGCAGCAGACAAGCTCTTGCAGTACTTAATCAGGAAAAGGAAGAACCAGAAAAAAATGTTCTTGTGAAATTCCCATCGCAATTTTGCTGATAAAAGTTGTTCAGATAAGCTCCAGATAACCATCCAAGCTTATAAGTGCTCATCTGCACCATCTCCAGGTGGTTTTGAGGTTGTCATCACTAATGAAAAGATGTGATTGAAAGCAAAAGAAGATATGAATGCCCTCTCCTCTAAACCAGTAAATAACACTCACCGTAACAAAACATTGCAGATAACACTGCTGGCCACTTTGCTCTGTCCTTTGCTTCAGTACCAAGAATATAGAGTGAGCTATCTTACTGATTCTACTGTTAAAAATCAGAGTAATTCATTTTTATAATTACTTACCAATAATTATTCATTTAAGTCTTGGCAAAAGAGGATCACAAAATTCCAAGCTGATGGAAGAAGTTCAAAGCTTTACAATGTGCCATGAAATCTCATGCAGAAATTATGTCCTGTGAAATGTTTGGCCATGCAAAGTTCAAGTGTCACCCAGCTGTAATTATAGTCTTGGTTTCTGAGAGGTTTATAATTCAGCAGCAGAGGTGATGCCAGCATGAACTAAGCATGCTGTACCGGGCACAACTCTAAATAAAACCTCAATATTTTTCTTTCAGACTTGTTCCTAAGGATGGTTGGGAGCTTTTTTGTTTGCTTGGTTTTGTAATGACAGCTACTTTCTTTTATTATTTGGTATCTTACCACTAGAAAAACTTCTAAAGAAAATGTAGGCATTTAAATCTGGTCTGTATTATGCCTGCAGGAGATAAATAAAAAATGGTTTAGTGTCTTCAAGTCACCTTTGTACCTTCTGGTATCAAAGATTTGGATCCATAGTATAAAAGCAGACTTCTGGCTATTCCCTTAAAAAAAACCCCGATTCTTGCCCTGCCCATGAGTTGTGCTGCAGACAGCTTACTGGAGTGCCCTGCCTTACAGACTGCTGTGTTTCTTTCCCTGAATTCCTGGGACCCTGGAATTTGCTGTAAAAATGAGATCTCCCATCTCTCTGCTGTGCCATGCCCTTTCAGCAGGGAAGGAGTACATCCCATAGCACCTGACTGGAGTCTTTAGCCATGAAGTGACTGCACAGAGCAACTCAGGCATTTGCAAGTACTGTTGCTGGGGCAGAATGTTACAACCTCTAGAACCGCTTTACCAAAGGAAAAGCTATAACCTTTCTCTTGTTTCTGCAACACACGTTGTAGCATCTGTATCCCTTGCTTGCCCTGTTCTCCCAGCCCTGCAGAGCAGGGGTTAGTACCGTCTTAAACCTTGTTAAGCGTGGACTCCTTCAGCTATGGCTCAACAGGCCAGTTTTATGAACACATTAAATAACAAATAACTCCTGATTAATTTTTAATTGGATTTTCTTCTTCTTGCTATGGTTTTGTACCAACATATTTATTAGACGGAGCCACTTTTTGTGACTTGGGAACAAGGAATTCTCTTCTCAGATTCCTCTGTGGGTTCCTTTTAACATCCATGAAGTAAAACAAAATTGGGTTTCAGTTTTCTAAGCAACTACAGTTAAAGAAAAATGTTTCCTTATATTGGCCCATCCATCCTACTCATGTCACTTTCCACTCTTCCTCCTCCTGATTTTCTTCTAATGAGGAGGAATTGATAGTTACTCCTGGTGAGATTCTTATACTACAGTGGCAATCAGCCTCTTCCCAGAGCATGATCATGTTTTCAAAGTGTGTCTACTATCTATTTTCCATCTCAAATATTACAATGGGTATACACACTTGGGGATTTAGAAAAAGTCTCTGAATGAGTCTGTAAGGTTGAGTAAGAGGATAATTATCATCAACTTCATACCCCCATGGCGTTTACCTGCTACAGTAACAACCTCCGGAAGAGTTGTGCTCCATACTAGTGTGCCTGAGAAACTGGACAAGGACAGCCCTTCTGTAGTGCCTGTGTTCCAAAGCACTGGGCACCAAGAAACTGTGGTGGAAAGCATCTGTCTTGAAAGCTTTTCTTTCTAAGTGAAACACTATGAAAGATGTGGGTGAATTCTCTAAAGGCTCTTGATTAATGTTTATCTTGTTAACTATATAGTGTAAACGATGACTGTGAGTAAAAACATGTGCCTCTTTTTTTTTGTTTTAGTTTGGGTTTTTGGTGGGATTTTGGTCCAGATTCCTGATTTTTATATTCTGACAGAGATGCTGTATGGGGGTGTAAAGGTTTTATGCAGCCTCTGTCTTCCCCTGTTTACCTGCTCCTCTGTGGAGCAGTTCTGACTTCAATATGAGGTTTGAGGCTGTTCTCAGTAGTGTTTGGATTTATTGGATCCTTAAAGATTGCTTTGAAGGAAGACAAAAAGCAGGCTGCAGCAGATCTATAACGGAACCCATTACACAGGCAGCAGATTTCTGGGCTACCGGTTTCTGAGGTCCTCCAAGCTCTTTGTTAAAATGCTCTGAGAAAACAAATTCTCTAATTATGCTTTTTTTTAGGTTTTGGCCACTATTACCAGCATTCAGCAACTGAAATATATACTGTTGTTTGTTGAGGTTTTTGTTAATGTATGACTATAGACTTTTTTGAGTATCATAACTTTCTAGATCAAATCTAGGCTGCAGAACTTAGGAATGATTCCAAGTACAGTATCACTTACGTAGCAAATAGTGTAAATATTTAGACTTCTACCCACCCAAGCATAAGAGCAGAAACAAATTATAAGCAGACATTTTAGGTACATTCTAACCTCCAGTACTCAGATTTGGAAAAGCAATTTTTCAAGAAGAATTTGCTGATCGGTTAATGCAGAGAGACATACATTAGATTAATGTCACAGCTTGTGCTCAGAAATACATATCACAAAAAATAACAGTACAAGTGTTTCTTCAGACTCCTGTATTCTTGTGCCAGAAAGAGAATACAGTAAGTGGATCTGGATCTGGGCAAGAAATGGTATCTTATCCCATGCAAATTGTCGTGATTTACAAATGTCCCCACTCTGTTTTAGTATAAAACCTTGAACTTCAGTTTCCTATGTCTCAGAAAAGAACCCAAATCACCAGATATCACCCCTTCTTGAGGTACTGGATATTTAAGAGACAAGCCCATCTTCACGGAAAATTCTTAGTTGTGTTTTGTTATAACCTGGTGTTTTCCAAAGTAACACAAAATTAAAATCTATATTCAGAAGCACATTGTATGCTGGTTTCTCCATGGAAAAGCAGGAATAATAATGCTTCTCAGACTATGTTATATTGTATAATTGTATTTTTTTAACTTTATGAGAAGATTCTTTCATTTCTGTAAAATTATGTAAGAAGCCTAGCCCAATGGCATACAATTGAAATGGCTAAAAGCTCCTATTTTCCAACTGAAAAGTAGCAGCAACATCAGCAACACTGTATAGCGGGGCATATGCAGACAGTACCAACAGCGTGCTTTGTTAGGAGGGAAATAGGACAGATAGCAAGTTTATATTAGGAGTTTAGATACCCCTGAGTGTGCCCCTGTCTCTGACTCTGATCAGTGACGCAGGGACAAAAATTAACCTGGTGATAAAAGCTGATGATAAGGAGGAGAATCTAGCATATGGAGCTGCTAGTACAAGACAGTTGTGAGAAAGCAGTGAGACCCCTGGATGCATCAGGCTATGTATTTCTAGTACGTTTAGGGAATGGGTTTAGCACTAGTGCCCAAGGTACAGTTGCCGTCTCAGCAGGAATGCTCCCTGTGACTCTGGTCATGCATGCCCTCAAATAAAAGACAGAAACCAGAGCAGATGCACAAGGTGTTGCTACAACAAAGAGAGGATGGATAGCTCCTTTTTCTAAGGCAGACTAGAAAAGCTTGTGTGGTATAGGGTAATGAAATGAAGGCATTCAGGGAAATAATAATGTGTCCAGAGAAGGGCAACAAAGGTGGTGAGGGGTCTGGAGCACAAGTCTGATGAGGAGCAGCTGAGGGAACAGGGATTGTTCAGTCTGGAGAAGAGGAGGCTGAGGGGAGACCTTATCGCTCTCTACAACTACCTGAAAGGGGGCTGCAGAGAGGTGGGTGTTGGTCTCTTCTCCCAAGTGACAAGTGATAGGACAAGAGGAAATGGCCTCAAGTTGCACCAGGGGAGGTTTAGGCTGGATATTAGGAAAAATTTCTTTACTGAGAGAGTGGTCAAACATTGGAACAGGCTGCCCAGGGAGGTGGTGGAGTCACCATCACTGGAGGTGTTCAAGGAATGTGTGGATGTGGCATTGTGGGATGTGGTTTAGTGGGCATGGTGGTGTTGGGTTGATGGTTGGACTTGATGATCTGACAGGTCTTTTCCAACCTTAATGATTCTGTGACAACACAGTTCAGAGTCAGGAAAAAAGAATTTGCACCAAATAATGGTGGTAGGAAAATAAATAAACCTGAACTTACTATCAGTAGTTTTAGATTTGAGATTAATAGAGGGTTCCTAATCACAAGAATAATTTTGGAAAAGCTTTCAGTCAGGGATTGTGGCAGTGGGGCAAAACCCCAGCTTTTGGTAATAGAGCAGTCTTATGCATTGGCTTGGCAATTTTAAAGAGCAAGACTGCTTCAGCTCTGTGCAGTGGGACTTATTATTAAACTGCAGTTCAGATTTGATTATTTTTTCCTGTTGCTCTGAAGAATCAATATACGTGTTAAAGTTTAGTGAATAACTTTACATAAAATCAAGTAGTTTTAAAATGAGATTTACTTCACTATCTGATTTACAGCTATTATAACTTAGGTGAGGTGTTAGCAATATTGCAGGTAATACCCCTTCTAAAAGAGATTAATGTAGCTTTAATTACAAGTAAAGAATGCATACCTAAAAATACTTGCTGAATCTTATTTAACTTCTATTCTTATGTCTTCATTATTGCTGACCAAGAGGTACCCATCGAATACAAAATGCCATAATCAGCATAAAGATGAACTGAAGAGTCTCTTGCACTATGTTATTAATGTAAATGAAAAGTAAGATTGCAAGTAAAATTGACCATTCTGAAAACTTCATTAGTACTTTAATTTTTCTGGGAAATAAATTATCTGATTTAATATGTACAGTAAAAATAGATCTGGAAACATCCCAAATAATTTGCAAGAATATTTGATAAAACAATGCAGTGCCTTGTATCTAAGATTTCACCTAAGATTTTCAGTGGTAGAGCATAACTGGAAATAGTTCTACAACATGTGTTTTATTAAAAATCTTGCATTTCCAAACATGAAGACAGCAGTTTACATTTATACAGGGACATGTGCAGGAGGATATACATAGCTTTTCATGACACTTAGCCCAGTCTTGGTCACAAGTCCAGTTCCTAATATTTGTTAGATCCATCCTAATATAAATCATCTCTTAATGTCTTCAGGGCTTTTCTGGCAACTGAAAGTCTATTGGGCACCGGAACATATTTTCCCCTTGTCCACGTTCCTACAGTAGGTCCTTTCTGGGCCGGAGTAGTTGTTGCAGTTGCAGGGGACTTTTTCCCACCAGAAGATTCAAAAGACAGGAATTGCTCATCAGAAACTTCAGTTGCACTGACAGCTCTCTTCAATGTAAAAGATACACAGATGCGTGTGCGCAAGCCTGGCCTAGAGCCAGTTCATTGCGCACCAAGATAGACAGCAGTTGCTATTAAAAAAAATAAAAAATAAAAATCGTCCCACAGTAGTTGCTGCCCGAGTAGATGAATCGCAGAATCACTAAGGTTGGAAAAGACCTGTCAGATCATCAAGTCCAACCATCAACTAACACCACCATGCCCACTAAGCCATGACCTGCAGTGCCACGTCCACACTTTTTTTGAACACCTCCAGTGAGGGCAACTCCACCACCTCCCTGGGCAGCCTGTTCCAATGTTTCACCACTCTCTCACAGTAAAGAAATTTTTCCTAACATCCAGCCTAAACCTCCCCTGGCGCAACTTGAGGCCGTTTCCTCTTGTCCTGTCATATAAGAAGGGACTGCCAAATCCCCAAATGTTTCTAGAGTAGACATTGAAAAAACGCTGATATTTTATTGGCAATAGCAGTCATTCAAAACTGGTGCCACACTCTTCTTCTGTATTATGAGGAAACTTATTTTGCCCCTCAATAAAGTTCCGTTACAGCAATGAGCACAGCCTGGAGGGCCTAAGTTACCCTCAGTGATAAAGCAGCCAACCTGAATGGTTAAAAGAGAAATCTAATGACACACTTCCTAGATTTTGTTCTGGACTCTGGTTGTCTCTGTCAGAAGCTCCCTAGCATGCACTGGTAATTATAATTTGTGATAGCCAGAATCAGTTTTTGAGAGCTACATAATCAGCCAGAAGTTAATGCTAGTACCAGGAAATCAACATCCCATTCCAGCTGTTTGTGTCTTTTGGGGAGAGCATCACAAGAAGACAGTCAGTTAAAAATAGACAAGTTGTACCTCGAGTTTTTAGTTGCAGATGATCTTTTGCACGGACGAATTTGAGGTTATCCTGTAAAAACCAGCCTAACTCTTCTCTAAAACACAAATCTAGATGACTGTTTCACCCAGAGTCCCTTTAGATAAAGGTCAGTGGCACATTTTGCACATTCTTTAGTTTGTCAGAATTCATTGCCTTTCCCACCCCCACCCCCCCTCAATTTTGCCAACTATTCAAGCTTGGTCCTTTTTCACATTAAGAGAAGAAAGAGGTGAGTGACTGAAGCTATTCAACAACATTAATGTTTGTCCCATGGGATAGCTTTTATATTATAAAGTAGATATTAACTTTCATGGAGGTGAATATTAAGGTTCATCAACCCTAGAGGTATGTATTGACCAAGACAAACTAGAGGTCACTGCAACATCAAGAGTAAATAAATCTTAATGCTGCCGAAACAGGAAATCAATATGCATATTTTTCCACTTATTTTGAGTGTCATTGAACTATCTGGAAATATCTCGATTGTGTACCTGAATTCCAGGAGAGTGGATTTTTTTTATTACTGTGAGCACCCCTCTAAAGACAAGTCAGAGGTTGGGCAAGGGTTCAAGAATAACACTGACTACTGTTGTCCCTTTCTGAATAAGACAGGAAACAGGCTCTACTTCTTTCAAAATATGTAATTGTTTATTTAACCTATGTTGGAGGGAAGTACTCATCTGTACTGATTTTCAAGCCAAAAGTAAAATCTTTTCCGGGGTAAATTCACTGGTAGACAAATTTTCAGAAAACCAACTCACACTACAACCTGTAGTGACAAAAAGCTACTTTGTACCATTGCACTAGCCTGACTCTTCTTCAAATGAATAAAATCTGAAGTATGCTGCTGAGATGTAGCTACGATTTTGGAGTACTAAACGGCATTATATTGTTATAGCCTCTGACTTCCCTAGAAATAGCTTTTATATTCATGCCCTCTGAGGAAATATAAGGTCCTTTGTAATTTTGTGTATGCATGTGGCTAGACACTGTTCAAAAGACACTGGCAACACTTCTGCAGAATCCTGAGCAAACAGGAGGAAAGATGGATTCAGTTCTTGCTAAGCAACCAGGTACCAAGATGTGAGTTAGAATCCAAAATAAAATGCAGTTGGATAAGTAGACAAATAGATACAGAAAGGCAATGGTTTACCTTAAACAACAAAACATTTGCTGTTTATTTAAAGACAGGTGAGCCCAAGAGGGTAGGCCAAATAAATATATTTAACATGCTTTTAAGCTCACATGTGAGTAATTGGGTGAGGGAGAAAAAGGGATAAGGGAAGGGGAAGCAGAGGACAGATGACCCTGACTAAAAAATGAGCTTTGATAGTTTAAAAGGTCAACTAGAAAAAAAAGCAGCTGCTTCAGGTAACGATGTGCAAGTTTATGATTGAGGATTTCAGACTGATGGTAAACCATACTGACAGAAATTCAAGGTTAGCAGCACAAGGTTCACGGGGGATTTTGGATTGGCCCAGGATTAAAAGAAAATGGGAGGTAGGGAAGAGACTTGAGAAAGATTATTTGTTCAGTTATTTTGAATGTAAACATAGAGCCAAGCTCATGAAACCAATTGGCATTATCCCATAGCACAACTCCTAATAGTAAGGTTTTGTTTTCATCTGGTTTTGCTTTCAAGTGTCTACAATTATTAAGAAGTAAATTTCAGCAAAATATCCCAAGGTCAGGAGACTTGAAGACTTTGTCCGCCTGTGCTTTTGCAAACACCTATGCACATGCTTCACTTTTAGGCTGCAGATTGTGCCAAGTAGGACTCTTCATCCTCTATTTGAATCTCACTGACCTTGTTGCAACAGAGGCTGGTGCTTAAGAGAAGGAGCTGCTGAAATTTAGTCTATATGCTTGAAATCTGGTGTGTTTGTTGTTTGGTACCTCAGGCAAAAAGTTCACTGAAAGTAAAAAATGAGCAAGTCTGACCTTAATTTAGAGCCCGATGAATCAAAAATCAGTCTTCAATTAGGCCCTTGGCACTGAAGGATTATTTATACCTCTGCAGTTAGAGCTATGGGACTGCTCCTACGAACAAGGCATGGCTGACACTACAGCTCATGCAGTTGCTTCTCTGCTCCTGCCGCTTCCTTGGTGACAGCACTGTTGCTTGTCTGACCTTGCAATAAACTGGCCAAGAAAGCTAAGTAGGGAGCAGAATAAACGTACTAGAAGTAGGGAGTAGTTTTCTTCTGGCAGGGTCCTGTCCTCACCCAAACAAGGAGAAGCGTGACCAGGAAGGTCTTCAGGTTGCAAACATGCCTCTCTCAGCGGCAGCTAGCTGCAAGATCATCTTGGTTATAGTGAGAAGTGTCCCCAGAGGCACGGTCAGAGAGTCACATTAATCTGGTATGAACCTGTGGTGCTGCTGTCAAAGGCCAGTGCCATCATGTCCTCATGCTTAGACCTTCCTGCCATCACTAGTGTTCACTCAGCATCAGCCTGAATGGGGCAAGGGAACTCATCCAGCTCCCCATCTGCTGGCAGTAAAGAAGGGGCTGGGAACAAGCAGAGGGCTGGGAGGGAAGGGTGGGATCATTGTTTTGTCGACAGCTCGGATTCATGGTGGGTTTAAATGGATGTGTGATTGTGTCCCTGCCAATGACTGTAAGGTTTATTAAGGCTCATGGGATTATGGGCCCCAAGGGATTGCCTGGATGACAAGTAAGGGACATCCCATGGTGCTATTGTACATATTTGACTTTACCATAGCAGCAGCTCCAAAGAGAGTGTCACGGGGTGACCCTGCATGCTCAAACTTGCCAGACTGGTGGTGAAGTAAGGAAAAGAACAGAGAGCTGTGGAATCCCCCCAGTCCCACACCTAGCTCATACTGCCCTCTCTAAGCCTTGCTAGATACTTTCAAGTAAGAACCATGTATCTAGTTATTTACACAGTTTAAATACAAACCAAGCCAATTTTTTGCTGTGTATATTTTTTCCAATTACAGCCTTCTGCTACAAAGAACAAGCCCTGTCTCCCTGGACTTGAGAAGAATCTTTTGAATTGGGAGAACTCAGTTTTAAAGCCAAGTAATAAGTTTGTCAATCACTTCTTTATTATCAGTCACTCTCTGATGAACAACATTCAGACTTTAATATCAGCAAAGAGACAATCTGAGGAATGAATGCTCAAGTAATAACATGTAGGAGTTTTTATGGCCTGACTCTGTTTCTAAAGTGTATACACAATGGCCTAATTTAACATCAGTGAATGTAACAAATTCCCTGTGGCCAATGCAGCATATGGGAATTACTTTTTATGCTTTTCTTGAAGTGCACAAAACTCCCATTAGCATCACATGTTAGATATTGGGGCGGGGGGGAGCGGGTGGAGGGAGAAACCCCTTAATTTGTGTTAGGTTTGGGGTGAGGTTTTTTGTTGGGGTTTTTTTAGAGCAGTCCTATATGCTTCTAGATTGATTTATGTGCATGTCTATATTGAAAGAAATCTCACGACTACATTATTGCAATGTAACTGCTGTTAGAGGAACATATTCCTTCTAAAACTTGTATTTAGCTATTTTAACAGTTCAGGCTCTCCCTACTTTTTTCAGCAGCTGATTATTAAAATATTTTCTTGCATTAACATCTCCTTTCTAGGTTTCAAATAGGGATCTGTCCATTGCAGCCATGCTGTGCACTACAAGTACAGAGCTAGTCATAGAGCCTTGAAATATCTGCGTAATTAAACAGGACATCCAGACAGCCTCAGAAGTGTCCTGGCTTTGTTTTTGTTGAACTAGATACAAGGCAGAGTTCTTTCTGCTGAGTTCAATAGTTGGCCTAATAAACTATAGGAAAGTAATTTCTTGCTTGTATTGAATCTCGCTGGAATTTTCCTTAAATCATATTTTCATTATTTGGGTCTTTCTAATCTGAAGATCTAACAAGTGAATGAGGGGTGACATCACGGCTCAGTACTCTTTGTCTTTTGGGGGTTTTTTAAGTGTCATGTATTCTATGGTTCTGTGAGAGACTGTGAGGTTATTTATGTGGAAATGTGGTACCTGAAGAAAAAAAACAGTTTTTTTTCTTGTGAATAGGATGACATATGGCTTAAAGTATATTTTCCTGCGTTTCCATGAGCTGCATCATTCAGAGGCAGGAAAGCATCTCCAGTGCCTCAGCCTTTTCTCTAAGTTCTGAACTGAAATGAGTTTAACCCACGTAGATGGAATTGCTCTCTGATAGAAATACATTCCTAGCATACATCATGTTTAAATTTGGTCTACTCATGCTCACTTAAGAGAGTACCGGCAATCATTTAATAACTTACCTGTGACTATCTGGAAATGGGCAAAGTAATTGCATAAAAAGCATGTCATGTTGGTCAAAGGTTGATGACACTGAGTTCTTACACAGTACCTATTACATCTGGTTTTTTAATACCTCCTAAAACTGGTTTCAAAGCTCTGATGAAAACATGTACGGAAAGCATCCTCATATTTCTTCTTAGAAATGAGGATTCTGACATAGAAATTGCAACTCCAGGGAAGGTTTAGTGAAAGAAACACCAGAGATGTGAAGAGCAAGTCCAGGAGCATCACAAATTTGAATTGTGTATTACCTGAAAGGGGGTTGTGGTGAGGTGGGTGTTGGTCTCTTCTTTCAAGTGACAAGTGACAGGACAAGAGGAAATGGCCTCAAGTTGCACCAGGGGAGGTTCAGGCTGGATATTAGGAAAAATTTCTTTACTGAGAGAGTGGTGAAACACTGGAACAGGCTGCCCAGGGAGGTGGTGGAGTCACCATCACCGGAGGGGTTCAAAAAACGTGTGGACGTAGCACTGCAGGACATGGTTTAGTGGGCATGGTGGTGTTGGGTTGATGGTTGGATTTGACGATCTGACAGGTCTTTTCCAACCTTAATGTTTCTGTGATTCTGTGATCTGTCTTCACTGTCTTCAGTCTTTCACAGGAATCATTAGAAAAATGCGATTCTGTTCATGGGAATTAAAGATCCATAGAGTTTTTCATAGGACCAGGAGTTTAGCACCACATTCTCTGGCCAGGTTTTTCTTTTCATTAGTCAATGAAATCCTACTTGGCAGTGTGCTAAACATCCAGAGGTCATATTCAGCTTTTCAGAATCCGTGCAGTTGGTATCGTCTCTTTAACTGTAACGTGTTTGGAAGCTCACAGAAGTCTTGTGGGTTTTTTTGTCATTTTCTTTCATGAAGTATGCAGATTAGAGGGCAATTGTTTCCTTTTAAACTGTATACAATTTAATGTTAGGGGTGTGCATTGACCTCTTGTCCAAAGAGAGCAATTCTCTTCATATGCAATCAAATTCTGAATATACAGAGTAAGGGCTGCTGCAGTAGTTAACATAATTCTGGCTTTATGGACAATTTTGTAAGGCTTTTCCAGACTCTCTCTGTATTTTTAATGTGCCTTTAGCAATGCAAGTCTGATCAAAGGGAATAATTTGTGCCTGTTTCTAAATGGCTGGCAAGAATTTTAACAGATATTTTGAGTAATAATTAATTAGGGATATGGTATGACAATTACTACAGAAACACAGGTCTGTTATTTAAATAGCATAATAATCATTGCTACAGTGAAAGAGCTGTTTGGATTATTCAGAGAATCTCGTTTCTCAGATAGAAATTTGTTTTATGGAATTAAAAAAGTAACAAAGGACTTTGAAACCTTCCGTTGTCAGAGCAACATTTCATTTTAGTGACTATTTTTTGTAACCATATCTTTTTATTTCTGAGTTTCTCTCATTTGTTTTCAATGCCCCTCTGGGGAATAAGTACCCAATTTTCTACTTTTTGCCACCACAGTAACTCCAGTACAGATTTGGTGTTGTTTCAATGACTCTGTTCAGATTCTGAGCTAAAATCAAGCTCATAAGGAAGATTCTTGTCTTTTTCCAAGAACAATAGATCATGTAACAGAAATTGTCTTTTCTGAATTCTCAGTCTCAACTCTAAATCTGGTTATTATTCTACATTAGTTGAAAGATTTTTAGTGAGTGATATTTGTACATTATATGCATTTTCCTACCTACCGCTGTGTATAAGGCAAGAGATTTTGGCCTCATTGTATATTTATTGTAAGGCTCTTAAACTGCCAGCAAGGACCAAGGTGGAAAAACTTTGGTAGATCCCTGTTCTGCTGGAGTTTGCTTTTCTATCAGAAGTAAAATGGTTGTTAAGTTATCAATTGTGCAGGAACTCTGCATCTGCAAAAAAACTAGGACAAGGGAAATGCTGACAGCATTAAACCATCCTGTTTGGTAGTATATGATAATTGGACCTGAATTTTGAGCTCTCTTTAGAGCTGTGGTCTGCTTTGGAAGAAGTGGAAAAAGGCGAAGGGGAAAACTGTTAAAGGTTCTTCTGAGTACAGTTCTACCTTCTTGCTCTAATGCTTATT
This sequence comes from Gavia stellata, assembly GCF_030936135.1. NCBI lineage: Eukaryota > Metazoa > Chordata > Aves > Gaviiformes > Gaviidae > Gavia > Gavia stellata. The sequence goes on along the minus strand of NC_082611.1, from coordinate 14,346,799 downwards.
CTTCCCCAACTGAAATTGTAAATAGCAAGTTTCTTCTTCATACTGCCATACCTAAATTCCTGGGCTGATTGAGTGTCCAGCTGCAAAGTGCTAAGTTATTGCCCATCATACCGACAATTAGCTACATAACATTGTTACTTGCATTGTAGTTAAACAGTGTGGAACATCTTCAATGGAGCTTTTCATTTGACAATTTTGGAAAACTGCACAATTCTTATAAGCCTGTAGTTCTGAAGATTAAACAGGTTTGGGGTTTTTTGGTTAGAAAACCCAAACAGATTAAAGGCAAATGGTGTAATCTCAGAATCATTGGCAAAATTGCTTCTGCATCTTTTGCATATGCCCACTGACAGTGCCATGCTACTCGTATTCAGAAGGAAACGACTTGCTCGGAGATCAGGAGCACATACAGGATGAAAAATCTTTGTTACTCCGTTCAGGAACAATGACTACATTGTCTTTTCCCTAGAACGAGCCTGCTGCCTATTTTCTAACCATTAAACTGGCATCTTGCAGCCTTTATGTACTGTATTATGAGCCCTAATTTCCATATCTCTTCCAAAAATTCCTCTGTGACTTGGTGCTCTGCCATTTTCTTTCCTTTTTTTCGAGCAATAAGAAAAAAAGACATTGCTTGCAATTTTGGTAGAAAGTGAAAGAAAATTAAGTAGCATTGTTTTTTGGGGGCTACCTTTGTTGACTTTTAGCTGAAGGCCAGAAGGAAAAAATCATTATGGTCAGAAGACCAGAATTTCTTCTAAGAGTCACCTTAAATCTATAATTTCTATCTAAACTTAGACCTCTTGACTTGTCGCCTAGTCTACTTAGAGTCAAGGTCTCTTCAAGCCCTCTTCTCAGCTATTTTAAGGCCTCGTCCCCCAAAATCTAGCTGTGACCTGGTGTGAGCGATGAAGGAATTGAAAACCTGCATTTTCTTGCTGGCTCACTCACGCAGAGAAGGAGCACACAGTTCTTCCCTTCTGACTGCTGGGTAGCAGCAAGTGCAAGCTCTCACAAGTGAGGGACTGAGCAGACAAGAATAAGCTTTCTGCGTTCAAATGTAAGCTGCTTTATTTTTCTCCAATCCAAAAAGACGTTTTGTGCTTTTTTGCATGAGGCAGTAGACTGAGCAAAGATGAGTTTTCTTTTAGCATCTCAGCAAATTTAAGCATCACAATGCAAGAGCTGAAAAAAGACAAGCCTGAGCAGAGAATAGTTTGGTAACACTAGTTTAAGGTGGCTGTTTGTGGGAATGCCCTATTCATTCGGGGCTGAATTCCTAAATCAAACAGGTTTTTACAATTTCAGAGACAGCAGCTTGTGCGTGTGTGTGTAGAGGAGGTTCCCAGCTCTCAAAGCCAGTTATTACAAGGCCAGACTTTCTTTGAATGCTGCCTGATGCCAGTGCAGATGAAATCAGCAGACTGTAGTGTAATACGGTAACTGCTTACAGAAACTGGTGCGAACAGGGAGGCGGCAGCTAATCGGATTAAGGAAAAGTCTATCACAGCCACAGCTGTCAGTGGACTTTAGCAGATTTTTTTATCACTGTTTGTGTGGGAAAACACACGATAGAGGGAATCTAATGAAGGAGATTGAACTAATAAACAGAAGTACTTTTTGATCTGATAGTTGCTTTTCTGAGTAAAATACTCTGGAGAGGTTCAGGGAAAGTTTTGATGTAACTCGTATGTAGAAGAAATAACCTGGAGACATTTTAGGAAGAGGAAGGTGAAGTGATTGAAGTGTTCCCTTCACATCTCAAAAAGGTTAACAAAAAAGGTTATGATAAAATCCAAAAGCTCTTCTTTAGAATCTTAAAAAAAAAAAAAAAAAAAATCCTCGGGAGGCAGGTACACATGTTGTTACTGCCCTCTCCCACCCCACAAACCTGCTTTTACACTTTTCTAGGAGAAAGAAAATATGTATATAGCAAAGGCTGTGGCTGGGAAAGAAATCGTATGAAACTAACTATTCTAAGATATACAGCTAGGATCAAGCACACTGCGAATGGAGTAGAGGTGGCCACTGCGTCTAAAGACTTAAAAATTTTCATCATCTGACGTGAATGTCCCCAGTGCTTGCGGAGTCCACAGCTGAGGCAGGGCTTGGATAGAAGATGAGGCAAATTACCAACTATTCTTTTTAACCTCATGTTGGAAAGAGGCTGACTGGAGTAGGTGGCATAGGCATGATGCACAGGGAGCAAAGGTACTTGGAGCTCAGACCAAAACTGAACTAACAACCAACTTCATGTTCCCAGATGGAGATCTTCAGGACCTGATTTTTCAGGGAATATGTTGCATTGTGCTTATTATATTCAGAGCACAGCCCCCACTGACTTCAGTTCTTCCAAAAAGGTAATATATCATCGGTGACCACCAAGAAAAGTTGATTCCAAAATCTCCCTTTCATCTTGCCAGAGCTCTATGACAGGGAGGAAAAAAAATTACCAAATTACAAGCAAGAGCTGTGTTTTCATGGACACCAACCCTCGGTTGTTTGTCCTGCTTCCTTGTAGGACTGCTTAGCTCTGGCATAGCTCCATGCAGTGACGGATATACATTTTCCACTTTTGGGAGTGCTGTTTTGAGGGGCTTAGTATCTCTTTTAAAGCTGCAGTATAATAAAAGTTGGTGCTTTACTCAATTTTATGTCATAGGAAAATAACCAGCACATCTTACAAACAAAACATGCCATGATTCAGAAAAGAACTATGGGATGTACTTCAGGTCTTCATTTAAAAGAAGTGGTGCTACTGCTGGTATGAACCAATGTAACTAAGACATGAATCAGAGCCTGTGTTTTAATAATTAGATCATGACAGAAAAAGATTGAAGTGTAACATTCTTGGTTTTGTTATTTTAAGTTGAAACTTCCATACTGAAGTAGGTTTTTATTTTATTCAGATTCGTGGCTGTATGCAGGTTGGGGTGAATGTACTTTAACCTTCCAGTCCCTCTCTTCATCATGTATTTGTATCAGGATGAAGCAGTAACTAATTGAGGTTAGTTGAGGCAGAAAAGCACTTTGGATTTGCTGGGTACTTGCTGTGAATGAGGCTTCTAAAATTCATGGCAGAATCCTTTAATCCAACTTTTTTTTTTTTTAAACTTCTTTTTTTTTAATGCATGCAAAACAAACTGCTGTATCACTGTGTTCAGTCCTGGAACTAATTGAAGGGAAGAGATTTATTCTGAGCTACTAGTGAATTAGAGGAGAGGAAAAAAGACCTTGTAGAACACGTGTGTAGTTTTTTTAAAAAAATAAGCAAGACCAATACTGAGGAAATGCAGTTTTCTAAAGGTTGTTAAATGCCTCAGTTGTTTTTCCTGGACATTTTTATAGTTATATTTAAAGAAAATAATTCTAAAAATATCCTACTAAATATTAATCGTTTTACTGGTATTGCAAGCTCTCCTTTTGCAGAGTACATACACAGAGGACAGCCTCTTAGGAGATAATGAGATTACTTTGCATTATACTGTTGAAAGTATAGAAACCTCTGTAGGCAAGGCATTGCAGACTTCTAGTCTCTTTGGAAAGGGACAGGCTGGAGCTGCAGCTGGAGTGGGGCTGGAATGGGGATGGCTTTTCTCTACATCCTAGATATCACATGAAGTTCCTGAGCAGTACTGCAGTGCTAGCACAAAAGATCAACAAATGGCAAATCAAAATGTTGTGCTGTGATTTAAACTTGGACATGGAAAAACACACAGGCTTTTTTTCTACTTTGCTATCTCAGTGCTTGTCACGTGTGTTTGCCCCTTCACTGTAATGTCACTACCAGGGTAAGAAGAAAAGCCATAGCTCAGTATATTCAGATCTCATTTTAATCCAGCTCCTGTACTGGCTGCAAAGCTGGAGGAGATTTTCAGACATTGTTATGTCAATTACCAGTGCCCTTTTTATAGGATTTATTCTCAGAAGTCCAATTCTTTGTGTTGAGAACCCTTTGTGCTGCCAAAGTGACATAAAAACATCTTGGTGTAAGACCTGCTTTTCAAAGATAATATCTCTTTTCTCAGTGGAACAGTCCTTTGGCCTTGAGCGATCTTTCTGTCTGTCTGCTCTCTTTTTCCCTTGCATGCACACTCATCCTTTCAGATCTTTTCTTCTGTTCCACTGTTCAAAACAAGAAAATTGCATATACGTCATGTTAAAAATGTATGAGAGTAAACAACAATTCACAGCATTCAGTGTCTTTTTGATAATAAAATAACTAGAAATGCATATCTGAAATAATTTTCCACATCTTTGGTTGGAGGAGGAGAGTGGAGAGGAGGGTAAAAACAGAAAAGCAGCCAAAGTAGGGAACATCATCTTTTAATTTCAAATGCTTTAGTTCTCAACTCCATTGCACTTTATCCCAGCCCCACCTTCACAGTGTTCAAGCTTTGGCAGGTGCTTCACAAGACTTTGGTTTCCACAAGCAAGGCAGAAATTGTGTACAAAGATGCTTCTGCATGTTGTCCTTTCAAAACATAGGTTTTTGCTTTTTAAATTTTCATTTCATCGCAGTAGCCAGCCATATATGTGGAGATGAGATTCAGTGAGATAAGAGCAGAAAATGAAGCACTGTTCTGATTGCACAAATGTTGCTATTATGCCCAGTAATTGGCTTGCATTGAGTAAACTGATCCTGCTAATGCTGAATAATCCAAGACAAAAATTTTATTTTTTTTTAACCTAGGAAAAGAATTTGTACAGCCAAGTAGGTCTTCACAAGATGCTGATAGCAAAGCATTATCATGCATCCTCTTCAGGCAACTGCTGCAATAGGCAGTAGCAGCAGATCTGTGGTTGGTGGCTTCATCTGGAACTCAGCAATGTATGTGTTCGGTACACAAGAAAGAATTGGTGTTGACAAGCAGAGACTGACAAGAATATCTTATCTAGAGAATGTTTGCAAAGTGTCATATGACTGTTAAATATTGTTATTTATTCAATTAATCTCCGAGTATAAGCATCTTGAACTTGGCATTAATGTGTCATACAAATAGCATTTTGGTCAGTCTCGGCACTTCTTAGAGAACAAGGTTCCAGGTTCCTGTGCTTTTCTATTCTACAGCATTACCCAGAAAGCCCAAGAAACTTCTTTCTCTGGTAAACAGTCTGGGAGACTAGAAATCCTGAGGAGCACCAGCTTCAGATCTTTAAGACATTGCTTTGTTTGGGTTTGAGGGCTCTTAGATGCCCTTTATATTGTTTGGCTAAGTGATTGACTATTGGGTCAACCGTATCTCCCAGATAGCTAACTTCAAGAACACCTGGCTCTCTGGAAATGAAGAAATTCAACTCCTGGGAGCCCAAAGGGTGCCCAGTTCCGATTCATTCTCCAGAACAGACATGCCTCGGAGAGCAGCCATGCAGTGAGAGAGTGAGCTGGTAGGAAAAAGCCTTCGTGAACTTCAGTGGGACTGGTGAAAATTCAGCTGCTTCCATGAATTGTCTCACTTTTGGAGAATCAATAAATCTGATTTAAGTTTTGTAATCTTTCAGAGGTATTTTCCCAGCCAGTTTCACTCTCCATTAAATACGTGTGAATTATTACACAGCAGTTCGAATACCTGGCCGAATGATGTTCCTTTTGCTTTACTAAAGTCTATATCCTTTTCTTAGTTAAGTCAATGGTAGAATTCCTGTTACCTGTAATGAAAACAAGCTTGAGCTTTTGGTGCTTCCAGAGGTATTTCCCTTTAGGAATATTTTAAACAATACTAACTTGCCATGTTCCACTTAATGCTCCAAATTGCTCCTGACAACCCCCCTGTTATCTTCCTCTTCTTTCGTCATGCTGAACATTGCAACCTGCACTTCGCAGATGCATGGTAAGGTGCCCGGTGCTATACCTGCTCTGTGCAGCTGAGCCAGCAGCAGAACACAAGTTACCAGCGGTTAGGAACTGTTCCTGCACCAGCACTGTGCAGTGGGACGCCCCGGCGTGCGCTGGGTGCAGGGAAGGGAGTCCCCCCTTCCGTTGTGAGCACGCAAGCCCCGAGAGGCTGGATGGGAGCCACTGCAGCAGAGCAACGTGCGTGGCTCTCTCCGGTGCCAGGCCAGGGGCCAGCTGTGCTCACTTTGAGTAGACTGAGCCTTTGGTGTTTCCTGAGACCAGAAAAAACATCCTTTACCTGCAGAGTTGTTGTTCAAGGATCTTTCTCTCTCAACTGTATTCTGAGCTGACAGTGCATATATTCTACCCCGCTGCGAAAACGTGTGAAGATTGTGTATACGCTCCAGCGGACATAGGTGATCTCATATAAGATTTCAGAGAAAGCAGTAACTTCCTTAAACTTATGAAAATAATGTCTCCTGGATTCTTCTTCCGTATTTTTTTGGAAAAAAAAGAATCCAAATGGCCCAGCATCACTCAAACAGGGTGCATAAAGCACAAAATATCAACCCCAAAATTCATAGTCCACACAAAGTAAGAATGTAGGATCAATTTTTCACCCTAATAATATCCCATGCAAATACAATCCCTCAGTTTGGGAACAGATGCATTTGTTTAAGATGTTACAACCCCCTGCTGTTTGTTACAATCCCTATTAGCGATGCCACCATAACAGATTGTCAGACTGGATTAGGTTGAGCCACTTAAGAAAAAAGTTTAAGATGCCTGACTTTGCCCTGAAAGACACTGGGAGTGTTCATTCAGGTGGTTGGCAACAGCTTTAGAAATGCCAGGGCTGCACAAGTATGTCTGTCTTTGCCTTATGTGACATAGATACTTAAGCCTTATTTTCGAAAGTGATTCAAGGGTTTTCAAGCCTAAGTCTCATTTTCTCCTACAGATCCAAATTGCTTTTCCCACTTCTCTCTCTAAATAAATAAATGATCAGCTCTGACTACCCACGCCAGAACAGATATCCACACTCTACATATCCTCACTAAATATTTCAGTAGATATCCTAGAAGCTCTTTGTTATTAAGCAGTTTTGTCATTCTGTGAACCATCAGTTACCAAACAGTAGCTTAAAATAAACAATACCTCTTCTACAGTAAAAAATGTAGTTGTTGTTTCAATTCACAGCCGCATTACCACATCATCTTTCTGGAGACTTCACTGTTTAGCCAGTTCTGCTTAACTCTGCCAGTAAAAGGAAATTACTCTCCTTTCCGTCTTTATGCCTTTCCATAGCACATTTGCATCCTTAAGTGTTTAAAAAAACCAACTTGAAGTATATCAAATTGAATAATATACCAGCCTGTCCAATTACGTGATTTCTCTCCTCGGCTAGTCTGGTCCAGACTCAGAGTTTTCATCTTCTTTCTCCACTGGACCCTTACCAGGGCTCACCTCTACCCTCTCTCCATAATTCTGTCTCCCCCTCAGACTGCATCAGCTGGTTGACAAGGGAAAGCCATTCACCACTCCGCAATCCTTCAGGGCACAACTCATTCAATCAGGATGGGACAGATTTATGGCTCTTACACTTGGGTCCCAATTTCCTGCACTGACATCCTGATTTGTTTCTGTGACATTAGGGGTTTGCCAGGAACGGTGTTTGTTCACTCTCAAGGTACGTGAAGGAGGTTGTTATGCTAACAGCCTGGGACTGTCTTGCAAAGGGGTGGGAAAAGACCCTGCCAAAAAGGGACCTGTTTGAGTTTGGGACTTCCCTAGGTTTTAAATGTGTTTTGTTAATCTGGTTTTCCAGTTTCTAACAGAGCATCGATAATACAATACCAGTAAGACTGTTTTGTAAGGGGGCAGCATGAGAGTAACAGTAATACAAAAAATCTTACTTGCTTTCTAGTATCCATCATGCTTGTAAGGTGTGTGTAAAGTATATGCCATCTTGTGTTGACAAGCCCAAAAAGCAGCTATGATTTTGAAAACTGAAATTACATCTACTGTTTGCTGTTTGAAAGGTAGGCAATGCAAAAGGCCATAGAAAGGTTTGATACTGCCCAAGTTTCATCTGCTAGCTTTCCCTCTGATTTCCTGGAAGAAACATGGGTATGAATACATAAAACACCGGAATAACTTTTCTGCTCTCTAGGGCCATATGAATAGGAAGAGAATGGAACCACATTTCCCTAAGAACTTGTAAGTTAAGCAGTAACAATTGTGAGAAACCTTTCAAAAGTACAATGAGGAGGATCTTGAAGTGACCCGAGTATGAAATGACCTCTCACTTGCCTCCACAGAAGTGCTCATTTGAGAGATTTGCTCCCTGGAAGTTTATCAGACCTGGAAAAGAATGAACAATTTTGGTGCAGATACTACCATCTACATGAATAAATGTTGAGTACTGAAACATACTGTCAAAGTCAGTCAAAGTTACCGTGTGTGCTATAGCTCTGAAATGCAGATCCTGTCGTTATCTTGATACACAAAAGCTGTGCCTAGCCTAACTTTGTTGATCTTGATGACAGAGGATTAACATGGTCAGTTTGTTATTTGCTCCCAAGTGTTTATAAACCCTGTCTTGGGTTGATAAGAAGTTCTAAGCTTAGAAAGGACTGTCATAGTGACCCTGATCTGACCTATATAGCCCTGGAACCGACCTATATAGCCCTATAGAACTTGGTTGAATTAATTTCTGTCTCCAGTCAAGTAGTTGTGGTTGGACCAAATCAACAAGACTAAACCAGGGTTCACTCAAGGCAGTTCTCCATTTCCCAAAACAGCAATGATCCTTGAAACCTTTTTTTTTTTTTTTTTTTTCCTTCTGCAACTCACCATCAGATGTATTAATGTCCAACATCCCCCTGTTGCTTCCAGGTTCGAAAGGAAAGTTCTGTGAAGGAGTTAAGGAACGAGGATACTGTTAGATCCCATTACTGTGAATTAGGCTTCACTTCTTGTATAGTATTTTTGTTTTGTTTATTCAATGGTTTCACTTTGTTTTAAATATTTAGTGTGGGGAGTCATGTAGCTCACATATTGTCACATGCTTCTGAAAATAGGGGAGCAGGTAATAACTGCAGCTGCAGTCCCGTTTCTTTGTCAGCAGAAGAGGCATGAGAGGAAGTATCAATGCTGTTCCCAGTGCAAACAACAGCTGAACCCACTGCTGGCTTTATATCATAAGGCTGGTTTTTTTCCTTCTGTGTGATACACTGTCTTTCCAGAGTTGCTGCAGTCAGAACTGGTCCTGTGGGTGATACCCACACCCTAGTAAATCTTCACAGCAAGCAGCATTTCTGTGAGTGTTAATTTGGGGTAGAAGAACAGAAAATACCTCTCTCAGCTGGGTCAGTTAAGGGATCCTGATTTTTGGAGGGGGTTCCTTTGTCTGGGTAATTTCCTGTGACATACAGGACAACTTAGGTATGATTAAAAGGGAGGGTAGCTGTGATGAGAGGCCCCAGTGCAGCCTGCCCTGCCACTGGGCAGCAACTTGGATTTATGCTGGGTTACAATAACCATGAGCTGAGGTTTTGTTCCCTGCTGTTGGCAGGTTTCCTGCCGCTCTCCCAGTCTTTACTACTGGCCTAGCTATGCTGTTTTCTGGGTCTTTTACTACCTGCTTTCCAAACACTTTCTCTATTTAAGCACAACGGGGTGTCCTCAAGGGGAGCAGTTTCACCCTTCTTGCTGGGGCAGGTACCGAGAAAGCACCAGTCAGCATAAATGTATTTCTTAGCGCCCAGGTGTGCCTTTTTCACCCTATTTATAGTTAAACACGCTACACCCAGACTGGGAAATATCCTCTGCAGTATGCCTGATTCCGGCGAGGAAGGTGAAGGAAGGGGAGAGGATTAGAGGCAATGGGGTCTGGAGGAAAACAGCCAGGGCAATAGGGTTCACTAGGGGCTCAAAGTGGTCCTGCAATAGAGGTGGCAGCAGAAGTTTGTGGGGGGTTGAGGCCAGGCTGTAAGGACCTGCTGGGGAGGGAGGTATGAAAGAGTTGCGCTTTCAGAAGCAGGAGTCTTTGCTCCCTACCCTAAAAATTTTCTGCAGATCGTGGAGACAAAGCTTTCCACTCCTCTGCCTGCACCTGCCTCTCCCATGGGATGCCTCCCAGCCTCGCCTGGGAGCAGTTAGGCTTGGGTTTCTCGTTCACTCAAGACAAACAGGTTGGTCATGAGGGCTGAGAGGGTGCTCCCTTGTGAGTGAGATGAAAGGGTAAGGTCATGTTCTATTAGGAGGTAGGCTTATTCACACTGAAATTTACCAGTTGCTCATCCTCCCATGTGTAGCCAAGGTGCATTGGTTAATCCTGCGTGGGAAAATTGCCCTGGAAAACCAAATACTTGCTGTAGCCTTAGTTGCTTCCTTAAAGCAAACACTGCACAGCTTTAACTATAATTTTAAACCAAAGTCTGATATCTCTTAGAACAGAAGTTTCATTTTGAGTTAAACAATGATGAAGAGATTAATGCAGCTCTGTAGGAAGATGATTTTTGATGGAGATGAAATACTGTCTGTGCAATTTCAGATGATTGATTTTCGTTGATTAGGTACCCATCAAAGTGCAGTCAGCAATGCTCAGCTCATTAAATGAAGAGAATCATCCTGCCATCCCATCACCCACCCCCCCACACACGTATTCTCTATTGCTGCTTAAGGAATTCAGGCCTCACAAGACTTCTGTGCTATTTGGAAAAGGGTACGGTATATATACCTGACTGCAATAAGAGAGAGTCCTTGATATGCAAAATGAGGCATGCAAAGATTTCACTTCATTTATTTTATTTATTTTTAAAAGTTTTGAACAAGCATAAATTATCCTGTGAATATTCCCTGCTTTGAGTAGAAGCAGTTCAGTATAATCGGAAGAGCAGCCTTCATTTTGGCTATTCCCAGAGTAAGAGTATGCTGCTAAATCATCTCTGTTATCAGTGGAGCTCTAAAAACAAGGCTATTGACCATGAGATGAATTTTGTCACAAACTTGATGTAGGAGTCAGTTTTGACATTGCTCTAAATGTTCTCTTCTCAAAGAAAAGCTCTATTGAGAGCAGATGTATAAAAGTTAAGCGGGAGATTTCAGATTGCATAAATGAGAATGAGACATCTGATTTACCCAGGCTTCCACTGAGAGTTGAGCATCTCACTGTCCTTTATGCCTTTGAAAAATCTTCCCTTTAACGGCCATCTTACAAAATGTGGTAGGAATATAGGAGCAGGATAATCAGATTATTTCTGTACAGGTTTCTTGACTTTGATACTGCAATGCATGTTCATAACTCTTCCAAAGGACTCAAATGTTTTCATGTCACTTACCCTATGCTGTGTGAACCCTTGATTTCACCTGTCCCGTAAGATGAATGCACTTTATTTCATTTGAGGATGTTTTGGTGACCTCGGAGAAATTTGTTGGAAGAAATCTTAGCACGTCCCTTTAGGCTGGTGGAAAATTTTGTCATTCATAGCAGTGAGGCCATTATGCTCTGATGTTACTTCAAACCACCGGGCTCTACCTTTGTGCAAGCTTTGAATTTGGTTTTGCCAACTTGATTGTTGATTCATATTTTAGAAGTGTAACTCATAACAAAATTGAAAACTTATGTCGACTCAGCACCACTGCTGTGTATTGGGGGATTTGCAAATTTATTACAGAAATGAATTTGTGTGAATATTTATGCTTCATTAGTTACTCATTGGTGTGGAACATAGTATGGGAACTTTGTACTTACTGATTTTCTCAAGTTAAACTGCCAAACTGTTCGTGACTGATATTCCCATATTAAGTGTGTGCAGCTTTTAACACTTGACTTAACAAGTGCCTTTAATTTCACTGAACATAAGTTATTGATCATGGTGCTTGTTGCCTGGAAGCTCCATTCCTGATTGTTAATTGAGCCATTGATTTTTTTAACGTTATCATTAACAAAAGGGTGAATGCTGTATTGTAAAGCGGTCTGCTTAGAGGGGGGAGGGGAGCAATCTAGCTGACCAAAGAAAATCTATTTTTTTGTTTAAACCTTTCACAGCTGAAATCAGTTAAAAAACTCCCGTTGACTTGAATGAAGAGAGGCTTTGACTCAATATGGCTTTGATTTGGCAAAAGTAAAGTTAATAGGAAAGTTCTGTAGATTTCAGGGATGCCAAATCAGACCAGATGTTTGGTACAAGTTCTGCGTATTAGCATGCTTAGCATGACACTAAATCCAACCCAATAGGCCTTGCTGAGAAAGAGCTCATCTGTATAAGCTCAGGCTTGGCACCACATTCATACAGCCAAATAGCTCCCTGTTTAGATCTGGCTTACGGCCAGACGACTTGCAGCTCAGGCACGAGAAGCTTGCCTCTGTCTGCAGAAGACCGTTTAGGCTGTGCCAAGGTTAGTGGAGCCACACTGATTTACACCAGCTGGATTAGCCCATTGCTTTGTTTTATATTCAGTTACCACACTAACCATAAGGTGTACACATAGCAAATGAACGCTCCCAACAGCAATACCATGTCTAACTGTGAAATGGAGAACAATACCCCCATGTTAGAAATATAACCTGTGGGCATGAAGACTTAGTGAGGATAAGCTTAGGATTTAAGGTGAATAATGGTGCCGCTGGTGGGATGGGGACAAGTGTAATATATACACACATCATATATATATATGTGTGTGTGTGAGATGTTATGTATATGACCTATAACTGAATTTTGTATAGTTTCTGGTGTACAATGGTATGCAAGTATCTGTTTAATTACAACGGAACTGCCTCATTGTCTTGGAACTATTATTACTGTCCATGAGGTCATCTCAAGTTACCTACAGGCTTTGAGAAAGTACCTCAGTTCACTGAAAGCCTTTTGCTTGTATTCTGTCATACGCAGCTTTTATGATTTTTAAAATAGAACAGAAACAATGTTTCTGTCTCAAAGGCATATGATGGAATTCATTTTCCTCTTATCCTATGGACATTGTTTTTAAGAGCATGTACCATGGTATTCAGAGAGCAAACTGTTTCTTCTGAGCTGTCTTGCAGACTTACATGGTGATTTTTAATTGGCATGACTAGTAGATGGAGTCTAGACAGTTTGAAAGGATTCATTATTGCTATCCTTGTAGAATCATGTCTAAAAAATAAAAATACCTATTAGAGGCTACTGCAGAGGTGCTCATATTCATGAGCCCCCTGCAAAACACTCTCGCGGTTTGACAACTATGGTAAGAATGTATTCATGAGTTTACGATTTTGAAGGGTTCGAGTTCTTTGTAGTTCTCCAAACAGTTTCCAGAAACTATTTTATGACAGTTTTAAAAGACTTCAAAGACTTTTACTCTTGGGTATACCAGCTTTCCCTGGAAGACAGGCGTGTGGCGAGAGGTCTAAGCAGAAGTAGTAATGATTCAGGTGACATCAGCTCTCCTCATTTCCTGACCTTGTGTGGCTGACAGTTTTAGTGAGGATGGAAACAATGCTGATTTCTGAAGACTGTCAAGTGCGAGCAGTTTTCTGCTGAATTGTAGGAGGCTGGAGATCTATAAACCTTTTTAAGTGCTAGGAGGAACGAGAGGGCATTGTTTTCATTGCAGCTGGTCTTTGAGTCAGAAAGAGAATAGTAACTGTTGAGGGACGGACCTCTGGAACAAGGCTAGGCTTTATTTATTAACTAGTAAAATTTCTTAAAAGGAGAGTGAGCAAGCAAAAATTTCATAGCTCTGCTGCTGTGGACAAATAAATAAGAATGCAGAAATTGTTATAATAACACAGCATGAAATTATATTGCTAAGGCAACGCAAGTTTTTCCATTTTGAAAAATCAACATAAATGTTGAATAACATTTCAAGACTATCCAAAACTAAAATACTTGCTACTGGAAAGCAACACCCCGAAAACTTTAGGGAAAGCAACATACCAATGATTATTGGTCGCAGTTTCTCAAAGGATTTGTTTAACTTTGGCTAAGGTGTTTCTGTACTAAATCCTTCGTTCTATTCCCAGCCTAACCAGCCAGATTTTTGAAAGAGTTCACGACGCATTTATTGAAATAAAAAGTCAAAGATAAAGCTGGTGGGGTACCCAATAGGCCCTGGATGGTCTGAAATGTCACCCTGAGAGTTTAATGTTGTTTAGCTTGTATCTATTGCCAGTGTTTCAGGACAGCCTGTCAAACTAAACATACTGAACTGTACTGAAGATCTGGTTACTTTCTTTGTGCCTGAAAACAGGAAGATGAGGATGTGAAATTACGGAACATTTTGTGGTCTTCCTCTATGCAGGACTCAGCTGTTGACTTTTAGCATGTTTGGTAGCTACCTTTAGAAACACAAACTGAGAGAAAAGTGTATAGTACGCTTCCATGGTATTTTGTCTATAATCTAAATATTTTCTGAGATGGCATTTGGCTACTCACCTCTATGAAAAAATGTATGTGTGTCTGTCTGGGGTGGTTTTTTCAGTGAAGCAAAGAGGCACGAAGAATTTTAAGGGTAGCACATTACAAAACACATTTTGTAATGCTTTGGATCTATGATCAGACCTGACAATGGAAATAGTCATAATGAATCCTTGCCTTCTACATGAAGAGAACATGAAAATGAAGAGAACCAGATGGAGGTCTCATTTTTTTCTTGAGGGGAAGGCTTTGGTACCAACTCTGTGATAATGATACAGCCAAATCCCTGCCTCTTTGAAACAGAGGAGAAGAGAAGAAAGCCACTGGCTTTGGGCTGGTTCTTCTCCCATCCCTTCCTGCTCCTGGTATATAGACAGTGTTAGGACTATACCTCCCAGGCTTAGAGAGCAGGAGGAGAAGTCTTATTCGGGTGTCATTTGCAGCTTGATGACAATGTTGTAAGCTATCATCTCCCAGCTAAGAGTAATGCCACGCTGTGCACACAACTGCATAAAGTACATCAGCTCTTTCAGAGAACAAGTCCTTCATTAAGCTACAATGTAAACTTAATTTATGATAATCCCATGGGACAACTCCTTGATTTTATCTCATACAGCAACTTCCCAGAAATCCAGATTCCTGGACCCGTCTGAACAGGTAAAGCCTCCCCAAAGACTTGACAGGATTAGGTAGCAAGGGCTCTTTTGAATACCGTGTTGGTTTTTTCCCTACATTTTTCCTGTACTGAACACATGTATGCTTTCAGATCCTGGCTGGACAAATCATCTAGTCTACGGCATTCACAGCTACTTTGTTCCCTCCATCCTGTTGTGTTAAACGTGATAAAAAATTAGTCTCTCAATCAGTTTTATTTCTGTTCATCTAACATTATTAATTGAATCTGAGGTCCAATTTTAAACAATCCAGTGAAAGACGCTGGCACTTTGATTCTCGCTTTTGACCTATCCAGCTAGAAAAGTAAGTTCCAAATACTGTCGGTGAAGTTAATATGAACAGCATACAGAGTTTCAACCCACCAAAGGGATTTGTTTTTAAGCTTCTCTGAACTCCAGTATCTGGACGAAAGCTCTGGTGTTTAGAATTAATGATGTCTTGGGTTAGCTCACACAGCTTGCAGCGCTCTAGGTACTGCGGTTTGATGACTGTCACTGTTGGTTGGGTCAAGAATAGCTGCCACAGACATAATCAGTGCATTTCCTCATTTTATCAGGCTGGTGCAAGAGGTAGTCATTTTTTCCAGGGGACAGAATTAATGGGTGAATGTGCTGTGGGGCTGGCACATGCTGCCTCCAGTTTAATAGCTGAATTAGAATCTTTTTAAAGCCTTGGCACCAAGAAATGTGATTTCCCGATGCTTAGGGCTAATGCTGTGGTAAGTGCTGGGAAATCTTGACTGATAGTACCAAGAGTTAACGGAGACAAAAAGTAAAGCACAATAAATCTTACCTGAAGTGTTTGGCTAGGTATGTATTACATATGTGCATATATGAATTGGTCCAAAATGTATGAGCGCATGCGGAGAGATTAATTATAGTTTAACCTACACTTAAAAGGATCATCAAATCTAATATTTTTTCACTCAACATTTCATCATTACTCCTGGTGGCCAGGCTTGGGGGAAAAAAGATTTATAGCCACTATGTGAGAAACTGTATCAAATAAATAATGGGGCCAAATTAAACATATTGATTAACTATCATTCACTCTCCTGTAATCTCTTAATGGCTAAGGTCTGATTTAAGACAGCTAGAATCAGGATTAAATTCTGAATTGCTATTATTATTGCATGTATTCATTAGGTTCTAGAAGAATTCAGGAGCGATTAAAAAGGCACCTGTGAATTAAGACCAGCTATTAATGGGGAAAGTTGAAGGACTTATCCATTTTAATGGCATTTTTCTTATTCAGATAGCCTAACAAATGGAAGCATTAAACTTTACAGATTGTTTGTGTATTCATGGTTTTCATCAGTCTAGTTTATTGTCAGAAAATCTGTAGAGCACCTGGAAATATAATAATGGCCACTGTGTTGCATTTACTAATCAGAGTAGCAGAAAGCTAATTAGAGAGCTTTTCAGGGCAGTTGAAAGGCATAAGATTCAGTCAGTTCTGCAGCCAGTCCAAAGAAATAAAATGTAGGTAGAATGGGAGATGAGGGGAGAAAAGCACTGTTTGTTTTAATTGAGCTGTGCATGAACCTGTTTCTATTTAAGACTGCAAGCTTCAGACCGGCCAAAATGTGCCGAACCCAGGCAAGTTACTAACCCATTTGAACTTGAGGGACCACATCAAAGAGGTGAATGAGAACCTTTCTGTTAGCTTACTCATGCATTTGAGTCAGAACAGAAGTAGACACCATTGCAATCTTAATACTTTTGGGAATTTCTTGTGTTCCTCTGTTAGTGATATGTATGTAGCTCTGTGAGTCAGGTGCGTTAGAAGTCTATGTTTTCCAGCTCCAGCCACATGTCTGGCTCCAAGATACCACAGCCCAACCATTTGGCAGCTTGGATAGTTAGAATTGTAAAATAGCAGTGGTATCTTCTGGGAAAAGCCGGCATGTGAAAGTGCCACTAGAGCACTTCAGTCTGTGTGATGGTGTCATTGATAGGGCTTCTCACCCCCAGTTTCTGTGAGCTTGGTGGGCATTACTCCTCCGGTTGGAAGAACTTGTTCCATTGACAGCTTCGGTTCTACAGAGTAGAGAGACAAGTGGTTGCTCAAGTCCAGGACATGATCAAGAAATCACTTCAGTACCTGTACAATTTTCTCTGGCCTCCAGAATGCCTGGAATTAAGTTATTACCCTTATGTGTTTGTGTTTTGGAGTTGTAATGAAACAAAAATACCATATATTTTTCTGGTGTGAGGAAAAACTCTAGGAGTTGACTTTTAAGACCATATATGTCCATCTTTTGCTTGATAATCTTTTCTTATGCTTTACTTTCCTAGGTATCTCATGCTTTATGCCTACATGAGCATTGTCTGTCTTTAATACACCGGTAGCTTTGCAAAAGTGAATATAAAATGGTGCTGCCCTCTTGAATAGTTGATTCCATGCTTGTTAATAAAACACTTGCTATCTTCCTCTTCTGCCATTTTTAAGCCAGTTTTCTGATGTTCTGCTTTCAGTAAAGAGGCCATTATTCCCGCAATCTATCATTATAAGGAGTGCTGCCTACTTCAGAGAACCTCTTGCAGCCTAACTGGAATCACTCGATGATTTGGATCATTAATATATTGCAAAATGACAATAAGAACTGAAGTGAGGGGGCAGGCAGACACAAAGTGCTGATGAAGATGTATCTGCTCTGCTGTCAAAATTCCACTTACAAATATAGGAGCCACCATTGGATTTCTTTTAGCTAGAAGGTGAAGCTTTAACACGCCTGAAGAGTATTGATTGTTAACTCTGTTGGTCTCAGTTTGGGAGTAGACTCAGAACCCTTAGGTCTTCTGCTTTTCCTCTAGGTTTTTGCTTCTGGATTTTAGTGTGAGATCTTTTTCAATCATTCTGCTACTGATACATTTTCCTTTCTTGAAGCTTTGTTTATTGTTACGATGACACTGAAAAGGACTTCTTTTTCTAGGTGTTTTCTCCTTTGGCACATGATTTTGAGTTCTGCTTCTTGTCCTTTTCCTATAAAAAAAAGTTCTTGCTCTTAATTACATTTCATAATATCAACGATTTTTTTTTTTTTTTTAAAGCATGCAAGCCTAGGAACAGCAGTAGTTCATCTCCTCATCTGCAGCAGCAGCACTAATCTCGTACACATTGGCATGCACACAGGGCAATAAAAAGTGACATGATGTAACATTTCAGTGAAGAATTGTAGGCACTGGAGCCAAATCCTATCATTTAAGACTTTCTGTGAGGAGTGATTTATTCTCAATTTGTCAGTGTGGGCTTTTTTGAGAGAGAGATTGTGTGAGTGTTGGGAATTATGCCTACTCTTCTTAAACATTACTAGTGACTTTAGGTGTCTCTGCCTTCAGGTACCCAACCTGACATTCCGGAGAGGCCTGATTTTTGGCACACGTGTATTCAGCTTGTTTAGAAAAAACTCTGTGTCAAGCAGAACACCCCGAATCATTGGTTTTGACTATCTGTTACCTTCCGTTCTGAAGATGCCAAGATGATGGCTGTAAGGGACAGTGTTTCAGATATCATGCTCTAATTGAGCATAAGAACTTCCAAAAGTTAACATTTTCTCCATCTGTACATTTTCCTAATAGGCAGAAATCTTCTTTTGCTCCTAGAATAGGAGCTAGGACAGAGTCTGATGGGACAAATCACTTTTCATGTTATTAGTCTTTTGAAGGCATAGATCAATTGCCCAGAGCTGTTTTTTCCTTTTTAGAGGCAAATGTATAATCTTATTAATGATAATGGTTTTTTGCCAACAGCATGATATTCTGTATTGTTCAGTTTAATAATCAGCATGAAACCTATTAACTGCATGAGATATGGTGTCAGAAATCTGGGGTAAAATCTTTTGGCACTTGGAAATATTAACTAACTTGTTTGCGGTACTGCAATCTCCTACAGTTAATGTTCTGGCAATTACAAAGATACAAGCTCTTAAAGATGAGCTTTCTGTTTTGTGCTATGCCTGTGCTTTACCCTGTAGTCAAAATCCAAAGTAAGCCTTCTTGGAAGCTGCAAAAGCTTGAGTTTAATCTAATTTAATTTCTTGTGATTGTGAACACTTGGGTACTTCCTGGTTCTGACGGAGTCTAGCAATGTCTAAATCAACAGAGCATCTCTTCTCAAGCAGTGCTGATTTGGGGGGAAGTAAGTCAATTATCCAGCCAAGGGTTTCACCTCAATTGTGTTCTGATGCTTTTATGTTATATTTTGTGTTCCTCCATTGCCATTTCGCTTTTGGCTAGCAAGAATGTGGAATTAAGTTGCTTTTATGAGTGACTGTGAATGTTTCTGCTTAGAGTCCATTTTCCTTTCCTTGCATGTGCCTGTCTCAGTTGCTCGATTTTGCTGATCAAAGTTTGAAACTTCCTCTTCATGAGAGGTCAGTGAAGCTTGCAATTTGTCACTTCAAGACATCAGTTCCTATAGCAAATCTCTCATTAAATTTTCCTTGTGCATATCAGAGGTTGAGGTCATATGGCCCCAGGTTGTTTTGTCTCTGAGGGGAAAGCCAGAGTTGGAGTATTTGATTGCTCCACCACAGCTGTGAATTTGAGGAAGTCAATCTTTTCTAGTTTGTGCTCCCTCTAGGGCGTATTTCCTCCTCAACACAATTTAACAGTGATTGGCTGTTTTAATAGCTTTTGAATAAGTTTGTTCTTAAACATGTTTCCCCCATTTCTCCTCCATGAACAGTATGGAGTTTGCACTCTGAATAACTTACTGGTTTGCCTTGATGCTTTCCATGCCCTCTGCTCCCTCTAATCTTTTTTTTAAGTATAGCAATAAGTAATTAGGGAATGTCATTTACACTTTCCACTTCTGGTGCCATGAAAAGAATTGATGCTTATCATGGTGCCTAGAAGTCCCCTCATGACTTCCCTGTTAAAACTGTTCTGCTATCTGCCAAGACCTGAATCTCTCTGTAATTACTTTCCCAACATTGTTCTGGTAGGAAGACTATCTGTTATCACTCTATGACAAGTTTCTTTCTCATCCTTCCTGTAGACTTCCACTTGCTGGAGCCTGTTGCTTTAGATTTCGTTACTTTTCAGAAACTAGGCAGTAAAGATGAAGGTTTTCTACATCCGTTTAGCCATTTCCCTGCTTACTGGTTTTCTATGCAAACTTCAGAACAGCATCTTTCAATGGAAGGCTGTGGCTAGCATGATTTTTCATGTACTTTTAATTTCTTTGGCTGAAGTAGATGAGATTTTAGCAAGTGAAATCACCCCACTCTTTTCTTTCAGTTGCATGGCATTTGAATTCACTTTTTCTTCTCAAAGAAACCTGACCTTAGTGTTTAATAGAAAGCACATCTATGAATTAGATTCGCTAAATACCATTCACTCAAACAGCAGTATATTCTCAAAATATTAACTCATAATACTTTATATCTGTTTTAACAGAAAATAAGAAATGCATTTCTGAGTTGTATGAGAACACCGTGCTTATCTTCTTTTATAGGCTGTCATTGCTCAGAGCTCCATGCCTACCCTGGCAGGGGCTGGGTACAGCACTGAGACTTGTGTGCTCACAGTGCAGTGGAATTTGTGGAAGAGACACTTCCATCCCCTGGGGAAAAACAGGCTGTGGTGAAGGAAAATAGGATTACAGCTCAGCTACAAGTCACTCGTGCAAATCCACAAAGAAATTGGGGCTTCTAACTCTCACTGCTTAATAAGGGATTTGGGCACTTAAATCCTTCTAAGAGGGCAAGTGGGAGAGGGGAGTTGTTACAAAATAATTAGCAAATACTTTGGTCTGTGTCCTGTGCTTTCCAGTGTACCCTGACTTGCAGCAATTTCCTTCCCTTTAAGAACAAAGCCCATGTTACAGGTTAGTGGTTCTTACTAAGCAACCTAATGTAGTTTGTTGTCTTTGCAAAATACATCCTGCAGCTTCTCGTATGGGGTCTCTATGTGCTTCCCTGCACATGCTCTTAATGCAAGCAGTGCCTTAGAAACGTGGCTATCAGTGCAAGTCAGCTGAAGATAAGAAAATTTGGAAAGAGGGGGAGGCAGCCCTTTAAGGGAAAGCAGCATAACCTGTTCCTTTGCTTGGGGTGTTGAGCTCCACACCCCAAATGTGTGGAGCACAACAAATGGGTGCAAATGCCCCTGTGGCCAGAGAAGCAGACAAGGGGGCCAGGGGCTGTTAGGAGAGAGAGGCACTACATCACTGGTGCTGGAGAGAGAAAATTCAGATTGACAATCAGAAAGACATTTTGGTGAGAGTGCAGTGACTGGTGACTGCAGGCATCAGACTAAAGGAGCAGACACTTCAGGTAGAGAGGCGTGATCCTCCCCATCACTACCACTGTAGCTTGAAACAGGAAGAGGGTGTATCAAAGCCCCCACCTGGAGCTGTTCGTGCCTGGCTGTGTTGTTGTGAACAACCGCTGTGTTGTTGTGCGGGTAATTGAAGTCACCCTTGAGGACCAGGTTCTGTTGGCCCAAGACCTCCTTGAACAGCCAAAGTAAGGTTTCATTGGCCTCGTCATCCCAATTAGGAGGTCGGTAACAGATACCAAACATAAGATCCCCCTTGGTGACAACCCCTCTAATCTTGATCCAAAGGCATTCGATAGACCTTTCGTGGTCTCAGCTCACCTCCATACACTCAAATTTCTCTTTTACGTGAAGTGCAACTCCACCTCCTCTTCTTCCCTTCCTGTCTTTCCAAAAGAGTTTGTAGCCATCCATTGTGGTCTTCCAGTCATGCAAGTTTTCCCACCAAGTTTCTGTGATTCCTATGACAACATAACTCTCAGACCAGGCATGGAGCTGCAGTTCCTCTTGTTTGGGCATTGGTAGACATGCACTTCAGGTGGCTGGACTTAGGGTTCTTGCCTTTGGAGAGGGTACAAAAAAATCATGAACAATGAATGACTCAATGGCCTGCTGAGGCCCTGGATGCGGATTTTCCTTATCTTTTGTAATTGCAATGTAAAGAATCGATTTCTAGCCATAAATTGTTCACGATCTGGTCACAGTAGAGTATGGGAGAGACTGTAAGGGTCCTCTGTGCTAATACATAGCTATTCTAAATGCAATACAAAGATCTATTCCTGGTGTTGTTGGCAGGCCTTATAACTGTATAGGTGGGGTGTCAAAAAGCAGGCAACTCTCTTTGGCCTAATAGACAGGAGTTGAACTACTAATACCTTCAGTTTCCTTTGAAAATCCATGCAGTGCAAGTGCTCCTGTGAAGTGTATTTGACTGACCAGGTTGCATAGTCTTTCTATCCTCATATTAAAAAAAGATGACTTTAATAGTATTAAAAAAAAACCAAACAAACAAGTAACATGACATTTGTCACTAAGCAGAGAGGCAAACCATTTGTCTTTCTAATAGGAGCCACTGGGAGAACGGAGATTTGGGGGAAAAAAATCAGCCAGAGGGAATAGGTTGATGAACGCTCTAAGTTCTAAGAGGGTTTTATTTCTTTGCTGCTTTGTAGTTCCTGTGGGTGAGTAAACCTGACAGTTCAAACTACATTGTCCTCAATATCTCAAAATTCATTTGACTTCCCATGTTATTAATTATTTTTCCACCTGAGAATCAGTTATTTTGTTTCAGGCTACAGCAAGGAAAAAAGATGCAGCTTTATTACCAGGGTCAAAAAAAGAAGAGAACTCTCTGCATCCTTGATATTATGCAGTCTTTTGTAAATAAGAATATCACTTCCTCTGTTTTTTGGTGGTTACAGTAAGCTCTTAGCACCTGCAAGGTGGAGAAAGGAGGTAAATCCTTTTCTTTCCCCTCTTGAAGGAATAAGGTCTGTTATTTAAAAACTTACTGATTTCTGTAATGCTAGCTATATAATATATTCAGGAGATTTTAATCCACATAGAATCAGTAGGCTGGTGCTGAGAATTGTGGAAACCATGAGCATTAATTTAACTTCCTTTTTAGAAAGCATCATACAGGCATTAATTAAGTCTCTAATTAGGCATCCTATTACATTTTGCTTTAGAGAGGTTAAAGGCCTGACACACATAGTCTGTCAAATCAATGGGAGTCTTTACATCGATTTCCATGGGATTTGGACAAGTCACAAAGGAATTGATTAATTTTTTTATGGGGTGACAAAGAATTAGATTCCAGATATTTGACCTACCCCTATCTTTTCTTTTCCTTTGAGTCTTTGATGGTCTCTGAGAAAAGAAAGGTTGGAGTAAGAATATGGTGTCCAGAACAAGAGCTTAATGGTTCAGTTGATATGTGCAAGTTCTGTTGTCATTAAGTGAAAAAGAAATTTAAATGGATAATTCATAAAATGGATACAAACTCAAGTAGCCATTAGTAAATGTTTTGGATTTGTGGTTTCGTAGGAAAGATGAGGGACCAGAATTGAGGTGGTCTAAGGACAGGCCTTCCTAGAGATAAAATTAACAAGCAACTTGCAAACAGTAACTTGAGAAATTATTTATGGGGATAATTTATAACCAACCTTCAGAAATGCAACCTTGCAATAATGAAATGGGATTATTCATAGAGCAAAAGCTATACAGTAAGGTCAAAGCTGAAATATGGAAATAATATATCCTGTGGTTTTACAAGGTCCTAGAACACCGTAAAATATAAATTCACACTACTTCTAACCGGCCTTCTGTGGAACTGTCACTTTCACTGCCTTTTTCCTGGAAGACTATTCTAGTCCTGGGAAGAAATGGATGCTGTAGGACCTAGGCATGAGGGTGCTTGGTATCACTCGTGGGCGTTATGCCTCAGGATTTTCACAGACCCCTAGAAGACATCCATGCTCCGCAGACGTTTGTGAAGACTTGTGGTTATCATCTAGTAAGCCTTGAGGCCTGGGCTAGTAAAGTCTTTAATGAGAATTTTCAAAAATCTGTGAAGTTGGCGCAATGTTCTGAGGGGTGTTTTTTGTATCTCACATCCCTATTATCAATGAGAAGATTTCATGGTTAATTTGAGGGAAAGACAATTGTAAATCATGACAGAAATTGTTTTGTCATATATATCAAGCATACTATTTTTCCCTTCACCTATATTTTCAAAAGTCTATTAACATAATCTCAGGAAAATGTCAATCAAACTTTCACCTTATAATGTATCTTAGCAATTGGTTTAATGTCCTTCTGTGCTTCATTAAATCAATTAAGCAATTTTGGAAAATAGTTAACTACATTAGGAAATATAAAAATGTTTTTCTTTTGTGCTTTCAGAGGGCAGAATGCCATTTTAAAGTCAATTATGCTGAAGGTCTAAAAACTTAGTCCACAATATGAAGCTTCTGAGATGTGGAGTGTGGAAGTGATAGCAGAAGATCATCTCTAATCCATCACTGAATTGTTTGATACACCAAGTATCCAACTTCAATCAGAAGAAGCAAGTGAGCTTCATAAAATGTTCTTTTGTAGGTAAGATAATTAATTTATCTAATTCTTTTTATCCTCTGAGAGTAAGAGAAACTGAAAAAATCAGTCATGAAAGAGTTGAACAGAGATCAGGTTCTGTCATTTCATTTGCACATAAAGGTAAATGGGTTTTTTGCTACTTTGAATATCTGTGATTGAACTAGTATTTCTTATTACAATAAAAGACTGTAATGTGATCAAGAATATCAGACAGTTGACAAATTTGTCTTGTCCTTTGTCCACTTTTGTGTCCAGAATGTCACTGTATTATTGTGGCAAAGGGCTTGCTACTGAATGTGCTCCCTAATGTGTGGTGTAACGTCAAGTCAAAATAAGCCTCATCTTCAGCCGGTATAGAAAAGAGTTGTCTGTCCATCATCAAAGGATGGCAGCTGATATCAGGGGATGATCTGGTCACAAATGTTTTTGTGATCAGGCCATGTTTCAATTAAATTAGAAGTTTTAATTTTTAATTGCTGAGCGGTCTCCTTACCTTCTGTCCACATTAGCTGGCTTTGGAAAATTATTCTTTATGAGTCTGTGTAGTTAGCAAAAAGAATAATTTTTACAAGTATTCTTCAGTCTCCTTTCAGCAGTGAAAGGCCAAGCAAGAGTAATTTTTATAAAGGAGATGTTACTCCTCATTAGTTTCTTCTTACTTTTTCCTGAGCCTGGCTTGGTTTGAGGAATAGGCCAAGATACTTGGCGTATCATCAAGAACTTCCTTTGCTCAGATATTTAGCAACTTACTGTAATTAAACGATGTTTTTGCTTTTTCAATCAGCTTAAACTACATAGATAGAACAGCCACTGGGAATTTAAATGCCGAAGTACATTAAAGAGAAGGGTGTCTGCAGTTCATTGGATGGTTCTGCATGGTCTGTGTGCTTAGACTGTGAGGAGGAAATGACCAGTACAGTGAAAACAGATCACTTGAACATTTCCAAAGAAGGCTTTCTGACAAGATTATTTTGTATTAGATTATTAAGGGACTATCTGTAGAAATAAGATTTTTCTCTCCATTTGCTATTTCCTGGAGGAAGGTGAAAAGAGGGGAGAGTAGATCTAAAGCCAAATACTGTAACTTGATTGATGTAATTGAAATTGCTGCCAGTATCAGCTGATGGAAGGAAGACTTGAATCTGTCTTGCAGTAACTTCACTTCCATTGCATTAAAAATATAATATGAAGTCATGACTCAGGGGTAGGATTTTTTTTAGAATTTAAAAAGAAAACAGCCTTTTAGCTGCTTACACAGTGATTTTAGATAACTTAACCGTTGCACTGGGTTTTCTCAGATATTTGGCATCTTTAATGAATTTCTCAGACATTTCGTTTTCTTTGTAAGTGCCAATTATCAATCTAAGGTAATGGAGGGTGGTTTAACATGAACTGTCAAGGAAGTTTATAAAATTATCATGTCAACACTGTACTCTTCCAGCAGAGTTAGAGAAAGATTACAAGAAAACGATATTGTCATTTAATTAAACAGTGTGTGTGTTAATATTTAGCCATTACTCATTATTTATTCTTCATACTGGCGAGCGGTAGCTGTCGTTTTATGCTGCTATCAGTTTGCTGTGCTTGGTGATGGGCAGTTCCTTAGATGGCCTGAAAACTTCAGGTATTAAATTGGAGGGGGGCCTGTGCATAGTTCAAGTGGTGATTTTTCTCACCCTCCTAACGCTACCCTAATGTGATGCCAAACAGGATTTAAGTCACAGTTGACTGTGCAAATATTTTAGATGCGATTTCCTGTTCTTTTTCAGCCCTCAGTGGAAGGAGTACTGATACCCTAAACTAACATCTTTTTGAGGTATAGTCTCAAGTTGTCTGTACATTCAGGGTTCCCACATCCTCTCCAAATCATCAAGGTTATCTGTTGTTGGGTTTTGTATTTAAATTTAGATCTGAAAGCACAAACTCCTGCCACTCCAAACTCTGCTAGCTCAATAAGCTAGCAGAGCTAGCTAAGATACTCATGCTCATTGGGATCAGATGGCACAAGCACTGCCTGTGGAAACAGTGTGAGCTCTCCTGGAGTAGGACCAAGAGAAGATATAAAAGACCTTGCTGTAGACTAAGGATGCCAGTAATACCTAACTAACATCCAGATGGGCAGAGAGACTAGGCTCAGATTAAGTCACTGATGCTAATCCCAATTTCCACCACTACAGAAAAACTCCTTTGAACCTAGCTTTATATTTTACGTCAAGAAAATGAATGTTTCTTTCCAATAGTGTTGATAGGTCTTTGGCAACACTAATTAATGAGCATTCAGTTTTCCCTGTGGTAACAATAGATTTGCTCTAGACTTTTTAGGAACATTTTTGGCCTCTCTTGTGGCTCCCTCAATTATTCTTTTTTACTCAGAGATTTGTGTCAAAATAAATCCTGTTCCCTCCAGGGTACTTAAGGGCTGGTGGAAGTGCTCTATGTGATGGTTCTATTCCCTGTCAGAATCTAACTAAATAAATAAGCACTGTCCATGATTTTGCTTTAGTTAATCTCACTCCTGCAAGTGACTTACTTAAATTTACAACTTGGCAGTTTCCGTGTCTGTCAAATTCTAGTCATTGTGAAAATGTTTTTTTGTAATGTGTCTCTCTTTTTCATTGAGGAGGTAGGCATCTTCCTAACTCTTTCATAACAAATTGTAAGACTTCTCTTGTGGTAAAAACAAGTAGTCTGAAATGGCCACAGTGCTGGAAACTAGAAAGCTGTACAAAGCTAGTAAATGACAGACTGTCCTTTAAGAACTTGCAAACTAAAGAACAATACAGAATTATACAAAACTCAAAGAGGATTCCATGTGATTCAGAATAAACCAGAATGACAAAAGATTGGAAGTGACTCATGTTGATCATTTCTTTATTGGAGTCTTGAAGGATTGAACACTGAGCAAGGCTTTGGATCTGGACAAGACACTTGAGCACACAGAGCTGTGAGTGCTCTTAAAAAAGTTTTCCTGAATCATGGTCTTGGGAGATGCGGATTGCTTGATTGAAGAACTTCCCTCCTTTCTTGAAAGAAAATAAATTTCATTGGGAACTGTAGATGCTTAACGCCTCTATAAATCAGACCATATGCATCTCCTCAAACCTAGAGAGGGGTGCACATGTCAATTCCCATTATTAGAGGTAGTTTACATTGGGCAGAGTGTCGTGGATGGGAGTGATACAGTGCACTTCACTCGTAAAAGAGAAGCAACAATATGCTTTATTGATATAAAACAGTGAGTTAACAAAATTCAATGGTAAATGTGACAGGCGTTTAACAAGATTCGATGGCAAGGTACACTTGGTTCTTTACTGCACAGAAGACAGGATCAGGCAAAACAGTCAGGTAGACCCTCCTGTTGAGTCATGAGATTCAGAAAGGACTCCCTTGTGTTCTAAACTTCTCAGAGAGGAGTGCGGCTAGATCCAGACTTAGTCGCAGACTTGGTCAACAGTTTATGTCTAAAGGATTATATATGCACAATCAATCCTTTATATCACTTAGTTAAGGTTTCAAAAGTTTCAGCATGCTATTAGTTACTAACCAAGAATCTGTTGCAGCAAGGAATCTCTCAACCTCGAGCAGTAACCTTGAGAGGCATTCCGACTCAAGGAGAAATCCTGGCATGCAGCCCACTGCCATGCAGGAGAGCTCAAAGGGCTCTTGGGCTGCTCACTATTTATAAGAGCTAATATGATTGACTCAGTCATATTTACATACCAACCACAGATTTTACATTGACCAGCACTGTGGTTAGGTGGGCGCATTGCCCAAATTAGCACTTGGCTATTGTGTTATCATCTGTCTCGCCCAAATCCACTTTGGGCAGGGTGCAGCCATCACAACCATCACTGGTAGTTATCACTTGATAAAGGTCAGGTTGGGGTGGGGAAAGCACACAATCACACAGAATTTAGCCTTCAATTTTTCATTAATTTGCACTGGAGATTTTGTAATGTTATGCAAGCAGGAAGAAAGTGATCTGTTCTTGCTACGTACTTAATATATCGATCGTTACAGGTACCTAGCAAAAATTAGTAGAAATTATTAGAATTATAGGATAATTTGGGTTGGAAGGAACTTCAGGAGGTCATGTTGTCCAACCTCCTGCTTAAAGCAGGGTCAGTTATGAGATCAATATGCTTCCAAGGTTTGAGTGCTTTTACACTTCCCAGCAGATCACAGGTTAATTCCATCAAAGTGATAATTTCACCAAGTGTCAATAATTTCTTTAGAAATTCAGCTATTATCACTTTTATATGCTTTTAATTTATGGGTTAACTATGGGAGCTCAGTAAATGTATAGTGACGATTCTGTAGTCCTTTAAAATGTTACACTCATTATTATACCACCCTCTAACTTTCCTCATAGTTCCAACAAGTGCTAGAAACACTGTTGTTATGTTAAGTTATGGA
This sequence comes from Gavia stellata, assembly GCF_030936135.1. Classification (NCBI taxonomy): domain Eukaryota; kingdom Metazoa; phylum Chordata; class Aves; order Gaviiformes; family Gaviidae; genus Gavia; species Gavia stellata. Next base: position 14,318,087 of record NC_082611.1, on the reverse strand, counting down.
TCCCCAATGGAGGCATTTAATTTCATGGTTTGTTATAACAGCCTATTAAAACAAGGCGGGGAAATCTTACTTTAAAAAAAAAAATATATGCAGCAGAGTGAAATGCTTAGTGGCATTTCTCCAAGACAGCCATTTATCAAACCCCAAATCTTAGAGATAAGATTTTTTGAAGTAATGCATTCTTCAGGGGCTAACAATGAGAATGGTGTGGCCATCCTTTTTAGCAAACATTGACTACCATTTCTAATTCAGAAGAAATATCAGTGGCAGCTGAAGAGACTAAGCTAATACTGAAGTATGTACATGATCTTCCTTTCATTATTCTTACCAAAATAGCCAAGGAATTAGGGCAATTAATGATTCTGTTCATGTGTGTGATTATAATATCGGTGCACAAACCTGTGAAGGCTTGCTCAGTGCTTAACTTTGCTCACGTAAATAGTCCCTTTGGCTTAAAAACATGGATAAGGCCCTAGCGTTTGTGCTGGCTGGAAGCTTTCAAAATGCAGTTATCCCTGTGTGAACCTTGAACAGCACTCGTAGGTTTGACTGAGAATCTGAAAACACGTCCCCATGCCAATAGATGTGTCAAAGCACAGCTGCTTGCTTTTCAGCTCCAAAACCTTTGGGTTTTGTTTGCAGCTGTCTGTCATAAGTACTTGCTTTGGAGAATGTAAATAACTAAAGAGGAAAGGTGATTTTTGTATAAGGGAAAATAAGTAAATAGATGAAACCTTTACTCAACTCACTGCTCTATTTAGTTGCCCAAGTACCTGTTTCAGCACCCATTGTAGCCAACAGGAACCTTTCCACTGGCTTTAGCAGACACTGTGCTGATCCCTGGTACTGTAGCTGTTAAGTGCAAATGAAGAATCCTACAGAACTACCATAGCTGAAGGATTCAGCAATCTGGAGTAGGATTAAATATTGATTTCTGTCTGGTTGGTATAATCTGGGACTTAGTCACAGAGGGCATTAAAGAACAGGTTAAAATAAAAAAACAATCCCACAGCCTGAAAATCACTAAAGTCCTTCCCTATCCCTTCCCCAGGAGTACAATTCTATTGTCCTTTATTATTAATATATCATAATAGCACCAAATATGGGCTGAGTGTTTTACAGTTGGGAGCAACATACAATCCAAGATTAAAAAATGTCAGGTAAAATTATAAATTGATGAAGGGGGGAGTTGGAAGAAGCAGAGCGGTGAAATTCACAGGTGGCAATCAGATAATGTTGTCACCTCAATAATTTTTTTAACACCTCCATGTTGTCTTGGAGGTACTACAGTGAGAAAAAACAGTTAATAATGGTTTGGAGTCAAGGAGTGTTGTAGAGCAGGTTATTTCTGAGTTAGTTGCTTGGGAGAAGTTGTAAGGAAATTTGAAGATGGGGGTGTGGCAGGTGGCAGAAAATATTGAGCTATTGTGAAAAGAAAGACTTTGGTCACCATCATTGCATGGTAATAGTAAGAGCCTTGAATATGAGGGCAAGCAGCCTCAGCTCAGAACAACTCAGAGAGCAAATCAAAGTTTCAGCAGTTAAGGGGAAAATAATTTGCAGCTTTATCAGTGAAGGAGCTGTATGTATAGAGGGAATGTGGGGCTATGAATTGGAGGCAGAATGATTTAGTACATCAGAATTCTTTTGAGAATATAATGAGCTTTTGCCCCTAAATTAAAACTTTTCTTTAAAGATTTTGGATCCAAAAATAACTATCAGGGGAGTTTCACAGAAGCATTAATTACTTTCATTCCTAAATCTGACAGTGATCCAAATTCGTGTTCCAACTCCCATCCTTTTCCCTTATAAATTAAGGTTGCAGAGCTAAATTATTGGCTTCAAGGACTGCAAAGGCAATTTTCTACATCATATCTCATTCCCAAGTTGAATGTTATACGTAGATTATGCACAAACAATGCTGAAAACCTTTGTAGCAGTATACCTTGAGCCAGTAAACTCTTTGTCTACTGAACAGAATTTCCTAATGACAGTGCGAAAGTATGTGACTGCCTACAGTGGGATTACCTCTTCTCTAACCCTCCGGTTGCTCTATCTTTGGCCCATATTTGATACAACTGGTTTTTTCCTTTTTTATAAGCCTACAAGTACTATGATTTTATGAGTGGTATTTCCTCATGGTCCTTAATTATCCTCTTTCTTCTAGCTTTGCGAAGTGTTTTTGCTTAATAGCATAAAGAGATTCATACAAGGTGTAGATGTGTCTTTCAGATGTATCTTCTGTTTCAGTTATCACTAACTTGGATTGGTTTTTTTGTTGGATTGGGAAAGAATACTGGTTGCCTGTGGGGATTTTGTTTGAATAAAACAAGGAATTGGTATCGCCATAATTCAAGACAGACTCTGCATCTGTGTCATACCCACATGCTATTTAACCTGTCCCCTGGTTGAAATAGAGTACTTTTTTTCAGACCAGGATTAGTGCTTACACCTGGGGACAGCTGAAGTTGCTCCCTCCTCACGTAAGGTCTAAAATGTCCCGTGCTTATCTCTGTCATAAGATTTCAATGCAGAGGTCCGTCTAGCTTCCACTTGTTTCTTTGGCATGCTAAATGCTACTCTCAGTTCACGTGCAGGGACAAGGAAGCCATGAAGAATAACAGCTGGATGCTAAGGATAGGACTCTGCAATACGTTCTTAGTTTTCTTCTGTGGTTGAATAACGAAGGAGCATCTCCCTGCTTTTGGCTGGGACTTCTGGACTGGTGCAATGGCTGTGGGTCACCTGAGCACCATGCTGATGCCTGCACCTTGGCGGGGCATGTGTCCCCTCTGGCAGCGAGTCCATTTAAATCAGCAATGAAATATGCTATACGAGCAAAAACTTTTTTTCTTTTTTGTGGTTTAATTGCATCTACTCCTTTTCTTTTGTTAGATTTTGCTGATGTCCAAATGTAATTAAAATAGGACAGACCTAAAAGGCCTGTTAACAAACAGCAGCAGCATCCTGGGACTGCTTAGCTTGGCGCGTGCAGCCCCAGCTGGGCTGTTTTTGCAGGCCTAGGTCTGAAATATAAATTCTTTTTCTAGAAATTAAAGTTTGGATTTAGCTGAGCTTCAAGTGAGCATAGACATCAAAGTAGGCATTGTTGTTTGTTGCTGTTTATGATACGGGGGGGGTTTTAAGCCCTCAGTTGGTGCCTTAGCCTACTGCTTGCACGTGTTTGTTTATAGCCTTGCAGTCACCGTCCTCCTTGATTTTAGACAGAGTGATAGAGAGGGGCTCTTTGTTTTTCTGCTTTGGTTGTATCAGCAGTTGGGAACAGATTCTGGATTTTTTAATTTTTCTGGTTGATGCTGGAACAAAAGTCAAACTTAACAGATTTCCCCCCCCAGACTGCTGGTGCTCTCTGAGAGCTGTGTCACTGTTTTCCTGCAAGTGTAATAGTACAAAAGTTAATGTTACTGGTCACCTCTTGGAGTAGCATCATTCTCCCAGAAATGTATGCTTAAAAATAAGGCTCTGAAAAAAAAATCCTCTAATTCTACAACTGACGTATTTTGAAACTTCTGAAGATATTTTGCAATCCAGAGGTATTTAAATCCTACCTCAGTAGTTAACTTCCATTGAAATAACTGGATACTGGAATAACTTGAAAATGTGGGCTGTATTTTTAATTAGATATTTTTTAGACAATACAATGAAGTTAAGGGTTTAACAGGAACCATAACTTGTATCTTTCATCTTTTTCTAACTCTTTGGTCTTGTATCCACTTATTAAAACACTCACTGTTTAAGGCTGAAGAAAAATGCACATATGTTTCTCTATAATCTGGTCCCACTGTGGAACGCCCCCAGTAACTGGGACACCTGAATGGTATAACAGTTTAGCATAACAAAGTTGAGACATGCACATCAGAGGCAGTTGACTCAAGGCTATCAAAATACATAGAACTAGTAGGATGAAATCTTTCCTGTTTCAATACAACGTTTTTTCCGGTCTGGTGTCCTTAGCAAGGGAAGTTGGCAGCAGCCTGTTTCTGAAATCGTGTGTGAGCCCCCAAGCTCTTCTGGCCATTGAATTCTAATTTTCTGTGGTTTTTAACCAACTCATCACCCTGTCTGGCATTTGTTCTGCTTTGAAACACGTAGGTGGGATGGCAGAGCAGTTTACTGCAGTATTCGCACTTATTATTTGGGAACCAATGAGAAGAATAACCTGGGATCTTTTGCAAGGGAATAGGGAAAGGCTTGTTTACCAGATCTCACATTTCTGGCAAACAGCTGGCTGTAGTTTTAATAATGAGCTGCCCATAATTGGAATGTATTTAATCCAAGTTAACACACATGCACTAAACTTGCTAATTGGGAATTTCTCTTTATAATAAGCACATTACTCTTGCTTTTTCAAGTAATGTTAACGTGCTGATGCAGCAGAGAGAGTGCACCTCGCTACATGAATGCAGCTAGCAGGCCCCAGTGCATGGTAATTTTTGAAGAAAACATATGGTAAGAGTAATGGCTGAAGTCTGTAGACAGCTTGCCTAAATTACAGTGCATCCATTGAAACCAGGACACATGCTAAGCTGCTGAAAGCAAAGAGATGTCATTAAAAAATGATTCATATACCTTTGCCTTAATGAGCGCTCACACTTGAGGATTGCCAATTGCCTGATCAATAGCTTCACTGCTGCACAAGGCGAAATTCTTTGTACAAGTGAAACATTTCCATTACAGAAGTGTATAACTTCAGCATATACACTTTTGCCTTAAAGGAATTTGAAAATAATATTTTTTTATATTTCTGAAACCGGCCTATATTTGAATCTAGTAAATAAATAATCATACTCTGCCATATGGAGCAATTTCATAACAGCACATGGTGAGGTTCTAATGAGTTTTACCATACTGTGCCTGACAGGTGAGTTTTCAGCTTTGATTACAGGAGGCCAAAAATAATTCATCCAGGCCAATAAAGTTTGATTTAGATAAGACTCGATTATTTTTGCTATCAGCCATTAAGAACTGTTCTATCCTCATTTTCGTTTTCAGGCACATAGCCTGGCAACAAGCAATAATGGATATTTATCGGGCTATCAAATCCACAGAGACTTGTTTACTTATCCGAGTACCGCAATTGTCAATATTTTGTAGGCCACTGACTGCTATCTTTAAAAGGTGTCACGTTTAGGAGTTGTTTTCAAGCTCAACTCTTAAACTTTAAAAAGTACTTTGAAGTTATTATTAGTAATGCAGTGCCTAGAGACCCCATTATGCCAGCCAGGGTACAAACAGAGTAAGAGGCAGACCTGACACAGAAAATGTGCAGGCAGTCTTTTGTGCTTATTGACGAGCCCAAACATCTCCAAAGCAGAGACTGCCAGTCTCAGTCCTGCTGCAAGTGGGTGCCTCTCCCTTGAATTAATGGCAGCATGAACTCTGTTAACAAGACATATTGTGCTATTGAAGGATTACAACGTGAAGCAATACAGGTGCTGCCATGCTCAAATGGAGCTGAGTTCTGTCTACTGCAACACTGCGTATCTTGGAACAGACAAAAGCAGGTCTGGCAGAGGAAAGCTTAGAAATCTTGTGTTAAGCCTGTGTCATAAGCTGCTACTACCTTAGATCTCACCTTCATCTCTTGTAATTGAGTAACGGCCTTAAGCCCTGAAGACCAAGTTATATGACTGAGCGAAAGCCACAGGGTTAATGTAACAAACGAATAAATACCATTTTACTCCATTTTTCACCACATGAAGACATACATGTTAGTATATTGTTTCAGAGAGAGTCCAGTTTCTCTGGTTTTCCAGCAAACTAGGGCATTGAATTATTCACAGAAGGCAAGTGCAAAGAGAGGTGTGTGCTGCCTAGATCTCCTGCAGCTGGAAGAATAAGTAACTGTGCTGTAGCTCTTGCCTTAAAATTTGTAAGAGGTTGTTCCTTGGTGCTTCCCAAAATAGCTTAGTGTTCCTGGAAGGCTGGTAGTTCTCAAACTTCTAAAATTTCACCTTAGTACTAGCTAATGTTTTTTAGATCTCTTAGGTGAAAAGGCAAACTGGATGTCATCTTGCTCTCTCAGAGGCCCTTTATTCCCATTGCTTTATTCTCCACTATTATTTTCCGCCTTCCCCTTATGTTCAACAGGTGAAAACTGAGCATTTATGCCTTTTCACAAAACTGGCAAATACGTAGGCATGCTATTCCTGTGTAGCATGTGACATTTTCTGCAAAGCTTTATCTCTGACCTTTCTTTTCTTACCCTTGGTTCAATTTCTTTCTGCCCTCGGGTTTGAGACAATGAAAGTTAATTATGACTCCTGTTAGGCCCTTTCGGGGGTTTGGCTCTTCATATACATCTACACAAATAAAGTGACCTTGAAGGTCCTTTTTCAACAGATGTCCCCTATCAGACTTCATCTCCTTTCTCTCCTTTTTCTTTCAGCAGAAATCTTAATTTTCTGTTAAGTGAGGGTCATGTAAGAATTCAGTATGAATGAAAATTACATCAAATGAAATTCTATTTATTTATTTTTTTTAAGGAATAATAATCTTGGGATTCCTGCTCAAGGAATTCAGAATTATTTGCCTAAAATTGGGATTACCCCTGAATCCCAAAGTGGAAGTCTAATTTGCAAATGCATTCCCAAAGATGTTGAGGTTCAGGCAGCTCTTTTAGGCCCCCTACTTAATAATTAAATAAAAGGGGCTTACGATGGTTTCCAGAATTAATAAGTGAATGACTTGGGTACTCATTTGAAAGTATCACCAGTGGCTTGCAAATACTTTTTCTTTGCATTCGTGAGCTGTGTTGCAGTCTGGTGTCCTACTTAAGGATTAACAACCTAGGATAAGCAAGGAGCTATGAAATTAAACCAGCATATAACTGAGCCAATCTTAGGTAGTATCTCTGAGGTAATTAAGAATGGAGCAACACAGTGATCAAATCAAGGTTGCAATTAAAACTGAATCAACAGATCAATGGGTTCAAATGAGCAAATCATCATATTAATATAGCAGGTAATCAAGTAGAATTAAGAGGTTGGCACTGGAGGGAATTTCTGTTAGTTTGAGTCTTAAATTGCAGGGAGAGATGGGGAAGAACCTGTTTTCTTTTAGCCTGAGATTTGATAGCAGCAATCACTGACCTAAGAAAGAAGCACACGAATGATCTTTCTGATCCTAAGTTTACGCCTTGTGTTTTCATCCAGTATTTGTGACAGTTTGGTTTTGGTTCTATTTTAGAAGATGCAGCTTATCAAAAACTGTTTTCTTCTAGCTCACGGTTTTAGAGATTTACTTGTTCTTACAGGTTATTGATCCCTAGAACACTACAGAATCCAGTTGTGGTTTTAACCATCATCTCTGTGTTTAAATTAGATACAATGGCAGCATTTGGACTGTCTGCTGTTGCTAATGTACCTTGAAGTCCAGTTCTGAAGCAGAGCTCAATGAACGAGAAAAGAAGAGGCAGTCCTTTTTCCAGGGTCTTACAACTAAAACATAATGTAACAAAAAGCAATCAGGAAATCTCAGGGAGCAAGGTAACTGGTTTAGGTGTGCAAATAGACAGAAGATGCTCAAAATCATAGGGTGATTTGGGTTGTCAGATCAGACAACCTCTAGTTTTGTTTTCAAAAAGAATCTGTAGCAATCAAGAATAGCCTAGATGTGAAAATGCAGCAAGAAGTCTAAATCAAGAACATACAAGGGCTTTGGGCACTAATAAGAGATATGTGGATTCTGTGGTGCAAAGACTGAACTTCACCATCCAGTTAAGAAGCAGGATTAATTCATTAACGTGGATGTGCTCAAAAACATAGTTTCATGAAGAGCTTCACTTATGAAATGTGTAGTTTTGGTGGTGCTCTTCTACATGGCTCCTTCAGCATCTCGTACTGTGCTGGGGCTCAGAGGCAACCTTGCCCTGCAAAGAGAGCTTTTCTGTGGGTCAGTTTAGTCCCTTCTTTTCCAAATCTTTGGGAATGCCCATCTCTGAAATCCCCACTATCCTATAAATTTAGTTAAAATATGTTGTTAGTCTGAAAAGTTATTAGAGGCATACAGACAGTGCAATAACACAAGGCTTGTCTCTTTAGGAAAGAATAACAAGGTCTTTTTACATTTTATTGTAATAAATTCTCTTCCTGATTGAAGTATGAATCTTCCCAGACTCAACTAGAATGTGGGAGTTCTCTACAATTCTTTAAAAGTATTTTGCTAAGTAAGTTAATTTCAAGATTTAGTCACGTTTTTTCACTGATATAAATTAGCTATAAACACAGGTTATAAACACAGAGGTAACTCATATGTGCCTGTTTAGTATGATAAACTTGTTTTGCTTTTCCTGTGTTAATGGGGATGGCCTTTTGGAAAGACTGTAAAATTAGTACATGAAAAAAGAGATGGTTTAAAATTCAGCATGATCTGGGGAGTTGGGCTATGCTTCTCCACTCAAAATGGATGCCTACAAATCTTGCCATCTTAATTCAGAGACCAGATGCAACACAGGTCAATTTAATTTCATTACTGTCAGAAGGTCTTCTGAAAAGATTATGATGTTTGCAAGCCACTGCCCGCTGCAAGGTGGTGCCACATGAGGGGAGTTCACTGGGGACCACATGCTGGAGTGAAATTAATTAACCCATGTCAGCAATGGAGAGTTAAAAGCAGGCCCATAACTTCTTCGATTGCTCACCAAAGGCAAAGTAATAATGAGTTTAAATTTCTTATACTATTAAACAACATGTAAAAAGCTAAATGAGTAGGGTTTTTTTTAAATTGGTGGACATTGTAGCAAAAAGGAAAGACTGAAAAAGTAAGAGTAGGCATATTTTTATTTTCTCTTTTTATGGTAAGTGCTTACTAAGCTTAAGCTAACAGAAATGCAACTGCAGCACTGGATTGCCCATGATATCTAATTTTCAAACAGACATAAATACTACAGAACAACTTGTCATTTTAAAAGGGTAAACAGAAAAATCATATAAATTAAGTGACATTTAAGAAGTTCAGGGTTTATATCACAGCCACCAGGGAAATCAGAGACCTAAGGAAGAAATGTTTCTTTAGAGCATTGATGTAATCAGGCTTGGGAGAGAGATGATTTCCCCCCCAGCCCCCCCCAAATGATTGTCCGAATAATTTAGAAGCATAATTTTGGACTCAGATTGTCACAAAGGATTAACTCTGTTTCTTTTTAATTATGGACCCTGCATTTGGAATTTGTTTTTAAGTTGATTGAAAATTAGTTCACTAAAGCAGTAAAAGGCTAAATGCAATCAGGTGACTGTAAGAAATAAAAAGCCGCACCAAGGCTCTGGTTTCTTGAAAACAGAAGAAATAATGGCACAGCAGCAATGTTTATTTTGTTTGTGTCCTTACCTAAGTGTTTATAAGGCCAGCAGAGCCTGCACTGTGATAGAGGAACGCATTGATCACCTCCTGAGGTCCATCCAGAACATTTACTATAAGGCTAAGTCTGTCAAATGAGTATCTTTGCAAAAAGACTGTCTCAGTCTGGAAAAAGACCTTGAGGTGATGAGTTAGGCTCCATGGTGTTGTCTGTGACTAACTGGAAAATATATTGACAGCAGGGTCGTATTTGAACTGTTCAAGGATGCTCAAGGCCAAGCTCTGTTTAGGCTGGATGGGTTGGGACTGGAAGTTTGAAAAGGGAGTCTCCCACTAAGACTTTGAAAGGATGAGTATAGCATGAGAGAGGTTCCCCTGAAGTCATTTGGGTGTTAATTGCACCCTTGGTGAAATGCAGCCTGAGAGGGGCATGCCCTCCTACCCCTCTGCGGCAGCCGGGGTTACATCCTGGTGTGCGGTCAGGCTTTTGCTCTCTCTGAGAGTAGGTCAAGCCTGAAGACCCTACTAAAGACACGTGCCTGTTCTGGGGCATGACAACAGAAATGATCTCTTGCTGTACTGGATCAAAAGCATCCCTCTGCTATGTTAGTGATTGAGCAGCAAGGCATCCAGAGTGGGTACTTCTTGCATGGCTTGCTCTGAGTGCAGGCTGTAGCAGCTGCTGTTACATGGTGTAAGTGCTGTTTCCTTTTCAGACTGCGGTCAGATGCTGCTGTATCAATGAGCAGATGATGAGAAGAGCAAGCAAGGGGAAAGGTCACCTCCCATACTGTCACAGCACATCAAACAGCTAGCTGATATTTGTAACCAACAAGTGCAGGAATTCATCGTGCTTATCTCAGAACAGTGTTCAGCGCACCAGACAGCAGTTAGGGCCTGTCCTCACTACTGGCATTTATCATGTTAGAAGATGACCTTTGAAGGATCAAGTTACCAAACACCATGCTGGCCACAACTTTTCAATATGTATAGCCAAGAGCTAGCTGTAATGCAGTGTTATGCCAACTTGCTTAGCCCAAACAGGACCAGAGCTTGACCTCAGTACAGAACATGACCCATTCTTTGCTCTATTATCCAATTAGTCAGTCATTAATTCATCTCTTTAAGGTCTTGTTCTAACAGGAGACAGTCTTATTGCCAAGATAATCCCTAACATTTTACAAACATAGCATTATAGACAGTTCTGATGAAAGGCAGCGTCAGGGGGGTTGACTAATCCTCCCCCTATCCTAAGGCAGGATCAGCAAGACATTTAAGCTTTTCATGAAAGATATTTATCTAACCCATCTTTAAAGAGAACCTATAATTCTGGGGGGAGGGCTGGGTTATAAACCCTGTCCCTTATCCTGTCTTTCTCTACAGCTTCTTTTTTGTTTTTTGTTTTTTTTTTTTTTTGTTTGGGGTTTTTTTTTGTTGGTTTGGGGTTTTTTTGACTCATTTCATCCACGGAATGTTCAGCATATAAATAAGTTATTCCTATATGTCCTAATAAAAGATTAGTCAGTGGCTTAGAGTCCATTAATTAATAAGCTGAGGTAATCTATAGTAACTTCCACTGATGTATTAAGAGCTATCTGTATACATACTATTCTGATGCATCTTATACATATAACATCTGATTGATTGTTCACTTAGAAATCAAGTCATAAGTGCATTTAATAGAATAATTGCTCAAATAAAAAATATTTAACTTAAAGTCTTTCCATTGCAAACTTGTTTTTCATGAAATTTTTTATAAATGCAAACAAAAGTGCCTCTATTTTGTAGACTGCTGTCTGAAAAATAGACTACACTTCCACTTTTCTCAGAGGTATTTCACACACACAGTTTGTGCAGCAACTATATTATGATGTTTGGGAAGTAGAGCTATGATCTTTTCTGGTCCTTGTTTGCTTTTTATCAGTGGCGTCTCTGACTTTGAAGTAGCACTTTCATATACAAAATTATTAGTATGTCAGCAGAGAAAGTGCAAGCTTTTTCTATCCTAAAGGGTTTCATAAAATGTTATGCAAGTGTCTGTTACAGATGGACTTGGTAACACTGCTTACTCTTAAGGTAGTCCAGCATTTGGCATTTTCACTTGCCAGGTTTTAATTATTCAAACTAAAATTTTTATGCAAATATTTGCTTCAGGCTAAATGTTTTAGAGAACTTTCGGGAAAAATAGTTCAGCTGCGTCCAAGAGTACAGAAGTCTGAGGAAAGGAGGAGATTAGCTTTTCCTCATGATAAACAAAATATTTGAATGATTTAATTAGAAAGGTTTGTTTGCTCTTTGTTTAAAAAATTGGCAGAGGGGTTTGCTCTAACATCACCGATCTGTCTTCTCCAGCTCCCTGAAAACCCAAGGCACGTTTCTGAAAAGCCTCGGCCTGACCATACTCAGCGGCTGTGTGTTGGAATAGAGTCACTGAGTTCTCCAGGTAGCTTCTGCTATTGGCCTTTGAGGGACTGTGCAAGGTCATGGCCATCTGACAAACCTGTTTAGTTTGCAAGAACAGCTAAAGCAAATCGTAGTAATCCACATATGGCTTTCTGTCTGTCTAGTAGATATTCATAGGGCCAGAATTGTTCTTTCTTTATTCCAGCCTACAGATAATCTTGTGGGAGTGGGGACTGTGGTTTATTCAGCATTGCCCGGGGGGTGAGATGTGCTATTGCCAGGCACCCAGGTGGCCCCTAGCTGCATGCGATTGCTAGGGTTTGTTCTGTGTCTTAAACTTGAGAGGCATGAGTCCACCTTATAAATCAGCAGCTGATATTTTTTATATATATATTAAAAAAAGTTGCTTCAGAGATGTCCAACCTGTTTATATTTGGCTGTTGCACCTTTGACCCACCTAACCAAAGCTCTGCATGCAATTGGCAACGGCAGCTTTAATTAGGATGAAGTCTGTTGGCTATAACTTGCAGAGGGGTCTGGTGAGGACAGAGCAGGGATATGGGCAAGTACTTGCAATGGTGTTAAGCCTAACCATGCTCATCTGGTTATTCTAATGTTCACTTGAAAATAAAATAAAAGCTCTCTGGATTCAGTCCAGAAATTGTCTGTGTTGAGCATGCTGCATCACCAGACTGCAGGGACTGCGCAGGACTTATCCTGGCAGGTGGAAGAAGCAAATGCAGAGACAATTATGGTGTTGAGCACTGAACTAGAGAATGGGGAGACAGTGAACAACCCACACACACACTTTAAGCGCTTGATCCCTTGTGATGGTAACAGTCTGCTTATTGTTGCCAGACGTCTTCTCATCACAGCCAGTGGTAGAAGTCTGTGCTATGTACCCAGGTCTCTGAGACTCCAGCTCAGGGAGTCTTCCTCACTTGATAGATAGACTTCCGTGATAAGTTATTTCATGAAATTTAAGATTATTTTCTCATTATGGATATACACACAAACAGCCTCACTCGGGTTTGAAAAGGAACCAGCTACCTAGTGTCTCGAAACGTTTGTATGCTGGACTGTACAACCTTAAAAACCTTCGGAAATACGTATTTTTCAGAATCATATGTGGCTCTCAACAATCAGATTGGAACTATAGGGGAAACTTGGGCAGTAGGACATAGTAGCAATTATCCCCAGTGCTGCTCAACTATATGATAGCTTAGCTAAGCAGTTTTTGCTTTAATGGAGATTGTACTCACTAGTGTTGCTTCAGAAGCTTGTTTTTTCAACCTTTGGTTGTGCTGTTACGCAAAAATGCCACCTCCAGATCAAAGTGCTTCTTGCTGACACATAGCAAACTCCTGACTCATTTGTAGTTCTGTAGCATGGAATTGCATGGCCTTGGGCATGTGGGTCCAGTTGAGACACTCATTACTTGGGTCCAGTATTGTCATTAGACGAAGGGCTATTAATTCACAGTAATTCTGACAGAATAGTAATGCATAAGGTTTTCTACTTAAAGTATGATACCAATGTATTTGGATTGGAACACACTATATACATTTTCTTCTTAAACTTGAAAACCAAAAGCAATTATTTTGTAAATCACTGTACATCACTGTACAAACACTTCTTTTTTTAAAAGGAAATCATCATGAGAATGCTGTTTAAAAGGTGAGCTGACTGGTGCTAGTTTTACATGCAGGAATTTGAGACTCTGGGAGTCTGCTAGCTGGTGCTAGAGCATACATCTGTATAGTTAAAAGGATGTGGCTCTTTAGAGGTTTACCGCTACTGGTAGTTAGAAATTCCTGAATAGCAATTTTTTTGCTATTCTTCTGTTGCACACAAAGTGGTTCTTTTTAAAGTTAAGATGGGAGATGTTTTTAGAATCAGGAGCTTATGCAGAGGGGTTTTCTGGAACTGAGTTCTGAATCAAAACAAATCTGTCTGGTTCTTACAATGCAAAATTAAATGGATTAGTTTAAGTAAATAGGCTTTCAATTTAACTTGGAAAGACTGTGGGATTTGAGTAAACAATTACAGGATGTTTTTTTTCTTTTAGAAGAAGGTCTGTCTTGTACTATTAAAAATGAAAAAGTACTTGTCTTACTGAAGAAACATCTTCCAGAGTGTGGGACAGGCTTCGTAATGCACCAGATGATAAACCAAGGAGTTTTATTTCAATATATCTGTCTCCACAGTGTAATGTACGTTAGTATGTGTAATGACTGCGGGGACTGGTTAGATGTGTGATAGAACACACAGTACTGTGCTGTTATCTTGTTTTAATTACATGCAACATTTTTCTTCAAAATGAAGAAAACAATAGAGACAATAATCCGTGAGCAAGCAGATATGTGGATGCAAAAGAGATGCCTACAGTATTCCTCTGTTGGTAGTACCAAGAAGAAAGGTCATGAAAAACCCCATAAATAGCCTCTATTACCCAGAAAGAATGCCTTGGTAAGTGTCTGACAGAGAGATCCCCAGCTCCCAGCAGCCATTAAAGCAGACTTTCACTTTCAGACATTAGAACATAAAGCTCCTTAATGAAGGGAAGATGGTTTTAGTCAAATTGTTTTCCTTTAATATTTGTTTTCTCCACTTGAACAAAATGTATATGACAAATGACTGACTAAGCTTACAAGAAAGATCATTGTTAAAACGGACAGTTTGAATCAAAATTTCTAAAAAAATCCCCATTACACTATTTAAATGGAAACAATCCAGACATCATTAAAATAAAGCAGGATTCCTTCAGGGAGAAATTATTTCTGGTTTGATTTCTGTCAAAATGACTTTGACTTTCAGAATACTTTTACAAAATATTTTCCTGAGGCTTTGCCTTTGTGAAGGGTTTTTAAACAAAGGAACTATTTGCCACTAAACAGAAGTAATCTGATAAAAGATTGAATTCAAATTAAGTATGCTGCTTTTTTTAATGGAAGAGGTTTTTATTATTTTATTTTGTTTTAAGACATGTCACCTAATCAGCACATAAATCTTCATAGAATTCATCTGACAACCTCATTAATTTCCTGTGAATATTGCAGTGCGAAGAAAAGACCATAACTTCATGAAGGTAATTTATTCTAAAATCAGGTGCCTCATATTTTTAGTTCCATGAGTTTGTGTTTTAATGAAGCTAATCTCAGTCATAAACACATTCTTGTGGACACCACATGGATATATACTGATTTGGGAGAAGGTCTGATCCTGCTCTCAGTCACGCGACTGTAAATCAGTCCAGTGAGGACGCATGAGGGTATGAACAAATGTAACCTGGATGAAAAAAACCTCAAGGGGCTCTAAGAGTGTCGTTTATGTCACATTGTAGTAAAAGTGGTGTAAAGGATCCTAATTATGAACGTGAAACAACTTGTCTGGCAATGTTATGGTGTTAGAGCAGCAAAAACCTGAACTGATGCAACACTGAGTCAGGTCTTGCTTTTCCCCAGCCTCTCCCTCTTAATTTCAAGTTCATTCTTTAAAAGTTCGACCAGTATCTGAAAAAGTTGACTTTTCTGCTGAAAAGCATGTTGTCTAGGGCCTGATCCCCAGTTCCTTTGTGCCTCAGTCGCTTATATTTGTGCAACTGAGTCTTAATTTTTCCAGTCATATGAATAGAAGAATTTTTTTTTTCCTATTTACTTTTTGTCATGCTTTTGTGTTTCAGTTGCTTTTGTCTAGGCATAAACATAGCAACAAAGAGCAGATATTTCTGTTGTCCTCTCAGCTTCTGTGGGAGTGAACTTGACAAAGGAGGCTGCTAAAGGGGGTGATCAGGTTCTCCTGTTGCCATCCTGAGACCGGGGTTACACCAAAGATGCTTTGAGTGTGGAGATACTATAGCCTCTCTTTGTCTATTCTTTTCTGCCCTACAGTGGCAGCGATCATGTTCTGAACTGTAACTCCCTAGAATTTGGGCAAATCGTCTGTTTAACATTAGTGTTCTGTAATGGGCTTGGTGATGAACGTGCTTATAGAACATATATAATATTGTTGTCATAAGTAAAAGCTAGGCTATTCATAAAGCATTGGAGCTTTCATATAAATTGATACACATTACTAAGCACTGGCTATGGAAAATCCCGGGCTGTTGCTGGTAGTGAGCTAAGATTTCAATGAAGCATGGTTCATCCTGTATTTCTATAGCTTATGTGTCTTCTTCAAAATTCTGCCCATTTTTCAATGTTGTCACTCTCTCAATGCTGTTTAAAAGCTTGGTGGTCACAAACCTTCTGCCACCATTAAAAATAATGAGACACAATTTGAGGAAAAACAGGAGCGATTTGTGCAAAAGTGGCTTGGGCTCTAAGCAAATGCAAGGAGATCCCATTCCATTGTCAGAAAAGTTTCAGAAACTTCACATGCAGAGTGTACAGACAGCATTGTTCAGACATGATTTTGAAAATTGCTAATATTTGAAACCAGCTGGTGTAACAAGGTTACTGAGGTGAGGAGAGAACTGCTGCCTGGAGGACACATATTAGAGAGATCAGAAGATGTTGCAGGCAAGTTTCAATATCAGTAGCTATTTTTTACAGTAATTTCATTGCAACATTGACCACTGAGAACAACCACCCGTCATTTAACCCGTTCTGCAACTTCTTTTTCCCCCACTTTTTATCTTCAAGTGGAGGCAGCGGAATAATACCTTTTTCAAGGTAAGTGTCTGATGTGTTACATCAATCACTAGAATTTCTTCTAAGATCCACATTATACTTTAAACCTTGACCTTAACAACCATATCAGCATAATAATTTTTAGGTATCTGAAGGATTTAATACTTGATCAAGAGAGAAGGTGTTGGGGCCTCCTTTTATGACCCACGGCAGGTAGGAATATGATTCTGTTTCTCCCCCTTGCATTACTCTCCATCATCAAGCTTTTAAAGGCAAATAGCTGTGCGGCATGGGTGTGGTTTTATCTGTATGGTAATGCTTTATTGAGAGATAATAACCAGTTTAGATGAATAGCAGGTAAGCTATTTTGGAGGAAGGTGTTTGGTTTCCAGGCTAAGTACAGCATGGGGAGCAGCAATAAAAATTTCATCTCCTTGCCCCATGGTGAGAGAGCGCTCTCTTTAGCATGTTTTAGTATTCCAGGCTTCAAAGCTGTTGGATGTTTTTTGAGACTGAGAAAGAAAAGTGGCACAGTGATTGTTTTTAAATGGTGGTTTCTGTAACGTGAACACATTAAGTAAATGGTGACCAGCTTATTGCATGGAGGCTACAGAACATCTTTCAGATCTTAACGAGTTTTGGTCCTAGAGGTTTCTTGTACCAGATCCATTGACCAGTAACTCTTGTGAAGACATTTCACTTTGCAACAATTTTTGAATGTGCAGATTCAATCTATTCACTTTCAACGCTGTTTGGTAATGATAAGTTACTCCTGTTTCCAGTAGGGAAATATTTTTTCAGTATTTGTCAGGTTTTTGTGATTTTATTTTGGGGGTTGGGGAGGGTCTCCAAAAGTTAATTTATTTAACCAAGACATTTTGCAAAGAAATTAATAATTTTGAAAAACTGGCGAAGTGTCATTTTTACTCTCCTCATCACAGGTGAACAAGATATTAAGTTTTCTCTTATTTAGTGCCTAAGACATGCAGGCTGTAGCTATAGTAAACGTGGTTCAGTAACAGGGACTGTCAGTTTGGCCTCTGTCATTCCAGGCTAAGTCTCTATGGTTTCAAGCTGGCTCTACCTAAATGAAGCAGTCTCCGTTTGAGGAAATTGCAAAATGTGGTTCAAGGCTTGCTGTTGAATTCAGTGGATATCTTGCCATTAACACCAGTGAGACATTGGCCAGGCTTCGGTGTCACAATCATATTCTAGCTATTGTGATAAATTAATTTGTTTGCAATATTTATACCGCTCTGTGAGGGACAGCAAGTTCTCAATGAAAATAGTCCTGTTTGGCTGCAGGTTAAAATAAATATGTAATAGGTTGTTAATTTCTTCTGGAATTTGTGGGTTACTTGTTCAGAAGTTAATTCTAAGTACCACTTATCTTGACACAGAGTCAGGCTGCTTTTTTTTCTGTGAAATAGCTCTGGAGTTAGCCCACAATATTACTGTAGTGTTAAAAATGGATGTTCAAGTAGGGATTTCCATAGCAGAAGATGATTCTTTCAAAGCATGTGTAGATGTGCACTGCATGCACTTTATAAAAGGAAATGCTTTTCTGTTGTTATAATCCCCTCTGCTATTTCTAGCAAATATTCATTTGACTTGTAGGCTGATCCATTTCCATAAAGCTCCTCTGTCCTTAACAGTCACGTCATGCAACTGTCAGAATCCCCGGGTTGTGATGAGGCATGGTTTTCGTGGGCTTTATCTTGTCACAACCATAGTAAAGCGTCAGACATGCAAAAGTAGACGAGTTGTGAAAAGAAGAAAACCTTTGGTGCAGCTTTCCGTTTTTAGATTTTAACGTTAGGAAAAGGATGAAGTGTATTTATAATGGCATGTTTCTGCACTACTTAAATGCCTTTTGTGCTCTAAGACCTGTGGGGTTTTTTTCAGCAACATAAAATATTTCAATAAAGGTAAATTTGAGGGAGGGATTGATTTGTTTTTACATACATTTTATAATCAGACTGAATCCTAATTATTCTGTTGATTGCTACATGGATTGCTTGAGTTGTGTGTAGCGCAACACACTTAGTTCATGTAACTTCTTTATGATCATTTGTACAAAGTAATTTTCTTTGTGGCCAAGCTGAGAGCAGTAAGACATGTGGTACAAGCTTTATCTCAGCATGCTCACAGACTGTGTTGGGAACCACAGGATTCCTCAATGCATTTAATAAATAACACATGTCATCCATCTATCAGCTGAATTATAGTGCACTGCATAAGCTGAAGCAGTCAGCTGACCTGTTTATCTTCACCCCCCCACCCACCAGCTCTATTCAGTGCGAGCAGAGTTATAGAAGTTTAAAAAAAAAAAGCCATTAATAGGAGAGAGGCAGAAGATGATGAATTAAGGGAGCCTCCATTAATTTTTCATTTTGACAGATTATCGTCTGTCAAAAGGCAGAGGAGATGTTTCTCGTACACAGAGCCAGGGAGCTCGCTCTTTGTAACACAGACTTATGTTTTTCGCATGAATTAGGTAGTGGGCACCAAAAGGATGAAAAATTCATGACAATCTATAATTTACATGCTAGAAGATAAATAATGAACTAAATCCTGTCATTAAATTGGTCTTTCATTTTTTTCTTAATCCCTAGGGTGATGAATCTGATTCTGCAACAACATTTAGTATAAACTGATTTTATTTTTTTTTTTTTTGGGGGGGGGCAAAGCTGTTTAAAATACTTTTTGTTATAAATAGCTTGAGCAGCACAGTACATTGCCTTAGGCTGAATGATATGCCAACCTATTAATGTAATAGTACATTAAGATTGACGTTAATTAATGTCAATATTAACATCACCTTTTCTAAACCACATTGAGCTATAAAAAAAAGTCATAAGTATTGTAGGGTTTGGTTTAATTAACTTTGAGTTTTGATCAAAAAAAAGAAAAGTCTGATGTATTGTGAAACCTCCTTTATTCAAATGGTATTAACATGGATAAATGGGCATTAGAATAAATGGGGACTTTTCACATCACTTAACGTATGTCAAGGGACATGACCTCATTTCAAACAAGTGTGGTTTTTTCAGATAAGACATTAGGGTAAGTGAAGCTTCACTGTGTATAATGCATAACAAAAATACAGGCCTTAAAAAAAATTCCTAACAATTTTAATTGTGCTGTAGGCTGCTTGCTAAGGGCTGGTGGAACTGTTTTAATTTCCTTTGTGTGCTCCTTATAGAAAGCAGAGGAAAAAACATAACTCCTACTATGTGGATGTTACAAATTACTTTCCTCTGAATTTTTTTAACTCCCTCTTCTTTTTTTCTAGAATGTTGTGCAAATACATGTGTGGAAAAAAGATTGTTTATATACGTGTACACACACACACATATGTATATGGACATCAGCTTGATCAAGCTCGATTGCTTTCTATATTATTGTCTGATCTGACATTTGCAAAACACTGCAGAGCTCTCCGCAGGAACTCGACTGTTTCTCTAGGCCAGTTTTCCTTACAAATAATAAGGACCCTGATCTTTAGTACCCAAACGCTCAGGGTGGCTTAACCATCAGTGAAGGCCAGATCTCTGCTGAAGTCAATGGGACTTCTGGCAGATGCAGGGATTTACTTGGGTATGTGTGTCTCTCTCTACAGTATTGAGAAATATTTGGACTCGCATCCCACTGACCTGCATTTTGAGGGAGGACATCCTTACTGCGTGACTCCTATTTCGCGCGGTTTCCTTGTCCCTGGGGTAACTGAGGCGTGGATCAGCAAAAGCAGCAAACACAAGGCCACACTGTCCTGTTCAAAGTACCAAGCTGAATTAATCACCGTGGAGCGAATCCTGGTTGTGCCTGGGTCCGTAGCCATGGCGGTTCCCATTCTGTCACCCTGTGTCTGTACCTTGTGACTGTCGCATGCTGTGAGATACAGGCAAGCTCTGCAGGGGAGCTAGTGTACCATAATGCATTTTAACTTGTGTCTGTTAGATGTTCTTTTGGCTTCTAGTTTGCAGGAAATACCTCCTAATGAGTTGCCATAAAGAAAGCCAAGCTAATGACAGACTGATTTAATGCAAGCTCATACCATTCATTTCTAGGAATTGGTAGATTGAATGAGGTTCCTGAAGAATATTACAAAAATCTTTCAGTTAATTCTGGCCATTATCTGGAGTAATGAGCAGTAGCTGCTGTACATGGCCTCCTTGCCATCATGCGGGTTTTGGGATACTGTACCTGAGGCTGGGAGGCTTTCTACGTGCAGCCCAGCACCACACCACCGTCTAAGACCTGCCTAGTGTCACTGGGATGAGTACGCCAGGTAAATTGCCATGCCAGCCATTTTTCCCCATGTAGAGGTGGTAGCAGTGGTAGATGTCCGAGGTGTCGAGCGGAGGCTCTGCAGGGAGCGTCCGGCTGCCAGGGAGCTGCGAGCTGCCACAACAGTTCTTTCCTTTTTCTCCCAAGGACATTGGAGACAAAGTGGTCCAAATCATCCTATGGACCAGATTTCACTTCTGGGTGTGTTTCGCATAGTCCCGGAACTTAAAAATTCTGATTCTTTTGCCCTACTTAGCCTTACAGACAACTGGAACAAGAAATAAAATTATTAAAAGCACTTAATTTTCAAAAGGGTCTACACCTGCCTGGTGGTGAATCTTAGGGTTCTAAATCATGCTTGTGGCACTGTCCTTAACTGCTAAGAAAGCCCCTCAGAACACTAGATTTTGGGTTTATTCATAACATTTTTTCCATTTTCATTTAATGATCAATCAAGATAGTTTGTCTCTCAGCCTGACTGCTTACTGATCAGATATCTGTCCATTTTTTCTGCATTTGTTGAGGGAAAAGTGATTCCTTTTTATGTTCCCATAGTTACTGAACAGACTGGGGATTAAACACTGCATTTCCCCTACTTCCAGCTCCAAGCCATTTCCCAAGCACCGCATTGCTCCCCAAGCATTTGGGGTTTTGGGAGACCATGCTGCTGGGGCTTCCCCTGCAGTCTGCTGCCGGCAGCTGGTCTCGTTGCCAGAAGCCCACGGGGCTGCCAGACAGCACCCAACCTCGCTCGCCAGAAAGTGCTTAGCTGCCCACAGGCATTTCCTGGGTTTTCAGCATAAATCACATTGTTTGCGTTATCTTACTGCAAAACGGAGCTTGACTGACTCCCTCAGCTAGAATGGGGGGCCGTTATCAGCCCACCGCGTTCAGGAAGGTTTCACTTGGCCGATGTCAGAGCAGTATCTTTTGGATGGAAACCAACCACATTTTTGCTACTTTGAGCCCACCTCAACACCATGGCTTATCATGTTCCAAAGTCCCCTGGGAAGCTGAGCCGGAGGGAACGTTATGCTAGTTTACACCAGCTAAGGATCTAACCTAATTCTTTATGTACAGCAATACATTTATTGCTCTGATCAGCAATGCCAGTCATGGCATCGCAATGAAACAAGACAGGTAGAATCTCTCCTTGCTGAACAAGATGTTCTTTAGCTTGTGCTGTCTATACCATTGGGACAAATGGGGTCTGAATTTCATCCTGAATAAGTCAGTAGGATTTTTTCTGCCATTGACATCCTCCTGGCCAGCATTTCACTCTCAGAATATGTAATATATTTTTAACACATCTGGGCTTTATAGCTTATTTCCTGTAACAAATGTGCGGGAAATATTGGTGGGCTTTCAGTGCAGATTTATGCTTTTGTAGCTGTCCAAATTATCTTGGCCTATTTAAACACATTTAATGCTATTTTAGGCTTGTTGGTATTCATTGCTCACTGCTTTAAATGTAGCCTCGGGGGCCCTGCGGGCTGGAGCTAGAAATGAGGTTCTCCCTGTGGAAGCCCTGTGGAGTCATATGGTAGATAATGGGATTGATCCAATTTCCAGTGAAGTCTGTGGTGGCGGGATAGGGTCCAGTATGTTGATTAGAATTTTGTGCTTGCTCATGAGACTAGGTGTGCGATCAATAAGTAGAATGACATGAAACACCAGAGGAAAATTTGTGCAACGTTTTTTCTGAAAAAAAATGTATACATTGTTTCAGGACTGCCTCACTGTCCTGCATATATTCATTGCTTTTGAACCTGTATTAGCACCACATTTGAAACTTAATGATTAATACATACTTTCTCCTGACTCTCTGTAGAGTCACATTTATTTGTCACATGGGATCTGTGCTTAGACTTTACGGGGTAATAGATGGTTGACATGGGAGACAAAGTCTAGATACTTTGCCTTGAATCTCAAAGCATTGTTACAGTTCAGACCTTTAAAGCCTTTAAGATGTGTCAAACTGTAAGATCTCTTTTCTTCTGGCCCCTCTTGTTGCCTGTTGTTCTCCCTGTGTTGAACACAGCTAGTCTAAGACATCATCCTACTGTAAATGTACTTTTGGGTTTGTTTATCTTCTTTTCTGTAAATACACACTGAATATTAATGTCTGGGGAAATTATTCTTTTTTCCATTCGATCTTCCTTTTACTGTATTGACTTTTCTTTAATAATTTTATTAAGACCCTTGAAAAATCAAGTACTTTAGATACTGGCTTCTCTAATATTTTTTTTTTAATCCTGAGTAGGAAATCCTTATGATTGTAGCAAAAGAATTCTTACTAAATTCTTCAGGGTTTTGGTAATCTTCATTACTTTTCAAGATTAGTGAAAACCAAAGTCAGCTTGTGTATGGCAACACTAGCTCTAACCAATTCTCTGCTAACTGTAAGGAAAAAAGAACTTGTTACAGTGCTCACTGAAGTTAATTTCTTGTAGTGGAGGTAAATTTGAAGTACCTGATAAGGTTTATGGACTTCTTAAGGAAACTTCATAGTTTGTTTGAAAAGTTTTGCCTGAATACAAAAGTTAAAAAAATATACTCCAAATGGGTATTTCCAAGTTTGTTCTTTCTTTTCTTTCTTTCTTTCTTTTTTTTTTTTTTAAGTTCTTGCCAGGTTGCTCAAATGGACCAGGACCCATTCACAGAGAGCACTGCAGCAGGAAAGAGCACTCAGGAAGTTTTCATTTTAGGTTTCCTAATGGCAAATTTCTATGTGTAAATGAGGGAAAATCTGAACTTTGCAATTAAAAAGAGCACTGTCCTTCTGAAAACTTCACTGTGCTATTGAAAACTGACTAGCATTGGGAAGCAGCTAGAGACAGTCAGTGGATAAAGTCTTTGCAAGGCTAAATTTAATGATGAACCACCCACTTAGTTGCACAAATCTGCATTTTCTCTCCTTGGCCTGATAAACATCTTTAGCCTATACTTAACTTTAAAGCAGTAACTAGTCTAATTTAAATAAGTAATTCATAAATTAGTCAATCACAAATCCATCAAGTCTTCAACTTCTGATGAAGGGCTCTACTTTTTTGGTGCCTAATATTGTAAGTGTATAGGGAAGGAATAAACCTGCTTAGTATGTATAGATACAATTTATATATGTATCTTACTGAAATCAAACATACAGAGCTGGATTATAAGGGGGTTTTTGGACAACGCACTGTTTAGTATCCTAGAATTAAAAAATGAACTGGCAAGGCATTCAGTACCTTTTCTAGATGATAGTGGGTGACCAAATACACTGTGTAGTGTTTTGATGTATATTTTAGCACAGTTCTGTATGACGTATAATTTCCCTTTTATTGTTGCTTAAATTAAGCCATGTAATGTGTATTACATGGATTCCTAGAAAGAAAAAAAATTGCAAGATTTAGTAAGAATGAAAAAGTAGGGCATCCATTTCTACAGTGTTACTCAATGAATTGGGAGACCTGTCTATAAGAAACAGGATTAAGATATATGGTGGTAAGGCTGGGGTTTTTTTCCATACAGCATGGACAGATCATCATATTCTCATCTTGAAAAGAATGAAATTGTGATCATTTTGAGTACTGGGGAAATTCACTCCATAACTTTAGTGAATAATGTTTTCAGCAGTTAATTCCATTCTTACATCTGATATAACCACTGTTGAATTTGATGGAAATGCAGTTAAGCCAAACTGATTTCTTCTGAAAATTCCAACCTTATAAAGTCTTAGAAAATATTTAAATAAATCAGACCAAAGTAATACACTGTGCCTCTCAAAAATGAAACCACTATGTATAGGGAGCAGATTTCAGCTGTTCATACAGTTATTGTCATTGTTTGTCTATGATATGATAGCATCTTGGAACCAAGCCATAGATCAGTTTTCCACTGTGCTACTGCAGTACAGACACAGAAAAAAAGAAATGAAGAGAGAAAACTGTGCGTGCAGAAAATGGCTGCAATTTGTAACAAGACTTTATATTATATAAAGGAAAATAACGCAGAGAGAAAATTTCAAGACGAAAACAAGACCTGAGGTTAATTAAATGAGTGACAATGAACATAATCAACTTCCTCTTTACCTTACTCACAAGACAGAGATTGTGTACTGTAGAAGCAGTAAGAAGAGGTAATGTTGAGTACAATGGAAAGGTGTACATCCAGGCTGACTCTTACAAAGAAAAAACAAAGTTGGCAAAGATCAAACCGATCATGTTTCCAGTTTAATGTTCTAATAACCATCACTGTCAGTCAGAAAGGATCGCTTCTTCAAAGATATCAAGCCTTTCTGTGAGTGGCAAGATGAATATTCATCTTGCTTAGCACAGAAGGAAAAAATAATGACTGAAGAACGTTGGAAAGACAATGTGAAGCTGATGAAAAATGTACCTGCAGTCAGCACAGGTTTTAGAACTGTAAAGCAGAATGGTGTGAGGCAAGGGAGTTGTTTATCATGTTGGAAGTAAAACTGCACAAAACCTTTGGGGTTTGCTTGATGGATACTATACAGGACACTTGGAGGCTTTTGGGACACTCCATTAACTTTGCATCCTAAAATTCCCTTGGGAGCATATTTTCTCCTGATCACAAACTAATTTTAACCTAGTGAAGGACAACAAATGTGACCAGCATGGGCATTATAAAAAAAACTCATGGAAAACCCCATAAAAATGAAATGAGATCATGACAGGTGACTAAGCATTTCACTTGCTGAAAACCAGAAAAATTTAAGCTCCTGCAGAATGAGACAATGAAATCTCAGCCTCATAGCAAATGAGAACTTTGTGAAGTTTAATGGGAATGGGACCTCTTTCTCTGATTTTGTTGGAATGTAGTGAAGATAGCTTGAGATTTTTTAAGGTCTACTTAGTGTGTATTTGTTAACAATGATGAAATCTGAACCCAATTAAAAAGACCAGGTCCATGTAATAACAAGCTCAGTACCACTGTCAACAGAAGGCATCTGGCTAGAAACAGAAGTCAGAATTATTTTTTGTTTTCTTTTATTATTTTATAAATTATAATTCCTCATGACCCCAAATGTTGTGTTCAGAGTACTTATTATAGTGACGAGTGTTTGGGGGAACAAAGTATTTCTTAGCTCAGCTGCTTACATAACTTTTTTTTCTTCCCTGATCTAAATACATACGCTAAGGGTCTAGTCCTGCTCCCATGCCATAAACACTTGCATTCTGCAAGCTCTGAATATGGCAAAAATGTAGCAACAAGACCCACTTTCTGTTGTTTATAAAGTCTCTTAGTCTTGGGACTCGTCTTTGCTTGACATACCCTCCTCTGCATGTTAGAGCGTCTGCAGACTTCTCCACCAAATGCCTGTGACTTCCATGGGATTATTTTTAGTATAAGGACTGGCAACTGCAAAGAAATATCTTAAAGAACCCGCTGTTGTTGAGCTGATTTGTTCTTTGAGGATTCCGTTTAACTGGAGAAATCCAACTGTAAAGTGGTTTATGCTGCTTGGGCGTGACATTTTCACCTTCTTGATTTTAAAGAATGGTATTTGGTTTATAGAAAGACCAGGAAGACCCAAAAGACAAGATCCTGCCCCACGGAAGTTTTAGTAAATCTTAGAATTGCATTTATTTGGGATGGAATGTGTTAAATTATGTTTATCTTGTGCTAAAAACCCCACATCTTTATCCATGCAAGAGCTGTCAAAATATGCTATTCTAAAAGAAAATTTTGAGTGTGGCTAGGAATTCTACGTGAAAGTCTGTTTTAAAATATTTTTAAACTCACTGAAATAATTATCTTGCAGAGGAGAAAGAGTCTCAAAATTATTCTACAATTAGCATATTCAGCCTTGCATATAAATGATTTACTTAAGTGTCAACCTGCACACTAATATAGATATATTTCAGTCAAGAAGAAGGGCAAGGAGTCTTTATCGCAGTGCTATGAATCCGGACCCTAAAAGAGTTTGGAAAAACAGACAGCAATTAATTTTGGCCTTCAAGGATTATCAGAAGGCTTCACATAAATTAAGAAGAATGCTGTGGAAGTTAAGAAGGTAGGCAACTGTGCAGTGCTGGAATACCAATGACTGTCCTTGTTTATTATAAAATAAGAGGCTCACTTATAAGAGGAGAACAATGAATTTCTATAAGCATATGAAGCTAAGCATTTGCCATTACTCTTAATTTGCTCATAATAGAAGCAGACAAGATCTTCCTTTTTCTTTTGAAAAGAAGAATATATGGAGAATTATATATATGAATATATAATATGGAGAATAACTAGTTTTTTGGTCAATAGCAAAAATTGCAGCGCTCTGGTATAA